>NC_042524.1:8663692-9307692 GCF_900963305.1 Echeneis naucrates
TGAGAAGTACATCACCATGACGCCATTGCTCACTGGTCTTTACTGTAGGATAGACACGCAAAAAATGCTCAACAGCTGCCCTATTAAAATGCTTTTATTTTACAACCACCAGAAGCAGGACTTTATTAGGAATCTTTAATCCTTGTTTGGAAAGTGGCTTGTGACAGCTCAGATTCATTCAGTTCCTCGTTCACTACCTTGTTCTGATTAACCTCAGGTGGAATGAGGCCTTTCCACCATTCCACCAGACTCACCTGTTCCCCATTCCCTCATTACTCTTCCAGTACTTGTACCAGTCTGCTGCCAGTTCAGCTTTTCTTGCTGTCTGTGAAGTATTGAGCAACCATTTGGCTTCAAAGTTGCATATTTGGTTAATTAGATGAATGTCAACCTCTGCTTCAGTCATCATTTTTAAAGAGTATGAGAACACTGGGGCGGCACAGTGGAACAGTGGTTAGTGCTGTTGCCTCACAATAAGAAGGTTTGGTTCCCGGCCTGGGTGCTTTCTGTGCAGAGTTTGCATGTTCTCCCCGTGCCTGTGTGGGTTTCCTCCCATCGTCCAAAGACGTCATGTTTGGGTTAACTGGTGACTCTAAACTGGCTGTAGGTCTGAGTGTGAGTGCGAGTGGTTGTTGGTCTCTGTCTGTCTCTGTGTGTTGGCCCTGTGATGGTCTGGCGACGTGTCCAGGGTCACCCCGCCCTCACCCAGTGTGAGCTGGGATTGGCTCCAGCACGACTGGGAACAGATAAGATGTAGAAGATGAATAAATGGAATACAAGAAGACGGGAGTGAGGAGGAAATAAACAAGACTGAAGCCACATTCAGTTACTCTGAAAGGTTTTGTTCAATCTGTATTTAAATGTGGGAAACAACTGATGAAGTATGACACTCATGTGGTGTCAGCGCCAATCCAATCCAATTTAGTTTGGCAGCCAACGCAGGTATGTTCTTTAAAACTGGCATTCGTGGCAAAAACCATTTGAAACATCAAAGTATTCGTGTTTGTCAGAGGGCTCCTTTAAGTTTACGGCTTTGAGTTGTCTTCATTCTCCAAAACATACCCAGCTCAGGGGACAAAAGAAATGCCACATCATTCATTGTTCTTCAGTTTACTTTTATGAAGTAAATATGCAATTACCCAGTCTGTTGTTAAATAATCTGTCCAAACAGGGAAATAGCAGCAAAGCAGAGGCAACCAGAAATACAGAAAGACAAACCGAGGCTTTGAGCCAGTGAAAGAATTCAGCCTCTCTCGCATCCATAAACATTTAGTCCACTTTAAAGATAAACACTGAGTTGCACGGACACACAGTTTGCTTTGCTCCCCCGATTGCACTGTCACCACGTAACCAACTGCTGCCCTGTTAATCGCATCTGTGAACACTGACGAGGCAGTTTCTTTCCACGTTCGTCCAAATCTGCCAACCAAGCAGAGACAGATTCTGCCCACTGGCCTGTACGCTGAGAATGTGAGCCGCATTACTCAGCCTTCATGTGATTTATCTCCACAAACCTTTATCTGTTCATCACATGTATTATTCTCTGTACATTTTCATCTTCACTTAGATTTGATTACCATACCCCCCCCCCCAAAAAAAAAAACAAAAAACACACAAACATGCATCTAATGCAAGAAATTAGAAAAGCCTGACTGTTGAAACATGGACTACTCCTGGGATGGGTAATATTCCTGAAACATTTGATTACAAGTTAATGAGGACCAAACTTTCATCCATCTGCTTTTATTCCACTGGCCCAGGGAAAGGTGTCCATAGCAGGAATAATTCACATAGTGATTTTACTCAAATATAACTAAATGTCTACACATAGAGCCCCAGTGTGCACGATATTTGGTTGAGGAAAATGGGATGCATGAATGCACAACATGGTTTTATTTTGCCCTTTGTATGGAGTGTGAGCATTTGTCTTATTTCCAGTTTCTGGAAACTTTTACTGACATCCTGTGTTTTTTTCAGAGCAAAATCTGCTGTTCAAAAATGATTTCTAAGACAATAAACCATCATAATTTCCTCCACTGTCGTGACTGTTTACACGCTAGATACAAAACCATCTCAAGTAGCCTATAAACATTGTTTGAATTTCTGTTATTTTATTCACTTTTGAACCAAGTTGAAATATTACAAGATCCAACATCCAGATGGCCGGAGGCTTCAGGAGTGATGTCTTAATTCTTTCTCCAGAGCTTTAATGTGGATTAATGTCTGAATAGAGACTGTGCTTCGTCAGTCATTTCAAGCTACAGATGTGTGTTTTTGGTTGCACTTCTTCAACGAAGACAAAATCTACACACGAGGATAAAAAGGTCGACAGTTTGTGTATACGGAGCAACCTCATGGTTTGTGTACATCAGTGGAAACCGCTTGAGCCGCTTAATGTTTTGGTTGGCCCTGTTAGAGGATGAAGCTCTGACTGAGCTTTGCTTTGATTCTCACTAAAAGGGGATTTGGTAAGAGACAGTCACTGATCTTGAGACACCCACAGGATGATCTCAGAGCGGTTCAGTTCAGCCAAGCAATAACTTCTGGTGAGGAAAATCAACAGGTGATCCTGCAGATGAAATGCTGTCAGTAATACACGCAAAAAAGACACGCTCATGAGACAAATAACTGCCTGACTGCTTGTGTTGTTTAGCCTCATTGATTTCTCACCTAAATTATCACAGTGTAACCTCATTTGGTAATTTGATCCCTTTTTGTTCACACGGGAGGTCATCTTATCAGTCCCACTTATTTGTCTTATTTCTAAGGGTTAAAACAGTGTTGACAGAAATATAAAATGTGGTGAAATGTAGGGCTCATGGGCCAAAGAACAGGCCATTTACCTCTGAATACTTTCCTTATTTCATCATTGTATGACAAGTTATTCAGAACGCTTGTCACTCTTTTGATGCAGATCCAAATGCAGATTAAAATATTTCCTGTTATTGAATGCGAGCTACTGTTATCTTTGCAGACTTAGTAGAGGCATGCTTCACCCCACCCTGAACTGAAACGGCTCTCTGTGACCTTTGGACTAACGGCGTGACAACAGAACCAAATGGAAAATTCATTGGGATGTGAAGAAATATGGATATTGTTTCAAAGCGTGTGTGAATTTATTCAGGCTGTGTCAGAAGTCACATGGCGACAGACATTTAACCAACAAACAACACAAGTATGCTAGTATTAGAAAAAGAGTTGTAACATCAATCATTCAGGGGAAGACTAATGTGATTTTACAGGAATATTGTTATTGTTATAGATGTGGTGGACATGGAGTTTATGTCTCCTATGAGGTCTTCTGTTTATTCTACACAGTTAATGGCCAACGTGGCTAATATCCAGCCAACAAGGAGAAATTGCAATAGTATCTATTAGTTTTCAGACATGCAACACATCCTTTCCCTTTCAAGTCTATTTAAATAAAAGTGGATATAAAAACCAAACAGATGGTTCAGGTTTGTGAGACATTTCTGCTCTCACCATTCAGGACCTGGCTCTGGATGAGGTAAATTAAACAGAGAGCGATGACAGATCAAAACAATGGTTGAACTCTGACATAAAATAAATAACAATAGTATTTCTTCCTTAAAAGAGACTTAACTCTTTTGGTAAAATGTCAGGAATACGTTGGTGTTCTAGTTTTTGTGTCTATACATCAATAAATGGCAAAAGCATGATTTCTAAATATAAATGAATACAATTTGATTTTCAACAACAAATATAACAGACAGAATAAGAATCATGTGATTTTTATTTTATTTATTTTTTTGGCCAGCTCCTACAAAAAGGTGGACTGAATGGGCTCCTATACCCTCTGACATTTATAAAAAACGTGGTTCTGGTCGGGGCTCATGAAGTAGGGCTTTAGGAAAGTTTGAGAGATAAGCACAAGAAACAAGGAAGGCCATTTCAGCTGAACCAATCAAAAAACAGCAGAAAAAGCAGTAAACAGATGTCATGAACCATTTTTCTCTGTCTCCCTGACTTTCTCTTTCATCTGAGCCACTGGAAATTCTCCTTTCCTCCTCTACTTGATTTCATTATTTTAATTTCTTTCGGTCTTTTCAAAGACTCAGCTGAAGCACACACATTCCCACACTCCTTTCTTTACAGGCCCCTTTTTGAAAAGCAGCTACGTGTTTCAGCTGAAACCATAGTGATAGTACAAAAAGTCCAACAGCAGTTGGCAGCTATAGAACAAATGCTGCAACGTACAAGTGCCAGTACCCCCCCCCCCCCCCACTCTTTTCAAGCCTCTCTAGCCCCCAACCTGCCCTCTCTCTGTGTTTCATCCTTCCCAGACATCTGTTACTGAGAGAAAAAGGCCTTTATTTCTGCAAACAAGTTAGTCTGGAACTTTCAAGGCAGACGGACTGGAGATACAATTGTCTGAGGAGCTAAGTATAGAGCAAAGCAAGTCATAATTCTATCAGAGACAGAAAGAGGTTGGTCCAGTCTGAGGTCACGTGCATTGCTGGCTTAGGCCACACAGTATGAATCTCACATACACTGACAGCAGTATTATTAGACAGTATTAATATCTTAACTTCAGCAGGCTAAAGTATAAATCTGCAAAACCCTTCAGTTGTTATCTGGGAGCTAATTTTAGGATGTAGGAGCAAAAAGAGCCCCCGAAGAGCTTTCTTATGAATTAGCTTCTCCAACATGCTAAAAAAAAAACAAGTTTGTAATGCTATGTTCAGACTTTCATCATTGTTTCAATGAAGCAGGAAATAAGCTCACCACCTTGACCAAGGTGAGTGATTGTGAGGTCCAGAATCCAGAAGAAGGCAATTTGCACAGTTTGGGGGTGGGATTGGAGAGATCGATGAAAACTTATCTAGCTTTTTAATGAGATGTATAACGTTTTTACAAAAAAAATTAATAAATCATAATTTATGTGGCATTTTTCCTTTTATTTGTTGGGAGTGTTTGTTAACAATGGCCGTGTGTGAATAGGGTCAGCCAACCCTGAATTAAACCACAAGAAAAGGCTTCCACGAGATCAGCCTGCAGGATGTAATTATCGCTGGTAGATTGGTAATCACCCGGCTGAATTCACAGAGGTTCTACATTGATGCCACCTGAAAATTGACCTCACAAAGCACTGAAATAAAGGCCTCAGCTCCTGAGTTACATATCGACTAAATTCTGCCGGTGTGAATAATGTGAAGAAATTTTCACGTGTTTTTATTCTTCATACCGTTGTAAGGTTTATGTGAAGGGTGTTTATAGTTCACTCCGGGCCAGTTTTTGACAGTAAAACCCGTTCCATGCTACCTGTCTTAACACCAAACAGCAGGCAGACAGAACTTGTGAGCATGAGTTTTAGAAAGCAAAAACAGTCTGCCAAATACGATTCAAATAAATTCCAGTGTTGCAAGTTCAAAGTTCACCACATAAACATGAACTTATAGTGTGGTAATATAAATGCGTTTTCCGTATTTTCAAAAAAAAGTTTTAAAAATTCTAATAATAAAAGTCTCACTGCACAGAAAAGGAATTCTCAATGTTTAAGTGGTAAAGAGTCATTAAACAAAGTTTCAGTTAGCCTTAATTAACTTTACACCCATGCAATCACAGGGAGAGCATGCAAACTCTGCACAGGAAGGCCCCAGGCCGGGGAACCGAACCTGTGACCTTCTTGTTGTGGGGCGACAGCGCTAACCACTACACCACCATGCCGCCAAATTCAGCCAAAGAAACTTCATCAAAAGTATGTGTTTCAAGATTACAGACCACAACAGTCCATAAAAAGAGATCCACTGAGGTCCACTCTCACACATGCTCAGTTATCAGCCCTGTGCAGATGAAAGGGATTGTGTAATTATAAGTGCGTTAATATGACATAATGTTTGATTCATTCTCAGATATGTGGGGGCTTTGAGCAGACCGTCTCAGTGAAACCATGCAGTTACACCATGTCACTGGCAAACATGAGCTCATTTCCACTGTCAGACTTATGACTCAGACATGGAGCTTAAATTTTCATTTAATGTGCATTCAAGTGTGAAGGATTCATGTTCTTTTTCCAATGTGCCACATTAAATTGAGATTTGCAGCTGTGAGAATCCATTAACCTACTTACAGTAAAAAGCAGGTGAAGAAGCCCAGACTGTGTTCAAACCAAAGTGCAACAAATTAGGTTGAAAGCGCTTTCTTGTGACTTTATAACCTAAAACAAATACAAAGAGCTATTTGCAAATGTTTCTGACCCAGGTGAGTTCCCCTCAGGTAAAAAGCAGCAGCTTTTACAAAAGAAACGGTTAATCCCACCATTTTTTCCAACTGTCATTGAGTTCTCATTGAAGGCTGTGCCCCGAGGAGCTGGAAGAAACCCACCCAATAGAATTTCATTAATATTGATTAGTTTCAGGGCAAAGGTTTAATGTTACCTCATAGAAATGTTATTTCAGAGTAAATCCCACCCCACCAAGGAAAATATTTTCGAGGAAGCACAGTTCTTGAAATTTGTTTCTCTGGTGACATTACACAAAAGTGAAGATAGGAACAATGTTGAAACCAGGATTTTTTGAGAGGTAACTTCAAAACTCAGTTATTCAACGAGTTGGACATTAAGCAACACGGCTGGGAACACGGCTAGTTGACTATGTATTTATTTATTTTTTTTATCTCTACACGAAAGCTCTTGCGTAAAAATTAAACAAAACACAATCTTCACCAAGAGACGGACACTGCAAGATGTGTTGTCGAAAACCACAGCAAACAGTGTTACAAAATAGATGGCTGTGAAATTCCTAGTTTGGACACTGAGTTGCTTTAGCTGAAGTGACTTGTAATAACAATTTATATAAATACATGTACACATATTTAGTGAATGTATACATATTTAGACAATGTGGTCAAAGACAATGCACATGGCACAGGAGCGAACTTTCAGCTGGTCAAACTCTTGGCTGTAGATGTAGAGTCTGTGGTCCAGATGCAACGGCTCACTGTGCTGCTGATTGATGCCTTTAAAGAGAAGAACAGAAAGTCTCAGTCTGTTCCGTTCGATCTGCCTCCAGTCACGTTCACTTCAAAAGTTGATTTCCCAGTAAAATTCAGCACTTCAAAATAGCAATAGGAAGATCAAGGCTTAACTTGAACAAATTAAAGCTGTTGAATAAAGTGTTATCCATGAAAGTACGCAGATTGGAGTGATTAAACACCAAATAGCCTTACGAATGTATCAGCTAAAAAGTGAATCGCATTGTCTCTGATTTTCATTCAGCCCACTCATACTGGGAACATTTGTATCTCAGGTTTATAAATTCATCTTCCTGTAATCACATCTCTTTTCAACGAGGAGCTATTGAATCTGTTCCCAACTTGTATTTTGAAGGGCTGACACAGAATGATGCGTCTACAAACCGTGTGCTTTTCCTTTGAGTAGAACTGAAATAATAACAGCGGTAACAATGATCATCATCATCATAATTACAGCAGCCTGGTAGGCCAGAGTTACCATGGAAACATGATTTGACAAAGTTTGTTAAATCATGCAGATCTTGTTATAGCAGTGCCCCCTTCAGGCCAAAAAACTCAGATTAAAAGTGCTTTTGGAGCCAATGGATGCGAAGTGTCGCTGAAACTTAACCTTACTGCCTGTTGCAGCTTTGGTGGCATTTGTTATTGGGTGTGAAATACACGTATTTATTAAATTCAGAAATCCACCTGATAATTTTGTGAGACTGTGTCAGTCTGGTGGCTCAGATTTACAAATCTGTTCTGTTGGTGGCACAGACAAACTTCAGTCCACCTGCCAAATGACTCACCTCTGTGGTAGGATGTTATTTTGCCACAATAATCAGTCAATCTTACTGTTACGCTGTAAGAGCTAAATACTAATGTGAGATTTATGATCCATCCAAACTTTTGTTGGTAACACCACCAAAGCCTGTATAATAATGCATAAAACATTTTATGTCTCAAAGCACAACTGGGCCACTGCTGGAAATTTGCTTTAATCTGAGAGGTAATGTCTCTCATGCAAGCACACAAAGTAAAGTAAATCTAGCGGAAATGTGTATCCATGTCAGTCATGTCAACACCCCAGTGGTGAATGGTGGAGTCGGGGTTATGTGTCCTATCATACAACTGACACAGCAGCTTAGTGCAGGCGTACTGTAGGGATGCTAGCTGGCCGGCTGCCAAATGAAAGCTCTCCTTCTCTTCGTATTTCTGCGAATGGCTGCATGCCAGAAATGTTTTTCATTGTTGACTTACATGCATATCTTTGGGTACATTCAGGATGTTTTTGAATCCATCTTTGCTTGATCTCAGACTTTCAATCTTTTGTTGGCTTTTCTAAATGATGAACCTGTTATTCTACTAAACTGCATAATATTTCACCCCCTTGTGGACCACAAACCATTTGGGACGTGAATTCATTCTGAAATCCCAGTGACACAGTATTTTCCAGCAGGTTCTGTTTGTCCATCAGAGCGGTGTTTGGTTTGGACAGAGAGTACACTAATCCTATTGTGGGCTGCCCTGACATGAATGCTTGCTTGACAGTTTTATTCGTTTCAGTTCAGGCTGGGTAATGACCATGAAACGTTAAAATGGGTAGAAAGCTCTCCAATTATAAAGCAGTGGTTACACAACTGAATTCTTTAATTTCAGGATTCATTTAAGGACAGAGGTGTCTCCAATGAGTTTTGTTTAATCACTCGCTTTACTTCATTGAGTGCTTACAGGCATTTCCTACTCTAAGTGCCTGGGTGTTTCAGGGTGTTCACCTATTTCACTGACCAAAGAGCCTTTGCTAAGAGATAAGAGCCTTCATTGTTTGAGTGACCTTGCTCTGTCCAAAAGTGAATAATGCCACATTAAAAACAATGTTCACAATCCTTGACCGCCTTTATCTCACATCCAGTTGGGAATAAACGAACAGCTACCGTGTTCCAAGTAAACAGCAGTAGGAGGGCCTAGAGAGGATTGGTCTGTTTTGATTGGTGGAGACATTTCTGATAAGGAAAACAGATGGCAAAAGGAAAATTTCTGCCGTAACCTTGGCTCACAAAGTTTACATTGTTGGAAGAGACATGTGCAGAAAGAATTTGATAGTATCTTGTTACGAACTGCTGGACTTTGACTTCTGATATCCTAAATGAATGATGGGCCAATCAGTAGTCAGACTTTATTCAGCAGTTGCCAAAATCTTTTCCTTAAATGACACCTCAGTAAGGTTCATCAGTTCATCCACGATTGTTTCAAAGGCAGACTGAAAATGTATGGTTTCTCCTGGGGTTTGTCTAGGCTGTTTTATGAGTTCATTTTAATAGATAACATCTTTTCCGACAACAATCATGCTGGGAATTATTATGACTGTCCTGAAATGGGTCTAAATGACGTCATGTGGCGTGAGCAAGTTGTAATTATTCTATACAATGTAGTTCATTTGGTTTCAATACATCTTCAATATATCATAAAAAATGTCTTCCTTTAATTCATTGCCTTATTTGTAAAAACTGCCCCATACATTATTGTCACTGTAGAAGCAAATTGTTGCACGAGTGACCTTCAGTAAACTGAAATCATTTTCAGGTGTTTGCATCTCTATGGACACACATTGTACAGCAGTGGATTCAGTCCACTCTTTCTCATGGTAAAAAACAAAACAAAACAAAACAAACAAAAAACAACAACAACAAAAAAAAAACAAACCTAACTAATTATCAGACCATTTGAGCAATGAGCTGCAGCTTTAGTTTTGTTTTGGACCAAGGAGTGAGACAGTAGTCCACAGGACTGATGCTGCTGTGCATTCACTCACAAGAACCTCAGGGCTCATAAAATAATGAACTAACAGATCCATATGCAATTGTTTGCTGTTAATTGCATTCTCATTCACACACATACCTACAAACGACCTGGTGGAACTGCCTAACAACAAGCCAGAGAACCTGGCAACCATCTTGGCAAGAACCTGAGGCTTCCTGAAAGCAACATTAGCCATTTATGACCATCACAGCAACCTACCCATTCATAACAACCGAACAACTGTCAAGCAACCATTGCAAATATTATAAAATATCATGTCTCGCATGTGACTGACTGAAACAATATGGACCAGAAAACAACCACATATTCCTCCAAAGCCTTTCCAGGACTTTACCTACAAGAAACACAGAAAGTAGACTTACTTTATTTATGAAGTTATGCAGATTTAGCTCCCAATTAATCAACAAACGCTGGTCTGCCTTTTTGTATCATTATTGTTATATTATTACAAATAATGCAGCGAAAAGATGGTGGTTCAAGCTGTAGAAGCGGTACAGTCTGACACAGATGGGAGATGCTGGAGTCATACTAGCGACTTAAACTTGTATCCCATTTTGAGAAAAATTATTGTACACACCCAACTAGCATTCTGATGTGGCTCAGAAGCATCTGTTTCAATCCCAGTGGATCTCTTTTCTTGTTGTGCCAATGAACTAACTCAGCCATGCCACGAAGGGGGTCAGATTTTCATACATCGCGGTATTTTTGTAATTATTGATCGTGCATCGTGCAGAGGGCGGAATTATCGTACAATTACGGTAATTATCGAGCGTCTGGCAACGCTGGCCACGCGTGACGTAACATGTTCTCACGAGATTTCAGAGTTCGCGACCGTCGCCCTCATTTTCTCTTCCGACGTGGAGAGCCGTTAAACGGATTCATGGAGCAGGACCCGGGACAAGATTTAGGATTCAGGCTCAGGGGTATTTGTGTCCGACGGCTGTTATCTTCCGATGTAACTCCTGGTACGTGAGTAAATGTTGTATACCTACAAAGGTTTGATGATACCAATTGCTCATGCTAGCTAACTTTACCTGTTGCTAAGGCAACAGGTGCTAAAGCTAACGTTAGTCGGGATTCAAAAATAATAATAATAAAGCACCACGGCGGTTAGCTGGCTGGGTCGCTAGTATTTGTAAAGATACTAAAAATTAAAGTATATTTTGAGTGAGGAATTAGGACAATATACTTTCAAATCACCCGAATTTAATGGGAGCTTTCCCGCCGATGGTGGATGCAGAAAAGGAGAATACAGGTGTGGTCAATTAGCGGGACATGGCTGCGAATTGAATTGAATTTTTACTGAGCATGCAAGCAGACACACCTGAGAAAACGGCTGCATTCATATGCATTAGATGCACAGTGAAAAGGGAAACACTACACAGAGTTTTACAATGTCGTTCGTGCACCTTACCCACTTAACGTGGGTCTGTGTTTTGGTGCCTGGGTTGTGCTCCACCCTTTCTTTCCTCTGGCTGTCTGCCCGGTACGTGTAGAATAAAATCCGGAGCTTGAATGGAGGATTATAGCTGCAGCTGTTGAAGCAGCAGGCAGTCAAACAACAAAGTAAATAGTCAGTCTCCAAATCCAAGGCCAGCTCATCAGACTGCTGCAGTCACCCCATGAACACTCAGAGGGGTAGAGGAGGAGGCTGGTGGGGGGGAGGAGTAGTCATAACGCTTATTTCATATGAGGTAATGGTAAAATTAGATTCAAATGTTGTGGCTGTGGGTTGATATGTTGTGGTATGGGCCTATGCTAAGGCAGATGGTGGACTGAAGATGTGGTATGCAATGGGAATCCCTCTTTGGAAACACAGCCAAAGATATTGCAGCAAATCAACGAGAGATAGAGTAAGATGATGGGTATGAATGTATGAATCAAACAGGTAATTGTGCAAGGCGTATGGTTTGCTTTATTCAATGTTGCCAATACAGCTCAAAGAACTTCAAAGCATTAAGATATTTTCAAATTGACAAGTACATCAAGAATTGAATAGTGGATGTGATGTGCAATACAAGCTTCCCGCTTAACAGCCTGGACGGTATGATGATGATATTTAAATTGGATTAAAGATTTTATCATGAAATATGCACAAAATCAACTAATAACTTGTTTGACTAAAATTGCATTCCTTGTGTTTTTCTTCCTCTATAATAATACTGCTGACCAAACTGGAAGAGACTCAATGTAGTGAGTTAATTCTGCAACTAAACCACATTAAAATCTGTTATTGTTGTCATCTAATTAAGGAAGTTGACAAGATGTTACAGGAAACATGTCCTTGCCAAACATTAGGCTGGTAAACAGAATTTTCAAGTCAACTCCAGGTCACCGGTGGAGGCTGAATTTTCAAATAGTTATACTGTGCTTGTGGTTCTGCTTTTTCTTACACTTCTTACATTTTAATCAGTATTCATTATTATATATTGTCATATTCAGTATTGCTTTTCTATCTTCTACTCATTGAAGTGAGCATGTGTGTTGCTGCAGTTGTCATAGTTGTCAAATATTAATTTATTAGCGTGGCCTTTGAAATATTTTTCAAGCTCAAGATTTGAGCAGTTTGTCCAAATATGTTAAGTGCAATGGTATCAAGTTAATAAACCAAAAATATTCTGTTTAGGAACATGTGTTTTGTTGCACGTTGTTGCCACCCTGTGGTCAAAACAGTAAGTTACCAGAGATGCCGTTTTGGTGCTGTAATTAATGGGATCTTACATTTATTGCTTTTCTGAAGTTTTGGCTTGAGGTTACACTATAGTGTATTCTCACCAAGCAATTTATTAGGAACATTTGTACATTGTAGTTACTGTATCTACTTTTGAGAGCAAAGGCAGATCCGAACTGGTGCCAGTGCTGTTTCAAATGAAGACGTCAGTAAGGATGTATGCATGCAAACAGAACATCACATCATTGTTTTCCTGGAGCTGTGATAATTATTTATAATTTTACTACTTAGATGCATGATTTAATATTCAACATTTTTATTTATTGTTTCTAGCAAATCATTACTTTAACAATGTTATTGTTATTCTCCTTGCTCAGGAAGATGAACCTGTAGCTCTCATTCACTCTGGTCCTTTCTCTCATGTAATGAGAATCAAGGATGTGGTTACCTACCTTAAACAACTTGCCAGTAATAAAAAAAAAAAAAAAGTTAGTACAAAAAGTATAGATTTCATAATGTCACGATGCAACATGTGCTAAAAATATAGTAAAACCCCCACGTTAAGAAAGATTAGGGATTAGCTTGGCAAAGAATTAAAGTTAACTTCCATTTTGATGTGGGTTGGGTGCAGTTTCTCTTGTAGGTTTCATCATGGTAACATGTTGTTTACCCTCTCCCTCCCCGTTTCCTCTTGCCAAATGAAAATGGAGCCATTTAATAAAATTGCTTTAGGTGTGGGGCTACAGACATTTGACAATGAGCAAAATGGTTTGTATCTGAATTAACACATGGGAAGACACTGCACATAAATGTGTAACGCAACAAGGAAATATTTTCTTGCGATTCTGCGAGGCAGATTTATGGCTTTTTTTTTTTTTTTTTTTAAATGATGCTCAAGTTTTGTTCAGTGTCTGAGACTGCACTGGCATGAGTGGTAACAGTTGCATGTAATATTTATAGTAAACAACTATGCTGAAAGAAGAAAAATGGTGCATCAATTGCGTATTGTTTCTCGAGATCTGTATAGTTTCACTACAGGAATTTTAGTGCCATCTTGTGGTCACTACATTGCTTGATCTTTGTGCTTTTTAAGTTAGTAACTGCAAGGACAGTGTGTTTCCTCCAGATGTCACCAATGGTTAACATGAACCATTGAAAATGAAAGTACAATACAAGGCAAGGTCACATCAGTTGCATGGAAAAATTAGTTTCACCTCAGTGTTTATCTGAAAAATGCAAATGTCATCCAAACACAAGAAAAGTGTTTTGTTTTGTTTTTTTTAAGTAAGGGGGGCATTTATTATTATTATTTTTTTTTTATGACATTTAAGGGGAAAAAAAATCAGGGAGAACATTATCTCGGTTCGTGTTAGGTGGATTGGGCTCTCTTTGTATTACTTGTCACCTTAACAACGGTGTAGATGATTTCATCTTCAGAGTGACCTGAGGAAGTTAAAAACAGGTGCAAAATTGGAGATGTGTATTGAATTGATAACCTGTCACATAATGTCTTCCTTTATAACCTTGACAAAAAATGTTTCAATTATGTCATAAATTCAGAGCAGTACTGTGAATTAAACTGTGGCAACCAAACTAAAGTCAGCTCCTTAGAAGGACAGAAGATGATATTGGAGAATATTTTTCACTTACCCACATTAACAGTTGTTGGTCTTAATTTCTTATAAAGAATTTTTGTTCCGAGACACAAAGGCACGAGAAGGACAAGTGTGACAACAACAGCTGTCACTGTCAACGCCTCAATGGAGATGGAAGAGGCATAACCTATGAAACATAAATATCAAAGCAAATTGTCATTTCAAGTTTATGCCAGATCTATGACATACAAGTATATCCATTATAGCGGTGGATAAAATAGAATTTCATGACATTCCAGGTAGTTACTAAGGCTGCATTGTACAACACAAGAATTCAATGTTAATTTGAAACATTTACCTGTGAAATGGAATGTAAAAACAACTGTTCCTAAAATACTGTACCTTCACAGCTTTCAAGCTGGATAACCTTTTTATCACTGCTGACTTTGTTTTGAACATTACACTTCAAGCTTCCTGTCAACTGCCCATGTAAGCTGATGGTAAGATTTGAAACACTTGGTTTGTCTTGTTCAGCTCTGCATGGTGGTGACTGTGTATTTGTGCTTGGGGCCAGGCTGGTATTTATTAGAAACTGATTGTCCAAAGTCAGAATGAACTCGACTCCATCTCCCTTGGTGAAGCAAGTGACCTTCATTTTTTCTGGTGTCAAACAAATCTGAGAGACAGTTGGCTCAGACACTGGAGCTGGAAGAGAAACACATATGTCCGAAGTGCAGGATTTTAAACAAAGTTCCACTGCAACACCAACTGTGATATATTTTTTTTTTAGTATGTCAATCTATTCAGAAGTTTTTTTCAGACTTAAAACTGTAAGACTTTTTTTTTTATTATTATTATTATTATTATTTTTAATTTATTAGAATGCAACTTAAAGGATTTGATTTACTGGAAATTACATGTTTCTGGAGTATGTGTTTGTGTTTATTCAAACCCCATACTGCCAACACACCAAGACTAATTTACATCATCATTGTATAATGTTAGCCCAACATAGTTCAGAGGTAGAGGATAATGAAAAAATCCATGATGACCAGTTAAATAACTCTACACTGGCATCAGGTTGATTGACTAACCAGCATGCTTAAACAAATGCATCAAATAACAAATTTTCTCTCCAATTACTCAGTTCAACTTATCATCCTAAGACATCACATGGCTTGTCTCTCAAAGCTGTGTTGTATACTAAAGGGGAGAAATGCACAATCACAAGCACATACAATACTTTCAGCGTGTCCAAATATCTGACTGGTACTGTATAATTTTGTGACGTTTGATCAAATGCCAATACAAAAAACAGCGGCAAATGTTTTTTTTTTTTTTTTTTTTTTTTCTCCTCACAAAAACAATGACAAAATTTTAACCCACCTTGTATTTCTAGATGAACAATAACTTTTTTCACCAAAATACCATCATTTTTAAATTCTTCCAACAGGTAATCTCCTGACTGTTTGCTTTCTGCATTGCCAAGGTTCAGTATTCCACTGGAGCTTTCATATTGATTCACAAAGTCATCATTCTTCATGGTTACATTCTGATTTTTGACTTTTAAAATCAGATATTTGTTGTCCTTTTTCAACTGAAATAGTTTTTCTGCTGCATTTGGCAGACGAAAAATCAACGGCTGCCCCATTGCTCCAAAACATGGCTGACTGCCATTAAGATCAGAGAAACTGCATTCAACAGACTCTACAAGAAGCAAGAAAACAATGAAATGATATATGAAACCATTTCAACTTTTTATCATACTATTATATTTTGATAACATTGCAATCTATGTGTGGAAGTTAAATTGAGCAGTTGCTAAAACGGCCATACGTGTTTCATTATATCATTTTTGTAATTAATTCAAATTTTACAGTAAAATTTACCTTTTCCCAGAGCAGCTGTTGTCAGAGCAATGAGGATTATGTAGATGGCAATCATTGTCTGTTGTGACACAAATCAAGATTATTTCAATGTTATATAAAAGACTACAATTAAAGTATATTGTTTCTTTGAAGAATAGAAAATGTATATATTTATTTACTGCAAAAACTTGAGCAATTAAGCTTCAGCATTGTAAATAATTAATAATAAAAAAAATTATATTTTTCAAAAGGAAATAGTTTTTAGCCTCAGATTTAATGAAGTTCACATATATATAAAAGATAATGACCAAAAAAAGTCTGGGCACTCACTTAAATCTACTTCAGATTGAAACCTATCACTCACCACATTCAGAAAGGTTGGTTGCCTCCTTAGCTGTTTAAGCCTGACCTGTAAAGTTTAAACTGGCATGTGACTGGTTCATGTGCTTGTCTTTTTGTCATCTCAATCAAGGAAGCAGTTATTGTATTGTCGCCCACCATTTCAAAGTGTGCAAAGAACCAATATTATGAATAACTTACATATCACAATAGTATGTTCTGTATTGATGTATACCTTTATTCAATACATTAATACATTTAATCAATGGTCAAGTACCATAAAATTTGATTGTCATAAACTCATCTTCTTTACGCATTGGTTTAATATAAAGGATATACCACACAATATTTTTAGGGTTTAAGTTAGCTTCAAAAGAATCATCCTGTAAACTAAGTAATTATGGCCCCTAGTCTTTGCTTGTAGTGAGGATGCAGCAATATTTTCCAATTATGACACATTTCAGACTTTTGTCTGTTCTTAATGCCAATGGCAAAAGAAAATGTAGTGTTTGATTTGAGGTGTATACAATGGAGTGTGTGTCAACATTTTATGAGACTGATGCACTTTAAGTATTGTAGTTATATATTTTATTATTTTAGTGCATGTATGTGACCATCACCAGCCTTACCTGGAAGCTAGTTTGTTGATCTTTATTCAGTGACATGACCTTTGTGTGGCAAGGAGGACAATGCTATACCTCAGTGAATATCGGGGGTGCTTTTCCTGCCACCTCACTCAGGAATATTGAAGTCCAGAGGATTTCTGTGTAGATCTTTAGAGAGATCGGAGTTCAGTTAAGTGGAGGTGTCGCAACAGAAAATTGTGTCAAAGATAGAGTGCATACTGATGGAATAAAAGAACAGCTTCATCAATTCCTCATGACGTGACCTCACTTAAGCTGGCAAGTGCAACCATACATGCAAATGGGCATTCCCTAAATATGAGTGACATCAATAGCTGGCGCTGGTGAATTTCAAATTGCCAGGAAACCTTCTACAAGGACCTGACTAATTATATCATCAGGATCAGAAATAATTATTTCATCCCCAGGGGTAATTTGGTCCATTACAGTTGGTCCTATTCTCCACCTGGACTTTTCCAGGTGGAGAATAGGACCAACTGTAATGGACCAGGTTTCTATTAATGAGACAGAACGTATCCTGTCAGTAAGTACTTTTGCCCATTTTTCCAGAACACTTAGAATCTCTGATGTCTGTTGTTAAATGTTAATAGATTCTTTCAGCATATGGGAAACTGCCAAAGGAGCGGATTCAGCAACTTCCGGTGACAGCATGTGTCCAATTACCGTAATGACCCTATATTAGCCATGAAGCACAACCTCTCCGTTTTTAGAAACCACTGGAATTGCTCTGGTAGAGCAAACATTTGCGAACTTATGGTAATTCGAAGTGCGGTGGCTGCAAGTGACAAACTCCAGTTTTATTTTTCAAATTCAGATTTAGTATTTTTCTAATCTCCTGCCTTTTTATATTGTATCCTAAAGCCGTAGTTGTACATTTATTATATAGTCATTGCTTTGTAATTTCATGACAAATGATGAAAAAAAAAAAAAAAAAAAAAAAAAGACTAGTGAATCAAAGATCCTTTGACAAGATTTTTTTTTTTTTTCCCAATGGTCAACACACAGATGGATATTGATGGGTGTCATCTGCCTTTTACAGAAATAAGCACAAAGCATAAGCATCTGCGATGTGATGATGTAAACATGAATGCATTATGAAAAGTATAGATGTTGGGTTGGAATTAAAATAAAAATGCTACTATTTTGCAAGGATGTGTCCTTGTTAAGGTAAATGACACCTCTGTACAGCTAATTAACTCTGTATGTATAATGGGAAGCCTATTCTGCACTGTTTAGCCCTCAAAACACTTAAAGTGCTGTTGGTTTGCAGGCCTGACTATAATTACACTTTTAGATGTGTGTCGGTTTGAAACCACACAAAGGTTTCTATTTGACTGTGAGGATGAGTTGAACGAAAACAGACACAGGAAACAGACACAGGAGAGATGGAGACATGCTGTGGTAAACTGATGCCTTGTTGTAAAGTTAATACAGCAATGTTTAACAAATCAAACTTTAGTATTGAACTTGACATGTTTCCTGTTGTATGTTATTGTATGTTATTAGCTCTAAAATCCTAACATTTCATTTGCATGATTCAAAACATTGACCACCAGCTTGGTGGTGAAATCTTAATAAAACGAAAAAGGTGGCTCTAGTGGTTGAGTGGTCAGAGTGCACGGAAATGCAGCGTTCCCCGTTCATATATGATTGGGGACCTTTTACTGCATATCGTTTCTCCTTCCCCGTTTCCTGCCTGCCAAACACTAACTAAAGTGGAGCCATATTATAATAATAATTAATGTGCTATTGCTATACAGACACTCCATGACGAAATGCACTCCAAGCAGAATAGATTTTATGTTTTATCACATGGAAAAGCACTGTGCAGCAGTGTGTCATGCAATGAGACAAGATTTTCTTTTTATTCTGTTATACTTCTTAAAGATGCTCAAGTTGAATCAATGCAATGCATTGCCAGCCCGGAGATGTAGCTCAGTGTTTGAGCTACATGCTTAGCATTGGGGTTGGTTTGCAAACCAGCAGTAAGCTTTCGCCAGTCCGAGGGTTGCAGCAGGAAGGGCGTAAAGGAACGGTGTAAAAACTGTAGCCACATCATGTCTCACAGCTGACTTGCTTTGACAACCCCATATAAGAGAAAAGCTAAAGGGGGATTGCAAGCGCAAAACGTACTACATGATGTTGTGGTGCAGTCCAAATGTTTTGCAGTTTAATTTAAAAACAAATTTTATATAATTTTTTCCCTTCACTATGTTGCCAAGTGCTTGCTCATTGGAGTGCTTTAAATAATTCTATGAAGTGTTTAGACTTGCTCTGTATGTAAAGGCCTTGAAAGTAACTTTTGATTTGGTGTTATGCTGGCACCTGTGTTCTTACAAGCCAGTGGTGCTACTGAAATGTCGGTCATTTGTATTTGTCTCCTCATGGGAGAGATTGTTGTGGAGATAAGAGAAACTACTGCATATGCATATAGTGTACATACAAAAGCACATGCAAACCAATAGTCAATAAATACATTCAATAAACCTGCTAACAAATAATGAAGGAATGAATGGACTTCATCATGAACCTACTGGACTGGCATGATATTGAGTGGTAATGGTGAAGTATATCATACAAAGGCTTTATGTTTTGCTTAACGTTTTTCTAATCTACTGCCTTTTATATTCCAGTTTCTTAATCAGATATTTTATTGCTCTCAGCACATTAGTTTGTTGTGGCTATGTGAAAATAGCCACTGCTGACAATTGTACCCAACAAATCACTTGTTTGAGAATATTGCTATTTGTTCAGCTGTCCTTGTTCTCTACGAGTTTTTCTGAGGGTGACTGAGGTTTCATTTCGTTCAACAGTGAATATCTCTTCAGCGTCTGTCAAAGATGCAAGAAATCATTTCTGCAAAAACTACAAGGCAATATTTTCCTGCTGCTTTTTGTACAATACAGCCAAAGGTTTTATTTAGAAGCCATATACTACATGTTACTCTGAAACATCACTTGTATTGTTTTCTCATAAGGAATGGGGCTGCAGTAAATGCAGATAGACATAACTCAGATGCTTGATGTGTGTA
Source organism: Echeneis naucrates (assembly GCF_900963305.1). NCBI lineage: Eukaryota > Metazoa > Chordata > Actinopteri > Carangiformes > Echeneidae > Echeneis > Echeneis naucrates. Next base: position 8,683,633 of record NC_042524.1, read on the forward strand.
TGCTTGACATAATTTTGACATAAGTGTTTTTCTAATTCTGCTGGTGAAGTCATATAGATCATTACCTTAGCTTGTAACGTGTACAAAGATAAGTGTGTGAAAGAAATTGACTAGGGTTGGACAATAAGTGGTTGATTTGAGTTTTTTAGTTTAGGAAAGTTTGTTTTTTGAATGACAGTCAGTTTTCTCTCTAATTTCTACTGCTGATCCTGCTGGGCTCCTGTAGTTCTGAGGTTCTGAGGCTGAGGTAGTTGTTACCTGATGTGATTCTCAGAAGCGCCCTAAGTCCTAACACCCACGAACATGTGAATGGGTTGAATCTGAGCACATTTTCAGCCTTTGATCTTCTGTAAGAACAGTTGGTCTCAAACAGGGACAACATATTAATTCAGTTTTCAAAGCAACGGTGAAGCAATGATGGACTTCATTCTGTCGTGTTCTTATTCTGTATCTTAACAACTTTGTCTTGGTCCTGTCACTTTAAACTTGACTTTTAAAAAGAAACCCACCACAGTTAGAATGTAGTAAGTTCTCTTTCATCCATTGAGTTAAATAAAAGCTTGCCTGTTAATAATTCTCTCTTTGTCTGGTGGAAAGAAAGCATCATGCTATATATTAACTGTTCATACCATACCATAGCAGATTGCTTTCCTGAAATCTACTCACAAAATGCAACTAGTTATTGCATGTTAAAGAAATTTATGTTTTGTTTGTTTTTTTTTTTTGTTGTTGTTTTTTGATGAACTACAAACCTTTAAATTTATGAAACACACACACCTTAGATATACAATAATAGCACTACAAGTGAGTGGAATGCCATTTTGATTTCAATTTTATCTTTGTAGTCCTGACTATACCCATGTTACAGATGTTCTCTGACATCAGGCTCTGTGTTGTTTTCAGCTTTGCTCATGAAATTGTAAATCACAACATCCAGTTCTGCAGTCAGTTTGTTTCTAACAGCACTCTTAAATCTCTTGTACATTTCCGTTCTCCTTCCATTTGTTGCTTGTTTTTCTTTCAGTGTTGACAGAAATTACCGCCACTGATTTTACTGGGGCGTCATTTACCTTGCAACTATAACCTATAAGTGAATAACAAAAAGAATTTCAGGAACGGGGAAAATGAAGCGGTAAATCAGTGTCATAATGCCAAGAACAGAGAGTTGTTTCTTATCATAGTTGCTGAAATATTTACCTCTCCCTTGCCCGCACCAAAGGGTCACCCTAGTGATGAGATTATCCAAGGGCTGCAGTGAGGTCATCCAAAGAGGAAGGAAGTCCCAGTTCTGTAGTCTTAATGGCAAACAGTCAGGTCTCCTTGCCTGGAGCATATTTAAAGCAACAACAGCCATCATTCCTATAATGACTGGCACGCCGATCCCAGTCATCACCTTCCAGCCAGCCATTGAGAGGGCAAATGCAAGTGATGGGAGTAGCAGAAAGCAGACGAGGAGGTACAAAACAGCGAACCAGCGGTACCTGTACATGTGTGAATTATGTTTATTTTGGTCTGCCGACATCCCTTTTGGCCATTACTCAAAGTTGAGATTCAGAACCATGATATATGGCCATATATCCTGTGGCTTGACCGAAGACACCAGTTTTAATTAAAGATAAAAGTTTCTTGTTTTTTAAATGAAATATTTAGATTTTTAATTATTTAGGTGTGTGTGCGCGTGTGCGTGCGTGCAAACAAAGTAGTGCTTCTCATACCTTGCAGTGCAGTTGCCAAGGGCGCAGGCCATACGTATGGGCAATCGAGTGGTGGGTATGGGATACCATAGCAAGATACCAAGGAGGTTAAAGAAAAAATGGCATAAAGCCACCTGAAACAAACATGAGTGACAATAAACAATCCTTGCAACAGGAAAATCGACAATTATACAATTCAAACTATAGATGAGGTGGAATAGATATAAAAAAAAAAGAAAAAGAAAAAAGAAAAGGAAGTGAGAGAAGGTGTGAGAAGGAAGCTGCAGCAGTGTTATAATGGTCTTTATACTGTCATGCTTTACACCACTTTACACCATAGACAACAGGAAACAAGCATGCAGTTTCCAATTCTATCTGTGAACACATTTCACAAAAAAAAAGAAAATCAAAACATCTTCATCTTAAATTGCCCACAGATGTCATTGATACTTTCCAGTACACTTTCCACTCTTTCCAGTATTATATGAAACGTTACCAATAATGTGTAGGAAGAAAATGGCGGAAGGAACAAAATAAAAAAAAAAAAAAGAAAAAAGGCTTAACAGTGAGTAAGGGTAACAGGCTGCCACTGGTGCAGCTCCATCTTAAGAATGTAGCACACTAATTGGAGCTAAATACTTGACTAAGTGAAGATCAGGTTGTTTCTAATTGGTTGTGTGTCAAGGGTGTTTCAAGAAATATGGAAAGATTGGCAAAGAAAGACCAGAGCTGTTGGGTTTGACAGTTTATTTGATGTGAAGTTTTGTTTTTTGTTTTTTTTTTTTTTTGAGCTTGAATGTTTCAGCACATTGGCAGGAGATAGAGAGGATTGTTTTGGAAAACGGACATATTAATCATAGGAGACTCTTTGAAAAGGTTTTTTGTCAGATGTGCGTGTCATATGTGCATTTGCTTACCTGTGTGGCAGCTGCAAGCTTATCTCCTGGACTAGCAAGGGCTGCAAGTGTGGCTGTTGTAGTGGTTCCAAGGTTGGAGCCCAGAGTTAAAGCGTAGGCCCTTTCAATACTGATTACACCAATCCCTGAGAGTTCATAGTTAGATAAGCAACAGGTGCCAAAGAAGGTGGAAGGTCAGTTTTAATTTACTTTTAATTTACTCAATGCAAATAAGACACTTGGAGGAAATGAAGATGTGTAAAATTTTTCTTAAAGATATATTTGGAACTGAACAACTAGACTCATGAGCATGCAAATAAGGTTAGCCATCACATGGCAAGTCTTGTTAATGCTGAACTGTAAAAACAGTGAGAAGGTAGTAAATTAACTTTTGAAGTAGATTTGCTAGTAGATGTTGCTACCATTGAAGTTGCAAATTGATTATTTTATTTTTATCTTTATTGACAAATAATTCTTTGCAGTTACAGTAACTTATGAAACCACAATTAGTAAATCTGTCTTAAGTTCTGTTTTGGTTTTTTTGGTTTTCTTAGAATAATAATCACTTGTTATATTTGTAATTAAATTCTGTATTTCTTTTCATACCTTGAAGATTGTTATTTGTGTGCCGATTACCTATTAGAGGAGTAATAGCAGAGGTGAAGACAGAACTACTTTGAACCAAAAATGTCATGCATGCGCCCACAAGTAGAGCTAGGTAACCTGTGAGCCAGGTAAAAGGGTAGGGGAAATCTGAGGACATGACAAGACAGGAGAGAAGGTGTCACATCAGTTATATAAACATTATCATTTCAGACAATTTCCATGGAAGGAAAAGTTAAGCTACAAGTTTGGTTGTAATAACTTTATGAATATTGATGACATTAATATATTACCTGTGTTAATGACTTTATTAATAACACTGGCCAACTGTCCCCTTAACAGGGAGTTGAGGAGTTTAACTAGCAGTATCAAACAGCTGCATAGCACCAACAGGGAGCAAGCCAGCAGGATCAGACCTATGGCCAAATCTGACAAAGCACAGTCCACAAAGATATGCCTACCTGAGGCGGGACACAAAAATATATAATAAAGCTCTGACGCAGAGAACCAGAACTGTTTGCACAAGAACTACAATTTAACTAACAAGATGTAAATGAAAGGGAAGAATGTAGCTGTTCTCTGGGAACAGCTGACAGAAATGGAAAATAATCATATCTTTGTACTTGCAGTACATGATGATTGTTGGACAAGTCAAATCCAGTTTAAAAAAAAAAAAAAACTTGAAAATTGAAAAATTGCATACATTTCTGTGTATAGTGTGAAAAGTTGTGTGTTCCCCAGGTTGTTTCATTGTCCTGTCAGCAATGATAAACAGAGAAAAAACTGAGGCAAAGAACATTCAGAACTTTCAGTTTTACACATTCAATATATGAGCAACATTACATTCTAGTGGAGCTAGATTGATTTGACTAACCTGAGTTAGTTCTCTTTAATATACAGGACTTGTCAAAACTGGTAAACAAATATGTCTCCTGAGGCAATAGGACGTGAGAAGCATCAGCTTTTACATTAATAAGGGAAACTTCAATACCTTGATTTGACACCACTGCTTGACCAGACTGTTGTTCCTCACACTCTGGTCACCCATTGCGATTGCTGTAATGACTGACTGATCCAACTGCAAATTAACAACCATTTTTTTACATTTATTATTGTTATCCTGTTGTATTTTTTGTAATCCAAAAACTATAAAATAAACTTTTGTATCCCTTAGATTTGCACGATATAGCAGTGAAAATTTGACTTAAAGGGCCTTTTTTCTAAATTTTCTGTTAAGGTTTATTGTTTGAAAGCAGTCTCTCTCTGCCTTCTCACATTACTTTCAATCTTATGTCTGTATGCATGTTTGTTTCATTTATTCCAGCTGTCTGTGGTTAAACAGACAGTCTGTTCTGTCTCCCTGTACTTATTGGCTTTGCTTATCTTTCTGCATTTGATAAATGACAAGAAAAATACCTGGATAATCATTTGAGTAAGAGGCTCAGTGAGGACTTTAAGAAGTTGAGGGGCTTCTCCAGTGCTGAGTTGCAGTATATCAACTACAGTCTTTGACAGATTCTTCAATAGACCACTAGCAGCCTCAAGAGGGAGAAGTACCAACACTGACAACCAGTTAAAACAGTCATGAACCGTAGCCCCTGCAAATGCCCTGAAATAAACACAAAGCCAGATATTGTTTGTAAATAACGACATTCTCTTTCTCTCCCTCTCTCTCTCTCACACACACACAGCTGTACCTTTCAAACTCTTCTCTTTCCCCTGCCTGCATGAGTGCAACAATGGTATTGGTGACTGATGTCCCAATGTTGGAGCCCATGATGATAGGAATGGCTGACTGAACATCTAGTACTACACAAAGAGACAATTAGACATATTCAGTTGACTGGTGCAGGTGTCAAGACGGTTGTCTATTGTATATGAACTACAAGATTTTAGTACAGTTGTTAAAACATTTTAACTCACAGCCAGAGGAGACGAGGCTAACTATTATGGATGTAGAAGTGGATGAGCTCTGGACTAACACAGTCACCAGTAGCCCCACCACCAGCCCTGCCACTGGGTTCGACAGGATAGCATTTTCCTGGAAAATATCCCCTGCTACCCTGCCTGCAAGTGAGATACAAGCCTGTTAAACTTCTAAATCAAGCTGGGCAGACAATATATTGTAAGAGTGACAATGAGTGACAGTATTTACCTCCAGATAGTTGAAATGCAGAGCTTAGAACATCAAGGGAGCAAACAAAGAAGTACAGAAGCACAAAGAGGAGAGGGACTTTGCAAAGAACAGAGGCAACTGATTTTGGCTGCATTTCCATAGTTCAGCTCTGGAAGGGGTCAAATATGGATAATTGAAGCATAATTTAAAGAGTTTAGTGGTAGTAATTGTAGTTGTAAATGAAGTGATGGTGATTAAAATTCCTGTAGTTGTCTTATGTAATGATTTAATATTGCTAATACAGACAACAATAACATGACTACTTTAAATCATTGTCCTGTGTATCAATGTAACAACAACCAAAGAAAAATCCGTATCATTTAATTCTGCTTTATCATATAGATTATCTTAACATACCTTGGATTTTGATGAAATAGTTTGATTCCCTCATAAAATGATGAATGACTTAAATTGCAGCTGGCAGTCAGAAGCAAGAAAACTCATAAAACAGAAAATGAAAACTTGGACATGAGAGGATGACGGAGGAAAGCGACATGGCAAACGTTGACAGGGAGGTGTTGCTGTGTAGTGTAGGGTGACTCTCAATATATCATGGATGACTGATTCTTTAATGGGAAGCCAAGAGTTTCATTCCTTTTTTCTTTTTTTTTTTTTCTCCAATCCCTATTTGTGATATTTGCTTTTAATTCTCACTCATTATTATAGCCATGAAGAAGCTAAAAGATAAGCTTTTATTTCCACTTTCTGAAGAAGAAATTAGTTTGAACAAGGAAGCAAGCGAGAGAGGACAAAGCCTGATTTGGAGAGGCATAAGTTGGACATGGATAAGGAAGTGGCAATGTAACAATTGCACCATGAGATGGCAGGCAAGGATAGCGTGGCAGAAGGCTAGAAGACTGCAGTAATACCCCAATTTGATGAAGGTGTTCCGGCTTAGCAGCTGTGGGAAACAAGAACATTTCTACAATACTCTTAGCGCATTAAACTGTTTAACCTATTTGTAGTTCCTGCCAGTTACATCATGTTGTGCAATGAACTCTGGAATGCTGCTATTACACTATAAATTACATGGACTTTGAGAGAGGCAAGCCAAAACACGATTGGAGGTTTTGTTTTGTTTTTTTTTTTTTCCCCCACAAACTATTCACACTTTTGAGAGAGAAACAAGAAAGCGTTGCACCCAGGAAGACGTTGGATACAAAAGTATCCTTTGAAAAAGACGCAAATACTGAGAATATGAAGAATTATGATGACTCCATAGCTTTTCTTGGTGAGTGTGGATTTTATCAGAAAGCAGTCTTTTTCCTGCTTTGTGCCAGCACCATCCCGAATGGATTTGGTGTTTTCGCTCTGGTCTTCCTCATGGCCGTACCAAGTCATCACTGCCAGATACTTAATGACAACCTCACTGAAGACTGGCATAAAACTGCCATCCCAATAATGGTGAGTAGACAATTAGTGTTAGGAGATGAGCACTACCTCCAAAATGTACCGTGGGAGATGACTGAGAAAAAAAAACAAAGTGGCATGCTGGTCTTGGGGGCTTTGTGTAAAATTGCCTTATGAGTGAAAGTTGAGTATGAGTACAATATTTGTGCAGCCAAGCCCAAAAAGAAACGCCATGTTGCAATATTGCTGTTATTCTTACATCAAATAAAAAACAACTGTTTTACCTGTAAGCAAACCTGTTTTACCAACTGTGTTATACCTGAAAGCTTTCTTCTTTTAGAAAGAAAGTGATGCAATTCAATGAGATGCGGTCAACCTTGCACTTGGTTTTGAGTTTGGCAATTGGCTGCTGTGCTACCAACTGACCCTTAAAATTCCCACAATCCAAGATGAGTTACAGCAAGGAAATACCAAGTTGATAAATTAACATTTGTGCTGATGTGACTTTGAGGTGGTGAATGGGAAACAGGAGCTGAGCAGATGCAGCAGATACAGACTGGATGTCCTTCGTAATCTGTCTGCTCAGGGATACGCTCCTGGAAGAGACATCAACCTCACTGGTCTGGAGCAGGAAGGATGTGTGGATGGATGGAACTACAGCAGAGACATCTACCAATCCACCATAGTGTCTGAGGTGAGTGTACTTGATGACTATGACTGGGCTTGTTGCTGTAATTTGAAGTTATCTGTCACTGCACAGTCTTCTCATGTCCCACACTCCCATTTCTGTAGTTTGTGTTTTTGTCTTGCACCCTCTTCGGTGTCACAATTATTTTTCCAGATATTTGCCATGCCAGCTTACTCTGTGCATCACCACTCCCTCCTCACCTGTGTTTGTATTTCATTTGCATTTTTCTAATGAATTTGTTTGAGGCAAAGCTTCTCCCTTCCCTGTTGGTCCTTTGTCTTTTTTGTTCAGTGCATGACGAACATGACTGAATAAACCACTCACTCTATTCCAAAGATCGGTCCAGAAACACACCCTTGAACAGTTTTAGTTCACTGCAACTTGTCTTTGTAATCTCATCAGCCAGTATCTCTGTTATAAGTAGGCCATGTGAATGTAGCCTGTTTCACTGTAGAGTCAGAAGGGTGTGCCCTTTAGATAGTCTGTGTTTAATGTAAGATACACAAAACAGAAAAACTGGAGGAATAACAAAAGTGACAGTTTGCATATCTGATTCAAAGACACTTAAAGGTAGCAGTAATTCTCTCTATACCTCCCAAGTCATCTGTTTAAATACCCTGTTGGACTTTCCCACTGCGATTTCCCACTGGGTTGTTTATAGCCTCAGAGTGTATCCAGGGAAGAAGATATCAACATATTTGTTGTCTAAGATTTTTTTTGTATCCCACAGTTTTAAAGATTGTGCTTTAAAATGAGATATTCATAGATGTTGAGGGTTGGACAAATGCATTGTTAATTTAGCCAGTTTTATAGAATGTGCTAAGAATAAAAGGGAAACATTGGCAATGAAGAGCATTTATAAAAATCATTAAATCTGTAACATTAACATGGAATTCTTCCTGTTTATGTGTTTTAATGGATGCCCCAGTTTGACCTGGTGTGCAGTGAGCACTGGAAGCAGACATTCACCTCCACAGTTTTCTTTCTTGGAGTTCTTGTGGGATCATTCTTTTCAGGACAGCTCTCAGACAGGTACTGAAAACACCAGCTCCATGTGCTGTACTGATCACATCTGCTGGCTCATACTCATACCCTTGAACTCTGAAAGATGAACCACCTGTGTAAACAGTATATGTATATTTTGGTATAAATGTTTATTACTCTCACCTGTACTTTGTTCACTGAATTTCTCGCTGCAGATTTGGAAGGAAACCTATTCTTTTTGGAACCACGGCAATTCAGACTGTTTTTACCTTAGCTCTTGTCTTCTGTGATTCATGGGCTGTTTTCAGCATCCTCTTCTTCATCAGTGCTTTGGGGCAGATATCCAACTTTGTAGCTGCTTTAGTGCTGGGTAAAGATAAGCATCATATTTTAGAGAATATAATAGTTCTATGCTTTTTCAATGTCTTGAATCAATGTAGATTATACAAACTACAAAAGATTGTCAGAAATACTGTACTTCTCCACTTTTCATCTTCAAATTTTGCGATGTTAATTTCTTTACCATGCATTCTATTTGTGTGCAGGAGCTGAGATCTTTACTGGCAATGTACGAGTCCTTTACTCTTCTCTAGGCACATGTTTAGGCTTCACTGTTGGCTACATGATGCTGCCTCTTTTTGCCTACTTTTTACGGGACTGGAAATCTCTCCTGTTGGCATTATCTGTTCCTGGCCTGGCTTACCTCCCCCTCTGGTGGTATGTTGCACTCACTACAAAAAAAGCTGGTTTACCAATGACTGTGAATTGAATACCTTGCCTTTTAACAGGGTATATGTTCAAATGAAAAACAGAATCTCTTCTTATCTATCAATGAATTACAAAAATTAAATTACGCATAATTGTATTCAGAATAGTAGATTGGCCTACAGACTTGTTGCACGTCCCTGAAAAAGATACATAGCTCATACAGTCTTCTTTTCAAACTCTGGTTTGTTGGAGTGATTCTAAATTTTAAATCAGACTACACTTTCCAATGCAGACTGTGACCAGTATTCACTTTTACTTTATTTCGTCCCGTAGGGTGAGTAGGGCAAATTCAAGTGATCAGAGCCTGTTCCTGTTTTACAGTTTACATCTTTATCATGAAGTGAAAGCTTCAAAAACAAAAACAAGTCAAACTTAATTCTAAATTAGCTTCATGGTTCTTTAATCTGCATCAATTTTCCAGGCATTTTAAAGCTTGGTTTTACATTTTAAACATTGGACTTTTAGATTTGAAACTTTCTGTCTGTGCTGTGTAATGGGGCAGGCTAATCCCAGAGTCTCCTCAGTGGCTCCTCTCTCAGGAAAGAGTGGAGGAGGCTGAAGCCATAGTGAGAAAGGCTGCAAAGTGGAATAAAGTTCAGGCTCCGAGTGTCATCTTTCAATATTACAGGGTAAGTTGACTTAAACCATGCAGGACTCAACCTCCTCAAGACATACTTCAATCATTGAGGAATTTCAGTACGTAGAAGTTGAAATCATCAAAATGATTCCAAAGGGAATTTGAAATAAGGTCACAGTCATCAAAAATGTTATACAAAGGAACATGCTAGACAGTAACTTGTGGGAAGATTAAGTTTACACTAAACAGGAAAATTCAGGATGCATGTTCTTTCCGTGCCTGTTTGAAAGTGCTTTTAATATTAGGCAATTGAGAAAAATGTGTCCAACTGAGCTTCGCCTATCTTGCAGATTGACAGGACAGAAACACGAAAGGAGAAATATAACATCTTTGATCTCCTGAGGAAGAGCGACATTCTAGTCAGAACCCTCATCCTCTGCTTGGTGATGTGAGTGAACAATCTGAGTATGCGAATCACCAAAAAATTGCAATGAGATTTTCAGTGAGAACTTGAGTTAATACAGCTTAATACTCAGTGACGTTTTCAATTAAATCAAACAATTCTCAAGTTCTTACTATCACCCTAACCCCATTACTTATATTGCTACTTAATTCAAAATAGCACATCAGTTATAATAATTGTCACATTCAGGAACATATGTGTCACATGTGTGTAAGCTTATGGATCATTGAACATCTTTGTGTCCACTTTTCTGTTGAAACAACTCTGCCATCTGTCTACTTTCCTCTCACCTGCTTAGGTTCACTATGAATACTGGATACTATGGTCTGGCCATTAGCACATCCCAATTTCATGTAGACCCCTACATCAGCTGTTTTATCTCTGCAGCTGTTGAGATTCCAGCATACATTTCCAGTTGGCTAGCTCTGCGATATCTTCCACGACGACTCTCTGTCACTGGCATCTTGCTCCTTGGAGCAGTACCGCTGTACTTCATTCAACTGTTGCCTCAAAGTAAGCTTAAAGGAAGGAATGAAACAAACCGACAGAACAACAACAAGTAAAACATTTACAAGTGTCATTAAATAATTAGAATCATGTACTTAAAAACATCTATTGACATAAATGGTGCTCAGTTTGAAGATCAATCGATCTCCATCACTGCTTTTAACAGCCAAAGCTTCAAATTTATAGTCAGTGCAAACATAAGGAAAGCCTCAAAACTTAATAGTTCCTCATCTTCCCATCAGAAATCCAACATTCAGTTCAATCATAAATATTGAAGAGCTGTATACTAGGGAAGACTGTATTTCTATTCTTTGTTCAGTTCAAAACAGAAGTTTTCTCATCTTTTAGATTCATCAAATATTTCTCTTGCACTGAAGATGTTGGGTAAATATGCTTTTACCACTGGCTCCTCCATGATACTTGTCTATATGGCAGAGCTTTACCCAACAAAGCTCAGGAACACAGCAACAGGGGTATCCAATACTGTTGCAAGAGTGGGAAGCAGCCTAACACCATTTTTGTTAAAGCTAGGTGAGTAAACTTTCTTTTTTTATTATTATTATTATTATTATTAATCAGCCTACCTTAATCTGATTTCATCTTATTCTGCACAGTGTAAATTCACACATAGAAAACCAATCATTTCCTGCCATCTGAACTACCTCTTCTCGTATTTTAGGTCTATATAATGAACACATTCCACACATCACCTTTGGGACTTTGGCTGTTATATCTGCCTTTGCCGCTCTCTTCCTTCCTGAGACTTTTGGACAGCCTCTCCCAGAAACTATTGAACAGATTCCTAAAAGAGAAAGGTATTCTACTTACAAATGCACCTGTCTTACATACCTTCTGCTATGCCAAACTTTATTTATTTAGTAAATATAGTATGATATTGATGGTGATTATTATATAGAATGATAGATATTAGATATTCTTTTATATATTTAATAAAGGCATATCTTTAATGTTAAAAATGCAATTGCCATTTTAAAGCAATCTTATTTTTTTGTTGTTGCACTATTAAATTATTTTCTATTGAAGTAGTATCCTGAATTTATATATAAATTCAAAATCATAATAATAATCATAATAAGGGTTTATGAGCAGTATGGTTTGACAGTGGTTACTGCTGTTGCCCCACAATAAGAAGGTCACGGGTTCGGTTCCAGACCTGGGGCCTTTCTGTGTGGAGTTTGCCCGTTCTCCCTGTGCCGGTTTCCTCCCACCGTCCAAAGACGTGCATGTTTGGTGACTCTAAATTCTCTGTAGGTCTGAGTGTGAGTGGTTGTTGGTCTCTGTCTGTCTCTGTGCTCTGTGATGGGCTGGTGACCTGTCCAGGGGGTACCCACCCTCACCCAGTGTGAGCTGGGATTGGCTCCAACACCCCCTATGACCCGGAAACGGATAACCAGTTGAAGATTAATGACTGAATCTGTTTATCTTCAATGCTACATTTCAAACACTTTATGTTAAATCAGTCACTCTGTTAAAATAAAAACTTTTATGACAACAATATGCCAAATTAAATTGCTTAACAAAGGCATCCCTAATTCTGATGAAACTACAGAAGAGTTTTATAGAAATTTAAAGTTTGGTCTCAGCTCATTGTTCAGTTTTGGACTGGACAGCTTAACTTTTCTCTCTGAGATTGGGATCTCATTAAAATGTGTACAAATCGTGTTTGGGTGAATGTGGTAATGTGGCATGAGGCCTTTGATAAACATGTCTTCTTGTGATGATGATGCTGATGAAATTGAAGTTGTCTAAGTCAAAGTCTCCTCTTTTATCTTATAACAGGATGAACTGTCCATGCACCAGTAGAGAAGAATATCCTGTAACAACCGGAGACCATGATAGTCCACTCTAATAACCTGGAAGCTTACTGACCTGCAGTAGGTGAGCTCTTCATATTGCTCCTAAATTGGAGTACCATGGCAGCTCAGATTGTAGATTACTGGTGCCAAATGGCAAGGCTGATCGCTTGCTGAGCCTTTACCACTGCAATTTGGGTTTGAATCCATCTTAGGTTTTTGCTGCATGTCATGCGTCTCTGCATTCCTCTCTTGCCTTATTTTAGTATAAAAAGTCTAAAATAATTATATATTATCCAAAAAATTTTTTAAGGTTGTAAAAAGTGCTTTTCCAGTTGTGAAGTACACATAAACAAAATTGACATTTTGGGACACTTGACAAGTTCTCAATCAAAGTCTGATTTTCTGAGGAAGTTGGATATATAAAGTATTTGTAATCTATAATCTGACAATGACAAATAAAATAGGAGACATGGAATATTTTAGAGCATATATTTTTACCTGAAAGGCAACACATTTCAGTTATCATAGCGGTTCGGTTTTGGGTCACATATTATTTTACATTTTGGTATTTGAAAATAATATTATTATGCGTTTGCATCACTGGCAGATGTTATTTCATTTCTTGCTTTACCTCATACAGGAGGTGACTTGATTCTACTTGATTGACATTCAGTTGTCAGTATATGTATAATTTTACACAAAGTATGTGTAAAATAATAAATTCATGATTGGCATGAATTGACAGGTTTTGGGTATTCAGCCATGACGTGGGACTAAAATTTCCAATTCATCCTTTAGTATAATGATCAGAACCACACACATCTTTATCATCATCACCCTGTTTGTCTTTTTGTTCAACCACCAAGTGTTCTTAAACACTTTAGACCTGTAGTGTCAACTGTTTCTTATAAATTAGATAAGATAAAACGATAAAAAGAAAATTGAGTATCATTGCTACATTTAACAATGTTACTCTCTTAGGCAAAAATGTATTGGTTGGCTTTATTCTGTAGCACACGGTGGTGCTGCACTTTTGGATCTCTTACACTTTTTCAAAAGGTTTGATAAATCAGAGCAAACACTGCAGGCAGTGCAGAGCTCTCAAAGGGAACTATTGGAGAAGTTTGAAACCATGGAGAGCAAGTTCTGGACCATGAGAGCCGCACAGCCTGCCTGGAGGATGAAAACGACGTGCTAAAGCTGAAAGCGGATGACCCGGAAGGCCGGTGTGTCAACCGATTTGGTTCCCCCCAAATTCCTGTTCCCCTTTACGCTGATTTACTGCTGAGTCGTGCGTAGTTGCTAAGTTACCGTGCGTACTTAAGGAAGAAACGCAAATAGAAACACAGCTGGGTGTACGGAAAGCGAAATGGAAAAGCCAATGTGTAGGTTACTGGTGTGTTATTTATTATATAAAAAAGAAATTGAGAATGCATTTGTTCGGCCATTCATTGTCAATCTTTGTGTAAATGGATGCCAGCTAGCATAGCTGTGCGAGAGTAGCCTACGTTAAGCAAACCTCACTGCCTGATCACTTACACTAGTTAGTCGCTTCGAAATGAACTGCTAGCTAACTAGTTAGCATGCTCGACTGACGAACTGATGACATTATTTTTGACGTATAACGTTACTATTACTTACCGTTCATTTGGAAACGGGCGGAGCGCCTGCGAATGAAACCTTTCTGCTCCTCGGAAACACCCACCGGATAGTGTCCGTATTTTTCATAATTCACGAACTCATTGAACACAAGTTTACCATTTTAAGAACATACACCCACATGACAGACGCTCATCCTGGCCGCCCGAATGTATCAACTTTGCGCTCTTTGGAAGCCTACACATTATCTGTTATCTCTTGCACGACATGCCCATAAAATAGGCTATAGGTCTACATAAATATCATTGATCGATCAGCCGGTTAAACTGTAGCATATACACAAGAAAAATTCTGGTGTAAGGCATGGTATTTATTTACTCATAAAAATTATAAACAAGTCAACAGGCGTGGAATCAGAACTAAGAAGAGGTCACGTGGGATGCTGGAGCCAATCGCAGCCCACCCTGGGTGACACGTCATCACGTTTCGATCAGGTGACGTAAATGTGAAATGGTGAAGTAGCGCAAATGTATGCTGCAACTCGAGCAGCGCTGTGGCGCACCTAGGTGGGAGGGGTTCGATTCCTGGCTAGGGTATGTGATGTAAATGTAATGTATGATGTAATGTAACCCCGGGGTTAGTGTTAATAATAATATGTTAATATGTGTACATGATGTAATGGTGATTGTATGACTTACTGTAATGTATGTAATGTTGAATATGTACGGTAACCCTGTAATATATGTATGTAATGTGTATGCATGTAAAGAGTTAGTTGGTTGCGAGTAATGGACTGGGCTAATGCAGATACGGCGCCCCCCCCAGGACCTAGGCCGAACCAGACCAGACGGGTGACGGCACCCCTCCAGGAACGGACCGAGACCCGACCGGAGACAGGACGCGTCCACAGACTAGACCAGTAAAGCGAACAAGGCACCCACTGAAATGAACTATTTTTGTGAAAGATTATGTAGCTCCGAGTCCTGTTGACTAATATTTCAGTATTTCAGTAACTTGTTTTCTTCCTAATTGTAACCACACCCCCCCCAACAAATGGTTTGGCCACCGAAATTTTCTATTACCAATGTTTTTTTTAAAAAGGTGGTGACGGTGAATTTGGGACGAGAAACGTAGAGCAAGGTAAGAAACAGGGTCGTTAGCTTGTAACGTAAGCTAACTGGACAGCTCTAATGCTAACGTCCATTAGCCTAGCTTGTATTAAAGCCCGACACAAAACGTTATCTTTGACAGAACCAGCTGAGTTTGGGAGCTTCATCAGAAAGGAAGAGACGGAGAGGTTTGTAGCTGCAGTCAAGTAACAGAGAAAGTGACATGGGGGGGCAGAGGAATTTATTTAACATGTTGGCATCTTGGCCTACATTAGCATTAGAGTTGGCCTAACCCTAACCCTAACTAGTGTAAGTGATCCGGCAGTGAGGTTTACTTAACGTAGGCTACTCTCGCACAGCTATGCTAGCTGGCATCCATTTACACAAAGATTGACAATGAATGGCCGAACAAATGCATTCTCAATTTCTTTTTTATATAATAAATAACACACCAGTAACCTACACATTGCCTTTTCCATTTCGCTTTCCGTACACCCAGCTGTTTTTCTATTTGTGTTTCTTCTTTAAGTACGCACGGTAACTTAGCAACTACGCACGACTCAGCAGTAAATCAGCGTAAAGGGGAACAGGAATTTGGGGGGAACCAAATCGGTTGACACACCGGTCGAAGATTATCGGCATTCCTGAGCACGAAGAGGGGGGTAAACCAACAGACTTCACCGGTGGTGATAGACCGGGCGCACTTCGTCTCCGGAGAGGACGACGGCTGGAGTGGGCTCGTTTTCCCAGATTGCGCCTGAGTGCACCGAGATCCTGATGAGGATGCGGAGCACAGCCTGCTTTTTCCAGTGTTACGGCTGTAGGGTATGTGTGTGTCTCTCCCTCTCTGCCTCCTGCACGCCTGGCCACGCCTCCTTCCCTCCGTTTCACCTGGACCCGCCCATCTGTTCGGATTGGTGCGGCACCTGACCGACCGACCAGCCGCGCTTCCGGTCAAATGCCGGATTGAAGTCTACAGGACAGGCAACTCGTCAGTCAGTCCGGGCGGCTGTCTGAGACGGACGGTTCACCTCAGCTGTGCTTTGCCCTCGAAACCTTGTATTCAGCAGATTGGAGATATTTGGTACTTCCTTATAACAGAGTTTTGTTTTAGTTTTCAACTTTGTATTCTTATCAATATTTGTGCTCTGAAGAAGTGTGGCCAAGTTTAAATTTTTATATAACAGAACTGACGGCTGATGTAACTTTTGTTACATATTAGGTGATGTGTGGACATCCTAGGTGCAGGGCTGCTGGTCCTTTGTAATTCGTGTTTTTAGTTAGGCAGGTAGCTTTTGTGTTCGCTTTTGGTGTCAAACAAATAGAGATACATAGCTCAGTGAGTCCTCTTTATGTTTCATTCCTTTTTTGATTTGACCAGCATCCATCGGCCCTCTTCCTCAGTTTTGTTCCTTTGGCTATGTTACCCATTTCCTCTTTTTTTTTTCTATTATCTAAGGCAATAAAACCTTACTTTGCCAAACTACATCTGGCTTTTTGTGTTGTGTCCTCCTTTCCCTAGGTCGTGGTCTTAACACCAGCAAAGCTCCAGGTAAAACACCAAGATCGGTTTAAGGTTTTCAGCACAACAATGGAGGCATTGGTTTTTATTCACACTGACTTAAAGAACATATCTTAAGACTAAGGTGGCCCCTCGGTACAAAGGGATCATAACACTATTTCGATGTAACACTTTAAGAGGCTGTCAATTTGATTTTCTGACTCAGGTTTTTATGTTTGGCAGCTGAAATGGGCTAGTTAGCTATCACAGCTTGATTAGAGTTAGGTGTGAAAGAGGGCTTCAGGCCGAGCATAAAGGGATGTCGGTGGGGCGGGTAGAGGACTTCAGGGTCATGAGTTTGTTTGTGTGTTACCTCAGACTATGTTCGTTATGTGTTGTTGTTTTACTATATACCAGATTGCTTTTCTTACAGGGATGATGTCAGTATCTGGTAACATAACACATAGCAGTATAAATGATACATTTGTTGGTCTCCTGGAGTGTAAAAGGGTTGGGACATGGGATTAAAAGGGGACGTATCATAATATTTTAATATCTGATCATAGTCCGGTTTCTCTTAGTTTCAGAGATATCCTTTCCCGTCCAAAATACAGCTGGCGCTTCAACCCTTTTCTTCTTGAGGACCAGTCTTTCATTGAGCATATGACTGCACGTATAGACAAATTTCTTGTTACAAATGATAATGGTGAGGTCTCTGATTCTGTTTTGTGGGAGGCCTTCAAAGTAGTTATGAAGGGCCACATTGTTTCATTTGAATCAGCCAAGAAAAAAGAACTGCCGTCTTAAAGACCCTAACCCTGAAAAAAAGCTTCTAGCACTGGAAGAGGCTTATATATCTTCCCTCTGATCCTGAAATTGAAATATGAATATAATACCATTCTTAATAAACATGTTGGTGGTCTTCTTTTAAAAATTACCACGGAGAAACTGCTAGCTAGCCAACTTAAAGGAGAAAGGGCCAAACAGGCCATTCACAGGATAAAATCTAAATCAGGCAGGCTCCTAACCAACCCGAGAGAGATTAATGCTTGCTTCAGGGACGTCTGTAAAGAACTGTTTTTGAGTAAAGGCCACTGAAGCAGATTTCAGTGATTTTTTTTTTTGCTAATTTAAATCTTCCCCAATTAGATAGTGTGGCAAGAGATGATTTAGACGCTCTATTTTCTGAGACTGACCTCTTGAATGCTGTTCGAGCCTTCCCCTCTGGAAAAACATCCAGCCCAGATGGCTTCGGCAGTGAATTTTGTTAGTCATCTTTTGACATAATAGTTCCACTCATGCTGAGAATGGTGAACGATTCTGTGAGGAATAAGATGCTCCCCAGTCACTATGTGATGCAAGTATCTGCTTGCTTTTGAAGGTAGAAAGGGAAGCATTTGGATCCTGGAAATTACAGACCTGTTGCTCTCTTAATTTGTGATCTGAAGATGATAACAGCTAAAGTTTTAGATACAAAATTAGGAAAGCACATTTCCACAATTGTACACCCTAATCAGACTGGATTTATTCCAGGTTGGTTTTCTTTTAGTAATGTTCATCTACTTTTAAATACAATATACTCAGTGATGCTGTGGTATTTCTTGACACCCAGAAGGCATTCGATCAGATGGCCTTACATGCTGAAGACTCTAAAGCAATTTGAATTTGGGGAAAATTTCATTGAATGAGTGAAATTAATTTATCTTAAACCAATATCCTCTGTCCTCACTAATTAAAATAAATCCCATCTCTTTCTCCTCTCCTCTTTGATATTACCTTGATATTACTTTCGAGCCACTTGCAATATTCATGATGTAAAATTTGGTAATGTTGAAAGCCTTGTTAATTTGTATGCTGATGACTTATTGATCTGTTTATCAGACCCAGTGGTCATGGTTCCCAACCTCCTGAATCATATAAAATCAATTAACTGAGAAATATGTGAGTTTACGCCATTGACTAACATGTGTCCTATTTTCCTGAAATCTTTGCCATTTAAATTAGTCACTACCCATACTAACTATCTTGGCCTTAAGACATCCAGAAACCCCAAATTTTTACTGAAATTGAATTTTTTTTTTTTTTGGAGATGTTGGATCAACTAAAAGTTCTTATTAAGAACTGGAAGTTGCTTCCTCTCTCAATGATTGGCCATATTAATGCAATTAAAATTGTTGCACTTCCATGATTCTTGTATCTTTTTTTTTTTTTTTTTTTTTAACAACTGGATTCAGTGGTCCTGTCATTTGTGTGGGCAGATAAATCACATTTCTAAAGCCCATTTGCAGAAGCATGCAAAAAATGGGGGTCTCGGCCTCCCTGTTTTTAGTCATTATCACTGGGCTGCAAATGCAAGAGCTCTTCTTTTCTGGCAGGGGGGTTTTCCTTATGATGACTGTTCCTCTCCACCTTGGCTTTGAATGAGTCCATGTCTGTATCACAAACTTCACTCCCAGCATTGCTTTTCTCAATGGCACAACCACCCCACAAATTATTTGGCTTCAATTTTGTCATTAGTAAAAAGATATTGAATCAAATAAGAAAAGTCCTGGGATTACCAAATGTTTCGATAAATGCCCCAATAACAAGCAATCACTTGTTTAAACCAGGCTTGATGAATGGGGTGTTTCTGGACTGGAGAAATTTCTGTTGCATTTCAGATCTTTACATAGATAATAATTTTGCTTCTTTCTCTCTGTTCCAGGTTAGATATCATCTCCCTCAGTCAAAGTTTTATCGGTATTTACAGGTCAGACACTTTGTAAGGGGACATGTTTCTGTTTTCCCAAGCCATTTTTGGCCTTACTTGATGAGAACTCAAGGACCAATGTATGAATCAGGCTGCTATATGGCATTGGTCTTTTTTTTTTTTTCTTTTTTTTTTTTTCTTTTTTTTTTTACAAATTAAGGTGTTGATCATCCTCTCAGGGTTCTTTTGTGTGTGTGTGTTTGTTTTGTTTTTTACTCATATCCCTGACAGCATCATGAGACAGGAGGCACTGGACTGTTTTGGGTTTTGTAGCTATCCTCGTGTAACCTCTGTCTTTCCTTTTATTGCTTCAATTGCTTCTAGTAACAATGTCAGTTGCTGTCTATCTGTTTTGTATGTAATTTTTTCTTCTACTCTTTGTAAGAAAAGTGAAAACAAAATATTAAATTAAATTTATGATAAAAGGCAATCCAATGAAACGCCATGCAATATGCTGTCTGGTCATTAAAAAACAAATAAGTAGTCTCACTCAGGTTTCTCAAAGGTAGTATTTATTTTTGATACCTAAAATTTTTATCAGGTCTCTTGAATATGACAATCAACAAACTGCACAGCACAGAAAAAAAAACATCACAGCTTGACTTTTTCTAAACCAATACAATATTTATGGATTATCGACGTGGGTTTCTACACAGTACTACTTAATTTGAAGAAATTGTATGAGGAAAGCAAATGATACATATTAATACTTTTTTTTTTTTTTTTTTTTTTTTTTTAGTTGACAACCCCACCTTCCTTACTCCAACAAAAAAAAATTATTTTATTCCTCTTGTGTTATACAAGTCTTTTCTCAGTCTCAGTAAAAAGGTCAACCTTTCCATCTCATGAATCTCTTTTAAAATATCCAGCCATTTATTAACTGCAGGTGGGTTGGTTTGCAACCATTTAGAATTGATTGCTTTTTTTTTTTCTTTTTTTTTTTCTTTTTTTTTTTTTGCGCAGCTATGGTCAGTATCTTCAGAAGATGTCTATCACTTTCTGTTATTTCTTCTGGTAAATCCCTAATTTAGAAAAAACACAAGAAACTTGTGCACCACTGTCAACTACTCGAACCTCTCACCAACTGCACCAGTGAAAGCGGGGTGGGGATAAAGACCCTGGTTTAGGTAGGGGGCATGAAAGTATAGAGGGTGCAGGAGTTGGAGGCAATACAAGCTACACTAGCAGATTCAGCAACTAAACTCACCTGAACAGTCCTATACTCAAACAAAACCAACACACCAACGCAGGCCAACTCCCCTGGGCTAACCGCATGGTGTCAAAGAGGCACAAACACAAAAAGATAGAGTTGTACATGTCAGGGGAATTTAGTGTCCAAGAATACGCTGAATTGTTTTCTGGGTATTTTCCCAAAATGTTTGTAACCTCAGGCAGCTTCAAACAATGTGGTGGTGGTTTGCCTCGTCACTTCCACAATTTCTCCTGCATGTGTGAACTGATCTTATTACACGTTTTCATTTCGGAGTACTAAAGAAACAAATAGGGTTTTTCCACCAGAAATCACACCAATACATAGAACTAGTAAAAGTAAAAAAGCTGTTACTCACGTATAATGCCATTACTGGCTGGTTATGTTGTCCTTTAATTCTTTCTCCCATCTCTCCTTGATATATGCTGTGTTATTCTACCCTTTACAATACCCCAATAAAGCATTGATATTGCTGATCTAGAAGTACCAGCACATGTGCACATGCTGTTAATTGTACTATTTTGTTAAAATCTGAAGATTCTTAATTCTTCTTAATTTTTCAGATTTTTTTTTTTGTGAGCTATCATTATTTAAAGTTTGTATTTATTATCAAATTATTAGATTACGTTAAGTTTTTTTATGTTCAAGTCATTCTGATTGAAATCGTCACCCACAGAGAGGTGTACAAAAAAGTGACTACGGTGTAAAAGCCCAAGTTTGGCTGCTGGTTCTCATTTATTTGTTACTAAAGTATTGGAGTAATTTTTGCTATCTATCTATAGCTCTCTCTCTCCATATGGAAACTTTGTTAGTAGCCTAAAGCTGGATATCAGTGACAGTGCTTGTTTGAAGTCCACCTTCAGACATGCTTTCATTCGGGTGCTCTTCTTCGGTTTTTGTAGTTACATAAGGTGTTTTCTTACAACATCTATGGTGTTAAAAAAAACAAAACAGCCATAAACTTAGAGTCATGGGTGAGACTATATTCAGTGTATGACTTTTAAGATGCGGTCTTGCCCAAAATAGTATATTCTGACCAATACACTGTTTAGTATTTATTTCTATGATATATTTGTATGTAGTTACTCTTTTCATTGCACATCTGATGGTTTTGCTGAAATTGGCACAAGTATGACTGACCTGTAAATCTCAGTGTGACAATGACAGCAGTTTATTCAGATGCAGGAAACAATGTTCCTCCTACTAACTGAGGTACTGTCTTGTGTTGTAATATACATATATACACACAAGTATGTTGGTGGTGAATATATTTAATAGGCGAAACTTTGGGACATTAACCTGGTAGGTGAATAGCCTGAGTAG
The DNA here is from genome assembly GCF_900963305.1 of Echeneis naucrates. NCBI lineage: Eukaryota > Metazoa > Chordata > Actinopteri > Carangiformes > Echeneidae > Echeneis > Echeneis naucrates. The sequence continues at coordinate 8,705,647 of NC_042524.1, forward strand.
AAGCAGTTTGGTGTAAATAGAACAAATGCATTGAATTATGGAAATTGTGAATATAAAATTAAGCTGCCAAAGGGCAAAATGAGAAAAGAAATAAGACTCATGTTAGCTCTACATTAAAATCAAAAACAATGGGAAACGTAATGACAGGGGGTGGAAACTTACCCGGGGAAGTGTTGCATGTGAGTGATGGTGTCAGGCAGAGGCATTCCATAGCTCTCGGGCAGCAGGAGGCTCAGCAACCCCACCAGAGCTGTAAGACTTCCCATTAGGATGTAAGGCAGTGAAATCGAATAGCTTCCTGTGGCAACACAGGAGAGGAACAAACATTGAAAAACAGCTTTGGTTACAAAGGTACCATAGTGCAGTTTAAAAACAAGAAAAGAAAAGGCAAAAAACATCAGTAAACCCAGCTCAGTTCTGGATAACTGGATAAGTTTATCCAAAGTGAGTGCTAATCAAGCCTGCTTTTATGTGTTAGTGCTAGTAGCACTTGTGTTTTGCCCATTCATACAAAGCCTGCTGACAATCCACCTTTTCTTTTGCTTTTAACAAGCATCTCATTAATGTGTACTGTAGTGTCTGTTTATACTTTTGTATTTGTCTAAATTGTTAATGCCTGGTTTCATTTGTGTATTCAGTGGATTTGACTTTGTCTTTGTCTAGAGGCTCCAGCCCTGTGTTGGCATTAGAGGACAAGATTTTGAGAAAGTCTAAATATGAGGATAACCACAGTAATATCATCCTTACTTAGGTAAATGAAGTACGGAGCAATGATGCTGCCTATTCTGGCAGCCATGGAGCAGGTGCCAAGAGCTGTGTTCCTCAGTACAGTTGGGTAGAGTTCTGCTGTGTAGGCGTAAATGACGGCAAATGATGTTGTCACTGCAAACTTGCCTGTCATCTCCAGAGTTATGGCAATATAAATCATATCTGGAGGGAATAAAATATTGAATAGTTTAAGTTTACATGTTATCAAATAAACTGATAAATCATACACTAAACAAATTCTACATGGATTAAAATGGAAAAAGAAATGTCAGATTAGGTGTGTATTTGCATCGCGGCTTGCATGTGAGCAAATCAACACACTTACATTTTTCACAGTGTGTTTTTAAAGTTATGATATTCATTACATAATACAAAATGAAAATCAAAGCTATATTAATGTAGCATTATACTGTGGTCTGTTGACATGCCATACTTGCTGGTATGCACTGTATGAGGAGTAGAAAGGACCCTCCCATGAAGAGGGTTAAGAAGAGACTCAGTCGTCTGGGACACCAGCGAAACAAAACCCATGACAAAATGTAGGCTGGAATTTCTATCAGAGCTGAGAGGAGAGTGTTGAAGTGCACGTTGCCATGAAGGTTCGCCGTGTTCAGGGAAAGCGCAAAGTAGCTGATAGTGACAGTGTTCCTGTGAGGATAATCATTATGGATACATAAGTGACTGAGATATTTATTACACTTTACAGTAAATGGCATGGCACTTTAGCACTGTCAGAAACTATTAAACTTATTTATGCCACACTAAACCAGTTTAAAGAAATTCATTTGTAATTCCTTCATCAGCAACCAGCAAAAAAGTTTATCAGCCTGCTTGAATCACTTCATGCTTTTTTAGTGTTATAATCATAGGAACTGAATTTAAATTAAAAGAAAGATCAAGCAGCATTTGTGTTCAGACTGCCAGGAAGTGAGTGCAGAAGAATACAGGCATACTGTGCAGTTACATAAAACCTGATTTTGGTTGCAAGCTTCACAGCACCTGACAGATCATTATTTGTTGTTACTGAGATGGACTGACATGTGGTTGAAGCAATGCCTGCACAGGCTGGGTCTCTGTATGTGTGTGTGTGTGTGTGTCTGTAGTTGTGCATATAGGGTCATTGTGCTTAATGTGGAGGTCATATGGGACAGCAGGGACTCACCAGACCAGCCACAGCATGAGAGAGATCCAGCGGATGTTTGGAGAACATAGCAGGTCACAGATGTTGTGGGTTTTGGTCCTCTCAGACTGATTTTCTTTCTGAGGGGCAGCAGAGCACGTGAAACAACACACAAGCAGAGCCATCAGTCTAGAAATAAACCCATTAGAGCAGAACATTGTTATGGCATGGCCACTTGCTGAGTGAACACATGCATGTGCACATGTTCACCCAAAAGATAATAATTAGAAATGATCGGAGGCAAAAGTTTAATGTGAAACCATGACAAATAGTGGCAAAAACACTTCAGTGTGTGTGGTTTGTAGCATTCATTTTTATCATACGACTAATTTTTCAATGCTGCTGCATATAAATAACTCTTAAGATAAGATATTCATTCATCAATTTTTTTTTCTGAAGCAGTAGTATTTAAAATTTTATAACTTGCTGAATCAGAGGAGTTTGGATTCTGCACTATTAAATAGAAGGCAGCACATAGCCAAGAGTTTATGGTGCACATCACATGTGTGTAAATGCTCAGAGCAGCTGAGCCCCAGAGCACAGTAGCCAGATTTGAACTACGATCTCACCTGTGAAAAACTAAAAATAACTGGTGGAGGCTCGATTTTGTTCCTCTTGGCAGCATATCTCACTATGGCCTCAGCTTCCTGCACACGTCCCTGAGAGAGGAGCCACCGAGGTGACTCTGGGATGTACCTGCATCATTATTCCACAGAGTGGATGGTAAGAAAGAGCACTTCAGTTCCTTTGAACACAGGAAACATGACATTAAGCTGTGGTGATTAAACTGACAATACATAGTGTCAAACAAGTATATATGTCAATTCAACTGGCGATAATCATGTTTGATTTATTAACCTGCCAATTATTCATTTGGTCTACATTTTTGAAGTAATTAAAACTATCACAAATATTCCTGAGCAACAATCTGAACCTTTAAGATTATTTTACTATTTTTTACTATCACATAAGACTGAAATTGCAAATATTCAGTTTTCAATCTCTTATTCCAAAGGCAGCAAGACATGGGTAAAAGGAAGGCGTCCCTCTGGCAAAATTTTCAGACCCTCCTGGGGGATCTTGAGGTACTTCCTGGCCAAATGAAAAGTAACTCTTCCTAAATGTTTTGAGCCTAGAAGACCAAACCATCACATTCGGCTTCTTTAGGCAGATAAGAGTAGCAGCGATCCTCTAATGTCTCTCCAGGTGTTTGTACTCATCACCCTTTCTCTGGTACAGACAGACAGGGCCTCCTTTTCAGCACCCTGCCATAAGCTTCTTCCAGGAGGCTAATCAGTGTGATACCCTGAAATTACAAGCACATTCTCTAAAAGCTTTGAAAAAATTGGAGCCACTGCATCGAAGAGGCATGTCACCCAGGACAGCCCAATATCTCTGAGGAGCTCTCGTCCATTCCACTTTTCCACTGTCTCCCTTGACCCCAGGAGTTTCACAGGAGTTGTTTGCTTCACTGCCTGATGATGTCTTGAATCAGAGTCACCAGACTCCTTACAGGATGGGTTTAAGCCGTGCTTCCTCTTTCGGATACCTCCATTTACCAAAATCTCCTTGAGCTCCTTTAAAAGCCAGTCTACATGCTCTCCAAAGAAACTCCTCCCAACCTTAGATACTGATGTTTTCAGCTGCAGGTCTTTTGGCCAGTCGGTGCCTGCCTGTTGCATAAGGAGAGCTCCGAGCCAGCCAGGCGTGACAAAGCTCCCTCTTCACGGGGGCTTCTGTGATTGCTGGTGTCCACCAGCGCATTCTCAAGTTGCTCCTGGACTCTATATCCCCAACTGCCCCAAGGGAGAGTCACGAAGGTCTGACTGATGGGGGCCACAGCTCACTCTCATGACATGTTTGTATTTATTGGGTCTGCCTGGACATGTCCCCTGATCCAAATCACCCACAGGGGGTGATCAGGTGACAGCTCGTCTCCTCTCTTTGCTCAACGGCGACAGTGCAGATGATATAACTGGTACAACTCAGCTGTTTATTGATCAGAGACCTAAGATGACCCTTTCACTACATGACCTGGACTTCTTTTCAATAGTGGTTACCATGTTGCAAAAGTCCAAACAGTGGAGTCAGCCAAGAACTCATGAGTATTTCTGCATCCACAGAGCGCTTCTCACCCAGGGCAACTCCAGAAAACAAAGCTAAGCCTTCGTCCAGGATCTTCTCTGTCTGAGCTGTGTATGGAATTAAACTAAAATATGTCTTGTTGGTAGCAATCGACACACTGGAAACTCCCCCCCCCCCCCTCTCAGGCCCTCTGTGTACAGGTCAACATTGCAGCAAAGCATTACCAATTGACAAAATAGCAACATTGCAAAATATTCAATGCCTCTAAAAACTCGCACAGACACACACACCTACCTACCACCAGAGAGGCAAATACAGGAAGCCAGGCAGGGCAAGGCCGAGGAGGAGCATCCGCCAGTCTCTGATGAAAAAGGCCAAAATGGGCAGCAGCATGTAGCCTAAAGCAAAGAACAGATTCATGCCTGCAGTGGAGAAAATTGTCCGGACACGTGGGCCTAAAATTTCAGTTCCTTGACACAAGAAACAAAACAAAACATCAGTCCTCTGCATTATCATGACAAATTAGTTCCTGCAATCAATAAATAGAAGATGAAAATTACCTAGCACAAATGCAGATATGTAATTGGAGATTTTTCCATAGCCAACAACAAAGAACATAGCACAGAAAACAGTCCAAGATGGAGAAAAGGCCTGGATTAATGTGAACACTGTTTGGACTGTGATGGTTACAAACATCATTACTTTCCTCCCATACCTGAAAAAGACATTAAAAAAAAAAAAAAGGTAAGCGCATGTACTCGAAATGGAAAGTTCATTTAAATGCAGGCCACCATCCATGTTTTCACATTTTGGCTGCATGTTAAGTACATTATTTTACATGTGATGGGAAAAGTCATTTTTATTGACTTATTTTATGGTTTCCTGTTGTCTGTGTTTGGGAGGACAGTGTTTTTGTGTCAAATGTATGTATATAGCTTTTTACTTTGTTGTCTCACAAATCACTTACTAAAACTTTAAAGACCACACTAATTTGTCTTTGTACTCCTGCTTTTACAGGCTTGTGGTGGTCATTTTCAAAGGAAAGGCTCAAAATAAAGGTAACAAAACCAGCGGTATCATTCCTTTAAGTATTCCACTTCTCGAGTAAAACCAATACCTACATCACCCAAAATACAACTTGGCAGCAGCCAGTACAGCTGTAGCTGAAAGAATTATGGTGAAGTGAGAAGTTGCTAAAGAGATCAGTTCAGCTATTTGTTTCTGACCGGCATGCCAGAAGCACTTCTGACATGCCGGTCGAGAGTTGTCCGGATACTTATCCCTTAACATGGGAAATTGTGCTTCTGCTTTCCCCTGACTTGGACTTGAGCAGAAGAATAATGTAAAGAAGAGAGTGTAACAGATATGTTGAGTGACTATTTGCCCTCAGTCCACAAAGTTCAATCATTAACTAGTTGATAAAGCTTGATTTTCCACACACCACATACTCCGCATAGGGGTGAAGTACATTAAAGCAATAAGTGCTATGCTTTACAGTAAGTCCATCATTAGAGAGAGAGAGGGAGAGCTACTGCTTGGATATGTTGACTGACTGGTTATCCTCAGTCTACAAATGTCTGATTCTTGGCCAATCTAGTAATTGTTTGATAGTCTGAAAAATCTAAAGAAAACATCAAGTTAAAGGTTAAACACTGTATCGCCAAAACAGCCACTCAAGGTTCTGCTGCAGGCATTAAGTGTTAAATGACATGCTTGGTAAATCATTTGTCCTCCACCTGTCTGCTAGCTGTCCTGAAATGAAGGAGCCAGTAAGGACCCCAGAGAAAAAGACAGAGGAGGTCAGCGGATTCTTCCACCTGTCATCACACACCAGGTCCCACTGCAAGACAAACACACTTGCATGCAGTACATTCAATACAGTTGACTCTTTAGGAAGATATTTCTCAGCAATGAAAATGGCAAATAGTTTTCAGTAAAGTATAAAAGATCAGTATATTCTATAAATACAAGTACAAATAATTATATTAGCTTTAATAAATTGTTAGTACCTAAGTGGAGATGTAATTTACTTTCAGCTGTACTTTAGTGTTTTATATGATTGACTAATGAATATTGACATGTAGAAACATGGTAATGAAGAAAATAATATAGCCACCCTAATATGTATATACAAGAAAATATATCATCTACTTCTGAGTGTCACTAATAGCTGATAACTGGTTCCTCTTATCCCGGCATCAAGGTGCGATGTAGTTTTTGGAGGGTAGTAACAATGGGTGATTAAATTAGGCTCATCTGATACTTTACAGTTCTGTACTCAAACATAATCTTCCATTTCACACGAGTTTCATGCTCAATAAAATGGGACCGTCCTCTCTGCTCACGGAAGCTCTAACTTTGGGACACAAACCTCAGATGTGATGGTGGAGATGTAAACGCTCTGGTCGTATTCCCAGCCGTCCAGACAGCCCTCCTTAGGCACATTGGACAGGTTAACATCCACGCCGGGCAGTAAACCTTTCTCCGAGAAACTCAGCACGTCTTTCAGTCTGTATCTGGCGCACTTGCTGGGCACCAGCGCTCCGGTCTGGCTCTCCGTCTCCAGCGGGATGCTGCTGTTCCTCCATGCGGCGGACAGGTTGAGATGCGCCGGCACCAGGCAGCGGTGAGGCGGCGTGTCTGCCAGGAAGACGATGGCCAGGATGGTGAAGCCGTTCGGGATGACGGTGACGCAAAGCAGGAAAAACACCTGCTGCTGAAATCGTCCCCACTCGCCCAGGAAGGCGGTTTGCACCTCGTAGTCGGCCATGGATTTATTTAGTTGACAGGAGTGAACGAGCTTGCGGCGCTTTTGTGTCAGCTGTCAAACCACCACACCCACCACCCACCACACTAAAGATTAAACCAGAAATCAGAAAACATTTCCATCAGTCCCAGCATGATTAACTGGCTGTTTTCTATTGTTCACATTTTAATTGAAATGGCACGCAATTCCTAATAAAAGTGGAAAAAGGCTCCACTTCTGAAAGGTGAAGTGCCCTCAAGTGCAAACTGAACTTTGCATGTTGGCTTAAAAAAAATAGGTCAACTTTTCTGATGAAATTCTAAATCAAAACTTTTCTCCTGCAATTTATCAAAATGTCTGGCATATTTGAGTTCCTCCTGGTCCATCTTTCATTTCAACAAGTATGTGTTTATTTTTCTTAATGCCAGTTTTAATGTTTTAATGATAGAGCAGTTTATCACCTGGTGGTGTTTTGGCTACTTACACCTTAGATGATAACTTTGTTTGGTTACTTTGGTGAAGCTGGCCTCATCAGACTGGTAAAATGCTAAGCACAGGCAATGAAGTTTTAAATCAGGTATACATTTAATCAATACATTTGACATAGTTTGAGTGGGCTGTGTTCGTTTACAGCACTTTATTAATATAGATTAAAAAACATCCAAGTAAATTCAACGTGGTAAAACAATGCGGTACTTTGAGTGCACTGAAGTATAACGAGGAGAAAAACCTTTATGTAAGTTAAGGCACTTGTGTAGACAGATTTTTCTGGCTGCGTAGGAGCACTATAACAAAGTTTATGACATACTACAAACAGATTCCAACTCTTGTTCATTTTCCCTGTTTTCCTTTTCTTGTGTGTTTTGTTTTGTTTTGTTTTGTTTGTTTGTTTGTTTAGCTTTCTTTCAGCTCAGCTCTTTGTGGACAAGAAGATGGACAAATAGTTCTACACTGCCAATACACAGTAAATCTCCTAAATAAGTATCTATTAGAAAATATGAGTAAGGGTGATGCCTTTGGAACCCTGCCTTCGGGCGAGCAATTCTTGGAAGGCCATAACCAAGTTTGTAATGTTTACACATACGCTCATAAAAGTCAAGGACTGCCCAAAAGAATTGGGCCAAAAGTGCCAGCAGGATTGAGGAAGATGACAAGGAGATATCTCCCCTCTCTGACTGAGTGGATTTGGTGCCAGACCATGCACGAGTCACAAGAAAAATTGGCATTTATGCTGACAGCTGAATTGAAAGTCAAACCAAAACCAAGTCCATCGTTCGAAGGCAAGAGAGGCTGAACAACTGCAGCTGAGAGCCTCCCTCCCCTTCACCATCATATTGTTATTTCTTGTTTCAACTTGCCACACAGGCCTCAGATACTCTCCGCTTCTTACTTTTTACTGCAATGGCAACTGTGACTTTTTATCTTTGGTCCAAAGTTACAATGCAAAGCAATATACTCTCATGGAGCACAATTCCACAAAGTTCCCCTGTCCCTTCCATTGTTTACGATTGAATTTTAAATATTTAGTAGCCTGTTTTTATAGTACATAATGAAACATCACAGCATTGCTCCAGTTCAAAGTCCAGCCACATAAAACAGGAAGAACATGGCATATGCATGAAATAATTTTCACCTGCATTCAATAAAGCCTGTAAACCATAATAACATTAGTTGATGGGAGACTTGTACAAGTACCTGAACTTCAACTACAAACTGGAGACAGTTTTGCGTCCTGCAACATGTACAAATGAAACATGTTTTGGTGGATTACTGAACAATGACAGATAAATAGACAGCAGTAAAGTATATAATTCATAATATGCTTGTTTTTAGCATCATAAATTAGTTTACAGGAAAACTGATCTTAGTTGCAATGCGATTGCTATAACATGGATAGACTAAATAATTTGAACTCATCCTCTCGTGAAAAAGAGGATGATGTTGTAACCAACTTACTTCAATGATAAACCTGCATAAAAAGGGGAATGCCTTAAGTCTTACATTACACAACAGAGCCTGAGTCAGTCAGCCACAACTTTTGACAATTTCATAGCAACAGATCATTAAGTCAGTGGACCTTTGACTTTTAATTGTTCTTGTAAGACATGGGATGTTGTCGGTGACAAAGGACCTCTGATTACAATGATCTAATCTTGTTGTATTTAAGAGTACTTAATTCCCCCTATGTGTAGAGACACCTTATCAGAAACTTACAAATGGGAAATAAGAATAGCTGAGCTGAAAGAGTCCTGTTATCCCCATGAAAGGAAATTCATGCACAATTAGAGTGACTGATAGTATCATCATCAAGGTAATAGTTAGGGGCCTAACACAACAAAAGCCCCAGCATGGTCGTCCTACAGCTAAGGAGCCTGAGTGTAATCGTTACTTTTTGTCTAAAGTTCAAATGAAGGCCTGATAAATGTGTGATATCTAACGTATCATAAAGAAAGCTTTACTCAATAATTACAGTATGAAGAGAAAATGCATTGTTGGATTTCATTACTAAATATTTTAGTAACTACTACAGACCCATGTGGTTACTATTTGATCTAGTTGTTTATTCAGGTGTTACAATGTCGTTAAAGGAGGAAGGAAGCCAACTCGGGCTACATTTGTACATTCTGTGCTACACTACAATATGCTGTTGGCCTCCTCAGTGGCTGTGAGTCAATACATAGAACGGCTTGTTCACTGACCAGAAAGTCAGGTAAGGCCGTGCCTATAGACAAGATGGAGCCCAAAATCACACCCGTTACCATGAGAGGGAGAGAAAAAGGGTCATAGGTTTAGAAGAAAAAAGTAACTCTGTGAATGTTGAAAGTGTAGAACGGTCCTTTTATCATTGGCAGCCAATTCACGTGCAACCAAAATCTACAGTTAATTCAGAAAACATTCATGTGAGACATTTTTAGACAAGAAACTAAAATGTAATACTGTAAAATTCTTTTTTTTTTTTTTACATTCAGCTATTTATTCTAAATATAATTAATTAACTAATTTATTCTAAAATTTTAAGCAAACAAAGATTTTTTTTTTTTTTTTTAATTCCTTTCTTATTTTCTATTTGCCTCTGCAGTGAGGCTTAAAAAATACTCCAGTGGGACTCTTAATGCCACTTAGCAACATTTAGAGTACAGGCACGTGCACTTCTTTGGGGTATTTAAAAGTGTGGAATGTTGTTTAGCGAAAATACCACTTTGACCACAGTGGTGCGGGGGCTGGGAGGGTGGACTGGCCCGCTGAAGCTTTTGATCATTTTGTTTTCAGGAGATCAAATCAGTGGACATGGGATCTCTCATTCACTCATCTATGATAAATAGTTTTTCTGTCCACTCAAACTCAGAGACAGTGATCTTGCTGTAAGTGTTTCTAGGAAGGAGAAATTGTCACCAGGATAAGTTTTAATGCTCTTGGGACTGGGAAGTAAAGTTTTTGAATTGTGGCTCCATCCCACTGTGGAACCAGCTCACCCACAGAGAGCTCAACTCTACCACTCTGGTACTCAGCTGAAGACTTTAAGAGGGATACAACGTCTCAATCTCTGAGGAATTTCAGAGAACTTTTTTCCTCTCTGGAGAGCAGGGAGGTAATTTAATTTATAAAAAGAATGGGAGACTATGATGAGGACACTTCTTTCCTTGGACAGACTGGTCCTTACTTCTGGACCACATTCTTCCTCCTCAACACAGTTTTTGTTTCCACTGGATTTAATGGGCTTTACATTGTCTTTGTTGGAGCGTCTCCAAAACACCACTGTCTCATTCCAGACATTAACTTGACTGAGGAGTGGAGAAATGCCATAATTCCCGTTACAGTAGTGGATGGTGAAGAGGTGCAGAGCCAGTGCAGCAGATTCAGGCTGGATATGGTTAGAAATCTCTCTGCTCAGGGACTGATCCCTGGAAGGGATGTCAACCTCACAAACCTGGAGCAGGAGGGATGCTTAAATGGATGGAACTACAGCAAAGAAATCTACCAGTCCAACATAGTCACTGAGGTCAGTACAAATGTGCACAAGATGAATGGCGTTTAAGTTTTAAGGCAGCGATTATTTGTTTGTTTCAAAGTATTTATGTCATTTGTCTCTATTCGCAGTGGGATCTTGTTTGTGACAACCAATGGAAAGTTCCTTTTGCTTCCTCCACTTTGTTTGTGGGGTACCTTGTTGGATCCTTGATCTCTGGACAACTCTCTGACAAGTACTTCACCTATATTCATTATTTAATTCTACATTGTCAACTCATATATACAGGCAGTGTTTTGTGCGTTATTTGTTCTGTCACGTCCATAAGTGTGTTACTTTAGCTCATTATCAAGGAAACTTTGAGAGTTTATGTTTTGGGGTTTGTGGGGGTTTTTTTTTTTAAGTGTGGGTAACACACTGTAATGAATGTTAGCAGAGCGTATGGCCCAATTAGCTGTCATTAGAGTAACAACAGCCCCATCTACTGTTGAAGTTGACTTCTCCAGGAGAGGATCTGTTTCACTGCTGAAATCATCCCCATTCTGACAGGGATGGAAAAATTCACAGCTTGAACCAAAACTAAATGTTATCTAAAATCATAAGTTTCAATAGAAGTCTTTACCAGCACTTTCCTGGCTTTTTGTAATTCTAATATTTGCTTTCATGTAGAATCCAATAATGCAATTTCTCCCAAATACTATTTGGGAGAAATACTTTATCGGTTTATTACAGAAGCAAATGAGCTTGATCTGGGATTAGGTTATTGTAGGGTTTTTGAACCTGATAGGGTTAGGTATTTGTCAGTGAACATTGCAGAGCATTAGTTATTTTAAGTCTACAGATCTGACAGACTTAAGTGTCGTATAGCATGAAGAGACAGCTGTGAAAACTGCACCCACTGGATGAGAAATGGTGGAGAATAAGAGTGAGTGGCTTTGAGCTATGTAGTATTACTACATGTCATTAGTTCAAGAGAGTGCTGTTTGTCTTAACAGTCCATCTTTGAGGTCTAGCATCAAATTGTCTGTTTGTATCAAGAATGGTGATCGTGTGAGGGCAATGTAAAAGGAAACATTACACAGAACTTGTATTGAGTGATGAGCAGAACAGACCATTTCAGAGCAGCATTTGAACTGCACAGGAGATGATGATGGACAAAACTGATTTTTACTTTGACCATCTTCAAAATCATCATTTAGTGAGGTCAGATTTTGGGAGTGTAGAAATGTAAAATGTGACACCTATCTTGGAAATATGTCTGCAGAGAGTTCTGTAAGTCACAGTCGATCGAGGCTCATGTGACATGTTGAACAATGTAAAAAAAAATAAATAAATAAAAAAAAAAATTAGCAGCTTCTTTAGGTGAGTTATAGACATTTGTTGCTAAATCAACAGAGGCAGGCACTTAGTTTCTCACTTGCTGATGTTCTACCAGACTTTTGCTTCACTTTAGCCAGTTAATGGATAAACCCTTTGTTGGTCTGATCACAAGGCCCATCAAGAGGAACAAAGCAAACATGAACATGTCACTGCCTGTGAATCGCTGTCAGTGATACATTTTTTTTCCTTTCAGGTTTGGAAGGAAAAAGGTTGTCTTCATCTCTCTTGGTGCCCAGTGTGTCTCAGTCATGCTTCAGTCTTTTTCTCAGTCATGGAGAATGTTCTGTGTCATGTTCCTCTTTGTTGGAGCCTCACAGATATCCATCTACATTTCTGCATTTGTACTGGGTATGGATTTTAAAATGGTTTAGTTTTCTGGGTAGAAATCAGCTGAACAAATACCATCAAGATGATAGATGGATATCATGTCTTCTTTCACCATTCTTTGGGTTATAGAGATTATTATTTTAATCTGAAGCTTGTCAATTGTATCTTGGATAGGAACGGAGTTATTAAGCAAGACTATGCGAGTGCTCTTCACAACTCTTGGGGCCTTTCTTTTCTATTGCATTGGGTACATGACTTTACCATGGATTGCATATGGCATCAGAGAATGGAGAACTCTGCTTGCTGTTCTGTCTGCAACTGCTGTGCTCTACATCCCGCTGTGGTGGTAAGTGACACATGATTCTTATTGATATTTTATGTGTAAACACATCTGTTTTGCGGACACTTGAGTCAAATTCAAATATCTGTGCAGGTTCATCCCAGAATCTCCTCGGTGGTTGATCACTCAGGGAAGAATGAAGGAGGCTGAGGCCATAGTGAGAGACGCTGCAAGGAAAAATAAAATTGAAGCTCCATCTGTAATTTTTAAAGAATCAGAGGTGAGGTTCACATTTTTTATTTTATTTTTAACAGATATTTTTTCAGACATGGAGATACTTCTCAGCCTATGGCGGGGTCACAGTTCACCGCCCTGTCTGTGGTCAAACAAGTTTAAAAACTGCAGTCACATGTCTAGCATTTCTTTGGTATATTGCCACATATCAATGGTCTCACAGAGAAAACATGATTCCTGTTTATTCATTTTTCTTCTTAAAAAAAAGTTTAGAAGAGGGAATTGAACATAAACCTCTTTGTGATGACCAGTTGGCCAAAACCTAAATTGAATCTGCATGTAATTTATTTGAGATATTTTTTTTTTTCAATCCAGAAGACATACCAACACAAATCCTCTTGTTTGCTTTGGTTTTAGCTACAGACAATGTCCCTAAGCAGGACATATTCCATGCTTGATGTTCTGAAATCCAAAAACATCAGATGCATCACACTGATGTGTCTCCTTTTATGGTGAGTGGTTGTGTTTTATCCTGTCTGAATAGTGGTTGTTCACAACTTGAAAACCTTTGTTAGTTAGTGAAAATGTGGGTGAGTGAGCCACAAGAAACCAGATGGAAGATTTACAATGAAAACGTGCATTTAATGACATCTAAAGATATTTCTCTCTTTTTCAGGATGGCCATAAACATTGGGTATTTTGGCTTATCCCTGAACACCTCCAACCTGAGTGGAAATCCTTTCATGAACTGTTTTTTATCAGCTACCTCTGAGGTCCCTGCCTATATCGTTTCCACCTGGCTGCTAAAGAAATGTCCAAGAAGAGCACTTTTGTCATCGTTCCTCGTCATTGGCGGAGGTGTCCTTCTGCTCATCCAGTTCATTCCTGACAGTAAGACCTTTTTATTTGTTTATTTATTTTTATGGAAAAACACAGTCTAGCAACCTAACAGTAGTTTACACTCTACCTGCACTACAGCTAAAAGTGCTCACCATGGACAGTGTTTGTCTTTTTGTCCAGAGCCTGTTACTATAAAGCTGAGTGGAATTTCAATTGAGATGCTCACAGCAATAGAAAATTTTACGATTCAATAACAAAATACCAAAAAAGAATTACATCCCTGTATTTTTGGATACGTTACAAGGTACTGTTTATACAGTGACTATTTATTCTTCACTGAAGAGAAAAAAACTGTTCCAAAATAATTATTCCTACTATTGCGGTTATTCGTATTAATGAAAGACTGAAGCCGCCTCTAACAGTAGGTATAAAAAAACAAACATGCTGTCCTTTACATCTTCAACCTTTGGCCCAGTGTGCTATTGGTCAAGGCCGGAAAGTTTTCCAAGAAATTTAGCAGGTGTTAATTTTGTAATAGTGAGTAAAAAAATCTGCCTCTTGGAAGTAAAATGTTTAGGAAACAAATTTCAGAGAACATGTGTTTACTGTTGCCTGTGCAGTTCATTGTCTAATCCAGATCTGAATATTGTCTGCACACATCAAACATCATTTCAAAATCTACACTGCTAAGTGTCACGTTTTCTTCACTGATTGAGTTTGTAAGTGTAGGGCTGTATAAAAATAAGATACAACATCAGTGCACCATTAGGTTATCATGAGGCTACATATTAACCAACACCAGGGTCATGCGAACCCTGAGCTCATAGCTCACATGAATATTGAGTGTGGGTTTTATGTTCCCAATGCATCAAGTGCTTTATATATACTTCTTCAGAAATCGCTCTAAAATCTCCTGTCTTGCCTTCTCAGCCCTTCAGTCGGTTGCTCTGGCCCTGGAAATGACCGGGAAGTTTGGTTTCACCATGGCCTTCAGCATCGTCTACATCTATACAGCAGAGATTTACCCCACTGTCATCAGGAATGTTGGCATGGGAATGTGCTCTTCTGCAGCACGTATTGGCAGCATCACAGCTCCTTATATCATCTTTCTAGGTATGAGGAGGTTGACCACCGTATGTCACGACGATAATGATCGCCTGCATTAAAAAAGTCAATGGTGCATACAAACTTACTGAATGTTCATCTAGTTTCAAGTAACTCTTTTTTTTTTTTTCTTCTTTGTGATTTACAGGTTCTTACAATAAGGTTCTGCCTTATATCCTGATGGGCAGTCTCACCATTGCGTCCTCTGTTGTTAACTTCTTCCTACCAGAGACGCTCAATAAAGATCTTCCAGAAACAGTGGAGCAGATGCAAGAATATCTGGGGTGTGTGGGCACCATTAGCATATCGTTTTAGATTAGATAAACACACTAAGACAGCCACACAAGGACTGACCTCAGTTCTTTATTTTTTTTTATTTTTATTAGTTCCATTGTAAAAAGGAGGAAGTATGAATGTACAACCTGCCAAAATGTTTTTGTGGTATCTGTGTTGCTCAGCTGTCCTTTTTAAAACATCCCTGTCTTTTGATTACAGGTTGTGTAATGGACCCAAAAAGAAGAAATATGCTGGAAACGAGGGAAGGGGGAGCTTGTCAATACAACATGAGGCCAAATCTGATGTGCAAGCGCTGACTCCTTAGAGAAAGGATCTGAAAACAAATCCCAAGCAACGACTATGGGATGTCAAAATCCAAAATTAATTTTTTTTTTTTTTGTTTTTTAGAACTATTACTTTTTATTCATTTTATTTGGTGCTTGTAAATTCAAGACATTTTTTAGAAACGCTCTTGGATGGGGAGAAAAAATAGTTCCTTACTTTTTTTTTTTATTTAGCAAAATTGAAATCCATATAAATCTGGATAGTTTTGATTTTTGTCACACAAAGCATGTAATTTAAAAAAATAAACTTAAGAGCCCTTCTAATATTCAGGCTGACTTGTCTTCATCTTCTAACAAAAAAAAAAAGTATATCCTATATTAAAACATTGCTGTGCTGTTATTTTAAGAAAGGCCATTAATGAAACTATTAAGTGAAACTAATCACTTGGAAAGAGTTTAATAATTTTGAAAATATATTGAAAAATAATCCATCTCTCTCATATAATAAGTTACCAGCCCTTCTGTTTGCTTAGCTTAAATTGAAAACAGATGCAAACAGCTACACAGTCTCTCTCCAGCAAGAATGAACTTCCAGCCCTTCTACTGCTCATACACATGGCAGGCATACGATGACAGTGAATTTGTGGTGAAACCATCACCAGATATAGGAATTAGACTGTCCACCAGTGTTGCTATTTACAAATTGAAGCCATTTGTGTAAATTTTGATGTGCAACCTTTTTTTATTATTATTATTGGCCAAAACCACTGAGGACTACATAAAATCCAAAATGAGCTGTTGAACGGTTAGATTTTAATCAAGTGATTTGGTCACGTGTGATCAAAGGTCACTGTGGTTGCTTTGGTCACATGTTGAATTCTTACTTACTTTATCTTTCAACCAGCCACAATAAATTGTTGAAACATCAGAGCATCAGCAAGAATGAGCTTCATTACACTTTAACTACTTGGAAGTCATTAACTTCCTAAGTATTCCTGAAAGAATGTTTCGATACATTTCATTTTCTTGCAGAAAATTTTTCACATTTTCTTGCAGAAATGGCTTTTTGCTGTATTTTAATTGAAAACATCTACATTTAAGTCTAACATAGTTCAGAGCATTTTCATTTGGTAGCATGACTAAATATGGATGTTCCAAGTGTTATTCAACCTTTTTGTTTTTTTCTCGGTACATTTTATGTAACTCAGTAACCTCCCAGTCCCAATGAAGCTGGCATATAAAACTAACTAACAGTCGAGCACTCTCTTTTGTTCACTCTCTACAGACAGAGAATTTGCTTGTCTTTTTTTACTTATGGTTTGAAATGTTTAAAGTGTTTTGGTGATAAAAATGGGCAGCACGAAAATTAGAGACTATGACACCATCACTTCTTTTCTTGGATCTTGGGGACCATTTCAACGCACAATTTTTTTATCACTGGCCATCAGCATCTTGCCAAATGGCTTTATTGGCATCTACATAGTATTTGTGGCTGACACTCCACCTCATGAGTGTTATATCCCTGAAAGCTATAGCGTCAGTGAAATGTGGAAAAATGTAACGATCCCATTGGAAATAGTTGATGGCATTGCAGTGCGCAGCTCTTGCACGAGGCTCAACATGGAAATTGTAAGGAACTATTCCCAAAATAAAATCATCCCAAATGTGGATGTGAATGTAAGTGACATTCCTCTGGAGAGCTGCCTGGATGGGTGGACATACAGCAAAAAAATCTATCAGTCAACCATCGTCACAGAGGTGAGTGAGCAATTATTCCTCAGTTTAAAAAGTTTCCACATAGAATCGGTATTTCACAGCATTTTTCTGACATTAACTGGATTTAGGGAGTTAAATATTAATGCAGCTAGCTAAGACATGCATTAGGACAGCTTACGGTTCAGTTTTGTGACTTAGTTCATTGTTTTATTTGTGCAAAGTCCAAACTAACCAAATAATAATAAAATTGCAGCCATAACAACAAAAGTTAGGTGAATCATACACACACTGATTATCATCTTATGCCAGTATTCTCATAAGGCTGAATTTAAAATGTGTTTTAACCCCCCCCCAACAAAAGTAAAATGAATAAATGCTTTGTTTACATAATGAAGGATTTTCCTCTGTTTCTAACTGACTGACTGATTTCACAGTGGGACTTGGTATGTGAGGATGCCTACAAAATTCCACTGACCACCTCTATCCATTACATTGGTGTCCTAGTAGGAGCGTTTTTCTCAGGCCAGATGTCTGACAGGTCTGTATTCCATACAACATTTACACAAATTTTTTTTTTTTTTTCCAAACTATCTAATGTAGCTGATCGGGACATAGAAAAATCATGTTATTCATTTAACACTAAACTGCTATTGCTACACAGGTATGGAAGGAAACCTGCACTCTTTATTATGATGGGTCTTCAAACTGTGGCAATCACAGCACAGATATTCTCTCCGAACTGGGAAATCTTCAGCTTAATTTTCTTCTTTGCAGGTCTTGGAGGATTCTCCAACTATATCATTGCATTTGTGCTGGGTAGGTTGTCCAACAAGGTTGAAATACTTGATACTGCTTGTGGTCTTTGTGGGCATTTAAGGTTACAATAATCATCTGAGCAATTGGTTAAATCAATAAAACAATTTACTGGGTGGCCTCACATTTCCAAACATACTGTCTGTTAAAGTAAAATAACTAAGGATCTTTTGCCTTATTCTCGGTTCCTTGTCCCACAGCCAACTTGCTTGACTGACAAAAAAGCAACCAGAATTTTGACTAATTCTCCTCATATTTCTTACACCTACAGGTACAGAGATTCTCAGCCCAAAAGCCCGAGTGGTCTTCTGCTCCCTGGGGGTTTTTATGGCGTCTGCTGTTGGGTACATGGTAATGCCCGCTGTAGGCTACTTTCTTCGTGAGTGGCGGATGCTCCTGATTCCCATGGCGGCCTCTGGCCTGATTTACGCCCCACTCTGGTGGTAAGAATATTCATATATTGTATTTGACCTTTCATTCTTAAACACAATTATTTGCATTGCTCGTGGTCTCACTCATATACATAGTAATCATTGCAGCTCTCTTTCAACTCTCTAGGTTTGTCCCAGAGTCTCCTCGTTGGCTTCTCGCGAAGGGATATGTTAAGGAGGCCGAGGCCATACTGAGAGATGCTGCCAAGAAAAATGGAATCGAGCCTCCAGAGGACATTTTTACAAAAGCTGAGGTAAGTCGATCAGTAAGTTTATGTGGCAATTTAGGTCATTAACTCACTCATTCACAGTAGACAGTTGACTGTGTGCCTGAGATGTCCTACAATTCTTTGCAACAGAACTCTATTTAACTCTTAGTAGAGTTGTGTTTGTAGCATTGTTCCTACGATCTCTTTGCTCAGTGTATCTCTCTCTGTGCATGTAAATGAGTTATTACAGCTTACAATAGCATGTGGCAGAGCTAATGTTTCTTTAACATATGTTGTGGTTTGGATGGCCCACAGTAAATTTCCTTTTAATTTTCCCAGGTTGACGATGCTTTGGCAAAGAAAGATGAGAATTACACCATTCTAGTGATTCTGAGAAGCTGCAATATATTCTCCATTACAATACTGTCTTCACTTTTGTGGTGCGTCTCTCCAACATGGCATTAATATTTTGGGCTTTAAAATGAAAAAATAAACCTTTGATGCCCAAATAAATCAGAAGTATAGCTCATACAAGACACTCCTGACATTACATCGTCCCGATCGCTTTGTCTTTGAATGTCTTTCCAGGGTTGTGACTACCATCAGTTACTACGCCTTGATCCTCAACACATCAAACCTGAATGGAGATCCGTACTTAAACTGCTTCCTTTCTGCGGTGACCGAGGTGCCAGCTTACCTGATTGCACTGTTAATGCTCCAGTACTGTTCCAGGCACTTCTGCCAGTCATCTCCACTCTTCCTTGGAGGCGTTATGATCCTCTGTGTTCACCTCATTCCAATCGGTGAGTAACAGTAGTGAGTGAAAACGGATGGACCCACAGCCAGGAGTTTTTGGCTTTGATTCTGTGTGCACCTCTTGTGTTCTCCCTGTGCCTGTGTGGGTTTCCTCCTACAGACCAAAAACATGGACATTTAGGTGAATTGGTGACTTTAACTTGCCTGTGAGCGTGAATGGTAATTTTACTCTATATGTCGGCCCTGCAATCGACCTGTCCACTGCGTACCCCGCCTTCCATTGGTTCATGCAGCCCTGACAGATGAAAACGAAATGAAAAAATGAAGTGTGTGGGGCTGCACATAAAGGCCCTGTGCACCCTGTTATACTGGTTGGTTAGGCCTCACCCTACAACACTGCAGACAAGAATAATGGGTGGCAGTATGCCAGAATTTATACAAACAGCTCACAAACAGATACAATAAACCTACTGAAGGATGTCAGCTAATGTGAACATATCAACATGTTCACAATGATGACGTGGCAATATGGTTGGTTTTGAGAAATTAAAAAGAGTCTAAATCAGGAGATAATCGAAGTGATGACATTTCATAGGCTGTCGAAGCTAAATCCTGTACATAAAAGTAAGTAAAATAAATATTATTTAAGTCACAAATGCAAACATGACCCTTTGGTGGAGCGAAACAGTGTGTCAGAGGGCCACCAAAGCCCGTAGGATTCCTCCTGGAGACCTTGAATATCTTTTATCCTTCCTCAAAATGGTCAGCTGAAAGAATTCACAAATGTTTCAAGTCATTAACGCCCCTTAAATCGCTAAAAACATATTAGTCCTCTTATTGGGCCTTTTCTGTGTTGTTTTAACTGTAATTAAAGTTTTGATTATTTCCTTAATGTCTTAGCTTTACCGTGGGTGGCTGTTTTACTCGAAATGCTGGGGAAGTTTGGCGTCACATCTGCGTTTTGTGTGGTGTATGCCTTCACATCGGAGCTCTTCCCCACTGTTATTAGAAATTCAGCAATGGGCTGCTGCTCCATGGCTGCTCGTGTCGGAACGATCCTCTCCCCCTTTATCCTTTACCTAGGTAAGTACATTTAGTTTTCTGCTTCGAGCCTTTAGCCAATGCTTATACAATTTCTCTCACCCAAGTAGTAGGTATAGAATGATATAGAATTAAATTATTTAGTCAGTTCATGGATTAGTCGACTGACTACATATTAATCGGCAACAATCGGTGAAGCTTTTCAGTTATTAACAAGATGCTCTCTGGTTTTAGCTTCTCAAATGTGAATATTTGTGTTTATATTTGTCATATATGAATTATTTTAGGATTTTGCACTTTAGTTACCCGTTAAATAAGTAGGTTCCTTATGTCTGTCCACAATGACTGCCCAGAAAGCAGGAAGTACCAATGTTGACAGGATGATCCAGGTGTTGCCTTCCTCTGCTTCTTCACTGCCCATCTTTTCCTTTCTTCACAGGACAATACATGAAGTCTCTTCCATACATACTGATGGGCAGTTTGGCCATTTTTGGCGCTTTGTTATGTTTCCTGCTGCCAGAAACGTTTGGGAAGCCGTTACCAGAGACCATATCACAAATGCAGCGGATTTCCAGGTGAGTTTACACACTAAACATGCTGCAGGTTTACTGGCTACTGTGACTCACTGAATGCGAAGATGGAGGCCAAAAGTTACATTTTTACTTTGACTCGGTGGTCAACCACTGGCAGTTAAATAATACTTTAAATTGAGACAACCGAAAGTCTTCAGGGATGTGATGTTTTTAAATTATATTCCAGATTATTATTAGCTGAGTAGTAACAGAAATTGATAAAATGCGAATGAATGACATAGATCCATGCAGATCTTCCTGGTTAAATTTAACATACTGAGTTTTCTTTATGTTGGCAGTGTTGTAGTGCTACATAAACAGTCAAACATGGATCATTTTGACATCATGTGCCGGAGTATTTATTATGGTTAGAGGAAAACACTCTTTTCTGTTCTAAATTCATCTCAATGTGCAAACAGGGGAAGAGGAAAAACTGCAAAGGAAGCCGAAAATAAAGAGAGCACAGATGAATGCCAAGTTATAGAATCCAAGTTTTAAGAGAATGTCACTTTGTTGTATTTGTCATTAAGCTGTATTTTTCTGTCCTATCACGGAAGACTTAAGTGAACCCTGATAACAAAGTACCTGCATTCATTTCCACTCTGGAGGTAAAACTGTCTGCTTCATGATGTATACCTGCAACTTCACAATAAAAAAAAAAAAATCGTGTTCTCTCTACTTTCTTGAGGCGACATTTTGCTGAAATAATCCGAAGTGTGACTTAAAACCAAAAACAAAAGCCAAGTGGAAACACCACACCATGATGTGTGTCTGTGGCGGAGGGACGGAGGATGAAGTGATGCTGTCACTTTCACACCACAGCCGGGCTGCATGGATGTGAACACCGGGGAAAACACCGGCTGCAGACTCTGGAGGAAACGGATCGTTTTGTTTGATGGAAAGTCCATTCAGGCGTTTCACTTTCGGTTCACTTTAAGGCCGACGGGAAGCCTTTTGTGTGAAAACACAGTCTGCTGACGGGGTGAGCGGATTCCGCCTGCGGGCTCCTCCGAAGTAAAAGTGAAAGCACACAGAGCTCATCGTCGATCAGCCGTCCGCATCTTGTCCAGCCTTTCTCCACATTTCAGGCCGGATTACTTCTTCTACACAACGGGACCCCGATCTGAGGTGAGTGTCCTCTTCATTTTAAACCGTGAGCTGAACATTTCAGACCTCATTGTCAGGACTCCACCTATTTCTGCTATAGCCTGGTTAAATGGGCTTTTTTTTGGGGGGGGGAAGCCCTCATCGATAATCATATCATCTATAACCGTGTCATTGGCTCGTTGTTGCATCTGTCAGTAGAACACAAAGCTACAGGTTTGATTAGTGTGTGTGATTTTTTTTTTTTTTTTTTTTTTTTTTGTACACGTAAACATGAAGCTTCCTGGTAGGCAGGAAAAGGACGGCGGTCCAGTCCTGCTCTGAGGCCCGTTTTTCAGCCTCGCTGGTTCCGTGTGTGTGTGTGTGTGTGTGTGTGTGTGTGTGTGTGTGTGTGTGTGTGTGTGTGTGTGTGTGTGTGTGTGTGTGTGTGGGTCTGATCGGTGAGCATCTGCTCCCAGGCCGGCCCTGTAAACAGTAACGGTCCATCCCAGTCCGTTTTTAAAACAGCTGGGCCACATCTGTCCACCAGGTGGCGCCACGCCCCAGCAGACACACCGGAAATGACCTTACTGCTGAAAACACTGAGTGGATCAGTGTGTTTCAGTCTGTGCCACCTCTGTATGCTCATTGTTCACATTTCAACAGTATTTATTGTTGTCACTGCACGTCGTTGGCGTTGGGTTGCTTTTACCAAAATCCAAAAATTAAACATGCTGATAAAAATATTGGCATGTTTAAGTGCTTAAACAAACCAGTTGGTAAACTCAGCTTTCTTTCCCCAAGTAAGAACTAGCAATACTCCAAAATAAAAACACTCCCCTTACAATTAAAAGTTCTACATTGAATAAGTACAGTAAGGAAAATGTTATTTAAATATTCCCATTTGCTAAAATCTCAGATTACTGGAGCTCACTGATGGATTAGTACATTAGTAGAATTTCCTGTTGTCGTGTGTCCATGTATGTTTTACTGTATATGCTATTGTTGTGAGTGTAATCTATGACGATTCATCATATTTTATGAACTACAGTTGTGTTTCTGCCTTTAAAACTCTCATCTGTGAAGTAACTAAAATCATCAGATAAAGTAGAGTAAAATATCCACCTCTGCATTGTTGAGTTTATGGCATCATATGAAATGGAAATACCGAGCAGATAGCCACAAATTTGTACATTTAAACACTGATAACAAAGACACACCAATATCCATTAAAACCCTGTTTACATAATGAGTTAATGTTCTGGCTTCCCCCAAGTTTCCAATCAGTCTTTTTAAAGCACATCTTCTTATTGCAGAAAGGTTGTTCATGTGGTTGTTCAAGGCTAAAACTAAGTTGATAACGTCAAAAATCTGATTTTTTATATGACCACCAGATGTCAGCTTTGGACAAGATTTAGATACCCTGACTAACCACAAGAACACAAGAAGCCTTTACATAAGCAACAGGAGCCTCCGCAGTGTTAACTGGCCCTTGTGCTCTGTCGATGTTTGTGTAAAAGGAAGTACTCAGGCCTCAGTGTTATTGATTCACTAAATACTTGTGTTGTTTTTTATGTGCTCACTTCACCCTCTGATATGAATGTGTGAGAGTTCAGCTAGAGAACACCTCAGGATTTGTCAGTTTTTATCACAATCCCCCTGCAGAGCTGTTTCCTAAAAGGAAATAAACTTTTGAATCTGAAGTGGTGAAATTTAATAGACTGCACACCCACCCGAACAGATGAGGCGTCTTTGTACAACCACATTGCAGGGACCGTTGAGCAGCACAGTAGAGCAAAAGTCTTCACCGTATGTCAAACAGCAGAAATTTTACACACACAAAAAAAAGCCTCCAACAGACAATCAAAGATAGTCAGATGAGTTTTGCCTGAACTTCAACACCGTGCCTGTTTGCCTGCCTGCCTGCCTGCCTGCCTGTTATGCTACACATTTAGTCCGGTATGCCTTTGTTTGGCTTCTATGTAATCTGTGTCACTGACACTGATGTTTCCTCTATCGATTATCATCAGTTACTGTAAAAGGGTAAAACAACAGATTCCCACAGACAGTCAGATATGCGCACATTGTTTTGAACATCACTAAGCTCACCAATGAGATTCAAGTTGTCAGAAATTAGCTAAAAATTATCCAGCAAATCAAAAGAGAAGGAAACGTCCCTCCCCTCAACTCAACCCTGTTTCAGACACTGATACATTTATAGGAAATGATCCACATTAGACATTGGTACAACTGGTTTACTGCAGTAGTTCTGTGATTGACAGCTTAATTTGCTCTATGCAAACCGACATGAGGACAGGAGCCCCACCCTTGATGCACTCTGAGGCACTTCAAACAAAGCTGTTCACAAGTGTGATGTGATCTAATTCTGACAGAAGAGGGGAGCTGTTTTCTCTCAGCTTTCCTTCACTCCATTTTGTTCGACCATAAAACAAGCAATTCATCCAGTGGCATCGAGCTCAGTCAGTATACTGAAGAAAAAGTATGCACTAGGAAAGCACAGACAGCTTCAGGTGGTTTATTGCAAACGCTCTGGGTTCTCTGGCTGCCACTGAACAGGGCTGTGTCAAAGCATTTGGCCGTAGCTCAGCCTGGATGAGTACGGGGGGGGGGCACGAACACTGAAACACAGAAACGATTTCCTAGCTTCAGTCCAGTTTCTGAGAAATGCCCCAGCATCCCCAGTAAATGGCATCACCTCATGGACAGATAGTGGAACTACATGAAGAGGATTTTAAGTCACGTGATTTATCAGAAATCGAGCCTCCAGCCTATAGTAGGTCATACTGTGAGAACTGAACTGAGTGGTGGCAGACTATACAGCCCTCGAATCAGCAGTTTTCTGTAATTGCATCATGTGTTGGCAAAATTTTATTTCTCTTATCTGAGGAATACAGAGTAACAAGTTGGCTCGAAGTGGGGCATGTACACTGAACTCTCACCTCAGGAATGAAATCCTGCATGTCTCCCTTTTAGTGTAACGTAGAAGTAATGGGTTTAAGACCTTGTGGAATTTTCATGGGACAATTTTACAGCAAGACTTTAAATGATGTTGTCCCAGTAAAACTTGTTTCCTTAGAAGGCGCAAGATTTAGATTTTGTCTTTGCTGGTGAGGTGAGGTGAGGACTTGAGCAGGCTGCTTGTCAAACTGCATGCAAATCTGATTGTTAAAGAAAAAAGGAAAACACCATGTATGAAAAAAAAAAAATCTGTGGTATGCTTTTGAACGGGACATGCAACCAGCATATTTAATGCTGTTTTCTTCCTGTTGTTTTTTTTCTCTCTTGTTTTTTTTGCTGTTGCAATAACTTTCCACTTCACCTCACCTGGGGCCACACCCACAGCAGATGGCACAGTAGTACAAAGACATTCCCACTGTAAGGTCACTTTAGGTAAAGGGGAAGCGAGTCCGTCCAAACTCTGACAGTAAAAAAAAAAAGAGTCAACCTTTGGCAGGGCTGTTGTGGATTACAAGTGTTGGCCGTGTCATAGTCACCTTTCACTGACTGAGTGAAAGGTGCTAAATAACAGGCTCAGCTCATTGTTTAGAATTGCTCGATGGATGTGCAGGATGTGCTGCCATTCACCGTGACACACAAACGTAGATCACACTCGCTGTAGTTATGTGGAAGCCCTGTTAAACACTGCTGTATAATATTTCAGGAGAAATGAAGAAGCGTTCAATTTGCTTTTTAAACATCAAAGCAGAGGAATCTCAGCTGAGAAACCGCTTGTTTCTGCGCTGTTCACTGACTTTCCATACTATAAAGGACGTCTGCCGTCTGCATACTTGTTTGTTCTTGTAGTTCTTGGACCAACAGTTCAAGGCCATAGATATTAACACCGAACCTGCTGGGTTGTTTTTGTTTTTTAGAAGGTGTAGGCTGTCTATGATGACTAATAATACCGCATTACTGTATCAATTGGACAAAGTCAAATGCATTTCCTTTTCTGAAAGTGTACATTTTTGTGAAAAAGTTGTTTGGTTGCAGCAACTGAAAGTTCATCATCCGTTGGGGGTAAAAAAAAAAGAGTTTTGTGGTGTTGACTGGGACAGGAAAAGTTAGAGAAAGGAAGATGTTAGCCTAACCTAAACGAAATCTCTTCAACACAAACCACAAGGTTTCCTCTAACCTCAGCAAAGTTAGCATTATGTCTCCTGAAAGCCAAATGGGTTGCGTTGGTGTCTACGCCTAACCAGGCCGTAACAGAAAACACAGAACAGATCATCTAAGTAAACATTGCAGAGCAGCTAATGACCAACTAGACTGATTTAGGCTCAACTTCCTTCACTGACAAATCAATGACAACACAAAATAAGATCAGAACAGAAGGAAGTAATGTGCAACAGGACCTCAGCCACAGTTGTTTTGGTATTTAGTTGTTTTTTTTAGCTGCTATGGCTTGTTTTATTTGCAAGAGTAACTGAGTTTATTTATTATGAGCTCCGGTATTCACTGAGCCGTCTGCTGGCTGTTATTATCAGGATGGATACATGCACGTATTTCGTGCCTGATTGAAATCCTCCTGCTGGACCTGATCTTTCTACCTCAGGCGGCCGTATGGGCAGTTTGTCATACTATCAGAGTATGGCATCCATCTTCCTTGTGTGGGTGCGTGTGGGGGTGTGTGTGTGTGTGTGTGTAAGGCAGAAACAGAGACCAGTCTTTCCAGTAAATCTGCCAACTCTCAAACTGTCTTCTTCTTTTTGTTTTTTAAGTTCCCACAGACCATTACCAGTACACCCCCCACCCCTGTCCCTGCCCACACACACAACTAAATGCACAAACCAAGAAATGCCTACTATACATCTTTGTCCTTCAATCAGACACAAACATGACTTTGGGTTTCCAGCAAGTCAGGTGACTTATTTTCTCTCCTCACTCTCTTTCTCACTGCCTCTCTCTCTTTGTCTCTCATCCACACCCACAATACTGTCCCACTTCTGCTCACCCACACAGACGGATGTGCTGTCATATCTTTGGACTCATAGCCAACAGGCATTTCCTATCCACCACAGTTTAATCACAGGGAATATGAAAGCTTGAACGAATCTGGTCTCTACACAAAGTTCTGGGCATTTTTGTCTTTTTTGTTTTTTGTTTTGTTTTGTGGAGGCAGTTTTAGGCTATGACTAACTTTAATCTGGAATCATGTGTCATGTTTTGTGAGATCACAGGTTTTGTGTCAAAAGCACATTTGTCTGGGAACTGTAGAAAAGTTAAAGCATGAAGGTGCATAAAATAGAAATAAGGAAGTAAAATAGTATCACAAATGTGAAGCAAAGTAAAACAATATTTTGAGGAGATTGTTCATAGAAAAAACAAGGCTCTGATGTGGCACTTTTAAAACTTAGACAGGTGAATTTAACATAAAATGACGTTTTAACAAGCACCAGCATGATGTCTTCATGTCTTCTTCTTCTTCTTCTGCTTCTTGTCTTATGTGGTTGGCACCTCAATGAATTCTTGCTCATTCTGGATCTTGGACTAAGTAGGATGTGACATTTCCATTAGCATGATTTCTGAAATTTGCAGGGTGGACTTTTTATGTTTGTACACTTTTCCCTTGTATTTGTGTTGTATTATACAAGGTTTTGGGTGTTAAACAGGGGACTTCAACTTTCTTAGTTATTTGGATACTTTATTGGTCCTGATATGAATTTTCACTCATCCATTACTTCAGAGTACACTTGTGTTGCATGTCAGGCTTGGTTGGAAAAGACTAGCACACTGACACATTGTTTTAATGGATTCCATACTGGCAAAGTACCCAAACAAAGAACATAAGAGACAGTTATTTATTTCAGTAAAAATCAACCAGTAAAATCAAAAAATAAATGACGTCGTTCAGGAGACATAGTACATAAGTATAAACACAGCTTGTGAATAGGTCTTGATTGCCACCATCAGAACAAACACACAGTCACACAGTCTTCCTGAGCGGGCAAAGGTATGCTAAAACAAATTGAAGATAATATTTAGAGTGATATGTAGAGACATTTGAGACTTTTGCTGCTTAGCTGATTAAAAAACAAACAAAAAAGCATTTCCGATGGCTGGCTTACAGTAGAGTGTCCTCTGCAGTGTCATCAGGTGTGCATAAGCATTTCAATCCCAAACAGAACCTGATCCAACTGTCCAAAGCAGATTTGAATATCTAAACCATGTCGGCAGAAAACACCCTCAGCCGTTTACGTTTGGAATTTACATTGCAGAGGTGGATTGAGGCCACAGGTTTAACCTCGAAGTGAACAGGAATATGCTGTTTATCAATGTGTCCTGCTGTTTCTGTTCCATTCGTCTGAGTGGAGCTCAAGAAAGCCTGTTTGTGAAAGAAGAGTTTAAGTGTTTCACAGTCTGCATCATCTGATGCTACAATTTACACAGAAATTAGAACATGAGTTTAAACTCTGAGACGCCTTTTGATGAATTCTGCAGAGATGATATAGCTAGGTACATATAGGTATAAACGCAGAGTAGCTCATGGTATCTTTTGCACGTAACAACCAAACACAGCTTGAGTGTTTCCAGTAAATCAGCAGACTAATTACAACTATTAGTTTCACTCTCCCTCTTTCTCACAAAAGCACTTGCACACTCTTTCTCTGCCTCCCTCCCTACTGTATCTCTGTTACACACACACACTTAGAAGCACAAGCACAACCATTACCATCCCGAAATTTAATCTGTCTTGCCAGAAGCCTTCTTTCTCCTTCACAGTTTCAGGCACTCACATGTGACCACAAACCAGAGTGTGATTATCCAACTAAGATTATTATTCTACATCAGCTGATGCTGGTGTACGCAGTCATGCTTCCACCTCAATATGTATGAATCAAATAAGTAGCAGGACACATACAAAAATAAAATAATGCCTTTACTACACAGCAGTAAAAACTTTCATTGGCTTCAATGTCAAAGGTGTTACACAAAACTCATCAACACACCAAAAACTGAATTTAATCACAGGCCAATTTCTGACGGCTGGTTGCAGTTAGACCTTTAACTGAATGAATTCTGCACCCTACTTCCTGCCTTTGTTTTGTGCTATTTCAGAATGAAACTGTGTTGAAAACATCTGTTATGAAGCCACAGAGATGGAGAAGTTCCACCAATGAGATTTCTCAGAGTGAACCTGTTGCTCAGTTTTTGTTGTTCATTGTCTTTTATGAGCAAATAAATCACATCTCTCTGGATGACATGAGCGCTCGGGAGAAACTCCAACTTGTGACACATCCAGCAGTCATTGATCATACCACCACGCTGTGTGAGGACTGTAATGAGCTATAATTTCTCTTTGGGATGAGTCAGTATGAAACTAATGAATAACTGCTGAACAATATTTTTTTATTCTGGCAGCTTTTAAATATTAATTTAAGAATTATTCGAGTCATTAAATTGCCTCATGATTTTTAATCCAGCTAACACCTACAAACTCTGCCATCATTTCAATAGAAAATCTAATGAACAGAAAAATTAACCTTAACTGGCATTACATTGGCAAATAAAGCTTTATTGTAGGCTCAAAAGTGTCCTTGAAATAAAATCCATTTGACTATTAATAACTCTTCACATGAAGATTAATTAATATTCCTTTTGGGTTCCAATGACACTGAAGACATGCATGGCCGTTTACAGCACACATTGGTATGTGCTTTATTTGTATGGTAGACGAGATAAGCATTCAATGACCGTACATGACGAATGCAAACCGGAAAATCGACCTGGACCTGAAAATGGAGCATTGTTGAGACATTTGCCACCCATAGATCATTATTTGTCTTTAGGTTGGCAGAGTTTGATGTCTAATTAAATTAAAGCTAATTAAACCATTTAAAGCAGCATGTTTCTTTGAGACACGGACAGTTGTAGTAGTACACCCATATTTGTTTAAATTATATTTTCCATTCCTCTATTTTTTTTTTTATGTAGAATGTGCGTGTTATCTTATTGAAGTAAAACTATTTTCACCAAAATTCAGCGACAAAGGACAAGCAATTATTATCACTTAACGGAGTGGGTTATTTATTTTGGCATAAATATTACTGATGATATATATAAAAAAAAGCTCAGAATGCTGCAGTTGGTTAATTTAAACGACCAGATCAACTTCTTACATAAATATATAACCACATATATTTGATAAACTAATCATACCACTACTGTTGATTCTAATTCCTGTTTCAATTTGCAACTTTTAGCACAGCAGCGGCATCATGAAAATAAACTGGGAGTCAGTATGTTGCTAGTTTCTAAGTGAGATTAACTGAGACGGTGGCTGAAACACAGATTACTGCTATGGAGATGATTGTTTGTGGTGCGATTTGCTGTCACAGACTGTCAAACACAGGGCAAGCTTAAAATAATATACCTGCTAATTAGAGCATATTGATATATTTGATCAGACCAGGATTTTTTTATTCAACATTGTAGTATTTTGCCATCGGTGTTCCCAGACACATATAACTCAGGGAAGGGATCATTCATTGAACACAAAAGATGGGCTGAATAAGAATTATCTGGAATTGTGTGATCACTACAGGAATTACACTGACTGGCTTGGAAAGTTTCCCTCGCTGGCAGCTGAAGCTCAGATAATTACAAACAAGCACCAACAGTCTTTCTTGCTATTGGGTTTCATTGCTTTCACAGTAATGAGACACAGTAAGAACTTCCATGGGTTGTGTTGGCAGGGCTAGCAGGAGCTGCGTTGTTATCATAACACGTGGCAGATTTGTTTTCTCGAAAGTATAACTAAAGCTTTTTTTCACTCATATTTGGGTCATTTATGCCACTTTTATCTCAACATGGATATTCAGCAACTTATCCAACATAAGACTTTAACAACATAAATCATCAGCCACTAATATCCAGTTAAAAAAATGTAAATTTTGAAGTGACACTCATGTCCAGCTATTTGTGTGCATTGTTGTTGTTTTTATTTAGTTTTAAGCATAATACTCAATTCTGATGTGGCTATACACAGATGAGACTTTTCAATAAGGCACTGATCTCCTTTAACCAAGTTTCCTATAAACTGCCATATGATGTCACGATGCCAAGACAAACATGCTCACATAATAGATACACACAAACAGACTTGCATTGAATGCACACACAGCACTATAAAACAGCCAAACTGGTAGAGCGAAAACAGTTTCTGCTAATGCGTAAAAGAAAGGATAATGATGCATATACCCCAACTGACTGGAAGGTTCGAGCTGAGTGTGTCGTTTTTTTTCCCCTCACACTGATGAAAGGACACAGTTATGTTTTATTTATCACCACAGGACAAGTAAAGCAATCTGTGTTTCATTTTAATTCTATTATACAAATAATTCCAATTTTTGGGGGAGTTCAAATGTAGTCGAGCAGATCAGTTCCTAAACAAAATGCTACACTAAAACTATGAAATTTAGCAGGAAGGGCCAAAATGTCTTCACTTCATTCTGATGCCATATGTGATTTCAAATGAAGTTCCTTCTTACCCATGTTTTTGACTGAATGTGTAAATAATTTGTGGCTTTTTATCCAAAGGCAATGGTAACAGCTACATTTTTATTTATTTTTCCAGACAGAGCCAGTCAATATAATACAATCGCTGACATGGCCACAGTGTGTAGCATGTTTTTATCGCCACTATCCGAATACAAGACTGCCTCACGTTTATCCTTTCAACCACACGTGTTTGGTTAAGGTTATGGAAATATTATTTTGGTTGGAGATAAACAAAAATGTTGCAGTTCAAGTAACTCTGACATTTATCTCCATTAAACCAGAGACATGTTTTTGTAGGAGCTTTGAGCCAAAGCCTAAACATATTGATATTAGTTCCAAAGTTAAAAAAAAAAAAATATATATATATATATATTATGTATATTGTCAGTTAATGTTTTGCTGAGTTTGCCACTTAATCTATACAAATATAATATCCAACTAGAATAGAAAAATATATATAATTCAGCGTGGATTACAATCACACAGAACTGCAAACAAACTCAGAGGACACACACGTGTTTGTATGACACCATCTAAAACTCGTGATTGCTTTTACACTAAATTTAACCACAATGACTTGAACTAAATGTATGTAATGTGGGAACATAAATTTGAAGAACATGGAATTTTGATTGAAGATTCCTCAATACGATGCAGGTGGCCTGAAATTAGATGTGTGAATGTGTAAGACTGGCATTAACCAGAGCATTAGATTTCAAGTGAGAGCAGTCAGTGTCACCACAGAAAACAACCAGGGAAAAACCAAGTTGGCTTGGTTTTACCTTGCCAGTTGCTGTGATGTGCATGTATAAGCGACGCCTCAGGGGAAGTAACTTCTACTTCTACAATTCTGTCATTTCACAACTATCAAAGCAAAAAGAAAAACAACTTTGACTGCTGCCCCCAATGAAGTGACTCAATGTGCTGGCTTTTTTTTTTTAAATGAGCACATGTCATGTAAAAAGTTGGTCTTTGTTGGCGGAAAGCACCAGAGATATCGCTGTCCCATTCCCCACTAAAACATAAGCACACACACCCACACACACATGCAGAAATAGCCAAATGCAGACAGCTCCCCCTCCCTGCTAATTTCCTTCCACGGTCTTCTCTTGTGGCTCGTACGTCCTGGGTGTGTCTGCAGACGTCCCTTCTATGTATGACAGCTGAAAGGAGATCTTACTAATTGTGGCTTCCACTCTTCATTGAAAAGTCTGAGACACCTGTTGATGATCACAACCAATTTTTTTTTTTTTTTTACCTTCTTATTGATAGATTGAACGATTTAAGAACCATGTTATCAATAAACCCAACAATCAAACCCAATTGATCAGACTTAAATTTTTTTTCCTCCATATTATCTTGTTTTGATTTTAGTTTTTACAAACGGATAACTCAGGAAAGGGAATATTTACTGAACAAAAACAATGGGCAGAGTGAGAATTTTATGATCACTACACTAACTGGCTTGGAAAGTTTCCCTTGCTGGCAGCTGAATCTCAAACAAGCAGCAACAGTTTTTGTTGCCATCAGGTTTCACTGCTTAGCACAGCTGCAAAGAACACATTACGAGCTTACAAGGGTTGTGTTGGCAGGGTCAGCAGGAGTTATGCTGTTACGTCTTAGTCCTACGATCCTACTCTTTGATTTGCTTTTGTCAAGGGAAACTGGTGAGCCTCACTTTTATTAGCATTAGCATTAGTCCAACACA
Organism: Echeneis naucrates; assembly: GCF_900963305.1. Lineage (NCBI taxonomy): Eukaryota > Metazoa > Chordata > Actinopteri > Carangiformes > Echeneidae > Echeneis > Echeneis naucrates. The sequence continues at coordinate 8,738,966 of NC_042524.1, forward strand.
TGTACACTATCCATGTGGCCTAAAGGCTTCTTCTGCTAAGACACTAAATATATTGGCAGTAAAATTTAATTCATTCATTCATCTTCTATTGTTTATCTGTTTCCGGGTTGGTGCTGTCGCCAATCCCGGCTCACATTTGGCGAGGGCAGGGTCACCCCGGACAGGACGCCAGTCCATCAGAGGGCCCCGTAAATTTCTTCCTGTTAAATATGTGAAACAACTACATGATAAATTAATTCATATGAATCTATTAAATAATTCTACATATTTCTGATTGACTTTGGCTGCTTAACTTAATAAAGATCAGTATTGTCCTCCTGGTGGGCCAAGTAATATTGTTTCAATGGTCAGTGGACTGTAGGTGCTCAAAGAAGGATTCAATTGGATCAATTTTGATGTCAGCACTTTGAATTTACACAAAATAAATATTCAGAGCCAAATAAAGAACAGATCAGAAAAACAGAAAACAGATCTTCATTACATATTATTTATGACCTCAGATCATATTTTTTAATTCAGTTGGGTATCCTAAAATGACCAAAGACACTTAACATTTCAGGCTATATTTGGGAGAAATATTAAAAAACACAATCTTGGTCTGTCATTTTAAAGTCGTTTTACAGTCAGAACTGTACCATCCCCACCCAGATATTGTTTTCTCTGTACCAGGCTGTGAGCTGTATGTCGGCAGTATCAGTGTACGTATATTTCTTGAGGAAACGTGTCAGTTAAGACGTTTCCTAGGTGGCTCTGTCTTCTTCCTACTTCAGTGACCTGCTGGCATGACTGATTGCTCTGCAGCAGATTTATAGCACTCCTTTAAGACAAAACAGGAAAAAGAAACGCATGCACATTCAGAGAATGTTAATACAGTTAATCCAATCTTAAAATGCCTGTGTCGCTTTTTTGTGCCCTAATTCTGCAAAGAGTCAAACATTGCAGAACAGATGCGGTCACTTTAGCTTGTGTGTTGTATATAAAATGGAAATATGAAGCTTTTGAATGCTCAGTCTGACTCAGGCCATACCAGAACCTAAATGAAATCATGTTTTCATATGACTTTCATCACAGTTACCTTAACTGAAAGTGTATAAAATCCTGTGTGTGCGTAAACTTAATGTGGTCAATACAGAGATCTCACTTTTGCAATTATACCTCAGATGTTTTAGGTCACGTGGAATTTGCTTGGAAAGAGTTGAATGAGAAATTAAACAATTTTAGATAAACAATGACAATGAGTTGTTTACAATAAAAAAAAAAAAAAAAACTGTAACAGTTGGATGTATTTCACACAGCTGACATCAGGGGATCAACAACTCACGGTCATATTCGGTTTACCTAACCGACATGGGAAAGGGAGGAAAAATACACAGGCACAGCAAGGCAGAGTTAACCGCTGCACCAACATGCCCAACATTTTGTTTTTATTCACTAAACTGCTGCATGCGGCTCTACTTTCTGCCAGCAGTTTAATCAAAATATGATCAGATTGTTGTCATATTGGACCAAGGCACAGATAAAACACACTGAACCAGGAGAGAGGTGTATGAACCGCATAGTGTCAAACTGTCAAGGAAATCCCAAATATTAATGTGGTTTAGGATATATTTTCAGAATTAACTATTATTTACTGTGTAATTTCATTTAATGAACTATATATCTTTAAATAATATATATATTTTCTGGCTGCCTCTAATATTAACATTTAGGTACGGTGGCAGAGGAAAACCATCGCACAAAACTGATATTTGGGGGGAAAAAATTGTGGAAACAACACCAATAATTTAGGCATTTGTGTTGTAAAATATATGCGTGATATTCCCAACCCATCTGGAGGAATTTAGTTCTTTCATTGACTTGACTATCACTGATTGTACTGGGCCTGAATCATTTTCCTTCATGTTCTTATGTTCTTTCCTTTGAATACAGTTTTCTGCGACCAAATTGCATTCCCTGTTTTCCTCCTTGCTTTGCTCTTGACCTTTAACTGTTTGTGAAGAGGTTAAACACTTTTTCTTGGCATTAAGTTGGTGCCTTTATTTTCTTTTTTTGCTCACTGCTGGTGGCAATGATGCACAGCGTAGCAGCTAATTGCAAAATGACAAAATCTGCTGTGGAACGTCCACACATACTCATACATCAACACATGGCCCAAAACATGACCCTAACTCCAGTGTTTTTGTTTTTCTTTCAGGTTTTTATTATTTGCTTTCAATTCTTCTAACCTCTTTTCATCTTTCTTTCTTTAACTCAAACTGTACTTTTAATGAAACTGCTCAGAAGAAAAGTATCATCTTCAGTGATGACCACTAAATTAATGACAATTGATATATGATAAGAAAGAAATATGCCTGATTCTAAATAATTTTGTTCTTCTCTCTGATAGGTTGATAATCTGAAAAAGGATCAAAATCAGGCCGACGTACCGAACCAGAGAAGAAGGAAGATTATGGTCTGTCAAGGAACTGTGTGAGAAACAAAGATGAAAACAGACTGTGGGAATTGTGAAAATATGCCCTCAGCAATACAACAACAACCAAATGTATGTACAGTAAAAATTAAGTCTGCAGTTAGTATGCAGTCAACATCTGCTTTTTGATGGTTTGATTGGCTAAAGTCTAAAGTTTACCAGATGCATTATTGTGTCACATAAAGTTATAATTTGGTCTTTTCTGAGATACATTTGTATTAAATGTAATTGGAATGCAGATGCTTCATCTGATATTTTAATAAGACCTGTTCATAGTAGGGTTATTCATGTTTGTCATCAGATGTTCGACGTGGATCTGTTTGTTTAATAATTTACTTCTTGTTTTTCAGCAACTTAACAGAAATGTGATTTTGATTTAGAAAACCTCAACTACTGTTTTACAACAGAAGTTCCCAAATGTCTGAGATCACACAGGCTCTGTACCAACATATACATTATGAATTATAATGGACACAATGGAAAGTCTTCTTGTTCATGTTGTAATAAAAGCAAACATTTCACAGTGATATTTCTTTTTCGTGCTGCTGATTTTTTTCTTGTGAGGACTTTAAGACTTTAGGTTCAACTAATTAAAAAGGCTAAGGCAGTTTGGCAGGATTATCTCTGCATCAGTCCATCAAACCGGTTTGGCGGTGTGCAGATGCACACCAGCTGCAGTAGCCCTCGCTCCTCTGTTCGCGTTTAACCCTCCTGCTCTGTTCCGCTCAAATCTGACCGATTTACAAGTTTGCTCTCTAAAAAAGTGCAGTAAATTTCATCCGTTTGTCATGAGGTTCCATGACTTTGTTCACACATGGCATTTGAACGCATAAAATAAATCTGAAATATTTTTACAAAAATGTGTGTGTTTTATGGAAGTTGTATACACCCATGGTGTTCCCGGTCAAAAATGACCGGTCATTGGATAATAATGTGTAAGAATACAATTAAATAATAATAATGTAATAATGTTATAATAATAATATATAATATATTTATAATCTGTATAAAACAGAGTTCAAGCACATATCTACTCTCCTTTCTCACACCTCAACACACACACACACACACACACACACACACGCGCACGTGGGCGCACGCCCACGCAGACACACATACATCTAATGCCCATTAATGGCTTCCATGGCAACCCTCAGCAATATCCACGCCAACCAGAGGAGGTGGAGTCAAAAGAAAAAGGTGCCATCCATGTGTACCAAGAGATAAAAAAACATGTGTGCACCACAGACACAGTGGATACATTTGCAAGGAACATGCAACGACCTCAGCATGTGTGCATGAGAGGGCAAAACCATGGACAGGACACGATGGCACTTTTCAGAGCTACAGTAGAAAACTGCAAATGTGTTCAAGCTATTTGTAGCTTACTTTTGTAGTATAGTTGTAGTTTTCCCTGTGGTGTTTGTTTTCAATAAATAAATCATATCAGTCAGTTTTGATCAGGAACACCAAAGTGGTTATTTTGTGCCACAGTTTAGATCATTGAACTGGTTTCAAAAAAGTGACTCTGGTAAACATTTCAGTGAAGTACTCTGTGATAAAAAGTACAGCGGGTTTCATCTTAGAATTTGTTATAGTCAAAAGAATTTGTATATAATGATTTTTCCTTAAAAAAACGAGCGGTACGAGCTCAGGCCAATGAGGCCTGTGTGACATACACAGCTAATACAAGTTCAAAACTTGTAATGCTTACAAGAACTGAAGCTGATAAAAAAAATATCTAATATAACATTAGGTGATAATATATGTATTATTATGGATTTAAAATTGAATAAAATGATCCCGGTCAAAAGCGACCGGGCACACTATGGGTGTTAGCCGAAACGCACACAACAGCAGGATTAAAGTAAGACTATTCAGGCTTCATTCAATGGATTTCACAACACACATTAAAACACACAAACAATGTTTCATAATTATCAAAAATGGAATTTTAATTGCTTCTAAATCCTGGAAAATATTCCCTGGAAAATTCATCCATATTAATCTCACTTTTGTTTAGTAAAACAAAATTTTGATTGTTGGTTGTAAAGAAACACTTGACAAAAGTGTGATGCTGTAAATATTTAAAAACGATCAGTATTTCAAGTGTTTATGATGGAAGCTTATACCACTAATGCTATATTTTATAAAATGAATAATTTTAAGAAGTTTACATTATATCTTACCTTATATGGCTAAAATGCATTCAGGTCATGTCTTCGGTATTTTATGGGACTTTCATCACTTTTTTTTTTTACTTTTTCCTGGTTAGAGACCAATGAATAAATGTATATACATCTCATGATGTACAGTATGCACTTGTTGGTTTGTGGTTGCTGTATGTGTGTCATAAAAACACACAACGTCGTGGTTATTTCACAATACATAACAACACTCTTCTCATTTGTTTCAAATCCATACAAATCTATTTCACACTGACAAATATAGCATAATATAGTTTATTATATCAGAGAGGCCTGCAGCTGCAGAACACTTCTGTGTGTTTTGTACAAAGGACTGAAACCACCTGCGCAGATTAATTTCACAAGAAACTTGACTTGACTGACAGTTGTAACGCCATACAGTCAAGCTTATATCAAAAGCACTGAGTAATTGCCCTGACTTGCCTTGGAAAAATAGATAAGTGAGGGAGTTTTGATGAGAGTCACATCCCCAACGACATAGAGTGCACATTATTTCAAAGGTACTCAGGCACCGCTTGGCATACTGCAGCGGGTCTAGGGAGGTCTGAGGTGGACCAACACACGTCACCAGGACTTTTGTTGGACAGGATGTGAGTGTGAGCATAACCAGTAGTCTGGACAGTTAGAGATGGCTTCGGCAGCCGTTGGAGGTCAATATGACTGAGGGGGGCAGGGACAGCTAGGTGTCCTTTCTTGGTCCTGTTGAGGGGAAAATGAAGCTGAGGTTTGCCTTCTCTTTGAAACCTTGTTGTTGTTTGTACCAGACCAAACATTCCTTGTGCTGTTTAGCTGGGGCTTGTTTTCCAGCTTCCTCCTGTAGGCAGCTTTTCCCGTCTACAGCCTTAAAACATTCCAGCAGAATGTCATTATCCTCCTCTGGAGCTGAAATGGTCAGCTTCTCTGTCCACTCCGAGCATCTACATTTCATGTTTGCAGTTTTACACTTATTAAAGGTTGGCAGCAGCTCTACCTAGAAATCTGTGGATTTCCTTTAAAACACCAGCAGCAAACAGCTAATGTTCTCTTTGACGCATTGCTGCCTGCTTTTCTTTTGACTCATTCAGTTATTCAATCGGTCAATCATGTGGTAGACACAGATCAGAGACTTAAATTAATCCACATGAGATGGACACACACACAGGCTTAGACTCCAGCAAATCAGCTATGGGATGTGATAGAAGTGGAGGTTGGCAGCATGAATGAACCTGAGCAATCTGCAGAAATAATGTGATGTAGTCTTGTTAAAGCTGTCTTGTGAGCAAAGAGGGCAACTACCCAGCAGTACATTGAATGTGTGTTGTCTCATAACAATGTTAAAGTATGTGGGAATTGCAGGGGAACACCAGAGAAAGAGGAAATTTAAAAAATGGGGTTTTTTAAATTAGTTTTGATGAATGGTCTATTTTAAATTGGAAAGAAAGAAAAATCCAAATTGACCTCAGTGCTATTCTATTTAAAAAAAAAGAGAGAAACCCTTAATGATGTGTGACTTTAAATATACTTTATATCTTAAAGGTATGTCTCAGGGTCATACTGTATCTTGTGAAGATCATTTGAGTCCAGCAGCTATTAGTCACCCATCTCTACATGTGTAAACTTAAAATGCTGATAATAAATAGCCACACTAATTCACTTTTTTTAATATTTTTTTTTCTTTATTTTACAAAATACACAGGAAAAACAACTATTTACAGAAACTTTTTACATTAAGCAGAAGAGGCTGTAGAGCTTTTAGGAAAGATGATTCAGAAGATATTTTTTATGATCCCTTTCACTAAACTGAGTATTGTACATATAACGGAAGACAAGCAAAAAAAAGTCACCAGATAATTTTTTGACACCATCAAATATGAAGAACAACAGAAGACTGTATTGTGAGGTTAGGTATTGGTAGGCTTGGATGTATTCACTACTATGATCGTGTAAATATAGCTTGGCAAAATAGATTTCCCCTCTGATTATAATTCAACATCATGATAAGTCTGAGCATCACAATGGCTTGAGCCAGCCAAAAACAAAGTGAATGAACAGCATGTCCGTCAATAGCAGTGCTCTTCAGCATCTTCTCTTCATCATTTCATATCAGGGTGGGTAGACGGTGGGCAGAGCACCCCAAACAGGAAATGAATGTCAGGTAACTGGGCAGTTGCAGATTTAGGTGGTGGTGTTTTAGCTTAAAGAATGCAGGCCACCTGTCACAAACTGAGGGCAGTAAAGTCGATCCATTCACATGGTGGGATGGAGGGTGGAGGGCGAAGGGGCCGGAGGACAACAGACCAGAACAACTTTATAAGTCCAAAGTGTTATCATGCTGTTCTGACCTGAGGCCTTCAGAGTGACCAGAGGGTTTGATCTGAGCCCAGAATTGTGTATTTTAGGCATTCTTCTAGTTCATCAACTACAAAACAAAAGAAGAAATCCAAGGTCAGGTTGAAACAAGCATGGACAGAAGCATTTAATGATGTTTAAGAGAAAAGATTCATACTGATTTGCATTCTACCTTCAGCTGTAGCTAAGACTTTAACACAATCCTTTCCAACACCTTGCCATATGTACTTCTTGTAGGCTAATTGTGTAACACTGACTTATATAAACACATTTACATCTAAATTGCCAGCAAGGTTTGAAACTTCCAACAAACAACTGGACTGCCATCATTTCAATGCCACATGAACTTGATGTCACAATCCAAGTTTCACGATTCATGAGGAATTTATCTATTTGATCTATCAACTAGCAACATTTACCTGAGGAGGAGTCACTCCACATGCTTGATGGACTGGTGCATACTTCATTGCTCAGGTACCCCATGCCTTGCATATTGTGATGGTACAAGTTTGTTTCTCTCTCCAACTGACTGCAGATCTGAAAGAGCAAAACTGGACTAAGTACAGCTACAATTTGAGTAACATCAATTGTTACACATTGGTCTTATAGTTTTAGGATGAGCCAAACAGGCAGAATAAGACAAACATGGGTATTCCTGTCAATGAAAAATGCATACTATTAGGAGTAGGGGCGAAAGTCAGTGCTTACCTCGATAATGTTAGTTTCGTAGTCTTCTCAAAAATTGCAACAAAGGGTGAAAGAAAGAAGAAGGATTGAACATTAGTACAGCACTGTGCTATTTTCAACACTTTTAATTTACTTCTTTTCAATTAGACTAATCCTAAAATATTTGATGGACAGTGTGACGTGTCTTACCGAAGGAGTGATCAGGTGAAACTTCAAATCTAGGGCAGAACTTATTTGTGAGGTGCTCAGACTCAATCTCCTCTGACAGCGACCATTCAGGAATTTCAGTTGGAGACGATGTGCACTCTGCAAAGGTGGTAAACATGAGCATTAAGTACATTTGGTCCAGCAGAATCCAGAAACCACAGCAGCCTCCACTACAGCCTAAACATTAGGAAATTACAGTTCTATGAAGTGCGTTCACCAGCTAGCTACTCACTAACTGCTCTGAGTTTTCTCGCTCACCTTGCAGGTCTGAGCACCATGTGCTGTCAACTGTGTTTTCCTGAGTGGCCTCGTCCGGTATTGATTCACCCATGGGAGACTGACTGTCACTGTAGTCTGTGTCCTCCTCCATCTTGACCGCTCTCTCCTAAAGGAAATAATAACCAAAATCAGATTATCTGTATCAGCGTGACTGCAGCATCATTTGAATAAGTGTCAAGACAGCTACAATGCAACGCTGCAACAGTACAATCGTCACAGTATTTACCTTCCTCCCTGACTTCTCTTCCTTTGCCTTGCTTCGTTTATCTGTGCAGATGAAAGGAAAATATTTTTGTCACTTGACATTTTAAATTGCTCATCGTCTGACTATTGGACAAACATAGAAATAGAAAAAAAAAAAAATTCAAGCAGCCAATTCTACACATTGAAAAAACACAAAAAACAACTGCTTTTTCATTTCCTGTCAGTTTCCTCACCTCTAGATTTTTGTGTAGCTGGCAGCATCCTGAAGACACGCATGGCTTGATGGCCCTTGTTGACGCTCTTGTCTTTCACCTCTACAATGTCAGGCAGTGAGTTCATCGCACAGCGGAAGTTGGCCTTCCACGTTTTCGGGTCACTGTCCTGGCCCTCGACAAATTTTCCTGCGGGATGGCTCTTGTTTAGTTTTGTGCCAGCTTCACACAACACAAAGGGATCGTTTTGTGCTTAACTCTGCAGTTGCCGTGTGTGTTCACACTTGCTCACCTGTGTGGATGGCCCACATCTTGAACAGAGAAGCGTCCTTGTCCATCTCCCAGCCATGTCGAGCTGCATGCTTCCAGGGAATTGAGAACATCGTCTTATCCTGCAATATATCAAGGCACACTCAGTTGGAATGAGGAAAGCCACACACTGAGCATGTGAGTACAAAAAAAATTAAAAATGCATAAACTGTAATATTACAAAAAGCAATGTATAAAACTTTGACGCTGTGCAGTAAAGGTAAAAAAATGCACACGTTTGCACACCAAACAAGCTTTTGGTTGTTTTTTGCTGTTGTTTGTTTGTTTTGTTTCAACCATATCTGAAATGTCATGAAGGGTAGAGTGATCAACACCAACTACAACTAACTGTTGCCTACTGTCACCTGCACATAGTGCCTGGAGTAGATTTAGCTGCAATTTCCCCCTTTATTTATTAATTTAAGCTTAAATCGCCAAAATTGTTCCCAACTGGTGCCTCAAGCAAGTTACTTTCACGGTAACATGCAAATATTATAACAATAGGGACGGCTGAACTTAAAAAGGACACCTGCAGCCAAGCCGACATCCCTTCCCATTGTAAATGTTGGGTGGGTGTTCCCTTCCAACAACAAACACATTTTGAAATGTGTGTTATCCTCCATTTATTTCAATTCACTGACAGAAAATGCGCCTGAGTGACACCCCAAAACAATCTTCCGCAGGAAGAAAGCAATCCTCTCACCTTGTCCACCCAAGTCAGACCCGGGATGGATTTGGACTCGATCATCTTCTCCAGCCATGGCCTCATCCTCATCCTGGACACGGGCATGTTTGCCTAAAATACGCAGAGAGACGGCTTTAGATAAGCGAGGAATGTTGAGGAATATGTCATAGTTGGAGCAAATGCGCTCCAGCATCTGCCCCAGCTCTCTGATTTACCGCCGCCTGTGGGGCCGCGCTCATAAGTGAGGTGGGTTCACGACCAGGGCAAGTCTTGGCGCACTGAGGAGTTTACGCGTGGGAGTCAACGCGACTTCAGAAGTTCACTTCAAAATTCAACTCAGATTTTTGCGCTAAAGAAATAAATCCATTGTGATTTTTTTTTTTTAAACATCTTGCAGGCGAAAACCTTCGCATAACATTTTTGCTATAACTTAGTTCCATCGATTTGGAGCCGTGCGCGCACAGTCCTCCTACAAAGCTCATCAGATCGTTTCAACTTCAGTCTCAAAAACCAATAAATCAAATCGGGATATTTGTATGTTGTTGCAAGACTACTCAAAATTAGCAGTTATAAAGTAATAAAACTGTTGAACATGAATATTTCCGTGCAAATAGTCTTAGATTAATATCAGAGCACTTACAGGCTTTGCTTCTTTTGTGATCCGTTAAACGACAAAAGTGCACAAAGTAATCCGACTGGCCTTGTTCCACAGATGCTTCTGGTGCTTATGATATCCACCTAGAGGATGAAGTGTCAACCCTGTACAGCAGAACTTATATACTGTCCGGAGCGGGATTTTCCCCAACCGGGCAGGAGGGCAGTCACTGAGCAGCCCACTGCAAGAAATGTTTGCACAACTGTTTTTCAGCGCATAAAAAAATAGGTAGGATTCAGTAGGCCTGTATGCTTTGCACGTTTCTACCACTGCATGTTCATTGCCATGTCATGTCTTCTGCTATATGTGGTCTTCTTATTGTCAATAGATGCAAGAAAAAAAAACACTTGACTTTGGTCAACAGGGAACATTATCCCTTTGTTATTTAATCAATACGATAAAGACATTCCAACCAGATTAATCTGCACCCTAAAAACGGATCTCTACTCTGCATATTTGCTCATCAGTCACCTCCTGTCCATCAAAACATGTGATTTGAAGACTCATTAAAGGATCAAATACATTGATTAAGTCAAGACGACTGCTCCGTTTCTTTTTCAGTGTTGACGCATGCGCTGTTGCTCCCCTCTACAGCAGCACCGGAGTTTCCGAGAAATCATGCTGTTGAGAGCAAGAAGGAAGTCAATAACAACACGGGATGATTATGGTCGGTTGTTGCATGTAGACGACACCAATAAACATACGTGAATTACCTGGCCTGATGGGCTTGGGCTGATGCTCACACACACACACGCATTTATATAACTATATATAACTTAACACAGCGTGCAGCAGATCTGCAGTGTTCTGCCCACTTTGCAGCTGACTGCTTTTTGAAAAGTTACGTTGCAACCTGCACATTTTGTCTGACTGACATTTTGATGTTTCTATCAAAATAAGTATAAGAGCAAGCTAAAGAACCGCAGCCTGTGGGGTGACACGATACATGTTGAAATATTAATAATGGGCTAATAAGTTGTGCAAAATATATTTTATTAGAAAAAAAAAAAGAATAAAAGAATGCGCATGTAAAATCGCCACCCCTTATCAGAAACACACACACGCACACAGATACTGCACGCACACATTCCTGCTGAGGATCAGCCCTTTAGTCTAAACAACAGCATAGCAGAGAAGCTGGGCATTTACAAGAAACGCTGCCGTAATTTCGGTGCCCGCTGGGGGCGCTGTGCCGCAGGTTGACGGCTGAACGTGGGCCGCTCCGGGGGTGCAGCTGTTGGAGGAGCGGCTGCATCCGCTCAGCGAGACAGGAGGGGTCAACTGTAACACGCCTCAATGCACGCGCGCGCACACACACACACACACACACACAAATAAGAAAAATAAATAAATAAACAAATTAAACGGCGCGCGAAACTGCAACGGACCGTCTGGTCAGGATAGACATAACCATAATTTATTTCATGTGGCTGATATTGTTGTTTTTTTTTTTTTTGTTTAATCGGACAACGTGCTCTGCTTTCTTCGTGTGAACGTGTGAAAACCCCGCGGCAGATCTGCAGCAGCCGCCGCCATGTTCGGCCATGTCGGGGCTTCCCGCGTGTTGCGATCGCGCGCGCTCGTCATGTGAGGCTGGAGCGCGCGCCTCTCTGGGAGGGAATAACAGGGAGTTTTCCTGCGGAGTTTACGCCATCGCCATCACCATCACGTAGCCGGCGGGATTTCCCAATGAAGGCAGAGGCGCGGATGTTCGGGGGAAAAATCATCCCGGTTATGTGGCGCATTAGCCGCCCTGTGTCCGCAGGGAGGGGGAGGGATTTATAGGAATTCACTGGCTGAGGGAAAACAGGTGTAGCTGCGCTGCTAAGGATCATTTAGGTTACTGTAAGGTGTTTGTAGCGCGCATTTCCAACTGGATTTATTACAAAAGGCACATGTACAAGCAAACTTCCAGAGATCAACGAATAAATCAGACAGGAGATCATTAAAACCAATCCAGCCATATCCGTGTCCATTTCCTCACCGTTCATGTTTTCAGGCGAACTACTGGACAGTTTTCATCTTTCAGACCCTTGAAAATACTAAATTTAAACAGTCTCACATTAAAATCAAACTTTCTAGGACACATTTATACACACTAATAGTCTTATACATTCAAATTAAACTCATCATTCTGGCACCTGCACACATACGTGCGAAAGAACTCAATGTATTTAGGAACACAACCTACAGACAGAGACACAAGTCATTTAGTGTCTTTGTAGGTAATTTGTTCCTCTTTGTGGCTGCTTTACATACAGTTTTATTTGTTTGACTGACTCCAACAGAGCCTGAGATATGAGGCCTCAATCTGTTACCCAGCTCTGGCCGTGTTCATTATATAACTGCATCTACAATATTTTCAAAACCACAGTGATGCCATCCTTTACAGTTCTCCTCACACTGTATACAGTGGAGGTTATTCTGATTTAGGCCACCTGCAAGGATAAGACAGTAATTTGAGGCTTTGGCATGGGGCAAGCTGCTTGAGTATCCAATCCTTTTCCTGTGGACCATCTGCTTTGACAGCTCACTGACACTGGATCAAGTCAAAGCCCTCGTTAGTTAGCATTCAATTACACAGCAGCCTCCTGCAAGGTGGGAGAGTTGGGGAGTGGAACAGAATCTATCTACTTGGCTATCTGTGTCATTCTGTGCCCATCAAGGTGACGATATCAGGGGAATAACGGCCACATGTGTTACACAATATTTTGGGCACATAGCTATCGTTGTAGTGCAAATATTTCAGTTTGGGTGGAAGACCTTCTTACTCACTCACTCATCTTCATCTGCTTTATCCATATCCGGGTCGCGGGGCTGCTGGAGCCAATCCCAGCACACATTGGGCGAGGGGTGGGGTACAACCTGGACAGGTCGCCAGTCCATCACAGGGCCAACACACAAGGACAAACAGACAACCACTCACGCTCACATTCACACCTATGGTCAATTTAACGTTGCCAGTTAACCTAGACATGCATGTCTTTGGACGGTGGGAGGAAACTGGAGTACCCGGAGGACCCAGGCTGGGAACCGAACCCACAACCTTCTTATTGTGGGGTGACAGCTAACCACTACGCCGCTGTGCTGCCGACCTTCTTACTGCTGAATTTTTTTATTTTTTCTTTGTTTGCTTTTTAAATTCAGTTTGGGATAGGGTTTCCCCTATTTCTCCTGAAAGTAATACTGACAGTTTACTAAATTCTTATGTCCTTAATTTTAGATTCCCTGAGAATTAGCTTTTTTTTTTTTTTCTTTCTTTTGAAGTCTCATCCAAGTTTCAGTTTCCCTCTGAGTGGGGAGAAAAGTTAGTGAATAGGAATATGTCAGTGCTCTATAAATGCAGCATTCAGCTGAATGAATGAGCGGAAGAGCACAGCAACCTTCACTCCACCAGAAACTACCAGCACCTCCTGCTTCCCTTCTCCTGTCCATCCTCCCACATCTCTTCTGTCCTCTGCACCACCTTATATTCACTGAGGTGCACTGCCCTCCCTGTCACACAAAGGCCATTTCACTCAATAAAGGCCAGCAGCCTAGCTTCCAGGGATCTTCCATTCATTCATTCAGCTGAAGACATCCAACATTTCCTTTTTGTGGTTTGCAATAAGACAGTAACACAATTCATTAAGCTCAGTGACAGCAGCCTAGTTGTTATCTGTGATGTTACGACTTAGTGATCATTAGAAAATAATATTAAATGGTGCTTAAAAGAGCTAAATATGCACGATTCTAGGCAAAGGTTGAAAATAAAACTAACTAAACTAACCAACCTTAACTAGGGTTAGGTTAGGGCGTCAAGTGTAAACAGAAGATCTGAAGAATAATGAAGTGATAACTGAGGAAGAAAAGAAAACTTCTACTACATATAAAACACTTGTCTAAACTTTCTTTCTTGTTACATAACCACTAATTTGTCTTCAAAAACTTGAAATAAAAACTGAATTCCTACCAAATCCATTTGGTAGATAAAGGATAGACCTGAGCAGGAACTAAAATCTCAGATAACTGAAGCAGAGTAGGTAGCCTTAGATTATACTGATGTATAAACGTGTCCTATTTCATTGGTACATTAACATGAAAACATGAGTAATTATAAAGAAGATAGAGGTGACAATGTTCACATCATGTGAGAGAGTCACTGGGTTACACAGTTGCTGTACCTGAGGTGTCTGTATCTTTTCTTTAGTGCCGTAAAAATATCTTAAACATATGAAAATATACTATTGTTACAGCTAGCTTTAGCTTTAACAATTATTTACTGTTACAAGGTCAAAATTCGTCCTCCTTTTCACTTCTCAGGAAGTTGGCCACGTGTCATACAGACTGTCTGTCAGGGTTTGAGTTTTGTCATTATTGTCTGGTTTTGAGTTCTGCATGGTTTCTAGTGTGCTCTGTTTGTGTTGTCACATCCTGTTTTATTTTGAAAGTCTTGTTCTGGTTCCGTTTCCCTCCTGTGATTGCCTTTCCTGCCCTAATGTGGTTCACCTGTGTCTTGTTTAGTTCACTCTGTTTAAGTCCTGTTTTCTCTTTAGTCAGCGTCAGGTGCATTTGGGTCCTCATTCCCTCAGCACCCCCACCATTGTGACACTGTCAATCAAACGGTGGTTGCATGCCTGTTTTGCCCTAAATGGCTCTATGATTTAAAAACTGAACATCATGTATGGAAGAAGACTTGAAACGAGAGACATAAGGTCAGTAGATAAAATAGGTTTAAAGTATTTCCACATTGGCATCACTTTAAAGACCCTGAATCCACATCCAATTCTGGACTTTGACATACCAACCCTCAGAGGTCGAGCTATTGAATCTTGTATTTCAAACATATGAAGTTCTGAGTTCTTTATACAATCATCTGTTAATGTTTACGTTGGCTATATAGCATTAACAAAACTTACAAATAGCATTTGTTGTTAATGTTTGTAAGTGATGCTAACAGAATTAATTTTAAAAAGCAAAATTTCTTGATAAATTTTTCCATCTATTGGCTCAACATTTTTTTTTTTTTTTTTTTTGTTAAATTCTTAGTTTATAAGAAAGTATCTATCTAAATGAGATGGTATTCCCCTCGAGATAATTTGTACTGTCTGTTTGTTTCTAAGTAGCAAATGTTAACATGCTAATCTGCTCAATCAAAAGAGACAACAATGAGGATAAAGGAAATGTCTGCTGACCATTATCATGTTATAATTCTCATTGTATGCAAGTTGGCATGCTGACATTCAAACTATTCTCTAATCAATGCCTGAGAACAGCCTTTCTCTCTCTTACCAGCTTATCCAGTATTATAAAATCAATATAATGATCCCACTACACAAAATCAAGCAAAACTGTTGAACAAAATAAAGACCACAATTCTGACTTCATTGACCATCCCCCTAAAAGTTTAATGTTATTAAAAACAAAACACAGTTTTTAGGCATTATAACTCCAAACTGTTAGGGATCCCCAAAAGAAAGTCCTGTTGATCCCTGACCCCCCCCCCCCCCCCCCCTGTGATCAGGAGAGGAGATTTTCCCCTCATGTCTGGACTTTGAGCACATTGCAAAATAAATAATCAATTTTCAGTGCCTTTTCTCCCCACGTAAAGCTGCTCACATTGACTCTCCTGGTGCTCCTCTGGCAGATCACAGGTAATGTGGTTAAACTACAATGAGCTTAAACAGCGTTTTCAGATTTTATTCTCTAATCCTTCATCTTCAGTATCTGTTTTCCTATTCTTAGTCCATCTATGGACCTCTTGGCTATTTGTCAGTGCGTAGGCTCACTCTTTGCCTCTTTTTTTTTTGGTCTCTTATTAGAATCAGTAATAGAACTGGGAGGTGCCGTTTTCACACTTTGAGTCTGTCTCTGTCATCGTGTCAAAACTACGGCCACAGAAGGCATAGTCAGTGTTTACAGATGTCAAAATGATGTCACAAATGAGTGTGGTGCACTCCACGCGCACTGGAGGGCAAATGTAATGTGACTACAGTCATACTATTGTGATGTGATTTTATACATCATACATGCTTTAATCTTAAAATGCACTCATCTTTCTTCTCATCCTTCCTGTGTTGTCACTCCCTTAACCCCTCTCTCACTTTGTCGGCCTTTCTCAAGGTTACTTTAGTTCATTGGGAGTGTCATATTGTACCATGTGACTATGATGCGAAGTTACTCTGTGTCAAAGCTGCTCTCAGCTGCAGGGACGTGGCTGCATGGCGTGATTTACCAAAGGTCCACATTAAACCAATCAACATTTAAAGAAAGATAGGACAAAAAAATGAATAAGCAGTGAATGCTTTACTTTCTATCTGTCCTTAGTTCCTTTTTAACATTCATCAGATTTGGAAGACTAAACCTCAGAGAAAGAACCCCTATGTGATTTTTAAATATGAGCATTAACAGAGAATTTCGATTGTAGGTTGGCAGCCAGAAAAGACCTTTCATCCCCTGTCACCTTGGCGTCGGTCGCATCTCCTGTCCGACCTATAAACCCTTTCATTCCAGCAGGGGGGTCTGCCATTACGCAGCAGCCAACTAGGTGAAGGTTTGGAGATCCAGCAGGAGGAAGGATGCTTCAGTAGGCCGCCGGACTTTTTTTTTTTTTTTCCTTTTCTTTTTCCTCCCCTCTTCTTCTTAAATCAACACGCTCAGAAAGCTGCACAAGCTGTAAAAGCCGCTGGACACCGCCATCCTCCGCTCAGCTCTCCCACAGCGCCGTGCCTCACATATATTGTGGCCCCCCCTTCCTTAATCTCCCAGATTGTCGGCGACTTGCTGCAGTCGGTGCTGCAGTTGTGAGCCGCTCCTGCACCGGGACAGCTGACTCCATGTGAGAGATATGCTCGCATTCGTTCTGGTCTCTGGGTCGCTCTGGATTATTTTAGGTGAGTAGCGGAATTTTTGTCCCCGTTTTCTTCTTACCCCTCCCTTTCATTTTTCTGCTTTAGCATCGCTGGGATGTGGCTGAAGGCGACGCACCTGCCTCTTTGGGAAATGGGCGCGTTGTTGGTCATTCATTACCGGCTTTTTTTAAACTGGGTCTTTTTCTGCCTTCCTCCTGCATTATGTGTGTTTAATGTGTGCTCAATTCGTATTGAAAGTGTATTTAATGTGCTCGGTGTCGCCTGCACGGAGAGGATAGCGGTCATATCTTTCATTTTATTTTCTGGATGCACGTGTAGCTGCTCGAACCTCGATGCATGCGTGAGACATTTTGGTGTATGAGGCTACAGCTACTCTCACACTGCTAAAGAGCTGCTCATTGGAGAAATATGATGGGAGGCTTTCTGGTTGGGTTAACCTCTCTACCCAGGTAGTGCATAGGCGGCGGGGGGGGGTCAGTACATGTGGGTCGGGCTGCAGATCAGTGCTTTAAGAATCCAACGATTTAAAAAAAAAAAAGTGTAGAGCCAAACGCATAGAAACGTGCTCGTTCGAGGCCGGCTGGATGCTAAGGTCGTGTGACATTGTGCGTAGAAACCGGACACACGTCATTTAAAAGCCCATTTGCGCACATCCAACCACAGCCTGCCGCTCAAACCTCCTCGGGCATCACGTGGTTCTTCCCTAAAATAAGCGCAAGCATTCATCCATCTTTGACGGTCAGATTCAAAATTTAACTCATCGGTTGTTAAAACTCAGCATTTAGCCTGTGATGTCCTCCCCCATGCCTCGGTGATGGAGGGGGGGGGGGGGGGGGGGGGGGGGGGGGGGGGGGATGAGGAGGAGGATGAAGAAGGATGACGTGACTGAAATGGCCGCAGCTGATTGGACGGAGCTGTCCAGGAGAGAGGGGGTGCTGAAATCCTGCGGCCTGCCGGCAAACTGGAGAGCACAGCATGCGAAGCACATCACCCCCACCCCGCTGTGTGCAGCCGAGTCAGGGACGTCCAAACTCTGCCTTTTAGGTCAGGATCTGACAGCAGGTCTGTTAAAGTCCAGATCTGAGGCGTTGAAAGGCGAGATATAGGATGGTTTTTGTTTTTAATGCAACAAAGGAACATTTAACATTTCAGAATGTGATGGTAGATCACACAGAAGGCTTGATTTGCCATGGTGAAAAGGCTTTGGGCTTATCACTTATTCCAAAAAAGCAGCAGCTGCACCACATGGTTGCTAAGTGATGAGTCAACAGTGACAGTTGTGGCTTTGGTTGGTGCATTAATATTAAAATTTCCCGTTACAGGGTTTCAAGTGTTGCATATTTAATAACTCACACAGCCAATCAGAAATGACACCCAAAATTGTTTAAAACTGGCTTTCTTGTTTGGCTGAAAGTAATAAACACTGGTTAAACTAGAAAGGGGTCCCTTGGGACGAGTCATGACACCTTCAACCTGGCATCACATCCCAACATCCTGCTGTTCCTCAGAATAAATAATTCATTTTAATCACTATCTTGTGCAGCACCACACAGCATGTAAACCTATTCCTTTCCTTTCTTCAATATTTAATAAAAAGACAACAGTGGCTTTGGTAGCCCATTGGCAGAAAAATAACCATTAGCAGGAACTGTATGACTCTTAAATATAGTGCTTTGTCATTCGACAAACTTTTTTTTTTTTTTTTTTCCCTTTTCTTTTTTAAAATTGAACAGAATTTCCAACAAGAGTGAGGATCTAAATTAGATCACTGATCAATCTGACTGGACGCGTTTCATTTTTCCTGCTTGGCTATGTCTGTCTGTCTGTGTTGGGAGGCTAATGTTGTTGTATTGTGGTTGAACTCACATGTGAACAGTGATGACTTGAAAAGCCATACCATAATTATGTCTCAATCCTGATGTAAACAGTAATACAAGCCAGTCCTGGTGCTCTCAGATCCGCATGGCAGCGTTCCCCCTGAGTGGCTTATTGCAGTTTCAGCATTTAGTGCATCCTCTTCCTCATATTGTGGGATGCTGGGCAGTAATGGCTCAGCCTAAAGTGCTGAACCAGGTCTGTGCTCCGCTAAGGTAGTTACTTTATAGATTGGCTCTCTCAGTAATGTTGAGAGTTGTCCTTGTTTGATTGAAAGCCCTCCTCCGTTTTTGTGGAAACCTTCAGGTTGGATTGGTTCCAAGCAGTGTCCAACTAAAGAGATCCATGATCGGCTGGATGCACATGTACAGAGTTGTACAATTAAGCCAAACATTGTCTTGTCTTGCCTTTGTCTTTATCACTAACCTGCCCTCACTCTCACTTTGATAGTCAGATCAGTTTGGGCACAGCCTGGTTTGTTTGTTTAAATGTAAATATTAAGAGTACTGGCAGTTTTCATTTACATGTTTGTGCAGGTGTATGTATACTGTGTGACATTATAGCAGCGTGGATAAATGTCTGTCTCATTTAGTGAAGGTGAAGGGGAGCATGGCGTGTTTTGGTAGTGGGCGGGGAGAGTCAGAGAGAAAGAGACAGAGCAGTGGAGGGAGGGTGAGGTGGGTGGGTGTGGTGAGAGACCGCAGCGTCTGCCGAGCTGAGGGTGGTGTGATACGGTGGCCATGCAGGACCAAACTAGGCCAAAACGCATCTCATTGCCTTCCTCTTGCTTGCCTCAGCTTAATCTGGCCAGTGGCAATGGGAAGGTAATCACTAGTGTGCACAGGGTGATGTGATATCTGCATGAGGCCCAGTGGCACACTGCATGTGCGCACACACACACTTACAAAGACACTGAACACATCTCACGTCTGCCTGGCTGCCTTCGACGCCTTTGTAAGTGCTGCTGCTTTAACCTGTCTGCAGTGCAAGTACAGGTGCCTGATTAGCTTTTTTTTTTTTTTTTTTTTAAGTTTTTGCTTGCTCTAAATGTTCTTTTTTTGTTTTATTATTTAATTTAATTGCTGCATCAATTGTTTCATTTATAGCAACTCATCCTGAGGGCTTCTTTCTTCTGCATCCTGTATCATAATCTGAGTTCCTTTGCTAAATAGTAGCTGCTGTTATCTGTTGTGCTGCATCTCAATTCAGCAGGGGGAACAGCTGTCCCATGTGTTATGTTGTGGTGCACGTTTATCCTTCAGCGACATGAACAAGCTGTGGTTTTGACTCAAACAAGGTGGTCTTATCTGAAGTGGGATGAACAGATAAGAAGAAAGGGTAAAAGAGGATGTTTGAATTGTCGCTGTGCAGAGATAATGCAGTAATTTTTTTTTTTTTTGTAAAAAGCCAGGAATGAAATTTAAGATGCAATGGATTGTTGAGTAAAGCTGTAAAGCAGAGAGGAGAAACATTTAATTAATAAAAGAAATCCAAGCAGAATGCCTTTAAATAGATTGTTGTAGTGAGGTTACTACTGGTCATCTGTTCTCTGTGCTAATAGGCTGTAATCTCCCCACACTGAACTCTAATCATTAGTGACGGCCCTTGGATGGGCTGATGGGGCGGGACTTGAGGCCTATGTTTCCTTCACTTTAAGCCTCAGAGGTCACAGGAAGTCTATCCAGCCCATTCACAAGCCCTCATCCCTGCAATAGCTAGCAGCATTTACCTTGCACCATGATCTTTGCTACGTGCAATCATCCTGAGATAGCAATAAAAGCTTCCCTGAATACAGGTGGAGCTTCATATATTCAGTGTTTTATTCAGGTTTCACTCATGTTTCTATTTAAATTATACAAGTATCATGCTCTTGTCAAATTTGTAATAGGTATTTCCCCTGCCTTTCACAACTCTGCGGGAAAGTGTGGCTCCTGCGACGCTTTAAATGGGCCATTTGTGCAAATCTGAATGTGACATGTATGGCACAAAATCAGTCAAATTTCCTTCACCGAAATACTGCCACATTTCAGTATATTACATTTGCGGATGAAGCTTGAAATGTGTTTTTGTTCCTTTTGATTCATCCTCAAGTCAAATTTCTCTGTGAAATTACATCAGTTTTGTTGAAACTTTCCAGCTCAGAATAACAGTTTATATTCAGCCACAGATGTGAGTGAGCTGATCCTCAAATGAATAAATTGTAGCTGATCTTGTCTACTTTAACCACCTTGAGCTAATTGTATATTTTATTGTGGATATTTAAAGTGTGGGGGGGGGGGGGGGACTTTACAGCCACCTTCTGCAGCATTTTGTAGAATATCTTAATGTAGCTCATATCACAGCTGAGGTACAATCAGATTATCTGGCCCAAAAAGTTAAAATTGCTGTTTTTACAGTGTGATCACTAAAGGTTTGATACAGTGCGTGTTATGTTCCCTCTGTGCAGTGTCTGGTTCACATGGCTGTCAGCCCTTCCAGCCATGTGAACTCTGTCCACCAGTGTTCTTTCTAAACTTGACAGTGTAATTGCTGCATCCCCCCCCACCCCCCCCCCCCCCCCCCCCCCCCCCGCCTTCATCACTACTCACTGTCCTGCTTTCCACGACCCGGATACAGATAAGCAGTTGAAGGTGAATGAATGAATTTCCTGTTTTGTCACTCCACCACAGCACTGTTTTTGGAAGAATTAGGCTTCTCTTTTCAATAGAAATCCCTCGAGCTGACGTTTTGATGTTAGTTCATCACTGATCCTGTCTCTGCAATATACATTCAAAACATGACAGACAGATGACAGATGGTGGTGTTGGATATGTGGAAATTATTAAGTGAGCTTTTCATAAACTAATCCGTCACTAAGCGGAGATGTCCTCTACTGTGAGATGTCTGAAAGATATGATTATGAAGTTAAGTATTAACATTTTAACTAACGTTGTAATGTTACACAAATTTCTCCACCTATCATTATATATTGCTGTAAGCTCTGTTGATCCCAACCTTCATCCTGACAAATGTCTGTTTTTGTTTTGTTTTTCTTTCTCCCCCCCCCCCCATAGACACTGTAAGGCTGACTCTTGAGTCCTGATAAACAAACCTTCATCTTTCAGCACCAATATTTGTCAGCTAAATGCCTGAGCTGCCGCAGGGAGAGTAAGGATAACTTAATTTTTACGCCTAAATGTGTTCTTCGTTTCACCGCTTCATGCCTGAGGTCTTTGAGTTCCTGGTAAAGGTCACTGCTGTTGCTGTTGGGGAGGATGCTTGCCTGCTGTTCTTCAGTCACACCAGCTGAAGCAACAATCTTTGCACAAGGCGACAGGGATGCACTTAAAGTCCTGTATGTGGGCATGCGTGTTTGTGTGTCTATGGGGTGAGTTAGATAGGTTACTACAGGACAGAGTGCTGGATAGCAAATGGTGCTTACTGTTTATCACATGATCATGCAAATTTAAGCTAATAGCCTCATTTCAACTGCTTTGATACATTTTTCTTTTGTTCTTTGTGAGAAATGTGACAGAACTGTCTATGAATGACTGGATTTTCATTAGAGTGCTGAGCTGTGGACAGATGTGGCCTTTAGAGGGCTGAAGGTTAGTAAGTTGAACATGAATCTCCATCGGTGAGGCAGTTCACCTCAGTGTCACCTTGAGGGAAGGATATGGTCATCATCTAAATGAGAGAAGAAGACGACTGTGCTTCTTGGAGGAGGCCATAGAATCTAACTGATTTTTTTCATCTCATTAAAACGTGCACTCTGAAGGAGTTTGCCACTTAAATGGGACAGAGCCACTTTGCTTCTTCACTCTAGCCCTCAAGACATTTCAGTGCTTCATATCCAGCATTCAACCCTGCTCACCTTATAGTCTGACATGGCTTTTTAAGAGGAAATATTCACACTGAAGCGTATGGTTACAGTTGAAGAGTGTGTTCAGGTTACGTTTGCGAATGTCAGATTCTTCTCAGACTTTCTGAATCATCTTTAATCTGTTATAAGAAAACTGAGAGCATTTATCCGTTAGTCAGGAATGCAGTGAAAATGGAGAAAAGGGATAATAGGCAGGAAGTTAGATGTTTGCATCTCTCCTGGAGGTAAATTAGATGTTTGGCAGAATGTCAGAGTCCTGCTGTAGTCAAACTATTTCAGGGCTGAAAGATGTGGTTTTTGTAGCATGTCTGAACTGTAGCACTGGCTGGTTTGTTTAACCCTCCAGGCTCCACATGGGAGCCTATCACTTCCCAAAGAGGTCCCTGTAGCTGTTGTCCAATCGTAGATCAGGAGGTGTTGATTAGGGACACATGTAGTGTCAGCTTGGACAATAAAATCTGTATTCTGTATCTGCAGCAATGATATGCAGGGGACAGCAACAAGGACGCTGACTAAATTAGATCTTGTCCATGTAGGATGACACAGATCAACAGGATACTCAGGACTTTTTGGACACAACTATTTAATTTTTGTCAGCCTTCTAAAATGGCTTTATTTCTATCAACATGCCTATGTTAAAAAATTTTACTGCAATATCAACTCAATGTCAGAGCTTCCATGCACAGCAACTTTTACCTCCTACTTTGCTGCGGTTGAGTCCCTGTAGCAGTTTACCAGTTGACTTTGTTTTAAGTAATAAATACAATATGGAAAGTAGAAAAACAACTTTTTTTATTTTTTTTATTACTACCAATACATTTGCCTCCAGCACCACTTTTTTTTTTTTTTTTTTTTTTTCTCTGAGAAATTGGTTGTGTGTGTGTGTGTTAGTGTGTGAGAATGCATAGTAATGCTTTTGTAACCAGCTGCACTCTGTTTTTTCCAGCTCTACACAGTGGTCTTAGTAGGTTATGGACTCTGTCTATATTTAGAGCTGGTCGAGCACCCCTCCCTTTCCTCTGCCTCTCTTTTTTATAAGCAGACAAAGCAAGTAAACAAACAGGTTGTGTTGCGGTTAGCCAGTAACATTATACTTGGAGGCCAATTCTTCCTTGCATTGAACCAGTGCTGGGGAAATAATTGTTGTAAAAGTTTGCAATTTGGAGAGTTGTAGGTAATATTGGATAACAAAGCAAAGAGGAATGTTTCACTGCAGATTTTATCAAAACTGCACCACGCATGACTGAAATATATTACCCAAAATAAAAGTAGCTAAATGGTTGTGAGGCAAAATAATTGCATCATATATAATTACTTTTCATCATCACACACTTACAGTTGGGTCACTGGAATAAAGCAGACAGTTGTAAAACAGGAAGTAAACATTGTGGATTTAGTTGATCTTGGCCTGTTTTACAACAAGTTTGTTTGTTTGACTCCCTGGAAATGGTGGTCTGTGTGCACATTGCTGATATGTTGCTGGTTATGTTGTCATTGATCTTTCCATCAGCACTGTTCAGACACAACAGCAGCACCTGGATATGTAACAATACAACATGGACTGCAGGATATGTGCCGTAATGTGTAAAATAAAGTTTAACTTCAGTTTTTTTTTTTTTGTTTTTTTTTTTGTGTGTAAATCAAGTAATAATAGTAACACCAATCATTTATTAGCACTAAGCTTTGTTAAAACAACACACGTGAGTGAATCAAATCAGATTTATTTATATAGCGCAAAATCATAAGTTACATCAAGGCACTTCACATAGTGAATGAATTCACTATTTTTACTCTCACTCTTTCTCAACATTTTGTGGTATCAGATATCTAAAAAAAATATATATATATTTATATCACATTTTATGCTTAAATTATTTCATTTTCAGTTAAATAATGCCTCCGCACAAGTCACAGCATTATGCTTTTGGATGAGCTGTTCAGCTGTCTTATCCTAATTGACATCTAAATACCGCCTGAAGGTTAGTTTTGTAGTCAAAGGTTAAAGGTCACTGTGACCTCAAAATCCTATTGACCATAACTCAAGAATTTATATATTAGTAACTATCACTATTATTCATCAGATGAAAGTGACGAAAATCTTTATGCTAAAGATCAACTTTGGTGTGACATAATATTGTGCTAAGACACTTCTGGCCTTGGAGACTATCATCATACTTTGGCTATTTGAGAGAAGGAAATTTAGACATATTGCCATATATTTTTGTCATATAGTTTTTGTTGAATATGTAGAAACAAGTGTTTTGTGAAATTTCAGGTGGCCCTCTGTTTGACTGTGTATTAGTTTTGACTGATATCTGGCCACCAGGTATTTAAATGCTAAGAATTTGTTCAGGACGCAACCTTCCATGAAAAAGACAATCGTTTTTTGTGTTGGGTTTTGAGGAACTTAAACAGCATATATTGCATCTTAATGATTTTTAAAAGTGCTCTTTAGTGCTATTGGACCAAATTTGACCAGTTGTTTTATTGTTTCCAGTCTTAGCTAACTAAGAAAACATGTCCATTTCTTTAAATACAGAGCTGAGGAGGTGGTTAGCCTAGCTTAGCATAAATATTGGAGCTATTCTCAAAGGCTAAATCAGGCTAACCAGCACCTCTGAAGCTCAATAATAAACATGCTCTCTAATTTTTTGTAATCAAACCAATGTAAAATGTCTGTGTTGTGAGGGGGATTTGTTTTCGACCATATCTGGCAACTCACACCAAAATATTTCACCTTAAACCAGATTATGTTTCACAGCATTAATGTCTGTCAGAGCAGCTGGGCCGAGTGGGTGGCTCGTGTGTCCTGAACTGGACCAGGATCCCAGAATTAACTGTGACACAGTCGCAGCATTCAGTCCCAAACAAGATGTCAACTAACAGTTCTGTTTGGTTCAAATGCATCAAGTGGTTTTTATTATTTACTACCATGCTCAACAGTTCCCAGAACTCGATTTGCTCTTATTCCCCAGAACCAGACCTGTAGAGAAACAAAAAAAAAGAGAGGATGAAAAAAGGAAGTATCTAATCATTGCAGTAAAAATAAAAAGAAGCAGGGACTCCTGTGGTTTTAAATGCATGATACTGTTTTTTTGACATGTCAGAGGGAATCTGTTGGGCTGTGGTTTTTCAGTTACTGATCATAGTTTCTCTCTGAATGGAAACCTCTCATAAAATGATTTAATCGGAGCCCAAGTGCAGTTTGGGAAAGCAACAACAGGGAATTTACTTGAGCTTGTGAAAGTACTCTGTGACTGACCTGAAACTGCAGAAAGGAGGAGGACCGGTTGTATCTCTGTGTGTGAATGTGTCATCCTGTTAAAGTGTAGTGTAGTGCCTGTGAATGGCCACTGTTGCGCTGTCGTGTGTGTGTGTGGTGTGGTGTTTTTTTTTTTTTTTTTTTTTTTTTTTTTTTTGGGGGGGGGGTATCATCTAAAAACTCCTGAGAACGTTTTTAGCAATTTTGGAAAACAATCAAAAAAACATGGTTGTATTTTTAGAAGTGACCCATGAAGTTACAGTATGTGATGGATTTGATGAAACATATTTCTCTTCATAATCTTTCCCCTGCACACTTAAGATAGAACTTAAGCCGTACAGAAGCAATGAATACGTTTGTTTATGATATATTTAAAAAAAAAAAAAAAAAAAAAAATTGTTATGAGGGGCCACTCTCTCTTACAGAGCAATTTTCTTAACCTGGTCACCTGAAGAAAAAGTAATGTTTGATTGATATCTAATGACTGATCCTTAGAATACTACTGCTGCAACTTGTAAGCCAGTCCAAGAATGAATTATTTCCCAATGCCCATTTATTCCTGTCAAAACTGGTTTGAAATATAAAGGTCTTTATGTTAGATCTGAGAATGACTTTGAACGACTTTATGCTTTTGGATCTAAACTTTTCAAAGGCCTGTGTGCAGTCAGTTTTGACAGACCCATTTCATAGCCAAAAAGTAGACCAGCACAATTTATACAACTTCAATAGACATGAGTTGGCAATGAGACTAACAATACTGACAAATCAGGACAAGGAAAGCAAGAAGAGAAGCATCCATTAAGTAAAATGTAAATGTGTTCAAATAATTGTAAGACTCAAAATGTTCTTTGTCACTTGTGACTTCAGTCTATCATTCAGTCTAACAGCTTTTACCGTAAACATCATTACACATCACTTTACATCACATTCATGAGACATAAACAGCCTTGTCTATTACTTTGCTCTAGCATGTTAGTGCTCCCTTTCCCAACACCCAGTTTTTATGCCTCAATGTAGGTTCATATGATTCAGCTTCAGTGTAGTAATGATGAACCGCAACGCATGCATTTAAAAATAACAGATGAATGAGGAAGTCACTGCTGAGTGTGAGACTCTGCGCGGCAAAGTGAACAGACAGGAAGTTGTTCTGTTTGGTGAACTACAGCCCTACGCCAAAGCCATCCGTTGGGTTGGGTCACGCTGTCTCTGACTGGTTTCTCGGGTGAGGGAAGAAACTCTTCAGTCTCACTGCAGTCTACCCCCCCTCAGCTGAATTGTGTATTTCGTGGTGTGTTTAGGTTGGGGTGCAGGTTTGTGCCATTTGTGTTAAATGTGTGCACGATGGCAGGCCGGTTCACATACAGTCAGTCATGCTGCATGTGGAAGTGGTAGCCAGGGCTGTCTATGATTCCCTGTGAAACAAGTTTTGTTCTGTGCCTTCAAATGTCAGATGTCACGTGGTCAAGTGTACTTGTGATGGACGACTATAACCGTCATGTACAATATTGAAACACTGAAAAGCCAAAATCTTGCTCCCTCTGTTCACCAGTCAAAATTAGAAGTGTATGATTTTTTTTTTTTTTTTTGACGAATATGATAGCTGATGCACTGACTCTTATAAGGGGACAACATGCACATTGACGATAAAAAAAAAAACACACGCACATTGAATAGAGGAAGAGAGAAGTTTCATTGAAATGTTGGAAGTGAAAGATTTTTTTTTTTTTTTTTTTTTAAACCAGGAAATGTAAACTGTTACCTTTACCTCCACATGACTTTGGTTGATTTTTGTGCTTACTGCTACAATGTCAGGTGCCAGTCTGTGGCTTTGCTTAGTTTGTCCTTGTTTTCTAAGATTTTATGCAGTTTTTTCATCTTTGAAGCCTTAAAACGCAGCCTTCTTTGAAAATACTGCACGTGCGGGTTTCTTATTAACTACTAACTGGGTGTAGTCATCTTTTGTGGGTTTACAGATGTATGGGCATCTCGAACATCTGAGTTGTGCCTCTCCTGGCACATCCAAATTAGCTTACTAATGTATTTATCAGGTTTTCACTAGACTTTGCTACTTATTTTCTTCTTGTTCTTTTAATATACTATATAATGTTTATGTGCCAAAATGTTTGAAAGAATTTGCAAGCAATGCTGATTCTGCAGGTATACATAGAAAAGAGGAACCCAAAAATAGTTGACTCAAGGACAAATAGACTTTGTAGTAGATGATTGAAGATATTTAACAATATTTGAAATATCTGCCCCCCCCCCCCCCCCCCACCACCAGACTGTCAGGATTTAAGAAAACCCTTACAGTCTGAACAGTCCAGATGCAGCTCACTTCAACCATTCTGCAATAGCTACACCTGGATAATGGAGCGTTAACCTGAGTCTTCCTGTGTTCCTGCAGAGTTGAGTTCCACCCTGATGGAGAAGATGCAGGCCCAGGAGATGATGAGCGGCCTCAGGATACCGGAGATGGAGGATATAGGACATTTCTTCCGCTCCCTGCCAACATCCACACTGGTGGGCATCGGTGCGCTGACAGCCGTGCTGGCGTACTGGCTGTCCACCAGACCCCGCCCCATCAAGCCACCCTGCAGCCTTCTGCACCAGTCTGAGGAGGTGCCAGTAAGATGGAGCAAGCACACACACACAAATAGTCATAGATGCAATGCTGAATTATATCAAGAGCAGGGTCTCACTGCTCATATGCAGAGAACAAGTGGATATACGCTGTTCTCTTTCCATCCTCCACACTTTTCCAAATTTGGTTTAATATACTCACTAAAATCTGTCCACAGAGCTCCTCCTTAGTGTCAAACTGCCAAAATCCAGATTAGAGAAGTAAAATGCAGATAATCTAAGCGAGGTCACCTTTGTTGCTCTCACAGGAATAAGCTTCATGAGTGTGAACCTGCCTACAACATGGCTGCAGATGGAGCTAGTTGGGACATTAAACATCTTGATATCACATATTTCTTCTTTTTTCCACTTTGATGTACAGTGTATAATCACACCATCCACCACCATGAGGTTTTGTAATTGGGCATCAATAAAATATAAGGAAGATGATATATGAAATTACAATAAGAAATAAAAAACAAGGTCATTCTTTTTAATATACACACACAAACATGGTGGGTGTGTGTGAGAAGGTGACAGCCACAAAGTATAACACACATGCAGGCCCATTTATTCTAGTGACAGATAAGCTCAAGTATCCATCTATTGACTGAGATGGCGAGAGCAAAATATGTACAGTGTACAAAGATTTCAGGCCAGTGTTATGTTCTGGATTTTATTTTATTTTTTTCTCTCTCCATGAGAATCAACCCTAATGATCTTAATTTTGATAATCAAACATACATTTACAAGCTGACAGAAGAGATGTCCATTGTTTGAGGAATGGGCAAAACTTCTTAGTGTATTTCAGGCTCTGGTGTCAGTGCCATATTTAAGATTTTTTTATTTATTTATTTTTTTTTATTTCCTCCTCCTCCTCACTGCATTAGCATGCACAAGGAGGCCGCAGGTCCATGATGGGCGACAGCTCGAAGCTACTAACTCATTACCACGATGATGCCAGGACCATGTATGAGGTCTTCCAAAGAGGTCTCCACATATCTGGTGGGTAGAAAACTGTCTAGAAGGATAATGTAATATGTTTTATTCATCTGCACACTGAAACAATCTGAGATTTCCACTCTCACTCAGATATTGTGCACATGATGATTTATTTACAACTGACAGTTTAATAATCTTTCTCATGATAATGAGACACAAATGTGAAGACACAAGCAGGTTTATACAGCTGTAGGCACAATAACCAGCACCCACATGCAGTGAAATGTTCAGGCATTTCCACTACTATGGAAACAAGCGCACAGTAAAGGCTGAATTTTCTAGCAAAACAATTAGTCCAGTCTTCATGTTTTTACTCCCCAGCAAAGCCCATGAGTCAAATGCACTGTCATTCCATCTGTTTCCGCTGTTTTAACTACTGACAACCAGTTCATTGTCAAGTTACCAAAGTGTATGGACTGAACCCCAGTGTCATGTTTCGACTTTTCAGGAGCGCAGATGAAGGAAACCACTTCAGTGGAGATTAAATCATCTAAAAGATATGAAATATAAAAATACAAAAACTGAGACGTCATAGACATAAAATGTATATCAGAATAGTTAAATACTCATCAGGAACCCACCAGTTGATCTTGTCCAACTTTTCATTACACAACACAATTCTTTACAGGAAAAAAACAAAGCACCCAGACACACAATGTAGTACTTTGTCATTTCATACACACAAATGAAACACAGTTTGACAATGCTGAGGTCCGACATAAACCCTTCAATCAATGCTGTCTTACTGATCAAGGTAAAATGACTCCTCAGGTTGCCAAGGTGATGCCCATCGTTGCCAACAGTTACAGTCTCAGGGCTCACAGTCAGCACATTTAAGCAGAATTCAAGTGACTAAGCGACTGACTCATGGCAGCACAATGCATCTCTGCCTGAGAGCTGCTGCTGGGAGCAGTTTACTGTCTGAAGTGACCCGCTCATTACACTTTATCACTGCTTTTAAAATGGGTTTTCAATACAGTCATGATTTCTGACTAATAGGCTTTAAGTCCAAGTCAAACATGTGCTCTCATTGTAATATAACTTAAAATGCAACATTATACCACGTCTCATTGTGTCTCTTGCAGGTGATGGACCTTGCTTAGGCTCACGGCTCCCGAACCAGCCTTACAAATGGCTGTCCTACCGAGAGGTTTGTGTCATCCAGATGAAAAATTAATCCTCTTCAAAAGTTTTCTCAGTGTCAGTCTGTACATAGTGTGCTAGTTTCACATATTGTCAAACTAAAATCCATCCCCGATGGCAGCAGCTCCAAAATTCCTAGAATATAACACACATTCACTCTGTGTGGTGCCAATGGTCATCTTTTATGCTTTCTTGGTCATTTATACAGTATTAGACACTGCTCAGGATCTTCAGAATTTGCCACTAATGGTTTTGAGACTGAGAACAACTTATAATCGCTTTTTGTGTAACCAATGAAATAAATAAAAAGTAAAATTAATTAAGAGGAATAAATTCTTTTTTTTTTTCTTTTTTTTTTTTTTAATCTGTGCGTATTGGAGTTTAGTTCAGGTTGGATGTATTGATAAATAAATCTGGTTTGATTTGAAACCGCTAAAATTACTGAAATGCCAATGGACGGCATTTCATCCAAACAGGAAACCAGTCAATGCTGACAATTGTGCAAGGCGTAAAGCTAATCTATGCAGCTCAGTGAGAAGATAAATACTTTACCCTGAGGTGGTTTCACAATGAAGTAATTCTCAGGTAACAACCCTGGATGTTTTAGAGAGCTGTGTTAGTGATTTGGGTTTTAGTTTTTATATATAGATATAGATATAGATATCAAATCACTGTGAGGCTGAATTCCATGTACGAGGTGGATTATTTGTGACATCAGCATGCCATCATAATGGTTGAGTTGGTGTCTGAGTTTATTTATTTTCTCTCTTTCTTCCAGGTAATTCCAGATAAGTCTGGGCTAGTTTCCCTGTCCTGTTTAAAGACAAATGGTCTCTTTTTTTCTTTTTTCTTCTTCTTTTTCTTTTTTTTTATTTAACCTATGAGCTGTTCTCAAGTCCAAGGTGGAAAATAATGCGTCATTTTACTGGCATACATAAGATATGAGCAAGAAGATGTAATCACTGTCTGTCTTTGTGTTTTATAACCACAGTAATGTGAGAAAAACTTGGAAATTCAACACAATTGTACACTAGAAAGTTGTGCATTTATGTAGAAATGAAACCTGTAGGAAGTTTTCAAAATGGGCTTAAAATTTGGTAACCATTTGTGTTTTACAGCTGAAGCATGGAAAATAAATTCCCTACTGTTTTACAATATTCAATTCTTCAAATTATTGCCAGAGGATACATTATTCACCTAAATTAGTAAACACAGAACACAAGAAGAATTCCTGCCTTTTATTGTTTATTTCTCATCTGGCCCAACCAGTTGTCTCATCTTCTCCTCCATAGGTGACAGCGCGAGCTGAGCATCTGGGTTCAGGCATGCTGCACCAAGGCTGCCAGCCCAACCCCAACCAGTTCATAGGAGTGTTTGCCCAGAACAGGCCAGAGGTGACTCACTCATTTGTCTCTCTCTAACTTAGACTGAGTCTCTCTTCTTGTGTGTATCACACACATTTGGCTCAAACAGGATAAACTATTGTACAGATGGTTTTGTTCACTTGGGCTACTGATGTGTAAACATGCACACACTTGAACACTCTGAGCCCTCTTTTTAAAAAAGAAATGTATTAGTTTGGATTGGTTTAAGGATGTGCCCAAAACGTCAGTGAACTGAACTCTGACCTTTTACCCCTGAACAGTGGATCATTTCAGAACTAGCTTGCTACACCTACTCCATGGTGGTGGTTCCCCTATATGACACTCTGGGCCCTGACGCCATACGGTTCATCATTAATACTGGTAAGAACATCTAAGGCCTTTTATTTGCTGCTGATTCAGTCTGTTTTGGTGTCAGTGTGACTGGCTTTGTAGCTTTTACTAGTGGAGCTCCACACATTGGTGACTAAAAGTAAAACTGTTAGCTTCAAACACAGTCTGCCACTTCCTGGATAAAAGTACAGTGGCCATGAGTGCTCAAGCCACTGCAAAACACTTGAAAAATTCTCACAACAGAAGTGTTGCCAGCAGACATACAAAAGTGATGACACTCTGCTGGTCGAGCACAAATCCACACATGCATGCCATTCATGTTCATCACTGTCAAGTGTCCCCTGGAAACACTCCCATCGTGTTGTATCTGCTGCACATGTGGTGTTTTCAAATTGTTGGTGTTTTCTGTAATTGTTGGTGGTAGGGTTAGGTTATTTGCAAGAGGTTTTCTAAGTCGAAGTGCATTAGCGCTCAGAGCCACTCTGTAAAAGCTTATTTACAGACTGCAAAAGCCAAAAGAGAACTGGTTGGCTGTAAAGATGACCTTTTCAACAATGTTCATATAGCTTCAGTTTGAACTTAATTTAACATAACTTTTTAAGATCAAAATAAACACTTTTATTTTCAAGCTGAAGATAGTCAGAACGTATTTTGTCTTATTTTATTCATTATATTATTCTGCCGATAATTACACAGGCGCGTATGTCCTCTTGTGCACTTTCAGCTGATATCTCCACAGTCATCTGTGACAAGGTAGAGAAAGCTCAGGTGCTGCTGGATAATGTGGAGCGGAAGGAGACCCCGGGCTTGCGACGAATAGTCCTCATGGATGCCTTTGACTCTGCCCTCATGGAGCGCGGCAAGGATTGCAGCGTCCATGTGCAGGCCATACAGGAAGTGGAGGTATGACATGTAGGAAAAGAAATCCTATCACTGTAAAGCCATACTGGCCACAGAGGCTCAGGCTAACTGTATTTGAATATATGCAAATTCATACTTATAGGGCTTAAATAAGTTCACCTCCAGCCCTTTACCATCCATCACAGCTTTTATGATTCTCAGACTTGTATACAAACTTTGCTGGATTCAAGCTTCATCCAAACATGAACAGTTACTCATTCACATTGATTCCTGGCTCACTCAGGCTGATAGTTGGCTGATCCAAGCCTCAATGATTTATCAATGAATAACTCATTCCACTTTTTGAACAGCCATTCATAATAAAGTGATGTTTAGATTTGGTCATTTCAAAATCTAAAACCATGTGTGGTTTCTAAAGTATGCCAGAGCTCAGTTAAGTTTTGTCTTATTTTCACAACCAACAGAACATATAACAAACAGTTGTAGTTCTGTGACGATGGCCCAGTAATTTACAGAGAACTCAACCAATTACAGGAAACTTGATGGCAGTCACACATTCATAGCTGTCATTTTTCTTGGAGGATCATACAGCACACGCCCAACTTGAAACAACATAGTGACTAATAATAAATGCTGTTGAACAACTGATACCTGTAAAATGTTTGACTCTGGTAAACAGATAATGATCTCCTTTGACTCAACTACATCTTGCTTTTCTTCAGTCAGAAGTAAGTCACTGTTCAAAATGTAAGACAAAAAAACCCTGAAATCAAAGTCAGCTTTGTCAATCCCATGAACACCTGACATACAGACTTTGAAATTGCAGTACACCCTGGGGGGTGTGTGTGTGTGTGTGCGCGCGCGCATTATCTAAATAGAAGAAATAAGTAAAATAATGTCTATCAAAAGTGTGTTTAAAAAAAAAAATGTATAAACAAGTTGTAAAACAACGTAATAAGAATAATAATAATAAAAAAAAAAACACAAGGCACATTGCAGCTCTATCCATCCATCTTCATCCGCTTATCTGAGGTTGGGTCGCAGGGGACGCTCGACCCAACAATGTTAATTTAGCGCCATCTATGCATGTCAAGTGTCAAATTCTCTAGTGACGATTTTATTTCAACTTTTTTGTTTTTCTGACAGGCTCTGGGCAGAGAACACCACAGAAAACCTATAGTAAGTACAGAATCATACTCCCACTATGCAGACAGAAAAACGTATGCATTACTACGCACTTTTAGTTGCTATTAATTTTATTTCTTTTAATACTGATTTGAAAATGTTGGCGTGCTAACATACTCAGTTAAGATAGTTAACATAGTTAAAACATTGTTTGCTGAACACGTATAGCTATCAGTGTTTGCAGCCTCAGTCGTAATTCATATCATAATCTGCAATTTAAAAAAATTATGAATGCAACAGTAATGTTGCCTTCACATGACTTTATTCACATCTTTCCTACGATTTCTACATTAATCCTACAGACTAAACTAAACTGAATTCTGTCAGTTCAGCCACTGGCCTCTGGTGGCTGAATATAAGTAAGGCTTAGCTGGCGGAGAGATCAGTGAAATTGGAGAGTGATTGAAAATAGAAACTTGATTGAATGCACTTTGGTCTTGTGAGGACAGAGAGGAAAGCCAAACACCATGGATGCAGCTCAATGTTTACAAACTAAATTCTTTAGCCTGCAATTATGTGTCAGTGCAGTTCATCTCTTTTGATGACTGAGTCTCACGTCCTACTAGTAATATCACTTTGTTTCAACAGCCGCCAGCCCCAGATGACCTGTCCATTGTGTGTTTCACCAGTGGAACCACAGGTACTAAGTGTTTGTTATTTCAATGACATGCCTCTGTTGTCTTTGTGGGAGAAATATGTGTTGACAAGAAACATGTGCAAAGTGGCAAAAAGGCTGTCAGTGCTCATCTACTTCTGTTTTTCTACAACATAACTAGAAGATGATAGATTATTGGTTTACACTTATTAGGTTTGATATCTTAACATTGAATACAGTTGTGTCATAGTAGTTAATTGCCTCCCGATGCATACTGCACCATTCCAAACATCTAAATCACAGTAAACCTGAACCTGCTCATTTGATTAACTCAGTCATGTGCTCTTTGACTCATCAACTAGTGTTGACTAGAATTATTAAATGTCTGAAATGTTATTTTGAACTCGACTGATTTAAAAATACTAAGGAAATGACTCATGGGATTCGATCGTTTGAAGGTTAGGGTTAGGCATCATTAATTAACAGGATGGCCTGGACAGCTTGTTGTGGTAACGCCTGCCCAGTAAAGTGATGGTACTTTTAAAGCAGATGCACCAAACACATTCCTCATCTTGATTTGTAAAATTCCTCCAGTTTTTTTTTTGTCTTCATTTCAAAAGCTCTGACTTGCCCATATTTCACTAAAACAGTGGTTTGGCTCCGTCACCTGCCCCTTAGGTGTTAAACTTGTGTGACACAGTAGAAGAAGCATGTCATGAACACCGCAAGGTTTAGGCAACATGCCACTTAAAGCTGGGATCTCCCATGCTGAAAATAAAAGCACTCATGACATGAGTCAGGTAAATCGTTCATTTGAGATAGTGACAGAATAAAACAGGTTCAAATATTTAAAGTATCACATATGCAAAAACTGAAGTCAAATATAAGAAAGCATTCGTAGTTAAATACCATGACTGATCAGCAGTTAATACTATAGATGCTTTCAAGCATTCAGACTGTAGTTTTCAGGACATTTCTAACAATGGCATTTGTTTGACCTTTCAAATGGGATTTTAAATTCAGTATATGGTAATTTCTGTGTAATGCATTTGAAAATCTAATTTACAACAGGCAGCTTCTGCATAAATCCTAGAAATATGATGATTTTGATTGTTGAAAAGTAAAATCAAACACTCCATTTCAATGACCAACATTGAGCATTTACTGTAAATCAATCTATTTTTGTCACAACAGCAGTTATACAATAGAATGAGGGTAATTTTTTCCTCTCCCTGCCGTCATTGTACACATGCATGCCAGCAGCGTGCTCTAACGTGCCAGAAGCTGGCACATTTAGGAAGGTAGGGACGTTCAGTTGCTTTTATTAGAGGTCATACGACCCAGCAAAAACAGCCTGGAAGCCAGCAGACAAGGGAGCCAGAGCCAGGTCATGTGAGGACACACTGGTGTCAGCTTACAAGTGACATCAGAAGTAGTTCGGCACAGTCAGGCTGCAGTGGAATGCCTAAAACACTGCCACCTGCTGTACATGATGGAAACATGCCGCCTCGTTTCCTCACATCAATCTCCATTTCCTAAGAATTCCCTCTGCCTCTGTTGCAACATCATTTCAGCTCTAAATCCACTGCTCATGGCTGTGTGACTCAGACGGCAGCAGAGAGGTTGTCTGCCTGTGTGTGTGTGTGTGTGTGTGTGTGTGTGTGTGTGTGTGTCAGCGCTTCAAGGATTCAAATTACTTTCCAGAAACAGAACAACTACTTCAGTTTTACAGGAATTGACAAATACTTTTGACATTATAGATTTATCACTTTGCATTTGATACAATGATGGGAGATGTGAGGCAAAATCATTACTGGCCAGTAATTTTAGCTAGATTTGGGAAATAAATTATAGGTTCTATATGTGCATATAGACTGTATATATTTCTATACATATCTATAAAACGTTTCAAAACATGTGAGTACAAGAGAGGGAACTCTGCAGAGCCACGTCTTTCCAACACAGAATCCTTTGGTCTGACTTTTGGAAAATGTGTGAATACTCATGCAGATTAGGAGAATTTCACTTCTCTGATTTGCTTTGTGTGTTTTCTATCTGCTCACACAGGAAACCCAAAGGGAGTCATGCTTACCCATGGAAACGTGGTGGCTGATTTCTCAGGCTTCCTCAAAGTAACAGATGTAAGTGGCCCTTTGCTTGGGAAAACTAATAACTGAGCCCCTAGACACCCCCCCACCTCCAAAGTTTTGGGATGATTTGCTGCCAAGACTGAATTTGTGATTAATCTGGTTTTATTGTGCTTGTCCTTCTTCATTGTGAATATTCAAACTTCTGCTTTTCATGCCACTGCTGCAAGGCTGTTCTAACTCATTCCAACTTTTGTCTCCTGCAGAAAGTAATTTTCCCCAACCAAGATGATTGCCTCATTTCCTTCCTGCCACTGGCCCACATGTTTGAGAGACTCATCGAGGTAAACGGGTTGAACTGAGATCTACAATCACAAGACTTTTATAGTTCTAGTATGTTTATCTTTTTTTCCCCAAGCTGTTAGATAGAAGGAGGCCAGAGGAAGGAAGGTGGGCACTAATTAGAACTTGTATAATATGTGGGACAACAGGAAAATGAAGAGAGACAGCCTCTTCAAAAATGTCTCTTCTTTTGCTTTCCAACTGTAAATATCAATTCCATGTTTCTCTTTTATAGCCAGTGGGCACATTACACCATTTCCAATATCACTGAAGCATATACACCCACACAAACGTGGACACAGATATATCTGAGAACCTTTAATCTATATCCACAAAAACTGTTATGAGAAGTCAAGTTGAGGGCAAGAAATCAGAGGGCATGTTTACCCATTTAGTGGAAAAACATTGTTTACCTGCAGCTGGGCTTGGGCTGTAGTTAAAGTTTACTAATTTACTGTTAGGCAAAAAAAAGAAGAAGGAAAATCAGTTTCGATTTTTGTCAGCTTGGCTTTAATTTTGCAAGGTTTGAATGTTTGTAACCCAGTTAACCATTTACACACCCAAGAAATCACATTTCCCTTTCCAAAGTGAAGCCATATTTACCAAGTTTCCATGAGGCCCTCAAAGTGATTGCAGTAATAGATGTTACTTTTTATAAACACAGTGAATTATACAACATTCACCATAGTATTTCCTGTCTTATTGCCCAGGCAAGGTAAATTATTCCTCAAAGATACAAGAAGACAAGCACATTCACAGTGCAATGCAGATGAAACAAAGACATAAAGGCTGACAGTTGCATCAGATTTTTCATGAGACGCTTTTTCTTCATATCACCTGCCAAAACCACAGCTTACACTGCAATGACATGATTCACTCACATAAAAAGGCAAAGGAAGCATTCGCACTGTGCAGCGGGCTCATGCAAGCTTTCATGTTTTTTTTTTTTGTTTTTTTTTTTTGTCATGATGCCCAGATGCCTTCGTAGTTTATCTCGATGTGGCTGTCGTGTAACTCCGCCTAGCTGGAAAAAAAAAAATAAAAAATTTGAAATTGAAAATGAAATTTCCAAAAATGATAAATACCCTCTATGCAGAATATTTGTTACTTCATATTTGTGGTTTGAGTGCTAAAAAACAGATCTGTTTTGCTAAAGAGAAAAAAAAAAAAAAAAAATCACAACCAGGTTTTCATACATTCGTAGCTCTTTGTTATATTTGCTGTCAGTGTTTAATCAAAACTTGGGTAGAAACTACTGGTGTGAAATGAAACCAGATACAGGATCAGTCACAAAACTTGACATGGATGTGGTGGGACTGTTAAATATTAGGTATCATTATGCGGATCACTAAGAGTATATTTATGTGCCTGTGTGGCTCTGCATTTGCGTATGTGCCTTACTGACTAGTGTCAAGTTGAAACAGCCTGGTTTGTTTGTATGCACAGCAGTGTTGTCAGCAGCATGAGACACAGGAAACCAACTTTGCGCTCTGACAAGCAGCACACCAGGTCACACAAAAGGAAATTCAAGAATCATGCAGACAGAGAGACCACACTACACTCCATATATGCCCCTAGTAGTGGGTCAATCTAAGGTAAAAAGTGGGTGGGCCTCCTGCCTGCCTGGCCTCACACAGGCTCAGAAACAGAAAAAGGGACCAAGGCAGTGCAGTTTTTCACATGCGCTTCGCAACAAAGGCATGTTCTCAGCTAATTTGTGGAAGTGTCACAATTTGTGAGGCGTGTGACCATAATACATTCTGAACGTGCAGGAAGTCTCCTTTAAAATAACCCCGTGGCAGTCTCTACCGCAATCTAACGGTCTGAGAGCTACAGACTGCAAACTGTACATCAGTTTCCTCACTTTTTTGACTTGAGTCAGAGTTGTTTGTTTACTCACACCATAAAAATCTTTTCCATAAATTATCTCATTACTCCACATAATTATTTTGTGGCCCATGAAGTATATGAACATGGTGCAGTACAGGCCACACTTTCCTATTCATTTGAATGAGAAGGTGTCTCCAAACCTTTGGCCTGTACTGTATATCAGCATGAAATTGATGTGCTCTGTGAGTAATGTCTCCATAGAGGTCTGATATGTGTTGGGCTGAATGCTCCCTCATATTGCATACAAATCTGTCCCTGGTTAGTCAGATGGGATGAGAGGACGTTTGTTTCTGTTCCCTTTTGATTATATAAATAGGGAGTTTTACACAGCTTTTCTGGGGACTCCCCACCAGCACTCTGTCTGCGTGAACAATCCACACATTCTGTGTTATCAAGTGTTCTGCTTATCCACTACAGTGCCTTTGTTTTGTTATGTTTTCTGGGGGATGATTTTCATGCAATTTCTACATCTCTGCTCTAACTGTTCATATGCTTATATGTAATAAAATACAATCATATTGCAATTATAAAGAAAAATGTTTGATGATCGAAACATGGGCAAATTTTTCCCTATGTCTAGCAACCACTGAATGAGCATTTTCCAAGGAATGAATGAATCCCCATTCAAACATTAATACAAAAACTAAGGGGTTCCTCTTTATGCTAAATTACATTTCGCAAAAACTTGAAATGGCGGGAATGACAGCCCTAAGCCTTTGCCTCGAGTGGGATGACGGCTAATATCTTTAAGGTCACTGTTTGTGTTCTGTGCGTTTCTCCACAGTCTGTAGTGTACTGCCATGGAGGACGAATTGGCTTCTATCAGGGCGACATTCGTCTCCTCCCAGATGACATGAAGGCCCTGCGGCCTACCATTTTTCCTGTGGTGCCTCGACTCCTTAACCGCATGTATGACAAGGTGAGATGATCTCTTTGCTTTGATATTTTTAGGACACTTTGACTAAATAAATGTACAGAAGTGGAGAGTGGAGGGACAGACATCTAATCCCAGCCAAAACATTGGTTTTGTCTCTGTCTTCATTGCAGATCTTCAGCCAGGCTAACAGCCCATTAAAACGTTGGCTGCTCAACTTTGCTGCGAAGAGAAAAGGTGCAGAAGTCAGCAGTGGGATCATTCGCAGTGACAGCATCTGGGACAAAATCTTCTTCAGTAAGATTCAGGTAAATATGTGCTACTCTGGACCGCTGTCCTGCCACAGAACCATAGCATCATGCTCTCATTTCTAAAAGTTACCCATTACATAAAACCCAAGACAAACAAGTGGGTATAAATGACAATTAGCCACCAGCTTTGCCTATAATTCGTTTCTTGTGAAATGTTGTGTTAAACCTCTTGGGAAATCTTCTAGGTGAACACTATGCAGTGATTCCATAACTTAGCCAAACTAACCTCAGCTAATAAGCTTCATTCAAAGGGGGTGGTTGTGGTTTGTTTAAATTTCCTTAATGAATGAGCTCACAAACCATCAACTTTTATATTTTAAGTGTTGCTAAATCCTAAAAAAAAAAAATTATCTGTCAGGGTTTGAACTGTTTTGGTTGTTTTACCGTACACTTGTTACAGGATGCTGATTGAAAAAGGGATTTTCAGGTACAGTAATTACAGTTTCTCCTTTGCAGGCAAGTCTGGGAGGAAGGTTGAGGATGATTATAACTGGAGCGGCTCCTACCTCGCCCAGTGTCCTGGGATTCCTCAGAGCAGCTCTGGGATGCCAGGTCAAACACACACACACACACACACACACACACACACACACACACACACACACACACAGAAAGCTATCTCACATAAGTTCTCTGTCTTTAACATCATAGTATGCCTAAGTTAAGCCCTTGCCCCATTGTTTACCAAGGCTAAGATCTAACTTTTAAGGAGTTATAATCTCTATTTTCATAAGAATCAAATGGCAAGGTGAAAAATGGTTCAATCACGATTGGTCAACCAGAAATTATTAAAAGATGTCTAAGTCCTTTCAGGGCAGCACAACGGCATACTGGTAATGAACATTTTTTTCTGTAGCTGCTGAATGGGTAAATATGCAGCTGGCTGCTCACTAGTTTTAATTTCCACCACAACCTTGTTACGCAAAGGGGATTAGATGAATTGTAGTCCCTCTAATGGTGTAAATTTTAGTCATACAGTCTCTGTGTTTAGGTGTACGAGGCGTATGGCCAGACGGAGTGCACAGCTGGCTGCACCTTCACCACACCTGGAGACTGGACCCCAGGTGAGCCAAGGACAGCTCTTCACACACTGAACCTGTTTACTTGACTGTGGTATCAGTCCAAAGGTCTTAAGGTGATGTGAATTGAGCAATGACTTGAGAGTAACAATTAACAACTTTCACACTGTTTAATTGGTTTCATTGTGCTAAACTAAATTTAACAAGTGAGTCCTGATAAGTGAACTCACCTTTGCTGCTCAAAGCAACCTGCCGCTGTACTTTTTTCCTGACATCATCATCAACTGGAGCTTTTATACTAATATAATGATGTAACCTTTCATGCCTTATTTAACACTTTTTATGAACTCCTCCTGGGGGACAGAAGCAGGATGTGTGTGCAGTTCAGTGAGGTTAAAACAGGGAGAGGCTGGGGAGACAGACAGGTTGCCTTATCAACTATCACTATTGTCCCTGTTCTGGTGACTGCCAATACAAACAAGCAACTATAGACTGGATCTGTCGTGGCTGCCTGTATTTACACTGTAATGCTCCACATTGTTGTTGAACCACCTGGTAGATGGAAGGAGTTCATTTTAATACATCAACTAGTTTTTCAACTGAGTTGTACAGTCATAAAATTAGGAATTATTGTTATTACCTCTGAATTATAGAATGTAAATGATTTGACACACAGTTGATTTCAAAGTTTAAAGTAAAGTTGGAAGAGCAAAGCTCTATTTGGGAAGTTTGTAAATACTCAGTGTTTCCCATTGTTACTATAATTGCCTTTTTGTTATTACAATTGGCATCAAGTTGCTACGATGATAGCAGGATACAGGAAAGCTGGAGAACTAGTGCCCTGTTATTTCCAGGAACAGTTGGTAACCCAGGATGCACACAGAAAATAGGTTTCCAAGTCTCAACGTGTTTGAGTCTTTGGCTGAAGTAACTGCTCAGCAAGTTTAGTGTACATCGCGCAGACAGAGCTTTAATGACAACCGGTTTTGTATTAAAAAAAAAAAGGATTAGAGAATAAGACCCTGGATATCTTGATCCCGTATTAAATCAACTGAATCCTTGTTCCCAAAGCAGGATCTGAGAATAAAGTGATGATTCAGGATCTCTGCAAATATATGAAAGCATTATATCAAAATATGAATTGTACCCACTGGGATATGGAGGAGTTACTTTGAGTCATGTTAAGAGTTATAGATGAATGAAATATATCAAACCTCTCTTTAGTTATCATGTATGCATTAGTATTAGCATGCACAGAGCTTTGCACTATAATGTATTGTTTCAGTAGACAAGACTGTATTTATTGTCTTTTGCCAGCTTTCTGGCTTTAGCTAACACAACTGACACATCACATACACATCACATTATTCTTATTATGAAAGATCACATCAACCTTGACCTTACATTAAAATCGCACCTTTAGCCACAGTGCTGTCTTCATCATTGTTTGTATTTATTTATAGTAAAGTCAATAAAGGGTTGTATCCACAGGTTAACCACTGATATTTTCTTTGGAACCTGTACTGTCACAAAGGTCAAAAATCCTCATTTCAAATGTAACCAGCATAAAAGTTAATGAGTTACATTTCATAAATTGGCACTTTGACAACATTGTTGCATGTGAACTTTGGTAAGTGGTTCTATTAGAGGTCATATTGAACTAGTTTTCTCCTCATCCTCAACACATACAGTATCTGTCTGATACGAGAAACGGTGCTCGGCATGAAGTACATAAAACTTACTGATGTTTCCTAAAACATTACATGAACACAAAGAAGGTGTTTGCCCAGAGGTAAATATCCTTAATTTTACTGAGCTTCTTCCCTCTTATCCTGTTTACAGA
This sequence comes from Echeneis naucrates, assembly GCF_900963305.1. Lineage (NCBI taxonomy): Eukaryota > Metazoa > Chordata > Actinopteri > Carangiformes > Echeneidae > Echeneis > Echeneis naucrates. Next base: position 8,782,545 of record NC_042524.1, read on the forward strand.
TGAGAAAGGGCTACTAAAACAAATAGTGAGAAAGGAACGTCACAAGTTGAAATTTCAGGAAGTGTGGTAGATGGTGCCCAAGTGTTGTGCAGCAGGAACAGTATTTTTAAAATGAATACAGCAAATATAGGCTAGCATCACCCCCTGCTGTTCACTTGTGATATTTCATGAGCTGCCTGTATTTGAAAAAGATGTCATATTGATCTTTGTCTCCTTCTCATGTAGTTTTACTCAATGAATGTACTATCCTATATTTTTTAAATTCCCCTGTTGGCAGTTTGCACTGTTAATGCTGACAGGGTAGGAAAAAAATGAAATACCAAATACTGCTGAGTTACTAATCATTTTTTTGTTCTGGCCAAATAGGTCACGTCGGGGCTCCGTTACCATGTAACCTCATTAAATTAGTGGACGTTCCTGACAAGAACTATTTTGCTTCAAAAGGAGAGGGAGAGGTAAGCAACACAATTTTGAAAGAAAGCGTTACACTGTGCATATATGTAAGTTGTTTTTTTTCTTTTTTTTTTTTCTTTTTTTTTGACTTGAGACTTGATGTGCAAAATAAAACAAAACACAAAAAATAAAATGAAATAAAATAAAGTAGAGAGAAATAAATGGAAATGTTCTCTTCAGACTTTCAAAAAACTGTATTTATAGTGTGTATATTTTCACTTTCAACTCCAGCCTTTTTCTTATTTTCTGATCCTCCATCCAGGTTTGTGTGAAGGGACCGAATGTGTTCAAGGGCTATCTCAAGGACCCAGAGAGGACAGCTGAGACACTGGATTCAGATGGCTGGCTCCACACTGGAGACATTGGACAATGGTTGCCTGTATGCATTGGCATCTTACTTTTGACTTCAGTATCTACTAATAATAATGGCTGTTGTGTTTTTATTATACATAATGAGCTTTAAATAATTTATCCTGTTTCCCTCCTAAAGAATGGCACACTGAAGATCATTGACAGGAAGAAGCATATCTTCAAGCTGGCACAGGGGGAGTACATCTCCCCTGAGAAGATTGAGAACATCTATATTAGAAGTGAACCTGTGGCACAGCTCTATGTTCATGGAGACAGTCTGCAGGTAAGGACTTTAGCAGAATCATATACACATATTGTACAATATACACATAACTCCAGAGTAGATCTTCTTCCCTGAGTCTTACTTATTTCTGGACAATCCTTCCAGTCCTGTTTGGTGGGCATTGTTGTTCCTGACCCTGATGTCATGCCTGAATGGGCCAAGAAGAAGGGAATATTAGGTACCTACAAAGACCTGTGTAAAAACACGGTAAGTGTATCACACCTCTGCTAGATATAATAAACTTTCAGAAAATATTGTTGGTCAAAACTTTGCAGGAGATCATTTTTGTCTTTGTCATCAGGAATTAAAAAAGGCAATCCTGGAAGACTTGGTCCGTCTGGGCAAGGCCAGTGGCCTCCACTCCTTTGAGCAGGTAAATACATAAATTATCGAAATATTTGGTTTGACTATTTTGTGTTTGTGTTGTCTTTGTATTCATTTAAATTCGGTGCAATATCCTTGGCTATAGTATCAATGCAATTATTGACTAATTGTTCAAGTTGACCTTGTCATTTTAATTTTACTTTTGTTATATTCAACGATGTGATACATTTTCATGTCTGTTTTCATAAAGACTATTCTCTGATGTATAAGGTGACCCAAACTTGTTCATTACAGGTCTTTAACTAATGCTTTTGCTTTCTATAATGAGAAGTTGGTTACACCACACTGGGAGTTGTGCATTCTTAGCCAAGGAAGCAATAACTTATCATTTCATTCCAGTATGTTTGAAAATTACTTCAAGGAGGCTCTCAAGAATTTTGGTCTCATTCAGCATATTTTTAATTCTTACTCATTTTATGTTAAGGTGAAAAACATCTATATTCACAATGAAATGTTCTCCATTGGGAACGGCCTCCTGACTCCAACATTAAAGGCCAAGCGACCGGAGTTGAAGGAATTCTTCAAGGCGAAGATCGACCAGCTCTATAGCAGCATCTCCATGTGAAAGCTGGCAGACCTCATTTTCCCTCTAAAAGCATGAGAAGACTAAGATCTGCTCTGATCTTTGACCCGATGTGGTCAAAGATGCAACACCTTAGGTTTAACATACTTTTGGCAATCAAACCAAACCTGGCTCTACTGTACAAGATTTAAAATGTCAAAATAAAAACGCATCAAGAAATTACATGAAATACAAAGCACGGTGTCATACATGTACTTCCTTTCTATGTATTTATTTACTGTCATTCATACATTAAAATATATTAAAATGGGAGTTATTTAGCTTTGTAGTCTTAAATAACTGAATAATTAGATTTTCATTGTGACACAAGTTTTCTTGCTGCATTAGGAACAAAAATTATGGGATGGAAGAATTTTCCTGCAAATTTTGTTACGCTTACTGAGAGTCAGATGTCACTGTCAGTTCACACAAGTGAAAATTAGTTTAGGATTACTGTATGAGGAGACCAAATGTGAGTGGCCTTTTGTACCTGGAGGTTTCTTATTCAATTGGCAAAAGCTTCTTGACTCTTTGCTTTTGCCAGCAGGAATAAAGTTACTTTGAGGTACTATATTCATCCATCCTGTAGTCTTCCCTTCACTTCCCTCTTTCCATTTGTGAATGGATAGTTGGTTGTTTGTATTTTTTATTTTGACATTGCAAAAAAAAATGTAAGTGAAAACTCCAGAAAGTCCTTCAATTTTTGTATTGGCATGTTTAAGCTCCTTGCCAAACAACACCAATGCAGTACAATTGGTGTGACTTGTTATAAGGCATAGAAAATTCATGTCACAATGAAGCAAGACAAACAGCTAAGTAATTGCTCTTTTAACAGGCTTTTTATTTTTGTGTGATGTTTAAATTAAAAAAAAAAAAAAAATCTATACATATGACAATGTGAGTTGTTTCTCATGTTTTCTTCTGCTGATTTTTTTTTTTTTTTTTTGGTTTTGTTTTTTGTTAGCCATACTAAATCTTCCATGTACTGCTACTTCCTATCTTCCCAAACAAACCCTCAAATGTTCTGTCTCCAGCAGCAGAAACTCATCAGCACTTTTACATTGAGACGTCCATTCCTACTTTCTATCACTCTCTTCTTCTTCATTCCTCCCTCAATTTAAGCCTACCAGCCAAACACACACACACGTTCCACAAGTGTATGACTGAAGAGTGATGTCGTTGCGTTTAGTGTAGCTCAAGGAGATGTCTAGATGTGGACTCTATCACCAGTGGAAAATTGTAGATTTTCATTTGCTCAGGCAAGACTCCAACAGAATTTCCCCATGACCTGACACCCCAAGGATGGAAGTTTTGTTCAACCCAGACATTGCATAGTGAAACAGACATCAGAATTTAAATAGTAAGGTCAAAAAAACATCGGCTCTTGCCTTACAATTTATTGTTGTCCATGCAACTGAGCGCGGAGCAGCTCAATGTCTGAGCCACATCCAAAAATCACAGTTCATGTTATGTATTCACTCACATTCACATTCATTTAATCATCTCTTCATGGCTGTGATCAGCAGTTTAGTATGCATGCTCCTTGTTTATATGAAGGACTGGCCTCATGTAACAATCGTCAAAGGTCACACTGCGCAGTCAACAAATTTGCAAATTTCTTTTCATCCATTTTGCACAAAGAGAAATTCAAGTAAAAGAAAACAAATCAAACTACTACTACTGCAAAGTGAAGGGTCAGGGCAATGCATGCAGTTTGCCTTGCAGTTATTGGAACAGAAAAAGCAAGTAATTCATTGTGGCCATTGATTGATAGCAGATAGCAGCTGCCCAGAGCCACTGCTGCTAGTGCAAGGCTTTGAAACACAAGCAAACCTGATGAATTCCACCCACTGAAGGAAAACAGAAAAAACATCAACTTTTAAAACAACAAACATTTTTTAAGGTGTTTACACATAGAAGTAATGTATAGGCTTTTTAAGTTGATTACCGTCCCAAAGCATAAATAATGTGGATGTACATAAATGAGGACAGCTAGATGTAAGCATATTTAAAATCAGTGGTTTGAATGATTTTTTTTTCTCTTTTTGCGTGTAGTGAAATGAATTGTACTTATTTATTTATCTATTCTGCTGTAAAATGGAATCAGCACCATATCCTTGTAATGATTGAGTGCAGCAATAGAGATGAGGGGGGTGGGGAATAGGACCGGGGCAATGAAATAAAAGATATTCTGGAATGATTTTAAACTATTGTCTTTTTTGTCTTAATGGTGTTTCAGCATTTTTTTTCCCACAGGCTTTCTTTTTTTAACATAATGGCAGCAAGGTCATTATGCAAATCCTTTTAGGATTTAAATGTACCCAAAGTTGTAGGCTCTCCCAAAAGCCCATAGTTTTTGAATTTGTGGAGACCTGCAAATATCTGAGAATTGTTTTACAGACAGAAGAGATTTATAAGGTTTATCGAAAATACAGAAGTGTTGAAAAGATTCAGCAGCATCTTTTTTCACTGTTTATTTCCTGCTAAACTGCATTGGATAAATCAGAATATACTTTATTTCTCTTTTATCAAAATGGTTTGTTCGTTTTGCATTTATTGGCTGGTTTACCTCCCTTTGTCAGTAGAATCAGTTGCAAGCTGTCACTGATTTACTGAACTGCTGACAAAACACAAAATCCCTAATACAGCCTAATACTGTCAAAGAACGGAAACCATTTAACAAGATCAATGGCCACACGTCCTCTACTAAGCTGATGCTTTTACGTAATTTCAATTACTTGCAGATTACTTGTGCACTTTAAACTTTGACATTAAAGTCCCGATGTGGATTGGCCACTGTTTTAAATCCGTGTCAGTGTTAATGCTTTCTAAGATTTCTATAGTTTTTTTTAGTGTGAATAAACTATCTGTGTGCACTTACGTTTGCCTCCAGTAAAGTAGGCTTCGACTGCAGTAATCACAGGTGGAGGCCAGCAAATACAAACATGTGACAAAAACATCTGTCAAGCTTCACAAGCAAAAACAGCATCATAATAAAAATACTCTAAAACAACTTCCGTTAATGAAAAAAAAAAAACGCACTACTGCCATATATGGACTTCAGACGTCACCTGCAGCTGATTGAAGCTGCAGGTGTGCGCGGTTGCTAAGGCCCGCACAGATACCGGAGACCCGCACGTCCACCGTCCTTTAAAAAAAAAAAACAAAACAAAAACAGATAATACTGAGTTTAAAACATTTAATCGGCACTTTTTTTTTAGTTTGTTAGTTGGCTAAGAGCATAATACTCAATTTAATGTGATTATGGAAAGAAACAAGTGGCGAGTCAGCCATGAAAGAGGAGCGATCAGGAGGCGACATACACCAAGGAAACAAACTCTGAGGAGAAGACACAGTAAGAATGAGCCTCAGCACACAAACTCTGAAATAAATTATCGGTACCTCCTGTTTGTCAGCTTTGTGTTTTCTTTTTTTCAATCTATCACTACACCTGCTTTACTGAAGCAACTGATAAATGAGGAATAATGCCAAAGTCTTGCTTCAACACTCAGGGTTCAGGAAATTTGTTCCCAGCAGACATTTTAAGGCCCTTCTAGAGGAACCTGAGGGAGAGGAGGTCAGCGTCTCCCCTGACAAGTTGTCCAGTCCCGTGTGGGTGAGTGCCCTGCTTTGAAAGTAGTTATGTTGGAGTTCACCTGTCAGTAATCAACTCTGATTATTTTTTTTTTCTTCATAATTGCAATATTGACGTTTTTTCCTTTTGTGGGAATACTGGAAAGCCAAGAAGAGCCTGAGCCAAATAAACAGCTCTGTTGTTGGGCCCCCACTGATGCGCACTATGCCATGGCTGTTTATTTCTCCACAAACCAAATATTCATGAGTTAAAATGATTTGTTGATTGATAGATCAGCTGATTGACAGACAATAGATAGCCAACAGTTAGGAATGTTATTTTTAAGCAAAAATGCATTGTTTTACCAGTATTTTTGATTACCAATGTGTGTGTGTGTGTGTATGTGTGTGTGTGTATACACACACACACACACACACACACGGTCATTCAATCTCTTTAAGGTCTCCTGGGTAGTTGACTTCTTTGGGTAGTCAACTTCTTTGCCTTGTTGATAATTCAACCTATTTAAGATTGTCAATCATTGTTTCACAAAGATGTTCTTGTTTTACTGTGTCCACCTTTTTCATGTTTAAACTCTGCAGGTACAGAATCCTGCCAACACTGAAAATCTCACACATGCAGCTAGCTTAGCTGCCACTCCAGCACATAAAAAAGTTGGCCCCCAGGTATCACCAATATGGCACCGGGCTGTTCAGATGAGTCCTGGCCAAGAGGATTTTAAAGGTGGTGATTTGCCAATTCAAAAAGAAGTGCTAAACTCTCAGGCAGTGAGTCCTGAAAGTATCACATCTTCTAGTATGGAGACAGACACAACTTTCAACTTCGATGATGATGAGGAAGACTGCTATTCTTCTCCTCTTTCGTCTTCCAGCCCGCCCTCACCAGAAATCTTCAGAGAAGAGAGTCATGGTGTGCTTGCATTTTTATAGATTCACAACCAAATGACAAGGTTGTGGTTCTCTAAGGCTGTGTCCTACCTTTTTTGTTTCCTCGCAGTGGAAACATTGACTTTCCCAATGGAGGACGAGCTGCTTAGTCTTGATCTTCATATAAAAAACTCCACCTTGCTGGATGTAAGCAATGCTGAGACCATCTATATCCATCACCCCCCTGACTTGTCAACCATCATTGGTATGTGTGAGATACAGTATTTTGATTCTATTTCATAATAATTGAATTGAGTTATTGCTAACCCCATTTTAAAAATGTTGAAAAAGAATATGCTATTTATGACAAACTTAACATTTGCAAGGGGAAAAAAACATTTAACTATGTAAATGCTGAATGTGATCCAACTTGGATGCAGGGGTTGTATCTCAAACGGGGTTGTATCTGAAACTAAGAATTTGTCTGCAGGGGCCTCCACGATTCTCGCGGAAAAAAGTTGTGACATCAGGTGAGTTAATCAGTCAAATCTGCTTCACATCCAAGGGTTGTTATGCTGTTCCTTGACAGTAGTGTGCACCGATTTCCATGTTCAAAAGTGGCTCACTATCTATTTTTTCACTTTAAAGCAACCACACACAAACTGAGGCTGAGGTTAGATTGCATACAGGCTCAGTCCAACAAGGTAACACGTTTTTCAGTAAATATATTCAGTATGTTTGTCAACTACTACACACTGATTTGATTCTTAATCTGAGTCATACTTTAACCGTTATACATTTTCTTTCTAGCAGGATACATTGCAAAACATAAATATTAAAACCAATGCAGATCATAATCAATGATTTTCTGTCTTTTAATCCTCTATTTGTAGACAAGCAGACACAAGTGTCCAAGTGGAAAACACCAGAAAAGGTAAGAAAGTCATCTGGTTATCTTTTACATTTAATCTGAAAAAATGCTAATCTATTTTATTTTCATCTAAATCAAAAGTAGTGATGGTCAAATATAATTTTTCTCACGCAGATCAACAGAAAAATACCTATTAAGTACAAGAAGAAGGTATCGTTCAAAACCCCCAACATTGGAGAGATCTATGAAGTAAAACACATCCCAGTTACAAAATTACCCACTCACAAGGCCAGGGAGTCAATCCAAATGTCTGGTCTGGCCCAAACAGTGAAACCTAATGCAGAGACATCAAATGTGGGAGAGATAACCTTTGAGGATGACACAGACCATCTAAAAGAGAATCTAAAAAAACTTACAAAAAGTAGCTCTGAGAAAGCCAAGTTTTTTGATTTTGTTACTGATAGTGACAGTGAGACATTCTTCCAGAAGATGAGAGAGAGGTGTGTTAAACTAAAAGGCGCTCCTTTATTTCCTCTTACAGTTGTTAAGCACACCCAAACTTCTCCTCTGTCATTTTTGAAGCAATAATATTGTAACTAAACTTATGGCTTTCTCATAACCACTATCAATGAGGTCTCTGTGTGAAATATCCTAGGGGAATAATTTTCATGTACTTTAAAACTATAGAAATATTCATACAAAAATACTGTCCAAAAAAATCTGAATGGCCTTTTTGACTTAGTTTCTGTTCACCAGAAAACGTATGACATTTCAGTTTGTTTGGAGTTAGTTTTACACACACTATGAAAAGTGTGTGGTGCATACAACCACTAGATGTCAGAGTTGTACTCTGTTAAACAATCATCCCATTTTTCTTTTCTTTTTTCTTTTTTTTTTTTTTTTTTTTTTTTTTTTAACTTGTCCTGCTACTTTTCTGTTTATATGTTGTTTGTGAACGACAGCCTGTTACTGCAAGTGCAGTGTACTGTGTAAGTGTGTGTCAGATATATAAAACCTTTATCTAAATGTGTGGAGACAATCGCGTGTGTTTGAACAATGTATAAAATAAATAGATGTGCAATAACACAAATGCCTTGTGTGTCTCTTTCCCTTTGTTCTTCGGCTCAACTCTTCCTTCGTGTTGACATTTCTTCGATCGGTCATTTTCTGTTTCAAGAAGCTTGTGTGATTATTTATTTATTTATTTGTTCGTTTATTTGTTTTTGTTTGTCTGTGTGTTTCTTTTTTTCCTGAGAATAAGTTTCATGCTGTCACGATTCCCGACACAACATCAACACGGCGGATCCGTTGACCACGTGGTACCGGGGCCAAAAATACCAGCCAATCAGGGAATTTGTAGTAGCAGCAGCGTCCGCTCAGCCAATCAGGAAAATGTAGTGGGTTACCAAGCAGCCCCTGTGACTAATGCCTGTCATATGACTGTGACATCCATGGAGGCAGTTACAAGGAACAAGATTTGCTCTTGGATTTGAGAAGAAGAAGAAAAGAGACCTTCTGTACCGAATTTATTTTGGTACAAAATGCCTCCGACTCTCTTCCAGAAACTTTTCAACAAGAGAAATGCGCTTTCGTCGCCGCCCCCGAGATGTAGCAAAGAGGACCCCGCTTTCAGGTAGCAATGCAGCCAGCCTGCGTGTGTATGCGTGTGTGTATGCTTGTGGTTTGTGTGCGCCAACGTTATTTCTGACTTTTTCCCTCCGTGATATCCGGAGAGCACAAGTATTATTTGCCGGCGTGAATGTGTTGAACTTGTGGACACTTTTACACACCGACGTGTCGTGTTGTCGGATTTGGCGTGAAGGCAGCAGAGTGCAGGGGGGACGTGGGGGACGTGTTGGTGCGGTTGGTTAGCGAGCTAGCAATGCTAGCTAGCGGGCTAGCAGACGTTAGCAGGGCTGCTGCAACACGCTGTCTCCTGATGGGACTCGGCTCAGCTCAGCGACCAGCACCGATCCCCCCCCCCCCCTCCACGTTTTCACACGTGTTGCAGCTGCTGCTTATAATAATAATAATAATATGGTAATAAACACTTCCTCAACTCCTCAAGCAGCTAATCGATGTCACCGTTTAGAAGTTGCAGGAGCAGTGTGGTGCTCTCTTTGTCTCCCCCTCCTCCTCCTCCTCCTCCTCTTCCTGCCCTCTCTCTCTCTCTCTCTCTTTGTGTTTCTTTGATAAAAGCATCTTTAGCCCTGTGTGGGGGAGAAAAGAAAACAACGAGGCAGCCGTGACAGTGCGGCCACGCTCTTTTGTGTTTATCGTGAGCCATAGACCCGATGAGCCATGCCGGCGGGACTGTGCTGTGTGCCGTCAGGCGGCGGAGCAGGAGGACACTGTGTGCTCTGTGCAGGCGCACATGTGATCGCTTCAGTCGGCCACTGATGACAGACATGATCCACCACAAATAGGGGACCAGGCAGACTAGGCAATGGCCATGCCAAGTACATTTGATAAAAAAAAAATAATAATAATAAAAAAAATATCTTGTGATCAGAGCACCAGATGCAATTGCATTTTTCATTTATGGATATGCCCAATTTGCGCCAGTGTTACGTTCCACAAACTGCAGACGCGTGTCGCTTTTAGTGCTGCACACTCCAAATACGACCACATAGCTAGTCAACACCAGAGAGTTTTAGAACAAGTCTAATATTGTATATCCTGATTTTATCACTGAAGAGCGTTTTTGTTCCTTCCTGTTTTATAATGTAACACAATGAAAGACGCGTGCCATCACATTTTGTTTTGACTATAATACCAGGATTTCTGGTAGGATGCAAAGCAGCCCTTGCCTGTCATTACATGGGGCATCTATCAGAGTTTAGTGCTTGTTCCAATTGAAATAAAAAGTAAGGAAAAGTGTATTATGGTGAAATGTTTTTAGATTGAGTTGGAGGTTGTACCTCAATGCAGCTAATGCATGACACAGTGCCACTCTTAGCTATGCAAGTGCTTGTTATTGAAATACCCTAGGGTTAAATTCAACCTGACTAAGCAATGCATTATTGAGCTGGCTCTTATGATACTTTATACTCCCTGAGTTGATTTGCAGTTTCACTCTGTATGTTATTACACACATTCTGGGTCAGGGTCAGGTCCGCTACCAAGGAGAAAGTGCTCTTTTTAGTTTTAAAAATACCTGCCTTGGAAAATACTGCTCTGGATACATCACCTGTGGTGTTTGGATATATACCAGTGGACCTGAACGCTCACCAGCTTCTGATGCTGCTTGCACTTTGCCTAATGTGTGTGCCAGAACACGCTCCACAGCCATAAAGGTGCCCTGTGCCCAGTAATATAAATGGTGTGAGTGTTGGGGGCAGCCTGGATTCAACTGGAGAGCAAACATACAGATAGCAGTTGTTTCTGTGAGCTCACTGGCCAGCTATTAGGGAAAGGGCACTTGGCTGTGAGCAAGAGCAAGCTGTATGTACATTTTGAGTTGGTAACGCAAGAAGATGATACAAATTTGGTGAATTTGAGTGTTTTAAAAGAAGAGAGCATCTGATGGATGGTGTAAAGTGGAGGATGAGAGACTCAGAGGTCAGATGAAAAGAATTGGTGGATTATTACATAATCATACTTGGGGTTTTAGTGGGAGAGGAGTAATAATATGAAGATGGGAGACTTTGGAGAGATGGTGAGATGAGGACTAAAGAAATTTGAATGATTATTGCAATACTCAGCCCTAACTGAAGATCTTTGCTTTTTGGCCCAACACTAGTCCTTTACAGGCCAGTGCCTGGAAGAGCGGATAAAACATATATATATATATATATATATATATATATATATATATATATAGATACAATCAACTAATTTTATTCTTATTTTTACAGCATTTCTTTGAATAAGTAATTTATTTATCTTTCATATGTTTCATTATATGCGCACGCACACGCACACACACACACACACACAATGTATCAGCTGGGTTATCCAGAATAATTCATTACTTAAAGCTGTGTCTCAGCCATGCAGTGTACCTTCCAAAATACCACAGAGGGCAGTAGATTGGCTGACCCTATGGGGAAAGCCTAAAGAGCTTCTCCTGTTTCCCTGGCTGCAACACCTAACCAGGCACAGCATACTGTACATTACACAGAGAGCTCCTGGCTCATCCTGTAGACAGGCAGAGGACTGATCATCAGCCAATAGCTTTGTCCTCACCCACTCACTGCTTGTTCTGGCTTCCCTAAGCCACTGCTGCCTGCTCGGGAAATTTCTTTCTTGTTCTGGGCTATAGAACTTATTACAAATGTGGTTGTTCTGTGACACTAAAATGAGGCATGGGAGAGGGTGAGTGTAGGCAGTTGCTATGTTTTCATACAGCATTTTGAAGACTTTAAGACCAAAATCCAATTTTTCTGAAGATTTACACATATTAAGTGACAGTGATGATCGTGGAGTGAATATTTCACCTTTTAATGTTGACAGGAAAAAAATCAGTTTGTTGAATTATAATATATTTGGTAAAGATTACAAAAGTTGTTGATTAGAAACAATGATGATAGTAACTTTTTATAAGCAAAATGATTTATGCAGTTGCAAAGATTGATGAACACTTCAAATGAGAATTAGTCTGGTACAAAACTAATCCTTTGTGTTAAGTTACTCCTACTTACAATACAATATAGACTCCTATAAACCCCTTCCACATTTGAAAGTGCATTATGTGCTAGATTGCAAAACAAACTTTTAAAACCATGAGATGAATATATTTATAGTGATGCTTTTTTTTTTGGTAGTTTTTGCAGAATCTTTGCGCTAGTTTCCTGATGGGCATGGTATCCTTCCTCCACTGCGTACTTTCAGAATTCAGTGTGTCATGTGAGGCTTTCATCAATCTCAGGCTGTCAAATTTGTGGAATGGTCACATGGCAGCTTTCTTAGTGACTGGAATAAAACTACTGGTTAGATAACTAAGGTGGGATTTTTTGTGTCTGCTTGCAGCCTCACACGTCATACTTTTGTTGCTATACTTGTGCACATTTAAAGCATTTTATGATTTAATTAGCATTTAAGCATTTAATTTATTGCATGACAATTTGCTCGTTTGTGTGCGTGCTGCAAGGCTGCCAGAGTTCAGTAAAGACACCGGCTGTCATCAGGTTCCTATCAGGACTATTTTAAGAGGCCACACTCGGGCTTCTCAGAACTGCAGGGTCATAGTAAATATATAGTTTGATGTAAAAGCTACATACACACAGTAGCTTTCTGGTGAGTGCTAGTATGCCAGTTTAACATTGAGTTAGGCCTGTGTTTTTAACTCAGTCAGGAGGCTTGTTCAAGGGCTTCCTGTGTCACTCACCCTGTGGGACATGAAGAGTTCATCAGTTGGCTGTTGTTGATGATTGAGTTGGTGTAAGGCCCTTCACTATTTCATTTGACGTGACTTAAATTTGCCAAATTATATATTTGGAAAAACATCACTATTTTTGATGCTCTACAGCTTTGGCAACTTCCAAAATCACAATAAAGGAAAGATATTTTGTAATGAGTCACCACTTTTTTATTTTAATTATTTACTTTAAACTGAGACACTTCATAACAAAATGATTAATCATAAAATAAGACAGCCTATTAAAGGTCCATGGATAACCAGCATTGTTTGCTTGGAACCTGAAAGTAAAACAAGTTCAAACTTTGGCATCGCTTATTTAGCCCAGTTTCACTAAATGTGAATGAGAGAGAAAAATGACATGAGAATAGGAAGTGTGGTTTCAAAGAAAGAAAGGATGAGCTGGCTTGCAGTTAAATCAATACACTTTAAGGTTAAGTAATTAATCATGTAGATCATATGACACTTAAGATCCCTTTTCTTACAAAATGGAGATAAGAGGAAAAGAAAATATTTATGTGTGCTCCCTGTTGCTGTAGTCACCCTTAGGCAGACCTGCTTTCAGCTTGGTAATTAGCATATATTCAAATTTCTCCATAGTTTCTGCCACTCATGTTCTGCTTGATGACTTGTTCATGTGACTCTTAGTAAGGCCCAGTCATTCACTCATTACTCTCATCACATTTTTTCTGTCAAGTTTTGCTGATTGTGACACAGCACAGTAATAGCTAGTGTACACATAGTCGTTAGATGACACATGGTGTAGACTGTAAACGGGCATGAACACTGAGTTAAAAAAACAAATTACTGATACCGATTGTTGCTGCAGATTTTAGTCTTTATGCAAATCTCATATAATAACATTCTTACACCTTATCTGTAACCACCATGTGTTTGACTCCCTTTAACTGTGAAAACAATGATGGATTCCAGCTGATTTAGTTTTCTGGCCATATGAATCCTCAGTCAACCAGTCAATGTTCACTTGGAATGGGCTTGTGGGTGCTGTTACGACTGTGTACTGCCACATCTTCACTCACTTAGCATCATGTGACGACTGGAATGCAGAAGTCCTTGATGCAAGTAGAGAAACCACCAGGTATGCAGGTAGTCAGGCGCTTTCAGGTCATGTGGGCCAGTCGCTGTTTACTCAGACGCCGTCTCTAAACAATTGTTAGTTCGAAGAAGTGCAGCTCGTCAATGTAAAAGGGGGTGTACACTGTATAGTGTTTCACCACACAGAAAGAAAGGCTTGGGTTCTCCCATCACGAAGGAGTGGTCCCTTCATAAGGGGTTGCATTTCAGCTCATATAGCATTACACAGATGCACCTACTCTATATGTATAAGAAGGGTTTCCAGTTTTATAAGCTTTGGGAATTATTAAGGTGTATGCATTACTGAGAATACATGCAGAAGTTTCAAAGTTTCTAAAAGATTGAGAAGTGATTATTGATGATAAGTCAGGCCATTTATCAAAGCCTGGTATGACACAAAGTTGCCGAATACATAGTTGTACATCAGTTTAAATGTCATATCTGTCACTCAGGACAGATGTTTACTCAGAAGGTCACATGAACAGACAGCTCCTGTTGCCTAGCCTATAAAAGACTCAACTCACTTCTTCAAGATATCAGAAATGCTTCTTGCACAGTCTCTTTCGCATTTTCTCCTGACCCTTGTGACACGTTACCATAACTCCACTGTTTCCACCACATCAGCATTTTCACAAGAAATTAAAGTTGATTAGAAAATGCAGCAGTCAAAGCAGTTGCGTTGCATGCCAACACTGTGGCCATTAGTGAAATCCTAACAACCCCAACGTGGTTCAAGATTTAAAAACTCCCAAAATGCATCTCAGTTAGAAATTCTTGAAGACTGGTATGTTTCTTTCAGTAATATTGCAGAAACTTATATAAAGCTAAATTAATTAGACTTTTTTAAACACTGGCTGTTGTCCGCAGCAGACATGCCTTGAAATGTCTACAAGGCCATATCTGGGGGAAAAGCTGCTGGACCTAACAGATACCTCTATCACACACAGCCGGAAACACGTCACCCAGTGTGGACTGAGGGGATATTTATGTAATAGTCTCTCCGTTGCCAACAAACACTAACACACACACACACACACACACACACACACACACACACAAACAAGCACACAAGCACAGCCGTTCCAGTGACAGTGGAACGCAAATGAGGTCTCTTTGAGGTCAGTATGTAGGCTGATGTCAGACTGCAGTCAAGGAAACATGACTGCTTTTGTGGTGACCTTTATCAGTGTAACATGTCGGGGAGAATGATTTTTCCTCAATAGGATATCATTGTCAGTTTTCTTTTCAAGATATGTAGCTCCAATTGGTATTGGTATGTCCATTTGATTAAAAAATCCTTCAGTTCTAATGATCCTAAAATGGTGATAATTATATTGGGCTTTTAGCTCAGTTTGCAGTTCATTCCATGTCCTAACTCCCGACTGGGCAAAGGAAGTTTTTCTGCATGACATTTTTCAGTTCCTTGCAGTAGTATTTCTGGTGGACAATCCAGCAGCTTGTAGTGGTTACACCATGTCACAGAGAGCTTGAGGAGACTGCCCATGCAAATGCTTCCAAAAAAGAATGGCATTTGCAAATAGGGTGTTGCTGTTGTAACTGAACATGTTCAGATCTCTCAGGATGTGATAATGGTGTGATATATTAGGCCTTTTTTCAATATTTTTAAGTTGTAATTATATAATATATTTAATATTATTAGATTATTAATTAATAACACATGTTTAATGAAATGAAATCTATATCAACAGATTAATACTATAATTGTAAATATAATTTTTTAAATATTCTTATCTTGAATCACTGGCTCTCAGCCTGCATGATATGAAAAGAATTGGCAGATATTACTGTTCTGTTTCCTTTGCTTTTCACAGAAATATTATTTTTGTTGGGTCTTATACAAAAGGCACCACAATACACAATACTATATGACAACATTTTGTGTCACATTTTAAATTGCAGTTCCTCCGATTTGCAGTTTGCACTTGGCCATGTTGTGATTTTGTTAATATTTTCATTAAATGTGCAGTCATGGTTCTAGTCTCAGGGGTGTTAGAGGTAATTATAAATCCTGAACTGGTAAGATTTAAATAATTGATATTTTCAAATATCTAGGAAGCAAAAGTTTATCTACATTTTCTCATTCCAGAGAGGTGGTTTTATGGTGTTTTAGCAGTATCAGTCCTAAGATGGAAAGTAAATCTTGTCAGTACCACTGTACAATGTTGACAAAGACTTAAAAACAAAATGCTCCAGTTCTAATTTGTTCTTCTTTCCCCATTCAAAATGTATAGGCAGAACAATTTGTTCTCAGGCTTTCGTACTATTCAAAGTGTTTCTCAATTAATTGAAGAGAGATAGATGGAAAGATGGGGAAGAGGGATCACAAGGGAGAGAAAGGAACAAGGCAGCGGGATTAAGAAACAACACACAAACAAATCCCCTCTGTCTCTGGCTTTTCACCGAGCTCTCTGGCAGTCGGCAGTCTGGGCTCACTGCTGTTGCTGCCTCTGTACTGTCCACCACACAGAGTGCTCCTGAAATCATCTGACAGTCTCATGTTGTTGTGTGAATTTAGTTCACCGCTATTCTTAGACCCTGCTTTGGCTGAGAGAAGAGAGAGGAATAGAGAGAGAGGGAGAGGGCTGGGGAAAGACTTGCAAACTCGCGATGATGCCCAGGTAGGAGTTGGTAATATATCAGGCTAATATGTTTCTGAGTGGGCATGTTAGTGTTTGTTAAATGAAGTTTTAGGACATTTTTTTTCTCTTGATTTTTATCTTTGTCTTCTGCCTAACAGTGTTGCCAACCTGTGGCTGTTTCCAGTTCGGCAGCATAGTTAGGATCAGTCAGGCAGTAGTTTTTAGCATCATGTATTTTGGTGACCAAGATTGACTCTGCTGTAATTTGGAGCCATGCTGTATCATGTGGGTTTGGGCATTTTGTTTTGGGATGAGATAAATGCTCATATTTTGTGTGTTTGGGTGGAGTGACAGTTCAAACAGATTTGATTTACTGATTGACATCTCTGTAACCTCAGCTCTGATAACATCTGTTGAGAAAGCTGGTGAATCGTTTCCAAGTAATCAAGCCTGTACTTGTCTTCATGTTTTCAAATGTAACCAAAATAAAACAGGTGCTGGGAATTTACTCGGAGATCAAGCTATTGTTTTTTGTTTTTATGTTTAAAAAAAAAAAAAAAAGTGTGTGTGCGTGTGTGCATTTGAGACATTTTAGGTTCAGACAGTTGAGGTCAAAGCAGTACAAGTATGTAACAGTCATGAAGTCATGTGCTGCTTTTATGAATGACTCCCCTTTCTCCTCTGTCAGCGCTGTGACTGTCACAAGCTCACTGATGGGATACTTCCTCCTTCGCTCTCATTCTGCTTTGTCGTTCTTTCAGATGCTTTTCTGTCTTAGTCAGATGGTTTTGAGGTTGTTTGTCTTTGTCTTTGACCTTTTTATTTCATTATCAATGCTTAATCTATGTTTTTTTTCTTACTGTTAGCTTATGCCTGCTTTCTAATTTGTATCTTTCCTTACCCATTTTCTGTTTGCTGTGGCTCTATAAAAGGGCTTTGTCTTTCTTTTTTGCCATCTTTCCTGTTTCCTTCTTCATAATGTTTCCCACTTTTGTCTTTTCTTTGTCTTAAATTTAAAACAAATATACCATTGGGCTAGGTGTCAAATACAGATTCCACCTGAGCTGTAAACAACAGTCTATTTTTGTTGTTGTTTCTATCCGATTTTGCTAGAAAGTTGGCAGAATTGTATCAATCCAATCAAATTGTTTTCCAACAACAAATATCGGCTTCGGCTTTGAAATAAGCCCTTAATGGTAAGTTTTAAAGTAAAGAGTATATACTATATACCAGAGCTGGACACATTAAAGACAACAACAAAGTCACATTTATAAATAAACCACACATGAAAGGCAGTAGTCCAACAGCTAGATGACATGTGACCGATTAAAATGACCACCTGATGTATATTCTTACATGCATGAGTCTGAGTATATATGCACCCATTCCCAATGCAATTTGAGCTCATTGTGTAGGACAGGCAGGCATTATGTCAGGTTGGGTTTTTCCCTAGATAAGAGCCCGGACGAAAAACTAGATTCATTATTTTTATTTTTTGTTAAGAAATTGAACCTTGACTTATATTAAAGCTCAACCTCACTAAAAGAGCAGAAGAGTAAAGACAGAAGATTTACTAAACAGCAAAGTAGTCTCTAATTTACACTACCAGTCAAACGTTTGGACACACTTTCTCATTCAAATCAGTCGGAAAGTGTGTCCAAACTTTTGACTGGTAGTGTATGTCATAAGAACAATTGCTTGAAGGACACTCACAGTCCTGTTAGAATAACAGCTTGGGTACCTGTGACGCTACTTGCAATGACCCAAAGCCACAATCATTAGTTCATTCACGGGTTAGTGGAAACTATTGTAATAATCATTTCAATAATTTCAATAGTTGCAAACATTTGTTGCCCAAGCCTCTCGTTAGACATTAAGTCAGTAAGTGGTCGTTGATGGAACATTTTTGAGGGTTAGGATATTATGGACTTTGAATGTTACTTAGTGGAATGGCAAAATGTCAAATTGAGCTTTGCTTTTTGACACAACAAATTCTCAGGTAGTCAATAAAGTAATCAGCAAATTACTTGATATAGAATTGAATTGTTACTCACTGCACAAAGGAGGAATGTAAAACTTCAAATAGCAGCAAAATTACTTATCGTAGTATAGTCATAGTTATAAAATCACAACTACTCAAAAGAAGTTTCTGAGAATGGTTATTCTTCCAAACAACCTATGGTTTGAATACCAACACCCTTTGAACTGCTAGAAAAATCAGTATGGCCAAACTCCATCAGTGGTCTGCATCTTCAATCTCACTGGTTGACGTCTTTTGGCTTATTTGTGAGAACTTGTTACATAGCTAAGAGGTCAGTAATACTTGGTCCGGGGCCATGAGGACCTATTGGAGCCTCCTGAACAGATGGAGCTAGTCTGAATATGTTTGAGAGGGACAAAGACATCTGTCTGTTGTCAACAGGCACACTTTCCAGTTCAAAGGCAGATTTTTGTGACTGACTGAAACCAGCTGGACAATTTGGTTTATAAATTCATCTTTGCAGTCATAACACAACACAACACAGTGCTTGCCAAACAGTGGAACATTTAAAATTATAACTTTTTTACTTTCATAAAACTACCTTTTTTCAGCAAAGTCAGCTGTAGTGTGTAGTTCATTAACCATATCTACATATATAAAACTACTACTACTCACTACACATGAAAAAATGATTTTATTTTTTATATTTCTATTGAAGAAAATTGTATCAGATAATTGCCATGGTTTTATCACCAGGCTCTTGCCTTAATGTAATAGCTGTGGTAATTGTGAAGCAAAAAAGCCAATTACTTTAGCTGTGGATACTTGATCTTTATTTGATATATTATATGCAAAGACTGTTGAATCATTTATTTATAAATATTGCCTGGAAGTCAGTTATGAATAATGTGGGTATAAATGTGTTGCATATAATGAATGGCACAGAACCCAAAGAAATCATAGAGCAAAAGACAGGAGCTACAGGATACAATTAGCAGTTTTACACACACACACACACACACACACACACACACACACACACACACACAAACACACACACACACTGGGATGGACAACCATGCAGCAGCATGCATGCAGTGAAATGTGGCTCCCTCTGCTCAATGCCCACAAAGGCTAATTCAAATTCAGATGGGGGTTTGGGTCTATATTGAAGGGCAGTCCTTCTGGCAAGTAGAAAGTGAGCATGAGTGAATGTTGGAGATGTTTCCATATACAAATGGTGAGAAAACTTGTTATTCAATTGGGTCCTGTATTTCTGGCCTATCTGACAAATAGCTTTGGTTTGACAATTTAACACTAAGACTGGAGCACATAACTCTCTGCCCTGCGCTCCGTTGATGAATCATTTTGCCTCCATGTACGCTGGTCATACTTTGAGGCCTGTGTTTTGTAAATAGCAGCTCACATGCATGAAAATGTATACACAGACCTTCTTTATTGCACATGAACCAACACACAGGTATTCCCTTCTCTGTCAAGGCTTACTGACCTGTAATTGAAATGCAGCTTTTGAATGTGGGCGACTTGCGACATTGTAAAAGTGGACTTAACTGTTCCTTCTCCAGCTAAGCCCTTTGCTGTAAAGGCTTGTGGTTTGGGATGCTCCCTGTTCCCCAATTAAAGGCTATATTTAGCCATCTGCCCAGCCTACCTGTCCATCAGATCAGATGGAAATCCTCAACTGCCTCTCTGTTGATCCAATCCCCTGTCATCTTTATAGCTCCTCCTAAATCAACTTGGTGGCTGAGTTTCATCAAGCACAATCGAGACAGTGCCAGAGTCCACTGACTGAGTAGCACCCACACTAACTGTGGGACTGCCAGATCATTCTGCATATTCAGCCCCCTCATTCACAATTTTACTCCAAATGAACAGCTTTAATGAGATGAGCTATGTGAACTTGCAGGTTCCTTGGCAAAAAGCGTGTAGCTGAATCAGCTTAGCTGTTACTTAACTGTCATCAAGTGTTTGTCAGAAAGACTGTGCCACAATGAGATGCTGCAACAGTTAAATCTGAATCTGCTTTAATATCTGAAGTCTCCCAAATTGGTGTCATTCCTATCCTTCATTGTCTAATGATTTAAACCAAAGCGATAAGAGAAAAGAACTGTGTAGTTAAGGAATGAGGTATTACTGAGGATGAGATCAAATAGTGACACCCAGACACATTGCATCCACAACTGAACGATTTAACATAAGAGCAACAGTCCCTAGAGAAATATGACTGTTGGTTAAAATTTGTTTGGTTGAGAGCAGCCTTAATAAAGATTGGCCTTTACTCTAGAATTACAGCAGTAGATGAAATGAAAATACAAATGTTGACTCGGCTCATCAAGTAAAACTGTACATTGGGTGAGTGTCCGGGTAGGTATCTGGAGTAGCTATATGCCATCTGGATACACTTTCAATCTGTGGTCTTGGGTGGGTATTCAGTTGTCAGGGCATATCTTTATACTCCCCACTGGTTGAGGTATGGGATGGAGGAATGGCAGCTATGGCATGGTCTGTCAGTTGTGTTTTACTAAGGAGGGATGACAGCTTAAAGGACGTTTATACACAAGCTTGTGAATACATCATCTCTCCTGCTTAGTGCCAGTTTTCTGCTCATACGGGTACCTGGCAGATACGATGGGTTGGGTTAATGTGTAGTTAATGAATGTGGCTCAAATATGCAAAGTAACAAAATCGGTTATTAAGACAAAATATCAGTTTGAGAAGGGTCCCTATGCGCAAGAAGTTTTAAAATACAGTTATTTCTTGTGTTGTAACCAGTATTTGAATAATTAATCTTTGTCATGAGGATCCTACCCTAGAAATTTAACTTTTGTAGAAATTTTTAGAAAGCTCTGACAGTTTTTGGTACCAGATTAATTACGTCAGTTTCCTTTCATACTTTTTTTGGTTTCCCATTCACTTGGTTTCCCATCTCACCGATCTCTGCACCTTCATCAAAATTATTGGTACTCACTGCACTATTATTTCCTCCACTTTCCATCCTCCTGTCTTTTGTTTTTTGTTTTTTGTACAAGACTTTACTTGCTCTTGTTTTTCACTTTGCTTAATCCCTCTCTTCTTTGTTTGTTCTCTCTTCCATCTAGCTGGCCACTTCCTCAGCTGGAGCCCAGTCAGATCAGGCTGATTGTGTACCAGGACTGTGAGAGGCGTGGCAGAAATGTCCTCTTCGACTCCAATGCAAAAAAACGGGGCACTGAGGAAACCCCCATCACCGTGAGTCACATGTCTGTTTTGTGTGAATGTATGTGGGAGACATTTGGAAAACAAAAGACTCCCGGTTCCCAAGCCCTCTTCCTGGCTTGTTTGCTATGCTGTGTAGTAGCTGTAGGCTCTATTTTAAACTGTCTGTTTAATAGTTTTCCTTAATATGTTGTAAGAAGTTAAAAATGCAATGAAAGAGACAGGCAAATTAAAAATGTTTGAAATACTCTCCAGACCTTCCTCCCTTTCTATCCTGCTGATTAAATGTGATTATTAGTTTGAATTACAGATACTGTATTGTATTATATGTATATGTAGTCTTAATCTATAGAAACTTTGAATAGGAACACGAAAACAAAGAGGCTTGACAGCAAAAAGTAGTCATGTGACAGTCACAATGTTCAGATGGCACAAGTTGCACCTTATCGTGCTTATCCTACAAGACACCTCACTTCCCTGTAGAGAACACTGATATTTCTTTTCAATCAACAAGTTCGTTTTATTTAGTTTATTATTTCCCAATATTTATAAGGAGTTGGTACAAAATTACAGAAGAGCACATGTGGGAAATTTAACATTTCAAATGTCAAATTAATTCAGCTTTCTAAAAGAAAACAGTTAAATTTTCTTTAAAGATTATCTCAGTTCAATTTCTTTTCAAAAGATTATTCTTATCTCAGTCATATGATTAGTTCTCTAGGGCAGGGCAAACCTTAAGGCACACACTTAGCTAAAATTCTGACAGTATGTCAAACACGTAGGTCATTTGTATTGTGAGTTACTGTGTGCATTGTTAATTTGCAAACACACCCTATTCAGCCAGTGAGATATGCTGATTTTACTGCAGCTGATCAGGGTGTGTTCAACACTGCTCATCAAAAATGTCAATGATGTGTTCTGACTAACAGCCTTGTGTCTAGGAACTCTCCCATTGACATCCTGCCTGGTGATGTTTCCAATAAACATTGACACATGGTCATCACTCTTTTTTTTTTTTTTTTTTTGAATTTTAAACAACATGTCTAATATTTTCATAGTGCTTCTGTCTGTAACTGTCTGACCCTGACCGGTTTGTTCTGGTGCTCTTATCTCCAATAATAATAGCCTCAGCTGACAGCCCATGTGTAAGCAGCATTCTTTCATCCTCACATGACAGCCGTGTCACTCGCCGTCTGTCTTTCTCTCATCTGTCTTTATCTATCTGTGGTGTGTTCTCACCCTCTGTACATTTTCCTATTGCTCTCAGTCTACCTTTTTTAAATCTGCTGTTTCTCTTTCTTCCTTAGATCTTTAGACTTCTTTCATTTTCTCCTCGTTATGCCTCTCGTAAATTTTGTTTAAATTTCCTCTGCCTTTGAAAATACTCCTGGTCTCTCCTGTCATCTTTTATATTATATACTGCATTTGGTTATGACGAGGACCATATAATTGTCCTAGACTATACAATTGTATTAAATTATGTTCTACAGTAACACAGTGTCTTTCGAAGGAGGAGTTACTGTTTTGTGTGTTTGTAAGAGAGAGAGTGAGAGAGACTGTGTTCACTAGTCCAGTATTTTTGGTGCATTCTGCAGTGTTAGGGCTTTGCAGTTTCTGTGGGACCTCTATCACATGATGGCTGTGCCTTTCTTGTTTTCATTTTTGTCAACTCACAGGAGTTTACTTTAGATCTATCAACAGAAGAGACAAGCAAAAGCCAAAGGGTCACAGAAAATGAGGAATAGAGAGACAAGGATCATGCAGAAATTGAATTGGCCTGATTTGTGGATAAAGAAAAAGAAGAAGATTGTAAAGGAGTAAAATGTAGGAAAAGAAAGCTAGTGAAGGAGCTAAATCTGGTCAGGGAAATAAATGGATGCACAAAATGAGAGCGAAAGAAGACTGCAGGAGAGGGAGGGAGGGAGGGAGGCAATAATTGCAGTGCTGCTCGCTCACGGGTTCCTGAAAGAATCATATGACTGGCAGTCACATGCTGCTGGCCTCTGTACACATACTTCACACTGCACTGCAGCGGACACACAAACACACCCATCTACACACTCAAACGAAAGCTTGCTTATAATGGGAGTGGCTTCATTAATGGGTGTGTGTACAGAAACTCGATATAACTTAAAAAGAAAATATACACAGCCGCTTGTATGCATTCTATAATATACTAACAAATGGACTTGATGGAAGAATGAAACGGCAAATATATTCTTGCTCACTTCCTGTTTCCCATCCGAACCTAAACTTGTTCTGTTTTTATTTATTGTTCTTGCACATTTCCTTTACAAGATCGTCCATAGTAGTTGAGGCATTACCAGACCCTTGTGCAAACTCACACCCTCCCCCTGCCCTCCCTATCCGCCCAAATGCATTCCTATTCAAGTTAAGACAGCACATGACACAAGCAGATTGAGCCTCACATTTTAGTTTGGTTAGGCTTTTATGGTGTTTGACATGAAGTCCCTTTTTAGAAGTTTACTCGATATACTTGGTTTTAGGACAAGTTAAAATGTCAGATCATCAGAGTAAAACTGGACAGAAAAGGTTTATGTTAGCAGCCATATGTGGGCTGAGTGAATACTAAACTGTCTCCATCCATATTTGTGATGTCAATGTGTTCAAAATTGCTCAGAACTACAGCTCATTTTTATTTTTTATTTTTTAGTGACTAATTCAATTCCCGCTAACAATTAGGAATATCTTTTCAACAGAAATATACTGTTATGGAAACAATTTTTCAGTGTCCGTGCTTAAACTTCATGTGAGTGAGCCCTGGCCCAGGGGTTGGGAATCACTGAATTATATGTTGGTACCAAATGAGTTGCAATTCGAAATGTTTATCCATTACTGCCCAATGTACTTGCATCAGTTTGTCTTCTGCTGCATATAATGTTTTCTGTTGTTGTTTTTTTTTGTTTTTTTTCCACGACCTACAGAGCACAGAAGGCCAGGTGAAGATG
Source organism: Echeneis naucrates (assembly GCF_900963305.1). Classification (NCBI taxonomy): domain Eukaryota; kingdom Metazoa; phylum Chordata; class Actinopteri; order Carangiformes; family Echeneidae; genus Echeneis; species Echeneis naucrates. Next base: position 8,807,130 of record NC_042524.1, read on the forward strand.
TTTGCAAAATGCTGCCAGCTCCGTCCGACAGGCGGCAGCAGCAGTTCTCTGGACAGCTCCTCCTCTTGCGCCTCCGAAACCAAGGAAACCAAGGAGCCGGGTCTCCGCTTCCCGGTAACACATAGACATACATGCATATAATATATACTTAATCACACACACATTAAAAGTCTCTGCTTCTCTCCTTTCAGGGTTCAAGATGTTCTTCTGATGTGGCAATGTTGGGGGAAATGATGTTTGGCTCTGTTGCCATGAGCTACAAAGGCTCCACGCTAAAAATCCACCAGATCAGGTAAGGAAAACAGGGATGTTGGCTCCTCTCGCAGCATTTTCTTTTTCTTCCTGAATTGTGACATTCAACTTCTTTGTATTAATATTTTAGTACATCTTCAGTTGCCCCTATGAATACCCATTACTGAAAATCAAAGAAAGGAGAGAGGGACAAATGAGAGGATTTAGAAAGTAAAGGAGAAGTCGTGAGTTATCAAAACTGAGCACAGAAAATAATGATCTTTGTCCCTGTGCTATCATCGTATCAGATCACCACCTCAGCTGATGCTGAGTAAAGTCTTCACCGCCAGAACGGGTGGCAGTGTGTATGGAAGCCTTAATACGTAAGCATACACGCTAAAAGTGCACACACTTCACACATGCAGATAACTTCACTATATGTTATGTCATTTTTAGTCCTGACTTTCTGATTCAACTTGTGCAGGTTACAGGACAGTCTGGAGTTCATTGGACAGGACAGCAACACCCTAAGACCTGATCAAAACACTGGGCCAAACAGTCTCCTTGGCAACATAGGTAACTATAGCAACTGAGTGTCTCAACAAACCTTTAGTCATCAGTGATAATCAACCTGTTTCCTTTTTATTCATGCAAGAATTGTAATTTGGAAGTCAATAAAGTGTTTGCCTTCCTTCTGATTACAGACACTCTCAGTCTAGTGACTTCAATCTTGAATTAGTGTCTAATATTGCCTCATTAACTCACTTTTTGTTTCTTCTTTTGAGAACAACTCAAAATGTAATGGATTAATATTTCACTATAAGCATTAATACAAAGTACTGCCTAACGCCAGCTGCAACTTGACTCATTTCATTTAGTTTCAAAGTAATTTCAATGATGGAATGACTTTGTAAAGCTGTGAAGAAGCAGGAGATTTAGAGTTTCTCCTTTCTGCCTTTTCACATTCTTCTTTGACTGTACTGAAAGGACTGCCAACAGCTCTCTCTTCACAGTGAGTAATGTGAATATAAAGAGCTGTTGGTAAAGTCATCCTTTTTGGACATTTTCTCTCTTATCCTCACAGAAAACACAAACATCTGCTTTTGCCCATCAAAGATGTGTTTGGTTTTCTGTTAGTGATACCAACTTTGTCTCATTTGTCTCACTGAACTACTGTATGAGATAACAGGTGCTATTTCATTCCAGACAAAAAAAGTCCTCTGCAACTCATTTGTTTACAATGCCTTTGGCAGGACAACAGGGGGATGCCAAATTTCCTCCTTATTCGTTAACTCACCATGGCTCATGTTTTGTTGTCTTTTTGCTCTCTTCCTTTCTTCTTGTCCATGTTTTTGTTTGTGCGGCGCAGGATTTTCTCAGCTCTGCAGCCCTCGCCGGGCCTTCTCTGAACAGGGCCCCCTGCGCCTCATCAAGAGCGCATCTTTCTTTTCAGGTTGGCGCTTGAAACTGGCCATGAATGATGTGCCAGTTGCATGCATGTGTTTAGGTTATAGTTGCAGTAGATGTGGCTGTACAGTCCTCGGCTCTCAGCAGCTGCATGCCTGTGTGGGGATTTTCACACTGGAAGTGCTAGCAGTAATCACAGCATGCAAAACCACGGCACATCTGTAAATAACTTGGGTCAGAAAGTAGGGGCAAACATAATGTTTGGTATATTTTCCAAAACTACAATTATGTCTTCTCTAAGTTTAACAAATCTAACAAATAATTATAATAAATTACATGTCTTTCAATTATCAATGTTCGGTCACTTAAAATGAGCTCTAAACCTAAAATCTGCCTTCCCTTTATTTTGCTGTGTTTTGGAGTGTTGAGTAAGACAGCATCAGCATTAATAAACCATTAAATATGTGTGCCTGTACTATCCGACCCAGGCCAGGAGATGTGTCACACACACAGGAATGGCCTGCATGGGTGTTAACTGGTGTTGGTAGCTGTAGCTTTAGTAGTGTTTTTCTTAGTTCCTTCACTGTGTGCTCCTCACTTTCATACTTCATTGTCATTAACCAATCTTCTAGTGTCTCTGTTACCAGGGTGTTTAATTTCTATTTAAAGGTCAAATACCTTATGATGCCATTCCTAGAGTTCTGCCAAACGCTATTTAAGGGACTTTTATATTTTCTTAAAAGCGTTTGATGATCCAGAAAAATTGCTTCACACAAGAATATCCTTGCCCAGATCCGTACAGTGACAACCTGTTAGTTATGTGCCACCAATCAACCCCACATGATTAGCTGGCAGTGAAAAGCCTTGGCAGAAGTTGAGTGAAAAGACGAAGTCACGTACAGAATTTGCAATACCAACCCCTAAAATGTGCATTTTTATGCAGATAACATGGCTTTTTGAAGTAATATATTTAATTTTTTTTTTTTTTTTTTATCCAAGTTCGGAAAGGAACTAAATTCTCTCACAATGACAACTTCATTACTCAAGTTTTTCCCTCTTTGTGAGCACTAGACAAAGTCTTTAAAATAAGTATTTGCTTGTCTTTTTTCTCACTTACACGCTGACTTTAAGTGCGAGATTTTAACAATAAATGTCCACACTGATCACTCCCTTTGTCAGAAGTATTCTGTGGTTACTCCACATTTCTTTTCACTTGGGTTAATATCTGCCTTTGCTATGGTAAAGTGTTAAAAAGAGTCTGTCCCTGTGCCATGCTGCCTACTCACAATTCTGTTTCGGGCACCCTTAGGTTGGCATGGCAAGTTGCTCTGTCATTTATGCAATGTTGACTTAGTAACAAAGCACATGCAAGACAGGAATACACACGCAAAGACTGCTTTGCCAAAAAAGTCATGTTGACCCACTGATAAATAATTTCAACCAGGACAGTATTTTCAACAGCAAGTACAATCAACTGCTCCATTTGCAGCTTTCACACCTTTGCTGTGAGAATAATTGATATTTGTCCCATTTCAGTGGTGTTGACAGGCAGGTCATTTGAGAACAGTCACACAGGCTTAGTGTCATCCATACTGTTGTGCTCTTGTAAAAAGTTGTGTACCAGTACCTGGTTCTCATATTTAATGATCACGTTGATTTGTTGCTCACAGCTTGTTTTTTCGTCTTATTTTTTATCCTTTTCATTTCTTTCTATACTTCTGCACTATCTTCCCTCCTAACCCCTCCTTTTCACATTTCTTAACTCTCTCTCTCTTTCCTTTACTGTAAACTCAACCCTCCATTTTTTCCCCCAAACTTTCCTCCTTCTTCCAGGTCACAGTCATCCCATGGATATGCCTGGCAGAGGACTCTATGACGAGAGGGATAGTGGCATCGCCCGGTCAGGTAGGTTAATAAGACTAGGAGTCAAAGCCTGGATTGACCTACACTCTGCACTGCTTTCAGTCCCACAGTTGAGCTTTTGGATTGGGTTTACATTTATTCTTGTCAAGATCGAAGAGTTCAAGGAACAGAGATGTTTAAGTATAGGTCTGTACCTCCTTCACCTTAGAGGCACCCTCTATGTTCCACAAATGTTCTCAAACAGGTTCTCATGGTCTGGAATGCCAAAAACATGAGTGATGCAGCTGACAAGTTTAGTTTTTCAAGCTCTACTTGTCTGAAAGTATTTGACCTGCTTGAAATTCGCTTTTCAAGGTCAAAACCCTGAACAATTGCGTAAGCACGGGTTACTTTAACTAGTGATGTTTAAGCTGTCACTAGTGCGGTTTGCAGGCACAGATGCAGTTTCCAGTCATTAAAAATGACCCATGGTTGCATCCATTTGTGGGTGTTTAGAAAGTGTATGGAAAGAAAGTGAGAGGTGAGAAATGCAGATTGAGAGACATACATTTTGTCTCCACTGTTAATCCTTCATTATTGTGACCTCAAACTAGAGAGGCCACATATGATGCAGGAGGGAAAGACGATGTGGGGGTATTTGCACGACGTGCAGGGTCTGGAGTATCTTGTGCAATGGAAACTGGAAAATGGAAACCTTGCCTACTCCCTGCTCTGCTCCTGACCCCCTCTACAACCACTGCCATGCCCCACTGGCACGACTGGTACGAGTGGAATTGCACTTTCTGGTCAAACCAGGGTCACATACAAAGGGTTTACTTCTTAAATGAGCGTCTAAATCAAGCCTCATTCTCTCATCTCTTCTTTCCCCACCTCTCCTTTGGAGTTTAATGGGAGAGCTCTTTATCAAACTTTGACACCTAGACACACACACAAATGTACACGTCCCTCTGTAACACAGAATCTCTTCCAGCCTAACTTCCTGTCCTTTTAGTTTCCTTGCTAAGTCTTCAGCCCCCTAGCACAGTTCTTGTTTTCAACACACACTCATTCAGTCACTCCATTACACTATCTCTGTTTACCTTCTCATACACAAGCGCACATGTACACACAAGATTAAACACTGTGTAAATGGTTCATGTGACTATTGATCAAAGCATGCTGCCTAGGCTGTAAATAGCCCTGTGACCAGTGTGTGCAAGAGAGAGAGAGAGTTGTCATTACCATGCCAGCCTGGTGTAAATCCAGGTTGTCCAATAAATGCAGCATGTGACTGTTGACTGTGACTGATATCCGATACTGATATTAGATCTCATATGATAAGTATCCAGTAATTAGGGTTTGTGTTCTGGGAATAGAGAGCAGTGTTTGTGTATGTGAGCGTGTCCATTTCTGTGTTTTGTGTGCTCTTTTATTCACATTCTTTTCTAGTCCGAAAGTAGTAACTGTCCTCTCGATCTCGGTCTAGCTGTTATAGTGTTTGTGTTTGTACAAATGAATAACTGTACGCAGTTGTTGTCTGACTCGCTCTTGTCACAAACCACTTTTCCCATCTGTTCCCTGCTCTTTTCTGTTCTACCTCTGCTAATTCCCCTGTGTTCTTGGTGTCTTTAACTGTGCTCTCTACTTGTCTCTCTCTCCTTTGCCACTTTGTCTGTCATTTTAGCATCTCTGAGCAGCCTGTGGATCACTCCCTTCCCATCCCCTGGTTCATCGCTGACCAGCAGCTGTGCATCCAGCTACCAGCGCCGATGGCTCCGAAGTCAAACCACCAGCCTGGAGAATGGTGTTTTCCCCCGATGGTGAGCCAGATACAAACATATAACCGTGAAAATCAACTCAAAATCATTTTACGTAGAAAAACAACAACAAATAAAAACCTTGCATGAACATGCAATAGTAATAAAAGTATTACACATATTTATACACCAAAAAAAGACAGAAGTGCTGAAACAAATTTCCCCTTGTCATCTGCCACTGTAAACTTAACAAAAAGATGTATAAAACAAGTATATATCTGACACATTTTCACTCCCCAATCATTTATTCCTCTCCACGTCACTTTCCCATTTAAGGCTTTTATCAGGCTTCTGTAATTTGTCCTGTCAGGGCTTCCTCAGAATCCGACAGGCAGCTGAGAAAATGACACGCACTGGTGCTATGTGCTAATAACTGTACTCAAGTACACAATCTCACTGTGTGTGAGTGAGCAAATACTGACAGTGCTTTGGCTAGACAGGATGCTGTGTTGGCCTGTCACAGTAAATACAGCTGTCAGCCTCTGACTGCTCTAATCTTCTAGGTGCTCCAGTTTAACCGTATCAAACTGTGTTGTTTACCAGCTGTAACAGTAAATAAAAGATTTAGGATTCAAGAGTCTCTTTAGATGTGTTCACGTTATAACAGATGAAAAGGGTGGTAGATAGTCCTTGCAATTAACATTATAGAGAGTATTCCAACTAGTGTTCATGTGAAGCAGTGTGGTAGATGAAAATGTAATTTGTTTTCAAGGTAAATCAGAACTTGTCCTAACAAAAAGTACAAGGGTTCAGACCTAACTATATGAAATAAATGAGAGAAGTTACACACACACACACACACACTTAAGCCTATGGAAAGGGAATTGAATCCATCTCTGCTCTGAAGTTCACCCTTGTGTTTGTGTGTCCTGATCAGGTCTGTGGAGGAGAGCTTCAACATGTCTGACGAAAGTGGGGGACCGAGCCTTGGTGTAGCTCGGAAGAAGAAGATCGCCATTGGGGTCATCTTTATGCTGTCTCCCAATCCTGAGGAGAACAGCCAATTCCAGGATTTCTTTTTCTCACACTTCCCTCTCTTTGAAAGCCACATGAACAAACTCAAGAGTGCCATTGAACAGGTGATTTAATGTAGATAGCTTTAACTTTAGGCCATCTGTGTGAATCTTCCTGATTTCCCTTTCCTTTCCTTTCCTAAAATCAACAATAATAGTTTTACCAACTCTAAAGTGAGTGTTTCAATGTCCCCATTTGTAGAGATATAAATAGCGACCAAATACTTCTTTGCATTGTTTGTAATAACTAACCTGATTTAAGATTGACTGTCCAAATCTGACAGCATCCCTTATTTCTGTCGTTCTGTTTACTGGTGTCTGTAGTCTGTAAATTTTTCTCTACCATCCCTTTTGCCCCCCATTATGTCTTCTCTCTCAAATTCTCACTCTACCTTTCCTCTAACTGTGTTTGTCAGCTCAAGTGCTACATATCTGAAAGTGTGTGTGTTGTGTATTCTCAAGGCCATGAAGATGAGTCGGCGGTCAGCTGATGCCAGTCAGAGGGCCTTGGCTTACAGCCGAATGGTGGATGGGCTCAACGAATTCAGGTTGGGCAGCAACTTGCATTGACGCACTACATCACAGAGAATAGTCTTACATATTAAATTCTTTTCACATAACAACATAAACCTTTTCGTGACCTTTAAAAGGGAGCATCTTGCAATTAATATAACTTAAATTAAAGACAAAGATCACAATATTCACTGTATTTTTCAAAAAAATTCTCACTTGCAATGAACTAAATTAAAGATCTTTCATTCTTTTTCTATGTACAGTATCCAAATACTCCCTTTCCCTCTCTTGGTGCAAGCCAATATCTCCACATTTGACTTTTAAAATACGTTTCCAGGAAACAGACATTGGACATAACTTGTATTCATATGATGGATCCTTGTACCATGAAATCTGACACAAGGCTGTGTTCTGCAACGTGTTTCATTCAGTGTGTTGTGTTCAGTCTTCACTTATCCAGGACAACTGGATAGAAGTAGGCTGAACTTGGGTGTGAAAGGCAAAAACAACAGGCATGAAACTAGACATTTCACATGATCAAGAAAAAAATATATATTTTCCAAGAAATCTTTATATTTCCTTTTACAACTTTGATTACAGCTACACAATTGAAATTTAACAATACATTTTGTTGAGCAAAATTACTTTTCACATTACAGATTTCAGAAGCTGCTTTCTCAAATAAAGCTCAAGCCATCCAATGGGATCCAAAAGTCTCGGACTAAATATGCTTTTTATCCAGGTTTCATCTTTGATGGTGGCAAAGTCTTAATATTCCTAAAAGTAGGTCACCAGGTGCCCATACTTGTCCTACATTGTTTACGTAATGGCACTAACATTTGGGCAGTTTTAATGACCTGATTTAATGTTGGTTACATAAACAAAATGAGTATGTCAACTATTAATGTGGTTTATAAGAAAACATTTTGACATTTCCTGTGTTTACTGTTCAATGGTCACATTTCCTCCACACAAAGCTGTCATCAATGTATCGTCCCCAAAAAACTTATGTTTTTTTATCTTACTAACTGAAGCAAGTGTTTCTTGCTATGTGATAGCAGCCAGCCAGCATTTAGTGTCTGTGTAACAAAGTGATTTTGTGGGATATGAGAGTAACAGCTGAAGTGAGGGGATTCTGTAATTCTGCTCCAGTTATTGATGCAGTCTGCTGAGATGTAGCAGCTATTAATGATTAATTGGTTGGTGTGTGAAGACAATGCGATTTTATTTTCATTTTACATTTTTTTGCAGTTTTTTTCCCCATGTGATGTGCATTTTTTTTGTTCCTTTGAGTAACTTTAAACTGATAACAAGCATTCTAAGCCAAGTAAGAGCTGATGAAAGATGTTGGGCAAAAGAAAGGAGGAAGATATTGTTCCCTACCTGTCTTGGGTAAACCATGTTGCACTATAACTGCAGTGCATGCTGGGATATCTTGGTTTAGATATTTGGTTGTCTTTAGGGAAGTTCATTGACCAGAGTTTTAGAAGCTTCCAGTTAAAACTCTCCGCAACTACCATGTAAAAAGAGGATTCTTTATTTATAATCGCCTGTTCCAAGAATAATGACAGATAAATAGATATTTAGTTACTTTATTGATTCCAGAGGAAAATTCACATTCCAGTAGCAGCAAATTTTATATAAGGGCACATGCAGCAAATACTTAAAATGCAGTGCAAATGTGAAAATGATAAAGTGAACACAAAAAAACAGTTTTATGTGTGATGAAATAATTATAATTTATGAAATAATTTAAAATAATTTAGGTTCCTAAATTATGTGTGCAAGTGTGAGACATGCTTGTCAGCTCTGCAGAGCAATTTTTTTTTCTCACGAACTGAAACCCCCCACACTTATTTAATGTGCGCATGAGCATCCATGCCTGTCTCCGCCACTACTTTCACTTGTCACTGACACACTGGCAGGCAGTTCCCTCTCTGAGGTCCCCTCATTGCTGCAGTCATATGCCTGCTGGCAGCCAGCCACAGGAACCCAAACCTCCTGAGTGGCAACCCTATCTAGCCCAGGCACTGGCCATGAGCACCAGAATAGTAAATAATATATGTGTGCTGGCAGGAGGAACACTATTACACGGTACAAACAAAATATCTGTAAAATCTCACCTTCAGACAGCTAAATATAATTGTGACAACCTTTGCCATTAAGGGGTTTGAACTTCATGGAACACTACAGATGGAAACTGGAAAATATGCCTTAGCTGATGCTGCGTTGACGTAGTTGGAGGGAAGACACGCACACATAGACATGCACGCTGACAAAGATAAGCTGCATCTTTGGCAGAGGCATGTGTACATAAAAGTCACACTAACCAGTGTTAGGGGTTGCAACAAGAGCAGAAGCAGAGGTGCTGAACAAAATAAAACACTTAACACAACAGGGTTGTCCAATTCCCATTTCACCACACAAACATAATCACCCTCAAAATGCACCATGAGGCAGCTATCAGAAATGGTTTAGGGTCTGCAGCCTGCAGGATTGACAAAGTCAATATTGTGCCAACACTGTGTTTAAAATCTATAATGACCTAAAATGAAGTTAAATCAAAACAATACCAAAGACTGGTGTGCTGGTAATACTGATAAATTTTTTTGACTCAGAAAGTTGAATGTTTTTTTGCTCGAATGTGTTAATACATTAATTTAGGGAACAAATTGAATTACTGATTTGTAACTTAAACCAGAATACTATAAGACCATAGCTGCTCAGCTACAAGTTGCCTTGTGTTCTAGACTTAGAATAATCTTATAAAAACACAACCCACTGTAAAGCTAAAAGCTGAAGGTGCTCAGGAATGTTGAAATTGGTGGCCTGCTCTCCAAGCAAGTTAAATTTGTCTCTGCCGCCTGGTGCATTTTAATTTCATGTAACAGGCGCGATCTTTAAAGTTCACCTGAACAGCTGCTGCAGAAAGACTGAGACCAGACCTCACACTCATCTAGCACTGGCTCAGACTCAGGCCTCTCCCCACAGGGGGCCTTCATAGATGAATCTACACCACTTCAGGGTCAAGTAGGGCTTAACAAGACCCTGGATAAGTCAACTTGTTTACAACATAGGAATGAATAACGCACTATTCGATCATTCGATGCTGCCATCCCTACTGACAGTGACATGGAGAGAGGGTTGGAAACCTGTTAGTATGTGTCAAGGTGCAGTTTACATCAAGTATATCCTGTTTTTCTCCTGCTGGGGCCACTTAATACAGGGATCATGAATGATTGGTCATTGGTGATTCTTGTCAAGATGATCTCTTGGTCACTTAATGTAAAAGTTATGTAAAAGTCCACGGTAGCTTATTAGGGCACAGGTGTACTTGAATTGGCACTGGTTGGTTTACTTAGTGGACATTGAAGGTTAAACAGTGCTGTTTGTGTCATAACATCAGTTGAAATTAAACATTCAACCAAACTAAAGGTTAGGCTACAGTTTTTCAGCAAATCCTGCTGTTTAAAAAAGCTATTTATATTGAATAAGCACAATTTTTGGAGGACTTTTTGTCTTGTGGAATTTGTTGTCTTCAATGTTATCAGGTTCACAGGGTTTGCAGGGTTTTTGAGGGTTACAACACAAAATACGTTCATGAAATAAGGACTGCTTGCAACAACTGTATTGCAATAGAGCTGAATTAATGAATTACTTCTTCTTTTTATGCCAAGTTGAAAACTACTTTTAAACCCAAAGACTACACATGATGTTCCTCTGTACTGTGTTGTCACGTGTTTTCTCTCAGAAAGCTGACTGTCTACATTTCTCTGTCACTGGGTTTTTTATAGGTCAAAGCAATTGTTGGTTTACTGCAGCATTAACCTTGTTTACAGGCTGTGTTCTCACACCAGTGAACAGTAAGAGTAAATTAAGTTTGGAAGGTTTGGTCTCTTATCAGTATGAACCATAAAGTCTTGTGACGGATAACCTGAGATGATAGCTACACTCTAGTTTTAATTTAGACCAGGTATGCGCAAGTATTAGATGTGTTTGCAGGAGATTGCCGTTGATATATGGGTTCGATTTATATGTTTGCTAAGAACAGGGGGAAGTAATAAAATAACTCGTAATTAAAACTGATGGCTCTTTTTTTTCTGTAGATGTGCATTTTTTAAACCCTTAATCCAGCAGCTGCAGGCCATATTTCAGCTCTGACTTAAAAAACGCCTGATTCTCTACATTCCTCAGACTGCAGAGATTCCCCTCTGCCCCTGTGTCAAAGCTTGGCTGCTGGCCGAGACATGCTCACCAACCAGCCCCACGTTCCATGGAAACTCCAGTCCTTCTCAATGGACAAATGCCCAAGCTGAGCCACATACAGATAGTTCTACACACAGACAGTAAAAGAGACAAGGTTGTGTGTATGGGTGTGCACGAATTGGTCAGACTTTCGGTGACACACACACTCCCAGGGTCTCCTATGGTCTGAGTGCAGACAGCAAAGCTCTGTGAACTGAGATCTCTTTTGTTTACCCCGAGAGACAATAATATGCCTGTTCCATCTCTGTCTGTTTTATCCCTTTTCCCTCCTTCCCTTTCATTTGCTCTCTCTCCCTGCTGCTTTCATCCCTCCCACTCTTGCTGTACCTCAACTCCAGGATGACCATCTGTGACCTCTACACCATGCCCCGGGTGGCCGAGCCTGTCTGGCTGACTATGATGTCTGGAGCGTCAGAGAAGAACCAGCTCTGTGGTCAATTCATGAGGGAGCTCTCCCTGCTGATGGAGCAGGCCTCCAAGAACCAGTTGAGTGTCTACTTAATCCTGCTCTGCTATTACACAGAGTTTCTGAAGATGTTGTAACACTTGAAGAGGTTTCCTAGACTGAGGTAGATCTATAGGTCTGTCATGTTGCAAGCTGGTTTTCAGCTGTTACACCAACTTTTCAGTGGTGGAAACAAACGGTTTTGCCTGATCTGGAGCAAGCAGGATTAAAACAAGCTCACAAGGCAAAAAAGGAAAGACATGTAAATTAGTACTGGGAAATTAAGTTACACATGAATAGTTGTTCTACATCTTTTGTTGGCTTGTACTTCCCACACAGCTTTATGAACAGGGAAACACAGGCAGATTCACACTATTCATTTTGTCTCCCACATACACACGTTCTGTGGGCTGTTTCTCCCTTTCTTCTACTTGAACACACACAGACTTTATTCGTTGGCCGCAGAGAGAGCTGTAAATGAGAAGCTCTAAATACTTATTGTTGCTGTTACAAAGCCATGTCAAACCACTGCTGCACATATATGAATTGGTAGCAAGACTTTTATTGAACTTAGCACCCATATTCAGGGATTTAAGTAACATTTATTAGCTTCCCTGGAAGGAATTACAAGATTTTTTTTTTTTTTTTTTTGCTATCATTTACTACATTTTCATTCCAGGTTCAGTCCAGAAGACTGAAGCCCAGTTAAAGATTATTACATAAGCTTTGGGAATATAACAAATGTATATTTAATTTGCAGTTTTATTTTTATTCACCAAAGGCTTGTTTGTACAGGATAATCCAAAGATGTTCATTTTCCTTTGGCATGGGTACCCCTTACATACAAGACAATTAAAGCAAAGGCAGACACTAAATGACAGACCAACATGATACAAAACTCAATGTCTCACAATATGGGATACAGATGAAGTTATTAAAGGGCTTCAGACCAGCAAATATGGTAAACCTTTAGATGTGCATCTCAATTTAACAATTTCCAAAACCAGAATTGTCAATCTTTATAAATGTGTATATATATATATATATATATATATATATATATATGTGTGTGTGTGTGTGTGTGTGTGTGTGTGTGTGTGTGTCCCAACGTGAACTTTGTTCTCGAAGCCCCTGTATGCCCTGTGTTTGTTGGCCATAGAAACTGTGCATCCCAATCCACTGCTTGTGTTTCTCTGTCAGAATCACTTCTTAACTGAAGTCACTGTTCCTATCACCAGTGAATAACATGACTGCCATGCAAGTACACCTACATGCTTCTGACTGTTCAATTAAACGTTGTATCACCCTGGCAACCACTGGTGTTACTCTATCACATCATATCTTTCCCGCATCCCATCAGTATTTCCATGAGTGATAGATTTGATGACTATCACAGTTACAACTGTGGTTTAGCTCGTGATTGAACTTGACTTCCATGACAGTGTTGAGTCATGAGACAGGAAAGGAAGTACATACTTGTGGTCAGTAAAGAGAAGTTACTCATATGAATACAGTGTGTGTGTGTGTGTGTGTATACGTGCATTTTATTTATGAGTGCTTCTGCACAAGTCTCTAGGTATATGTTCATTTTATCAAAGTAGCCAAAGTTTTCTTTTAAGTAAGAGAATATCTGACCTGAACATAAAAGGTCAAGGAGCAACCAAGAAACAAAGATGTTTTTAAGTGATAGAAATCAAGTAGGAAGTGACTCTGCTGCTGACCAACCTTGTTTGATGCTCCAGATTCCTCCCAGCCTTACTGACCGCCGTCCTGACCAATCATCTGGCCTGGGTCCCCACCGTCATGCCCAATGGGCAGCCTCCAATCAAGATCTTCCTTGAGAAACATTCTTCGCAAAGCGTTGACATGCTGGCAAAGACACACCCCTACAACCCACTCTGGGCACAGCTAGGTGAGAGTCAAACAAAAACATTGACAGAATGCAAAGGTACCTTCACCCTGTATGTCTGAGAGCCTCGTGAGAGGATAACACCTGTGTTTGGTCTTTATTTTCAATGAAGCTGGAACTGTTGATCATTACAGCATGAAGATAAGTTAGGACCAAACTATGTTGTCTTCTTAGAACTCCACCAAGCTTTCAATCTGTTTTAGTTGTGTATATGTCAGTGTATTTCGGTTTCATGGGTGTAAAGTAGTTCCTACAGTCTGTGTTAAACCCTCTCTATAGTTGCATTTTACGTGAAAGTAAATTTTGGTATGTAATTGATATAGTTTCATAATTAAGATGCAATAATGTGTTTCTAGAATGTAATGAAATACAATAAATATACAGACATGGGAAACATTCAGAAAGTGAGTCAATCCTGACACCCAGTGTTCAAGGCCAAAACTGCAGATGAAAGCTCTGAGTCCTCGTGAAAATATGTAACATGAAGAGGTAAAGAGGAGTGAGGGGGAAAAAAAATTATAGGTGATGTTGTCTTAAAGAGAAAACATTTGTTACATGATGCTTGTTTAAACTGTCCAGGACACACCATAAAAGTATTTTTCTCCCTTTATCATATTTTTATACCCGTCATTGTTCACTGATGAAAAATGGGACATTCTATGACACTGACGAGTGTTTTGTTACTGCCGTTGCCTGTAGGGGACCTGTATGGGGCCATTGGCTCACCGGTGCGGCTGTCGAGGACAGTGGTTGTGGGCCGCAGGCAGGAACTGGTCCAAAGGCTCCTCTACGTCCTCACCTACTTCATTCGCTGCTCTGAGCTGCTGGAGACGCACATGCTGGACAGTGCTGAGGATGAGGCCATTGTAATGCCTGGTTCCCTCATCACCACCTCTCTAAGGAAAGGAGAAGTGGAGGAGTCGGACTATGTCTTAGTTACTGTCCATAAACCCAGTGGAGACTACTTGTCCCAAGGGGCCCGTGGCCGTCAGACTGAGGCCGAAGATAGCAGCTACCCTTCAGACAATAGTCTCCAGAGCAGCACTTATACAGATGCTGAGGTGGAGCATGGTACCGGAAGTACACCCAAGGAGGAAGATGAGGATGAGGAAGATGAGGAGAACAGCAGCGAGAGTCAAGGGTCTAGAAGCAGTTTGCTTCAGACGGGACACAGTCAGGGCACAGTTCCCATTATCAGGAATGCACAGGCAGCAGAACCTGGGGAGCTGAACAGGGAGTCTAACAGCCCAGTGGGCTCAGAGGCACGAGTGGAGACTGTGCTGCGTGTTGGCTCAGCCTCACCCAGGGAGCAGGTCTGCGTACCAGATACAGACGCCAAGGGGGAGCTCATTGTTCAGTCCATATCGTCAACTCTGTCATCAAGTTCGTCCCAGATTTCCGCAGCAGAGTGTAAAAAGTGTCATTCAGATGCAGGGATTGGAAACCAAGGTGTGAAAGTGCTGGCTCCTCAGCCTTTGGGAATTACTCTAGAGAAGAAGCCCCCAGATAAGAGCCTGGCAGCTATGGTGCCAGTACCGGTAATACCAGGAAACACCATGACGAGGCCCATGGCTTTGACTCTAACAGAGGAGGCGGAGCCAGCAACGAAAGTCACCTTCCTAATTGGAGACTCCATGTCTCCTGACTCTGACACAGAAAGCCGCAGAAAGAAAGTGGACGAGGAGTATAGAAAGCACAAGAAACACCTCAAGGACAAACTTCCCCAGCAGCTGCTCCTGCATCAGCAACAACAACCACAGCAGCTGCAGGGAGGAGTGGATTCAAAGACCAGCAACCCCAGTGCATCAGAGGACCAAACCAAACCGACCAAGGCGGCTCCAGCCCTGCAGCGGGTGTCCAGTAAGATGTCAAGGTGGAGCCAAAACTGTTTGGATGATTTTGATGAGTATTTCAGCCTGGATAACCCAGTGGAGACAAGGACATTAGACGATGTAGCCAAACTTCAGGAGGCCAGTACCACAGACAGTCTGCACAAAGACCTGCTGGACCCCTCGGGAGTCCCCCGGCCTGGTGACTATGGCAGTCACAGCTTTCAGGGCGCAGGCAGGAGTCGGGGTTTAGGTGTTTTTTTAGGTACAAGTAAAGGAGAGGTGGGGTCCAGCAGGAAGGGAGACACTTTGTTGGATGTCCAGAGGAGGTGTAGGTGTGGATCTACAGACTCCTCTGACACATGCTGCTGTAGGGGCTGCTCTTCTGAGCAGGACCAGGATCTTGTGTCGTCAGTCCCTGTCCCACAGGATGGAAGCAGCAACGGCAAAGAGGACCAAAAACGCAGGGCAGTTCCTGTCAATGACTGGGAGATACCACGCAACGAGAGCTCAGACAGTGCATTAGGGGACAGTGAGACCGAGGAAACAGAGGACTGGCAGGAAGAAATGCTGGTGCCCTTCCCAGGGTGAGTAGAGGAGCTGCCCTGGTATGAAGCTGAATTCAGTATTTTTATCCACTGCTTTAGTTGTAACCAGTAATCACAATAATATGCCGTGCATCATCTTTGACACGTTTGATTTACAGATCAAAGTTGGTGGAGAACTACTCAAAGCCAACCATAGCCAATTTTGGCCGGTCCCTGTTTGGAGGATACTGCCCCACCTATGTGCCAGACTTTGTACTGCATGGGATGCCCACTGATGAGAAGCTTCGACAGAACCTAATGGTTGAATTAACCCATGCTGTTCAGGTAAGGGGCTAAACTTTGAAGAGACAACCACAATGAGTTTAGAGAACACAAGCTAAAAATGAATGTTTTTCCAATATGCAGATGTTTGTAGTTATTTGGTTCCTACATTCGGGTTGCAACAGACGAGCTAATCACACAAATTAAATATAAACTTCAAAGAATAATTAGAATCATTTACTTTGGAAACTGAATTTTGTAAAAAGACAAACAAGATGATGTCATTAACATCAAATAACTTGTTTGATTAACTTTTCTTGTCCTCTGTAGCATCCAGTATTGGATGAGCCCATAGCCGAGGCCGTCTGCATTATAGCAGACACAGACAAGTGGACAGTGCAGGTGGCCAGCAGTCAAAGACGAGCAACTGATGTCCACAAACTGGGGAAGGAAGTCCTGGTGTCCAGCCTGGTTTCCAGCTTACTGCAGTCCACTCACCAGCTCTACAAACTCAACCTCTCACCCAACTTTGTATGTTGTACTTCTCTGGGTTTGTGCTGTTGATCACTTTTGTTCTTCTGCTTTTTCCAAACTAACCAACAATCTCCTCCTCCTTAGTGCATAATGCACCTTGAAGATCGCCTGCAAGAAATCTACTTCAAAAGTAAGATGCTTGCTGAGTATTTGAAGGGCCAGACAAGAGTCCATGTGAAAGAACTGGGAATGGTGTTAGGGTAAGCAGTCGGACTTTATTCCAAACACATAGATCACCTCACAGTGACAATATATAATGAAAACATGTACCAAGTAATGTGGAAATAAAGTGATTAAATAAAGTGGTTTATTTTATCCTTCAGATATCTTAGAACAAGTAGAAGGTAAAGTTGGAATAAATCAGCCTGGCACATCTGTACTGTACTACTTACACAGTGGATTCATTCCAAGCCAGAGCTGTAACATCACCACATGTCTCATATGAACTTTTTTCAGATGGTAAACAAAGGCCTCATTGAGTGGCCACTGCATCAGGCGTTATGCCAGAGAAGAGTGATGTTGCAATGAGTGGATGTCATTTTAATTGGCTAATTTTTGTCTCTTGACAGAATCGAGTCCAGCGACCTTCCGCTGTTGGCTGCAGTGGCCAGCACTCACTCCCCTTATGTGGCTCAGATCCTATTATGAGACTACAGACACCAAGGTCCCAAGCAGATGAGACCTGGGTGATCTCCCTGAACACAGCCGTCCATGCTCTGCAGCTGACCCCCGACATGGCTTCCTGTCCGCTTTGCTTAGTGGGGTCTCAGCCCTGAGCTGGGGTGGTGCTCGTCTTGGTGGACCACAGCCAGCACCTCTGCTCACAACTGCTGCTGCTGAATTTGGTGCAATGCTGATATTGCAAACGCACCATGGGTGGGAGGGCAGCTTGAGACCACAGTCCTTCAGATGGAGTGAGGCTCTCTGGTGACTGAAGCATCCCCAACATGACCTTCTCCTGTTTGAATGTTGTTTTTTAAAACAGGGCTTTTTACTTTTCTGGACACAATAGCCAAAGACTCCACTCATTTTCTGAGTTGAAAATGAAATTTTAAGATATCTACCGTACATTAACAAGGAATTCTGTTTTTTTTTTTGTTTTTTTTCTGTACAATCTTATATCCAGTCGTACAAAGTGAAGGATTACATGTTTAAAGGAAATAGATCGATATTTTCAAACTTTACTTGGAAGTTAATATCATTCTACGTTATCAATCTCATGCCCATTATGTTATGTTGTTTATCTTCATGCTTTTGTTTACAAGCCAAATTTCCTTGATATATCTCCACAAATCTGACTGATTTCATTTCTTTTTGTCAAATTGCAATGCACACCTGAGTTTAAAGCCTATTTTTGTGTGGCAGAGGTTGTGACCGATGCACACCATGAGCTTTAGTTTTACAAACTGGTTTTGAAATGGCTAAAAGTGGCTTTGACATTCTTATCATAGGTACAGCACTACCTCAGATCTTCATATGGGCAGTAGATGAGACACACATTTACAGCTGCCCCATAGA
Source organism: Echeneis naucrates (assembly GCF_900963305.1). NCBI lineage: Eukaryota > Metazoa > Chordata > Actinopteri > Carangiformes > Echeneidae > Echeneis > Echeneis naucrates. The sequence continues at coordinate 8,825,263 of NC_042524.1, forward strand.
GAACCCTGAGGTATACTTTTTAAGATATTTTAATCAGAGGAATGTCAGCGTAAACTGTGTACAGACTCTATGCTGTGTTCTTTGAAAAGGGGAAGGCTGTTTGATTCTGTACGATGATGGTTACCAAGAAAAAGGAGGAAAAGATATTTTTTCACCAGGTTGTGATTAGAAGGGTTCCTTTCTACTGTGGAAAAATGAAAACACGCACCATCTACATATATTTTAAAACTAAATGCTGAAATATTTTCACACTTTTATAGCTTTGCCACCTTTTTACCATGTTTACGGCTTCAATGTTTGCTGCAGAGAGAGACGAGAGAGCGGAGGAACACAGTAGGCCTTATAGTGCATATGTATGTATCAGTTAACACTACTGTATTTTCAGACGTTTCTATGACAGTTATACTCACAAAAACACTTGCAAAATACAAAACTATAGTAACGCACTTTTATTTTTGTGTTATCCTTTTGATTTTCCATGACATTGACTGAAAAAATTATTTGGGCTTTTCTGCCATAAACCCCAGGTGCAATTCGCAGTGTAAAAGTGAGCCCAAGTTGGTTTCCTACTTTGTGTTTTTTGGATTCTCTCCTGGGCAAGAAGTGTAACCTGCAGTGGGCGAAGGGGCATTATTTAATCAGTCACAGTATTACGTCTTTGATAGCGCTGGGAATTGAATCTGTTCTTTGTTTGATTGCAGAAACAGTAGGGTGAGTGGAAACTTACCAATGGGCGAATGCATCATAAGAGTTTCAGACATATTTGTGTTCGCAATGTCTGTCACCCCTGTACCTTTGCTGTAAATGTACATTTATGCCAAGGGAACTGGAAACAGGGACAAAATGGATTTTTTTTTTTTCTCTACACTGAGAATGACTTGTCTCTACAAGGAGCAAGAGTAATTGGCTGTGTAACCCTGAGAACTGGACAGTGTTAATCTCTTTCTATAAAGTCAAATTGCACCCTGAATATAACCCAAGTCTTAATGGAGAAGTGGCATGAATGCATTGCAGGCTTCTGGAGAGATCCTTTTGCTGGTAAAATTGATACACGCTTGTTATTGTATTGAAGATGCTCCGCTATATCAACTTACGTTTTGTACAAACCAGTCGTTATGTTTGAAGGGTATGAATTTTTATCTGCTTCTCCATCTTTGTATATGAATAAATTATTTAGTTGCTCTTGGTATGTGTAACGGTTCATGTAAACTGTACATACTCTGTTTATTTCCATGCATTTGTACAGAATGTCTTTTAAGAATTGTCTCCTCAAATTATTTTCCCAATTTTATGGGAATGTTGTGCAATAAAGATGTCGATGTTGAGAATTTATGTCTCCGTGGGAATGTCTTGTCACTGAATCAAAAGAAAAGGGAGGACAAGTTAAATGCTTAATGTGTGAATGTCCCAAAACCAGCGATCCATGAACTATAACTCAGATACAGGAATTTCATACCAACCATTGAGAAGAAATGACATTGAAGCTACATTAGAAAGCAGCTGAAAGTGAAGCCAAAGGCCTGAGCAGCTCCGGGCTCTTCTGTCACATCTCAGATTAGCAGCTGTGGTTTCTCCTCTCTTTTCCCACAAACACTAAATAAACTATCCTCAGATTGTATAATTGTCATGTGTGATCTGGTTTTCAGCTTTGTGCCTATCCCAGTTGGGAACTTTTCTTTCCCTTTTTTTCCCTCCAAATTAAGATTCATTCAGATATTTTTAATTTCATTTGCAGAATATTTGACCTCCATTACTGTAAAATCGCATTATTTCTTCCACAGAGGGGAAAGTAGTCATAAATTGGCCTAGAGTCTATATAAGAATGGCGCTTTTGTTGACACCGGAGGCAGGCTGACGTTTAATTTTCACCATCTGGATCACACATTTGAGCCACCTTTTCAATTTACCCCTCTGATGCTGACCCCGCCCCGTCCCGCTCCGCCGGCGGAGCAGGAGGCGTAACGAAACGAACGCACACACCGCAGTTACGTAATAAGGAAAGGAGTGTCCGGACTGACAGAAAACATGACTGTCCCCTCTGACTGTCCATCACTGTGTCCACACTGTCCCTCAGCTGTGTGGCTGTAGACAGACAGGGGACATGACTACAGCTGACTGCAAAGTGAAGTTTAATTGAATTTAAATAAACCAAAAAAAAAAAAAAAAAAGTGCGCAGGGCAGCTGTTGTTTTAAAATGCGCTTTACTTTTTAAAAAGCGTGAAACAGACAGGATTGTGGTTGGAGGTCCATCCGGGACACGGACCGGTCCGGGCTGCAGCCGTCCGTGGGTGCGTTCACGGTCACAAGTTAGAGGGAGGACCCGTGATGCGTTTAAAGCCCCGTTTCCAACCTCGTAAGTGTGACATACTATTACGCTTGCAACTTTAGAGAAATAAAGATCAAGTATTTATTTATTTATTTATTTGATTATTTATTTATTTGTTTGTTTGTTTGTTTGTTGTCTTGCGGCAGTTAACATAATAATGACATTCATGTTGCTCTTGTGCAATCAACTGACATAGTCTTCATCAGAAAACGTCATCTAAAGTTGAAATAAAGTAAAAGCCTAACACTTTTGTCTCTGTGTCGCCTGAAGAGACTTCAGCTTATGGAGAGTTCAGGAAAATGTCAGTGAAGTGGACCTAAGGTCGTTTTGTCAAACTACAACAGTTAAGTTTTAATGAGAATCTTTTATAAAATAAGCCATCTCCTTACTCAGAATGGCAGCTCTGTCTTCATTTAAACAGATTAAAACCACATGAATCACTTTGGGAGCGTGTTTCTCTGTCAGTGTCCACAAACTGAATCTTTCCCTCCCGTTTCCAGGCACCTCCAACTCGTAACGTTGCTGCGTCCGTCCTGTCCCGAGCGGGCCCTGAACGCCTCCTGAGCTCAGAGGCAGATGTCGTCAACTCTCCGCTCCTCCTCGGCTCTGAAGGAGGTGGGATCGAAATCTGAACTCCTGGAGCCGGAGCTTTCCCCGAAAGATGCCCACACTTCAGCTCAGGAGGTGCCGCAGGTCTAACTCCGTGTGTTACCCGTGTTCTGTTTTTCCGTAGCAGTTGGAGTTGTGTTTTTTGTTTGTTTGTTTTGTTTTTTTTTTTTTTCAATCTCCTGGAAAGAAGTAGCAGCTCCGTTTGGGAGTAAAGTCCATCCATGCTCGACTCGGCGGGGACGGGACCGGCGGGGATGTGAGTTCAGTTCAGCCCCGGATCGGCTACAGAGCAGCTAGGAGCCGTGAGATCATCCGAAGAGGAAGTGAAAGTCGTGTGTGTGGATTTGAGCCGAAGTTATGAAAATGACCGGAGCCATGGAAACTTCTTTCAAACTGGCTTTGAAGAAACCGCCCTCGCTGCGGACGGCGGAGGTAAACAAAACTATCGTGTCGTTAATTAGCATAGCTCGGCTAATGTTAGCACGAATCAAAGTGTTGCTTCTCCTTAGCTGTCTTTAAAACACGCTCAGCGGACTCTTCAGCGGGAGTTACTGGCTCAATACTGCATTGAATTATAGAAAATAGAAGAAAGAGGCTGCAGAAATGACACTCAAATGGAAAAAACATGTAAAACCATACAGGACTAAGTGTATCTTTGGTACCCAAACTGGGGTGCAGGGACTTTAGAGGGTCCCTGGTTGGACTTCAGGGGCCCCAGTTAAAAATGAGTCTCAGGAGACTTTGAAATGTTGAATTAAAGAAGAGTAAAATGTTGTCAGGACCCTTCAGTGTCATATAAGGGACTGAAGCCCCAGGACCTGCAGCTTATGGTGGTCTTCCCGCACTGCAAAGCATTCTGGGCCTGAAACCCAGCATGGCGTCACAGCTTCCCATCAGAGGCCTCAGGCCAAAGCTGGGGAGATAAATAGTGTAAAGTCAAGTTTTGAATGAGGCCGGTTAAATGTAATCACCGCTGCTGTCACGTCTTTCCTGCCTGTCTCTGCCTCCTCCCTGCACAAAGCTGTGGAAACAGCCACTGCTTCAGTTCGCCATCTACCCCGAAAATGGCTCACAACATACTCCTTTCCATGTTCAGCTGCCGCTGATAGTTTTCAAGTGTAAGCTGTTTTCAGCACACTGTTAGTGTAACCCCCCCTCCAAAAAAAAAAAAAAAAGCTTAAAAAAAGCCAGGTTTCAGCTTTTCCCAATGCTTTTGAATGGGCCCCTTCTCATGGTCTGATCCTCTGTTTGTTTGTGGGTGTATGGGAGGCAGAAAGCCTCATTCACACAGTCACAGTGGGTTGTGTGCACTTCAGTCAACCATAAAAACTGTGTGGCCCACAGGTATACAGCACAGTCACAGCGGTAACACAGATCTGTGATTTGGCAGGTGAGCACTTTGATAATATAACGAAATGCTCCTGAATTCGGTGGAAAACACCTGTAAATGCTTCCACCCCTTTACATGGACAGTGGTGCACTTCCCGACTCTCTAGAAGTAAACCCATTAATACAGCAGAGGTGAAGACAAACAAAGTGAAATGTTTCCAGGCAGTTATTCATAATTCATGAAGATACAGAGAGTCTTGATGTAGCTCTCACTAAGCATTAGGCACCTGGTATTAGACAGACAAGTTCATAAAGCCAGCCCTCCCCACCCCCACTCAGGAAATCACAACTCTTAGATGACTGAAATATCCAGCAGTTGCTCAATAAATCAAAAGTGACTTATCATTTTTACCGCACTGTCAGATGAAGTTAATAACACCCAGCAAATTCGAGGTCCTAATGAACCTTTAAACCTTCCTCGAAGACCCTAAAAATCCAGTAAAGGTAATGAACATGATGATGCAAGAGAACGCTAAAAGATATTAAGACATTTTTTCGTATTTAGATTCTCCTTTAATAATAAACATTTATGAGCTGTTGTCTTCACTTCAGTGTTTGATCATGGCTGTAGTTGTGGATATTTTCTGCCTCGGTTGTGTAGTGTTCTGCTGCACCACCAGCTGTAGGTTTCTTAATAAGTCTGGACCTGTTTATGAGTCCAGCGATGTGTGGCCTCCAGATACAGATTTGGCCGTTGACTCTTCAGCTGAAACCTTTTACAGATCCACCTGTAAAGAGGAAGGAGTTTCTTCTCAAATGGCTTTTTAGGGACTTTTTGTAGTTCACAGTTCAATACAGCTGGATGGAGTGAAGTTGGCACAGAACACCAAAGTGATGTGAAATTAGAGAAGCAACGGTTTTACATTTTTGGAGATATTGCTTATTTGCTTTGTGGTGGAGAATTAATTGAGGGGATTGATGTTCCTGTGTCATTGCCTCATAAATCCGGACACAGATCTTTCTAAAGTGGGAAATTGTCATTTTTACGCTTTGTATATACTAATTATGTTAATATGGACAATTTGAGGTTTATAGGTTCTCGTTGGCAGATATTACCCATTAATAGTGACTGGGGTGGCACGGAACTGAAGACCATCACCACACAGCAAGAGGTTTCTGAGTTGGATTCCCTGTGCCGATGTGGTTTTCCGTCACATAGTCCAGCTTCCTCCTGCAGTCTAAAGACACGTTTAGGTTTTAAATTCCCCGTGGGCCTGTGTTTGAGGGTGAATGGTTGCTCCTTTTTGTTTGTTTTGTCTCTGTATGTCTCTATATGTTGGTCTTGTGGAGTGGCGACCTTTCCACGGTGAACCCCACCTTACCCAATGTCAGCTGGGATATGTTGGGTGGATGGATAGACAGTGTACAGTTAACATGGTCTCATTATTTAGGAAATAAGATGTATTCAGGGAAAATACTGATTCCATGGTAATTCATAGAGGAAACAATTAGTTAATTGACAAATTTGACTTGGTTCATTCATCATTTTTAAACCAAAGATTTCGTACACCTGCTTTTTCATTAGCTTGGATTTGCTTCTATTCTTTGTCATGAACTATATATCTTCACATTTCACACAGGTGAACAGACAAAGAACACAGCAAGCAATTTGAAGACCATTTACTCTCTAGAAAATGTCTTTTAACTATTATTAAAAATATCCAAGGAAGTCATATGTGGTGTAGATTTTTTATTATTTATATATATTTATTATTTTTATTATATATATTTATTATATTTATATATATATTTATTATTATTTTTATATATATTTATTATATTTATATATATATATATATATATATATATATTTTTTTTTTATATAAGATTTTGGTCAAATCAGGTGAGTTGTTTCCACAGTCGGCCTTCAGTGAGAGTTTTTACACTTGAGCCCATCAGCAAAATTTGTTAGATGGAAAAGTTTTAGACAAGCTGTAGGTACATGTGTCTCCTGTGCAGATGTTTGGCTCCATTTATTAATCTCTCCCACAGCAGCTTTTATGCCCCGTCAACCTTTCCCAGTATCCTCATTTTTCCATCTGCCTCTTCCCTCCCTGCCTATCTATCTGAGTGCCATCCAGATGCCCTGGCAGTAGCAGGCAACAAATCACATTGGGTGATTTATGGCGGTTTTTGCAGCACCCAGTACATATCGGACATTTATGGGAATTCCAACCATCACAAAAACCCCAGAACTCCCTCAGGAAAGAGCAAGTGAGAGGGGAGAAGAAGGACCCTTAGACTTAAGTGGTGACTCCAAGCTTTTTAAGCAAGGATCTGGGCTGTAGAGGAGAGCGGAGCAGGAGATAGAGACCAGTGTGTGGTCGATGGTGTGTTCTTGGAGAGCAAGCAAACGTTTTAATAGAGGCTCCGTGTGTCTCAGCAGAAGTTACCAAAGAGGGTGGTTTTCTGAATGCTGACACAGCTCACCAGATTACAGCTAAAGGATAATACAGATGGTGTATTTTTTTTTCTTTTTCAAAGTGTGAGCCAGTTGCCCAGGTTCCTGTCTTTTTGGTTCCATCTGCACACAGTCAGCACAGAAGCATCATTTTGTTGGTTTCCTCCCCTAAGCGGCCTTTGGCTCACACTTGTTTCTGCACAGGTTGAATAATGGTCACCACAGACCTGATTAATCACTCTTAAACTTTCTCTGTTTCCAATCATCATCTCATTGTCCAGAGTGTTGTACATTCATATGTGGCCATTGTGTTACAGTAATTCACTACTGAATGAAAAAACGAGAGGCTCTGCCAGGAGATAATAATAGATAGATGTTGAGACAACTTGGTTTTTTGGATATTTTCTTCTTTTTAGCCAATTCTGCAAGCACTATTGGCAGTTTACTTAACAATCTATCTAGCATCTTAAAGCTTAAAAATGAACTTTTACTTGACAAGTGCGTTCCTCCTTTTAAAAAAGGAAAAACACTGAACACTGAAGCCTTGAGGTGTTTTGCCCCGGGATTAGCTGCTTAAGGAAGAAGATGTAGGTCACAGCAGACAACATGAACGTGTGTGTTGTCACAGGCTGGTATAGCTGATCTGTATGTTTCTGTACAAAGTCTGCACATAAACCTGAATGCATGTGTGCTCAGCTCAGTCTACTTGTCTTCTGTTTCCTCCTTTCAGCATTACTTCACCTGTCTCCAATGTTGCCCAGGGCGTCATTGTGTTGTTGGTACAGGATACCTTAAATACCTCCCACTGCATTTTATGTCAGTGATACACACACACATACAGGGAAGGTCTGCTGTGTCCGATGAAGGTGGGAATGAAGACACACTAGTGATGATAAAACAGGCATTTTCTCCAAAAACTATGGCTAGCTGTCTGTCAGGTTTCTTGCAGTGTAATGGTGTTGGTCTTATAAAATACTATGAAAAAAGAGAAATGGCTGTAGTTAGATCCACCCAAACCCTCTAAAGTGTTTTCCATGTGTAAACAGTTCCTGACAATGTGAGCAAATATGAATGTTTGATCACAGTCTGGGTGAAAACCAGTTAGACACCAGTGGTGACTGAGCCGAGGCCCAAGGGCTCCTCTCCGATGTCCAGTGGACACCTGTGGGGCACTTGTGATACTTCAGCGTGTCTTTAACTTCTTAGCAGTGATGGAATTGGTCGGGCAAAAACAGACTGTGTGACATCACCAAAAGTACATTTTCAATGACAGAAATCTCACCATTCAAAGCTGTTTATAGTGAACTTATAATGTTTATTGGTATTGTGTAGACTGGGAATGATTGTATGAAAGTAGAAATCCTTAATGGTGCTTGTGATGTATTTAGGCATTCAGAACTGCCATATTTTTACCTTACTGCTTTTTTGCATTATCTGAGCTCAGATACATTAAATGGGAGTCTCAGGAGATATATTAATCCTCTGAAGTAAAAATATTGCTAAAAATCATATACAGCAGACTTCATCGTCTCTTTTAATATTTTTTTTAACGTGGGTCTCAAGTTTAACTTTAATTTGTGGTAAAGCCTCTTGAGAACGTCAGCTCCAGTTGGAAGGATTTCTCACAGTCAGTTGGTGTTGTTTGTTTCTCACCTACACAGGTGACCTGCGGCTCAGGCAGCTGTTGATGTGAAACTAGCATGGTGGCACTTTCTGTCTCAGTGGCACAGTTTTAACCACAGTAACTAGCTGATCACTAACCAGCAAGACAAACAAGCCATCAGTAGTGAGAGAGTAAAATACACAGAGCTGGTTCGGATATTAAAAATGAGGGAGCTTTGATATGTGAATAGAGGAAAAAGCTGCAGATTATTAAAAGAAAGACTTGAATGAAACAAACAGAGCTAAAGTCTGAGAGAAACATAGAAAGACAAAATAGAAAAGACGTTATTGTAGGAAGGTAGAGAGGTGTGTGTGTGTGTGTGTGTGTGTGTGTGTGTGTGTGAGTGTGTGAGTGTGTGTGTGAGTGTGTGTGAGTGTGTGTGAGTGTGTGTGAGTGTGTGTGAGTGTGAGTGTGAGTGTGAGTGTGAGTGTGAGTGTGTGTGTGTGTGTGGGGACAGCCAGCAAAGAGAGCGAGAGTAGGATACAGATGAAAGCACTGCTGAGATTTCACATGAAACCCCAGAGAGCTTACACAAGGCAGAAGCAATAACTGAATTTGGTGAGTGTGACTGTGTGCTTAAAAAATGACCAAAAACACACCATGAAACACTAAAACCCTGTTCATGAGGAAAAGCCATTTTGTCGCCATTGAGAGAAAGTCATTTATTATCCATAGTCATGTTAAAAAATCATTTACACTGTGATGGCAAAACGTGTTTTGTTGTGTTTGTTTGTAAATGCTTGTTCAAAAACCATGTCAGAGTGACACGACTAGAAAGAGAATTTATGATGATGATGTATAACATATATGATATGAGTCTAGTTTTAATAATCCATCCATGAATTTTGTTATTTTTCAAACACTGCGTTACACTCCAACTCTGTTTTCTCCCTTTGTTCTTCTTTCATGTCAACAGCCTTAGGCCTTTTATTACCCACAATGCAAATCCAATGCTGGCAGCTTGGTTGGAGGAAGGGGGGAACAGCTGATGCAGCCTCATGTGAAATCACGTTTTCTATCAGATTTCACACGGCTCTCTCCGAGCAACAAAAAGGGTGCACATACACATCATATTTGAAAAAAATAAACTCTAAGTCATTGAGTTTTGGGGTCTGAAAAAAATCATGACTACCGTCATTTTACTTTAGCTCTTTGTTTTAACAATCATGATGTCATGCTGCTCTTGTTAGAAAGTATTTTACTGGAAATGCTGGCATAGTTTAATTTGATTGGCAGATTCATTGTATTGCCAGATGCTGCTCCATTGTTTTGTGGTAGAAGTTGCGTTAGGACCAACTCTTTCTAATTTTCCTTTTTTGTTTGGCAGAGTCAGGAAGCTATGATTTTTTTTTTTCATGCAGGCTGTGTTTGGTCTCATCTTTTGGTTCTGGTTATGATGCCAAAGATCGGATACACAAGCTCCTGAAAACAGAAATGTCAAGTTTTTCTCTAAAACATCAACCATTACAATAAAAACCATGAGTCAGTGGTCAGCCAAAATCTTTTGGAGAAATTTAATACCCTACAAGTTTATTTGTTTCATCAGGCCTCTTAAGGTGTTGACAGGGAGAGCAGCAGATTGGTGCATTGCAATATGGAACATGTCCTTTCTCTAATATGAGTACTGAGAAGGGGAAGCCCTTTGAGGAACAGAAATTAGGCAGAAAAGGCTGTCTTCAAGTGTTATCTCATTTACTCGCAGTAAAAAAATTAGACATTGATTTCCTGACCTTGATGTTTTTTGAGAGACCCAATCCGTCATGATTTGAGGGTCCGGTATTACCCTACAGTGCAGCTGTCTGGTACTGCCAACATCCTATGCAGGTCAATTTCATTGTTTCTGACCAAATGTAGGAGACCTCTCCAACCTTCCTCAAGCTCTGGCTGAAAAAGAATGACGTAAATGTGTGCACATCTACTGTACACACACCAAACACTCTCACACCTGCCAGGAACAACATCAACAAACCTAAATGTGCCAACAAACTGCACGACTGAGAGAGTGTCTTAAATTAAAAGGATACAGAGGAGTCTGTGAGAGATAAACGTAGAGAGGGGCCACAGTGGAAGACAGTGTGTTTGTGTGTGCGTTTGTGTTGAAATGGGTGAATAAACACAGCCTTCCTCTGACCCGGGCCACTGAAAGCTGCCCTTGTGGGTCCAATAAAGGTCTCTCCTAACTCCACTGAAGGGCCTGTGGGCTGCGAAGCAGACAGATGAGAGAGAGAGAGAGAGAGAGAAAAAAACAAAAAACACCAAACTGCAATGACTCAAGTTCTAGTGAGGGAGTTCTTCGTCGTATCTGCTCTATGGTTTGTGGTCGTTGGTTTCCAAGACTGGTGACAACAGTCCCCACAATGTATATTTCAGTTGCATGTAGAAGTCTGAGAAACAGCACAAGGGGAACATGAGGACATTTTAAAACGCTCTGCAACCCATTAAAAATAACAATTTATTACATGAGCCAAGAAAGACGGGGAAATTTGTGTCATCTGAAAGACTGAATGCAAAGTGTGACCCACCTGTGTTATTCAATGACATATTAATACCTTAATTGGAAATAGAGCAGTTGGCAAATCCTTTTCAGGTGGGACATGTAAGGGATATTGATTCCACAGCAGTATCAGTTTACTCATTATGAAACTGGAGCTCATGAAAATATGACACTCATGTGAATCTGTCAGTTGATGGGAAAGAGTTTCTGCAGTTCAAGGCAAAGTTGATACTCAGGCAGAACACAGAACAACAGGATGTTGTTTGACTGTTTTTTGCATGTTAGCAGCTATGACTACACCGTCAGTTGTTCCTCCACTTTGATCCAAACATTTCAAGGACAGCTGAATGGAGTGCTGTGCTGTGGCATTTTATCTTTTTTTTTTAATTCAAAATTCTTTGAAAATTACACTTTTATTACTGTTGTTGTTTCATCTCACACCACCTACAGGTTGAAGTTTTAACTAAATCAGTGAAATATTTTCATACCTATTTGATAGCTCTACATCTGTAGCACAACTTCTTGGTCCCCAAGGACAAATTTCAGTAATTGTGGTGATCTAACTTTAAAACTGTTAGGATGACATTTTTCTATTCTTATTTAGTGACATTTACATTCTAGACATTATAATTACTGACTTTTCCTGCATGAACTTTGGTACACCCATTTATGTGCTACACGGACTGTATGTAGTAATTTTGGCAATCCCATAACATTTCACTGGGCAGTCAAGAAGTGAGCTTGTCCAGATGGGCTTTGTGTTTTGTGCAAATAAGCTAATTCCAAGATTGAGGAGTGAAAAATATATATATATGTGTGTGTGTGTGTGTGTGTAAATATTGAACAATTGTAGCATTTCACAGAGCAAGCAAAAAACAGCTTTCTCTTAAATGGACAGTAATAAAAGGACTTCCCCTGAACAGACTTTTGGGCATTTTCGGTTACTTGACTTTATTTTTTCATTCTAACTCGCACTGAAAATGTAAACTTTTCATGATGAGCTTGTCAGTTTCAATTGGTGAATTGTTAGGAGTGTGAGTCTGTAAAACCGGTTTTTGAAGTCCCTCATTCACATCACGGCCCACAACACCAGCTGGGCTTTGTTTGAATGTAAACACGTCAGCGTTTCCTGTGGGCATCACCGACCTCAGCCCAGCGGCCCATGGTCCCCAGTGTGCTCGCATGTTTGCCTTTGTGTGAAAGCGCAAACATGCAGTGTGTCACTGCGTGTGCGTGTTGTGTTGTGCACTGTGCACAGTAGCTACATTCCCCACTGGACAACGGGCGTGAAGAGGTGGATATAGGTAGCTCTGATCTGTTTTGTTTGGTGACAGTGTGGACTGAAGCTACAGGTGGGCTCACCTTGCATAGTTCAGTCACCCAGCGTCGGGGTAACCTTCATGTTTTCAGCATCACTATCTGCTTTAACACAACGCTTAACATGTCTCAAATTCGGAAAGCTCATCAAGTTGCTGTACAACCTGATGACATATAATCGTGCAAATTCAACTTGATAATATATTGAAAGTGTTTTTGAAAACCTTTGGTTGAAAACTAGAGTTTAGCATCTTGCAGTATTAATTTTTAAAGTAAAATGGGCTTTCTGTGGAAAGTAGGATTACAGGATTTTGAGAACTTTCCTGAAAACCAAATGGAACTGATTGTTGATCCTCTCTCTATAATGTAATTCTGAAGGGTCTTACAAGTGCATTGAGTTGATGTTTAGATTGGTTATTTTTGAGCTAGGTGATTAATATCCAGTCAATTGACCCAAACACTGACATGGTGCGGTACCAGAGGGTCCTGGCTCTTGGCTCTGTCTGAGCAGATGTAGGTCAAGGCAGCCTGTATCAGAACCTGTTGCTGCAGTTCTCTTATTAAAGCAGTTTTATGACCTTGCAAAGCTGGTCTGGAATGTGTAACAGAAAAAGAAAGCAGCAGATGCTTCCAGCTGTGTGTCTGTGTGTGAATGTCATTAACTGATTGTGGTTGACTATATATGAATTTGGCTGTTGTGTGTGTGATGTGTTTTCTGGTATAAATGGCAACGTTACAGAATTTCAAAAAATGCACTGTTTTTGTAGAAATATTATATGACTGTGGGAAATTACCTATGAGGAATAAATCTTGATGCAGTGCTCAGTAAGTGTATTTTTTTTTTTTTCAAATGACATTAGAAGAAAGGATTTCACAAGAAAAAGATCTCATGCTCTGTCATGCAGAAGTCATGCTTCCACTTGAATTCAATTTAATCTTTTAATTATTTATTCATTTTCAGATGATTTTCTGAGGTAATTTTTATTTTTAACATGATGGTAATTTCACCTAATGTTCTTTTTATGGAATTAATTCAAATTTGATAGCTTGATGTCCTACACATCCTGGTACTTTTTATGAGCTGTAGATAATGCTGTCAGCATCTTGTAAAGGTATATTAAAGTATTTACAGTTTGTGGAATTGAAAGGTTTTTCATTTTCTGTCTGTGGTGAAAATAAATGCTGCGTGTGCAGTTTTAAATTGGAGAGAGGTTGCAGAAAAACCTTCTCCAGGACACTGCTGCAGACAGAGCCGCAAATAACCTCCTGACCGTTGAGCCCACAGAGGCCTGGTCGATGTTAGCTGTGAGATTCCTTCCAGCAGATTAACTGTGCTGCTCTGCAGGAAAACCTTGAAGACTATATTTTGGAAAGCTTTCTATCAGGCTCTGCAGAAAGGATCCCATCTCCCGTTAATTCAAAATGGCACTGTTTAAGGAACTAACAGAATCCGAATGAGATTTCCCATTTACGTCAAAGCAGTGTTGATTTACACCACATTCACGACTCCCTTTCCCCTGCCAACCACAACTTGGCTGTCATGTTACACTGCCCTTGCCGACAAAAAAGGTGCATTTGAGAATAAGTCTTGGGTTGTATGATATTACCTAGACTGATATCAGTATCATGATGACGTGTTGTATTTTTATTGGTGATGATAAATCAAACTAAAGCCTCTGCTTGTCCAAGGGGAAATAGTGCCTTAACTCGTGAGTAAGAGCATTGTTGTTCTGCCAATATATGTGTAAAGGAGAGATGCTGTTGTGCTATACATCATACATTTGACCCCATAATGCTATCGTAAGTATATGAAGTATAAGTGTATGATATATAAGTCTGCTATCTAAAATCTCACTGTGGTGTTTTAAAGAGTCTTATTTATAGTGGTATAACGGGTTTTATACACAGTTCTTCAAATCTTTGGTGTATAAGATGCTCCCCCTTTCTTCCTTCTATCTTTCCTTCCTGTCGTCGTTACTTTCAAGCTTGCCAGCCACTAAATGGTTTCAACCTGATTTTTACCCCCTTTTGACCCAAACTAATTGCACAATTGAGTTGATTTCTGCCACACTGATTGTCGTGCTGTTTGAGGCACCTCATTAATCACCTAACCAATTGATAATCTCAAACAGCTGGTTGGATTTCTTGCAGTGTAGATGTCTTGATCAGGCTTCTTGTAGTTTTTAATTATTTTTGACAGATTTATTGTTGGCGATGTGAATTGTCCTTTCAGTTGCCATTATTGTTTTTGCGTTGTTAATTGATTTTTGTTTGGGCTTATACTAAACAAACATGTTCCCTTATGTCTGGGAAATATGATTTTGTTGCTGATGATGTTATCAATGTACAACAATTTTGTAACACGTTAGCAGTAAATAAGCGACAGCAGCTGCTTTTTGGCATTGCACTTCGCCATATTGTTACTTTGATTGCATTTTGATTTATCATGCAGCTGTAGCACAAAGTAATGACTCCTAATGTTGGAGTTAAAGTAATAATTTCAGAGTTTTACATATGTGGCCTCTCGGCTTTGCATTTTTGACCTTCATGATTTTGAATTCTTTTCTTTGTTTCCGCAGTCATAAAACATGTTTTCATTGTGTGTAAGGTTCAGGGGCGCACACTCAGTACGTAGGTTTAAACATCCAACCCAGTAAATCCCTCAGAGACCGGGCTACAGTCTGCAGCAGCAGCATTCCTTACGGTAGCTAAGCAGTGAAACTACACGAAGGACCTACCTGGAAAACAAACTGAAGCGCTGCCTTTTTTTAAACTTGTAGCTGCCTCTATTTTGCCTGTGAGGAGAAAAATAATAGGCAGGGGTTTCTGCAAAAGCTCTCTCTAGAGATGGGAGCCCTTGACACTGATATGCAGTTTGTTGAGATGAGTCAGGACTTTGAAGGCTAAAGCTTGAGCATGAGTTACTTGAGTTATGCGAAGATGAGTACAAACTGATACAATATGAAGTGATTTAATTACCAATACAGATCAGCCATCCTCTTACAGAAAATATTTGAAAATGATTTTATGTGCTCAGATTTCCAGATATACTATCAGAATGTTTCTGAATGTGTCTTATTTGTGCAGACATTGTCAGTTCAAGGTTTTTATTGGGGACTTAACCAGATGAAGTCAAAACTATATATAGTATAACCCCCACCCCACCAAAAAACAAAAAAAAGCTTTTACTTTGACTCAGTGTTACCTTTGGATCAGATATTTTTCATGGTTGTATCTGGAAGCCACTTTATTGTCCTTGGCAGAGAATATAGGTAGAGGGTTATACAACGAAGCACACCTGTTATACATTGTACAAGACTGTATGTATTCATTTTATAATGTTTTTAGCTTGGGACCGAAGAAAGGTTTTCATGCCAAGTGCTTCTGGCTCAGTTACTGTTATTCTTGTGTGTGACTGAACATCATTAGCAGCTAAGGCCTGTTTCTGACCTTGATCCATAGTAAAAGAACAACTCTAGTAAGGACTCAAGTGCGATGCCTTTTGTGGGCGGCTTGCAAAACACGTAATTGGATTCAGTGAACTGTGAAAACATTTTAGCAGGGCTGCAATTACCAATTATTTTCATTATCAGTTATTGTTTGGAATAACTATTAAATTGAACAATTAATCTTTGCAGCATTGCTTTTTAGTTTAGTTTGTTCATCTGATTGAATCAAAGCCTTTCTCTGAATCAAATAAGCACAATTTCTTCAATTCATATTCACTTAACATTGATTATTGCCCATTTAGTTATAAATACAGTATGTAATGAGATGTGAAAAATCCTTAAAATTACATTTCCAGGGGCTCTAACACCTATACTTTAAATTAAAGTCCAGTTTTGTATAGACATAGCCAGTAGGTTTGCCTACAGATGCCAGAAGCCTAATCTGTTGCTGCTTCTGCTGTCTGACAGTTAGCCTGCATTGTCACAGGCTCTCATTCTTGGGTTACAATCGTTTTTCCTTCTGAAAGTTTGATCTGTTTCATCAGACTGAGAATGTAAATCCTGAGTTTATGAGTTTATGGATCAATCACTAACTGGTGGATCAGTTCCCACCCTGACTAGCTGAGGCTTGTGTCACCGCGTGCATTCAGAGCTGAGTGGCTTCCAGCTGCTGCTATTGAGTGCGATTCAATCTGGAGCGCTGACAGAAGCAGTGTTGAGGGTGGCCCCTTGTTTGGCAGATCCCACTGTGGAAACACTGAGTCACTGTCCACAACACTACACAAACCCTGGGATGCTGACAGCCCTCTGCCCCGACACCTCTGTCCTTTCTAAACAAAACCACTGACCTTTTGTTTGAATAAAAAAGGAAATAATCTTGATTGATTGTAAAAAGAGTCAATAGTCATATTTGGCCTCCTTAAAGTCAAATGAAGTTTAGAAATATAAATACTTTTGCTAGTATTGTTTGAACATTCTTATGCAAAGTCATGAAATCTTTTTTTTTTTTTCAGTTTGTTATTTGTTTATTTATTGTTTGTGGTCTACTGTCTGTATACATCTTCTGTCTCAACACATATGCCATACAGCACAGCAGCTTACCGCTTGTTTTAATATTCAAAACAGATTCTCTGATCCTCATTGATTGTAAGTGAAGCCTCCTTTGCATCTGCAAGTCAGAAATCATAACACGACTTTCCTTGAAGTGAAAACAAGTCTCTTGCTACAAGGGCTTGTACTGACAACATTCCCATCTGAGAGGTTGACGTCAAGCCAACCTTACTGTATTTTCTCAGGCCTTTTACAAAAATGACGCTGGGCTAAAAATTACAAACATAACTTTATTCCACGTTGTCATTGTTTAAATCTACAGTACAAATGGATTGGATGTGTGGGAATATCATTTATTGAGGGATCATTTTGAACATGATTCTGGCAGTAAATAGCCTGTATGGATTTTTAGCATTATGTACCTGGAGGGTGTGTTTTGATTGAGCAATCAGAGCAGGAATACGTAGAATAGTTTGAGAGTGATGAGGAGTGAACAAATAGTTGCCTAGAGCCATAAGTGGCTTGGTTTGATGTATGACCCCAAAATATTGAGAAAATTTCAGATGATAAAATGATGTTAATATAAGTGGAACACAAGGCTACTTTTTCACTCAGTCGCATTCACACTCTTGTCCAGTTGCTAATTATTTGACTCAGATATTTTATATAAATTCAAATACCCATGCCTTGTTTAACTTCTTGCTTGTGTCCTTGCTAGGTCACACATTAAACACCCGTTCACTACACACATTATCCTGGTCAGTCTTTGACAAGTGTTTGCGCAGTCATTCTCCGGATCATTTGTCTGCTTGTTCGGTCAACTCCTTAGCTGACAGGCTTAAGAAGAATGCTGAGTGCTCACCTCTGGTATGCTGGGAATGTGACAGCTGGATTCCCTGAACTTCCTGTCCGCCTCACCAAACCTTTGTATTAAACAATGAATGAGGAATCCAAACATGGAGCCAATACATGACCAAGAAAAGCAGCTCACCAGGCTATAAACTGCAAAGTGAAATCCATTTGCTGTGGTGTTTAGATGTACATTACAGAAAACTGAACTGTATTGTCACATGGATTTTGTTTTATTTTAAGAGCGTTTAACATAGATGTTGAGACTGAGATAGTTAAGTCCCCATGATTTAAGTTCTACAGCAATGCTCAGTATTTTGAAATGACATGTGAGGGGCTGATTTGGGGGTCAGAAGTTGAATAGTAGCCCGAAGGAAGTTTGAGTTTACTTTTTTTGGAAAACCTACTCTTCTTATCTTTTAAAGCTGAGGCTTTGCAGACATACAAAGGGCTGTGATATATCGATGTTACTGCTTCGGTCAGAGGAATCTTTTTTCTGTCATCTGGTTGTACATATAGCAGAATCACATAGCTGCAGCCTTTAATATGTAGGTATCAGATTCAGTATATATGTATGTGTAAAAAGGACAGCAGTTGGTCTTTCACTGTTTACTGAAAGCAATTGCGGGCCTGTGAAAACAAATAAGATGACAAACCTGTACTGATGTTAATTACAAAGATTACACCAAAAGTAATTACTAGAGTTACAAGAAAATACATTTCATGAGGGTTTAGTATACCTCAAATTACTTGCATCTTAATTACATGACCCTCATGCCAGAAAGAACATTAGCAACACATTAGCCTCAGTTTTAAAGCCATCTAACTTTCTTGGCCGAGGTTTTCAACCTTCAGGTTCAGTCCACAGTTGTCACACACCTCTATCAGAGAGAGCTACCAACTTTCATCCGACTCTTATCAGAGACTTGCGAAATGTGAACATTATCTGACACATTTACGTTAACTCCCACAGGACACTGAGAAAATAAAACTAGGCCAAATCACATCACATTACCCTAACACTCAGGTTTATGCACTCAAAGTCTTGTCATTAATTCATTTTAGCTTGTATTTTCTAATTCATAAGCACATGTACAAACTTTTCTTAGTGACTGTTTTAATTGGTTTCTGGAGCCTCGTACAATAGATTGCAGAACAAGCACTCGAGATTTACAAGAGTTTGCTCTCTCTTTTTGCCAGAATTTAACTGTAACCCTAACCCTAACTTTGTAGCCCTGGGATGGTTAAGAAAAAAAAAACGCAGTGCAAAGATCAATGAGTTTACTAATGTCTTGCAGAGATTTGACAGGAAATTTTTAAACACTGCAGCATTGCAACACAAACAGATCTGTGAAAAGCTGTTCTCTCTCAGAAGACACCAGTGACTGAATTAATTCAAAGCCAGTAATAAATGTGATTCCAAATTCAGGCTGATTCCCCCCTGACTCATATAATTTGTTACCAATCAATCCCCTTCCCTTTTTTCCACGAGCCCCTGATGATAAAGGCAGAGGACATGACTTAGGAAGTGACTTGGTATGCTTTCAGTTGGAGGTCGAGGTACCCACCCTGTCCAGTCCACTGATAAGGGTCAGATGAGACTCAACAGCAGTATTTCACGGTGTGCATCTAGTAAAAAGGTAATGGGAGCTAGGGGGGACTCAGCAACTGTGAGCAGACAGAGCAGTTGAGTAGTCAGAAGAACAGATGGAGACAGATTGATCTCTCCATATGGAAACAACTTCTACACACACATATCTTTAGAGGCAGTTAAAGGTTTTAGTGATCTCAATGATCACTTACAGTATGTACCATTAACAAAAATTGTGATGACAGTGCAGGGCAGTTTCATATACATGATGCAAAGTTTAGTTTTTCTATGGTAACTCCACTGAGCTGTCATTCTTCCAGTAATCTGTTATGCCTGTCTGTCTCACATCACACACTAATACTTCAGACTAATCAAAACAGGCTGATTGAATATTGTTTGACTAAGACGTTAACTAAACGGAAATTTCTCACCAAATAATCTGAAATATATGATTTTACAATAACAATGACACTAACCACATCACACCCACTTACATTTCTGAATTGTCTTAACATATCTTTTCATACATTATAGCAGCTATGAACTCTTTTCCTAACTCCTAACTCTCCTAACTCACCGAACTCTCTAACTCGAGTCATGCATGGACTTAAAACCTGAACCCAATCCAAAACTACATCAAAGAGCAAGCTCAAATGTGTTTCATTTCAAGGAGCTAACAACACAAATACTGCGGTCAGCACAGCAATTAGAAGTACATCCTGATTGGTTAGTAGGTCATTGTCTCCTTTTCCCAATATTGACTAGATGGGATTGTCTGACAAACTCAAGACATCTTTCCCATCGAAACATGACAACAGTCCTGTTCCCATCCAAAACTGGCTTGTGTACTGACATGATGGTGTTGTGGAAAAAGGATGGATGATTTTTTTATGTTGTCACAACAATATCGTAATGTTTCTATAATGCACTGTCCCTACAATCAATGGCGGTTTAAATAAGCTCCTTTTCATTAATTACTGGCTGCTAACCTATGAAGCTCATGCAACATAGCAGTTATCCTGTTTCTCCTCCTGCTTCCAACTTAAATCTGATCTTTTGTCTAAGTTTGCCAGAGACACACTGCACTTCAGTCACACGTCAGTCCCTTCCAGTTGGTCTGCTCAATGGCCAAAAGTGGAAATCCTGTGTGCTGACATGTGCAAATTATTAGCATGTGTTTGATGTACTCTTCTTAGTTTTGCTTTAGAAGCTTCTGGATTCCATGTTTTTCTGTTTTCCTCGATTTTATGCCAAAGCTGGTTTGAACCATGGTTAGATTTGTTTCAGACGGGGGCGGTCTGGACTGCAATGGTCTTTTTTTTTTTTTTTCCATTTGCCTGCTTTTGAAGGCAGGAACTATATTTGTCCAAGGCCTGAGAAAGGTTCAAGTCCCTAAAGTGTCAAGTAAGTTAGAGAAACGCTTTTTCTGCCAGCTTCTGTGTCCCAATCTGAAGCTGGTGGACTCAGTCAAACATCCTTCTTGCCAGTCAGTCCACTGTTAACTGTGTTATGTTGACGCAGATAAGAGTCTATTCACTGGCAGGAATTTGGGTGGTTGGTGTATGTGTGTGTCAGGGAGGATAAGGTTTTATTGTGTAACTTGAAGTCATAACGTTGTGTGTTTGCTTACGCTGTTGTTATTTAACCTTCACATTTACGGTTTTCATTTTCCATGTAAATGTGTTGAAGCCTTCTGTGAATGTCAGCACATACTCACATGTTCCTGCTCAGAGGCACAACCTTGGATTTATTTTATTTTTTTTAGTATAGTTGTTGATTTAATATTTTATTTAATTTTAATTTCTCCTGTATGAACTCACTCTTTCAAACATTTATTAAAGTTATAGATTATAGTCTAACATCTATAGTGACAAGTTTCTACTCAACAGATTAACTTGCCACAATCTGCACTAAATCCCTCATCATCATGTCAGCTCTCCTGCCCCCAACACTCCATTTATAAGAAAGCCTTAATGGAAGATTTCTGGTTTGAAGTTAGAGAGAGTTTTTGCTGATGTCTGCTCTATACTTACCAGAGAAACCATGTCTTCCAGGTTCACCTGGTTTGTACATGACCTCAGTGGTTTCACCAACATCTGAGGCTCACATGAACAAAAAAAAAAAAACAAAACAAAACAGAATTAATTCTTCAAGTCTCCAAGGCTAGCTAAAACTAGTGAGCACATCTGTGAGACACTTGTTCTTCTTAGTTTGTCTGAGAGCAGTCTCATACTTATGGAGACTCACAAATCGTTTGAAAACACAGAGCTACCCTGCATAGTTGTGCTTTTGGTTTATGATGCAGCAGTAAGTGTGTGAGTGGCAGAGCTGCCTGTCTGAACAGATTGCTGAAAGAGATCAACGATCTGTTCCATATCTCGGTTATCTCATCACACAGCCTCTGGCTTTAAGAACATGTATGCAACAGCCATGCTTTAACAAGGGGGCGCGTGCATCAGCTGCTTTAATTGGAGAGGTGGAACAACTCTGTACCTTTACATCTCCCATGTTTGTGTGTGTATTCCTAAATTTAACAGCCCTTCCTTCAACTTTGCCTGTCAGCTGAACATTGGCAGCAACCTGAGGAACAGGAGTAAAACTCAGGCCTGTGTGTTCATACTTTAACATTTAGTGCTTTGAGCTCTGTCTGTTGATTCCTGAGGCTAACACAGATGGAGAGAAGCAATGGAGAAGCAAAACCTTGAGAGAAAAATGGGTTTCAAATTGTAGGTGTGGACTTCTCAAATTGGAATAGTTAGAATGAATCAATGTATAATGTTAATAAATGAGCGTGTCTAACAAAGGTCCAGGCTGCTCCCCTGTTAACCGCAGGAAATGATGGATGAGTGGATAATGAGAGGGAGCCGAAGGGAGTAGGAAACAAATCAACTGCTCAACTGTTTAATATGTGTTTGGAATTTGTTGAAACCCAGCATCAGCAAGTATAGTATGATTAATACAGATGAAACATTCAGATAACGACGACTTCCAAAATGTTTATATTGATGTAACATAATAGACAATCATAAAAACAGTCCAATAGTGAGGACAAGATAGATACATCAGTGTTACTTTCTCAAGTAGTGATATGGTGGTAATAATCATCATAGTGATATATATATATATATATATATATATATATATATATATATATATATTGGTGCATCAATAAAACATTAGAAATGTTTGTTTTTTTTTGCTTTGCAATGTAGCCTTTAGCCAAACAACAAAATCATTGACAGACAGAGAGAGATGACTTACACCCACTTGATATCTTTAGCTGTGCAGTGGGAAACTATTCAAACAACCCCTGCCACTACTGAAATACACAATGCTACAAAAGCAAGCAAATAGCAAAACATAAAATGCAAATTCAAAGCTTTCATGACATGCCTCTTCTCACTGCCACAGAAAGTAAAAAAAAAAAAGAAAAAGATGGAGCATTCCTATGCCGACTTCATTCATTTAAGCAAAAAAAAAAAACAAAAAACTGCAGCAATGATCAGATTTTCCATTTCTGTGTGTGGCAGAGTCTTTGTGCGTATGTGTGCGGCTGTTTGGTTTGGCGAGTGGTGAGATGGCAGCTGGTCTGGCGAATTTTGGGCCAGACTTGCTCTGTGCCGTGTTCTAGTGGGAGGGAAGAAGCAACAGAACTTCCCAGTATTAAGTTAGAAATTACCGTACAAAGTGGTGGCCATTCTGCAAATTTTGGCATCTGTGTTTAAAGAGGACATGATTTATATTAAAATTGTAGAACGTGTCAAACTCTATTAAAGGCTGTTATTTTATTGAATGCCACATGTTTTGCTGGTGAGTTAGACAAGCAGCATACACTATAACTTCAGCTGTGAGGTTCATGTGCAATTCTGAGTCAAGTACAAGTTTCTCTTTTCTGGTCAGGACTGTCGCCTCCCCCTGCTCTCTCTCCCTCCTCCTAGCTGTTTCCATAACCCACTCCACCACCAGCACCGCGACTGCCGTCACTGGGCTTTTTATGAACCCAGCTCCTCTGTTCTCATAGCGCGGAAACTCTAAGGATGCAGGACTTGCAGTGTGCTGGCTTTCAGGATTTTTGCGTCAGCAGGTATCAGTTCACTGCTTTGCCAAATGATTGGGGTCTTGTGTGTTTAGCACTTCAGGATCACACTGTGGTGAAAAAAAGTGAGACAAAAAAAGTTGTCTGAGCTGATTCTAGTCCCCCTCTCTGACCTGGGCTTGTTCCTGAAAATAGCTCCTTTGTGGAGTGGAAAGGAGGTTGATCTTTGAGCAAAAAGGGGGGGATTTAAGGTTTAAGTGGTGTCAGTGCACTTGAAACGCCACACTGACGCTGACAGTGATAAGGCCATTCAGCACAGTGGAGCAGGATTGCCTTTCAGCTTGGCTGCAAGGATCATGATCCCTGTTCAAGGGATCATAGCTGATGCTGCAAGCCCTTAGGTTCAAACCACTAAGGCGTTAAGATTAATAAATTAGATTGTGATTGACGTTAAGCTTTCCCTTGATCTTTTAAGTGGAGATTATGCAGTTATGTACATAGTGAACAATGACCAAGCTTGCATGTGGTTCTGCTTTGGTACTGTATTGGACAAGATGCATTTTATTCAGAATAAATGTGTAGCTTTCACTTCTAACTTTCCAACTTTGATTTAGGACAATACACATGTTGTATTGCAATCCATTGGCTTTGATCAGTGATTTTTATCTCAAAAAAAGTTATAGGCTGTATTTACATAAACGTTCACAACACGATGATGTGTGGATTTATTTTAAAGGTTTCCAAAGTCTGAGGCAGACATGACAAACTTCTGTCATTTAGTTGATGGTGTGTCCTGTGGTTACAGTATACTGGTGGAGCACAGGTCCCTCAGTTGCTTGTCACCACTTAGCTTAAAGCGATAATTCCCTCAACCCACCCTCACTCTTTGTGGTTTATGGTACAGTAGTTAGCAGTCTTGCTGAATCCCCATCTCATGCAACCTATGACAATCTGACTTTCCTGAAGATGAGCTTTTCCATTTGGTGGTGTGTGTATACATGCATTACCACACTGCAATTCACAGTAAGCCTCTTATGAAATGGATTTAGTGTTGGAGTCTTGAAACACAGGCTGCCTATTGGCTAGTTCTGTTGGATGGTGAAACACCAGTGTCCTGCTGAGATTTTAGGTGTAATATTTTGTCAAGCATGAAGATTTTCGTGTCATTTTTTCACTTGTCTACATACCTAAACATGCACAAACTGAGCAGCTGTCATGTCTTGAGTTTATAGCTCTAATATTGAACCTACTTAATCCACCACAATCCACAAGTAAATTCTTTAATTGTGCTTTTTTCACTTCACTGTACTTTTGTAGTTGTGCAATCACTCTATATAAGGGTAAAATCACATCATTGCTGTACTACTGAATACTGAATCACTCAGGAAAGTTTTCTTACAAAGCTTTAATTTCATAATAATCATCTTTGCGGATTAAGATATTTACTCACTGTAGCCTTTAATCCCTTGATTGAAATGTGGATTTCCCTTATGTTCTTACTGAAATGCAAAGATGTAAGGTTTTTCTTTTTTTTAATCTACATATTATATATTGTGAATACACTAAGGTGTTCCAGGTTCCAGTCCTCAGCCGTTTGTGTCATTATGCTATAGT
Organism: Echeneis naucrates; assembly: GCF_900963305.1. Lineage (NCBI taxonomy): Eukaryota > Metazoa > Chordata > Actinopteri > Carangiformes > Echeneidae > Echeneis > Echeneis naucrates. The sequence goes on from NC_042524.1 coordinate 8,850,051, forward strand.
CCAGCACAATGTTTGCACAGAGGTTTTGGGAGTTCAGTATCACTGTAAATGTTAAAGGCTAGCTTCACAGGCACAATGCTATCCAAGCTGTTTGTTCTGCAGGTTTGAATGGTCGTGTTGTACCATCTGTCTACAATATCTTCTCTGTGTCTCTGACACACCAACCAGCATACTGTACATTCTGGCAGAGGTGGCAGTGGGACGAGGGGTGACTGAACTCTGAACAAAGGCTTGCTCAGCCTGAGTTGTCGAGCCAATTCCTCCTGAAAAATCCATCTTCATAAAGATTCAGTGGAACGATTTTGACCTTTAAAAGTTTTTTTGCAACGTTTGGTTTATTTATTTGGTACTTAATTCATGAAATTTAAAAAGCAGTTTTCAGAGGTTAAATTGTAGTTTGGTTTTTTTTTGCACAACAGTACCTGGATTTTTCTGACTAATGTGGGAGTGCCTTAGCATATCAGGAACAATGTGTTCATTGGCTGCTTGTCAAAGGGGAAGGGAGAAATGCAGTGGGTGGGTGTACTGCTACAACATGCTTTTGTATGACTGATCCAAGTTCTGTGCTGCCACAGCTTGATTATGTATGAGTAAGAGGCATACTCTAGTAAGCCACATGCCAAAGTCTCAGTAACCCATCAAACTTGTGAGTTCTAGAAACAAATTCACACAAAACTGCTTTTACAATGAAAGCGCATAAAAAGAAGATGGTCAGATTTTAAAGGTCTGTGTTCAGGTTACATGACAACAGTAATGCACCAGACAGTCATCAGAAACACTGATCTCAAATCATTATTTTTCTTTCCATCGTTGTTGCTCTCTGGATTGATTCAGCCACAACGGAGGATTAAATATCTATTTTATCTGATTTAAATATGACATCAGGCGGATGTGTACTACTGGTTGGACCAAGTGCCATCAAGGATTAACAGTGTTTCTGCCAGGAGGTGGCAGTAGCACTGTGGCTACCTGAGTCACACACGTCATCCATGAGAACAAACGGCAAACTCAATGAATCACTGACCCCATCATTCGCATTCATTTTGTCCCACAAACCCAATTTTTGGATATTTACTAATTTATGAGTGCAGAAGGAAAGTTTTTTTTCTTTTTTTCTTTTGACTGGTTGATTCTGCTTAGCATGCTTTGAACTATGTGTCTAATAAAATCTCTCACACTCGCCACCTGAAAGTAACATCAATCAATCAATTGATATCGTCTTCCAAGTTATGTGAGAGTTTGCCAGTTAAGTTAGTGAGGGTTTTTTGGGGGGGACGATTGTAAGCACCCTCACTTGCAACTGAGATTATATCCTCTAGCAAATTTAAGAATAGGTATAGATTTGGTCAAAAAGTTCAGGGCAGAACCTGGTAAAATTAGCAATTGAGATTAGTTTAATTGAAATGCTGTGGCCTCAGCTGGTAATGGGTTGGACCAGATAGTAGATGTCTCTCCTGAGCTTTTGACGTCCTAATAACAGATGGGGTCATCAGGTCTTTACGTGAGCCTCCAGGGAGTTAAGGCCCAAGGTCAGAAGTCACTGCTGAGGGTTGCTCCGCTGCCCTGTGCTGTCGGTGGGCAGGGCAGGACAGTGGGACAACATGGGTTTGAGGTTAATGACACAAAGGACTTGGCTTTGATAGTTGGATGAATCAAATCAAGTGCATCAATGATGTTTTGTTGTGACTGCCTTTGTATGTTGAGACAAAGCAGACTGCCGTGGGAATCACTGGGGACAGAGGCGCCACAGCATCAAAATATAGAGCCTGCTTCCCTTTCACAGACAACCAAATACCAGCCCACAGCCACCCCACCCTCATGTCCAAGCAGTGTACATATGCATTCAGGGCACAGAGAGAGATTGGTGTGGGCGTCGTAGCGATGACGTGACCGCTCTTTCTTGGGGAGACCACAGAGTAAAGTAACCAAAGAGAGATTCCATCCTCAGACATCCTGGTATCTGTCTGCCTGGACCTATTGATAACCTGTTTCACGGTAATCAATACATGAAATAGGGACAGTTGGCTTCCTGGGTGTTTGTTAGGAGGGGAAGAATTACTGTGGGTCATGTAGTAAAGTGTAAATCCATATATATGAGGTGTTGCTGTAGGTTGAGCTGTATTTGTATCAGATGTATGTTGGAACTGACAGGCTTCCAAGCAAGTGAGAAAATTATGCTAAAACAGGCATTTTCTAAACTCAGATTTAAGGTCATTGCAGAAAAACTGCCCATCTTCAACCAGTGAATATGAAAACAGTTTTCTGGTGTTCAAGTTCTGCACATACACCATTCTGCAAAGTCACAAGTAAAGAAATAACAGCACAACCAAACACATTCATAGTAACAGAACATGGTTTTGTATCTCAATCTGACGTTTCTTCATTATGAGTGTTGTTGGCTTACTAAAACATTTCCAAGTAATCATTAAAGTGTTGTGGCCACATAGCCCAAAAGGCCTCTTGTGGATTAATGCACTTGGTGGTTCTGCTGTACTGTCTTTGTAAATTCGGCATTTAATGTAATTCACGTGCATACTAACAAGTGGGGTGAGGTAGGTATTGGAGCTATCTGGCCTAGTATGAGCCCCCAATGCTAGCATGTAACCTCAGGCCTGTACGCTCTTACGTACACACACACACACCCACACATACTGAACATGCACATGCATGCTCAGCAGCATGACAGGAGTGCTTACTGCAGCAGTTTGTTGGGCTCACTAACCCAGTTAACTGTCATTTTAAGTCAATATAATTCTACTTATTCACCGCCATGAACAAGGCTCTTCCATGTGTGCTCTTTGCTTACTCTCTCTGGCTCAGATCGGTAAATGCAGGTTACAACTCTCCCTGTAAGGCGACTGGCCAGGTCGAGCTCTCTGTCCTTCAGTGTTTACCTCTTATTTAAATCGATGAGAGCCCGGTGCTCTTCAGCAGACTTTCGGCGAAAGTCAGTCAGTATTAAATTAATTCTAATTAAATATTTTTATTCTTAGAATCATGAAGGAGTGAAAAGGGTAGAACTGTTTTTTATCTGTGTCATTTAAGCAGCGTGGGTTGTTATTTTTCTGAAAGCACATGAAAGAAGCCATAGCTGCTTTTAGCCCGGGGAACTATTCAAACTGGGCAGAGTAAGAACAAGAAACCTGAGATATGTGCCACCTCTGTCTCAGTGCACTCATGGAAAGATATAGAGGAACAAGCCCATGTTAATCCAATTTAATTCCTATTGAATTTCTCTCCTCTAAACTGATGTAGCACTGCAAAGATGAAGCGAGCACAAGGTTTAAACCCAACAGACTAGAATCAGCTTCTTAGTTTTTATCACCTTGCTGTCTCATGTTCAGTCGCTGCCTCATTCTTTTGTTTCTCTTTCTCTCTCTCTCTCTCTCTCTGTATTTCCCTTTATTTGACTGCCGTCTGATTACACCCTCCTTTGCTTCTCTCACACTCTCTTCCTCTTGCTTACCTTCTCTCCCCCCCAACCCTTCCTTCCTGCATCAGACATAGCCAGCAACACATCAAGTGTGTTGCTCCATTGCATTAAAGGCTGCCTAGTCCCGAGTGTTGATCTTTCCATCCACTGGCTGTCACTGCTTGACACAAAAACACACACACACACACACACACACACACACACTCTCTCACACTAGAAACATCGCTCTTGAAAAGCATGACAATAATTTTTGGGCAGAAAAACAAATCCTCACTCAGCTAATGCTGTACACAAAGCAAGCAGTAAGAAAAAATTGTGTTCAAACAGCACCCTGCAAATATGAATTTAGCCTCTAGAGGTTTTTTTGATTTATTAGTTTCAGATAAGGGAATTGTAGCTGTCCAATTTTTTTATTATTATTATTGTTTTTTTGTTTTTTTTCCCCTTTCTCGCTAAACTGCAGCTTTGCCTTGGCTTAATGGAGCGAGATAGTTGCTGGTGGTTTTTTGTTTTTTTTTTACCTCAATTCAGCTGTTCAATATTACGTATCAAAACTTCTAGTTGGATGATGGATCTTGTGGTAATGTTCATCTCCTCAACAGCAACTACTGTAATCATGAGGAAATGTATAAAAACATGACGCTAAAGCTTTGCAGTGGGGCGCGATGGCTGAAAAAGTGTTCAAGAGAGATGCAAGTTGGTCGAGGGATTTAGCCTCAAACGTAAAGAATCCAGACTGTGCTTGAAAGGATAAGTTTCACATTTTGGAGCTATGCTTAAACTTGTATGGGGCTCCTGCTTGCAGCTGGGTAATTTAGCCCTGCTGAACAGCTGTTTCACCTGCTTTTTGGCCCTAAAGCTAGGCTAATTTAGCTTTACATTTGCTGTGAGGGCTGTGATGTATTGAGTGTCACATCTAACTTCTGTCACGAAGGCAACTAAATATATTTCTCAAATTATTGAACGGTGGCTTAATGTTACATTAATTCATACACATTGCATTCTTAATATAGTCTACAGCGTCAGTCTGACTGGAACAGAAAGTAGAGCTTTCCAAGTGGAATTAAGTCATGGGTCCATCTGTTCACTGTAAAGAATTAGCCAATGTCTGAGCGTGTGTGAAGATGCGATCCACCTGTTAAAAGTAGCCGTCCTGTACTCGCTCTGTTTGCTTGATCCTGCAGATGCGTAAATGAAACTGTTCCCTCCACGTACACACTTTGTCAGCCTCTTAATGTTTTGACAGCTGGCCCTGATAGAGGTCTATTTTAAGGCTGAGGGTGGATAAATCTGTGCGTGTCTCGGTGCTGTCATGTGCCTGCCTGTCTGGTTTGAGGGTGTCAATTTGATAGGCACCGTTTGACATAGTCCAAGTGGCTTCTGTCAGAGTGCACCAGCAGTAGATGGGATTTACATGACGCTGGGATTTACATGGGACATGCCACACACATTTTAAACAATAACCTAATCATTTCATAGCTTTCAAGCACAATCAGAAAGTAGCACATTTACAAAATTGTATGTTGGTGTACAGGAAATTGTTTTAATAAGCCTGTAGATTGTTTTTAGAGATTCTTTTAGACAATTGGCAATCCATTCTGTCAGATTGGTGATTTCTGTCATTTTTATCACAAAATCCATCATTTTTATTGTCAATTTCATTCATTGTACATGCAACAACCCCCTGGGATTTCCCATTACTTAGAAATATCATCCCATCCCAAATTTTGTACAAAAGGTATTTTTATCTGCCAAATACTCAGTTCCAGCAGGTACCCTGAGTTGAGGCATCAGCAAAAGTCAGTTTGTTGGAGCCCTAATTTTTTTTTTTTTTTTACTCTTTTTAGTTTGTGATAATGATTTTGTTTTGTCTCTATCCTGTAGGACCTGCACACCATCTACTGTCACCTCTATCACATGGATGTCCTCTCCCACCTGAGGGAACATCAGCTAAGGTAATTAATTTCTGCGCTGCTTTCAACTGATTAGCAGCTGATCTCACTTTACTAGATTAATTTAAGAATAGCCTATAGGGCTGCTTTCTGTATGAGATGTTATATGTGGCACACCCTGGCCAAACAGGTTTGGGAGTGTTTAAAATTTTGCAGATGCCTTTGGCCCTGGGTTGGTTTTCCCTCCTTGGCCTTTACAGTCACAGGGCACTCTCACAGGCTCACTTGGTTCTTATGTTCATATCTAGCATGTTTGAAATACTTGACTTAAAGTCAGGAATAATTGCACGTCTGATTCAGATGAGCAGGTTATGACAATGACATTTGAATAACAGTGCTCCTATGAGTCCTGTGCCTTACAAACAATGGTGTGAGATTATATTTTGAACCATTAAAAATAAATATATCCACAGGGAAGAGTTTCTGGGACATATGGGGACATAATTAACCTGATGGACAGTTTCTCATGTTTGGTAAATGAATGATAAAATAAACCAAAACGTCATGTTAGGTCATCCAACTTTTATCCAATAGTAGAGTGCTTGTCAGTACTTTCGACTTCATGTATAAAATGGGCACAGATTACCAAATACTTATTCATGACTAACTTCAGGCAGCTCAGACCAGCAAAAATAAAACATTGGCTGGGATGCAGCCGGAAATTGAGTAGTAGGTTAACACCGAGCTGACAATTTTGACAATAATGATGGTGTAGAAAATGAAAGAGCTTGGTGCCTTCAGAGAAAATGTCCTGGATGACTATGTGATGGATTGTCAGAGTCAGGGATGTGTTAGAGACCCTTCTGGGGGGTAAAATTTTGACATCTTTGTCCTTCTGTCTCAGGTCAATGTGTACCTCAGCTAGGTATGAGAGACACGAGGCTAACCATGTCCTGTTCTAGTAAGTACAATTTCTCCTGTGTAACGCAGCAGCACTCTGTCTCTCCTTTTACTTCATTCATTATATCGCTTACAGAAGATCTTCTTTAAATATGTATACACACACACACACACATATATATATGTGTATGTATGTATATATATATATATATATATATATATATATATATGTTATTGTATGTATATATGTATATATGTATATATATATATATGTATATATATATATATATATATATGTATATATATATATATATATATCATTCTCAATCAGTTTCAAATTGCTGAAAGCCATTATTAAGGAAAACACTAACACTGTATAGTTGCTCAACCACAACAATGATGGTCAGTTTTTGCTACAAAGCCACTAAATGAGAGTAAATTATGATTTTATCAGAGGCCCTCTGGGATTTCATTACATACATTCAGTACATTCTTTTGTCTGAAGCTGTTCGCAGTAAGAGCTTTCCTGAAACATCTGTTCAGTGCTAGAGCACACATGGAGTGCTGAGAAGATGTCAAAAAAAATTATGTCTGCTTTTACTAGCCCTGTCCTGCCCAATAAGTTTCCTTTTCTTCATTTCATAATATTTTTTTATACTTCTATAACACATATTTGCCCAGTTGAATCAGTTGTATTTTGCTTTTTCTTAATCCTGATCATTAACACAATGTTAAAAGAAAAGGCTGGTGATATGCTCCAGGTTCTATTATTATTTTAAAAAACCTTAAATTTAGATTCCCAAACTCATGGCCTCCTCCCAAAGACGTGATCTTGAAAGACACGTGAGTAGAGACTTTATGTGCCTGGTGTGTGAGAATTTTAAGCATTTTACACACGTTTTTAAACATTTTCATCTCATAGACTGGATCATTATAAGGAAAATTTGGGTGGGATGTTTTTTTTTTTTTTTGTATTTCTTTAATAAATATTCAAACTGCTCAGTATGTCCCAAAAAAAGATACCTTTTTTTGCTTTTCTTTCCTTTTTGATCTGGAGTCGAGGGTAATTCCGAATTATCTACTCATACCCTGTCTTCCTTCCTCTCAGTGTGTTTCAGGTTATGAATAAATGGGTACTAAAATGAATGAGGTAGACGGCATGAAGTCAGTTCAGCATCATGCAGTGTAGAAAAAAAAGAGAGAGGGAATAAGAATGGGGAGTCTGATGAAAGAAACCAGAAGCACTGGATTTTGGGAGGGAAGAGAAAAAGTAGATGAAATGAACATAGATGATTTAAAAAAAAGGAAAGAATGTTAAAAATTGGAGATTTAAGGAGGCATATTAAAAGAGAGGGAGATGCTGCAGAGGAGGACAGAAAACAAGAGGCAAATACACTGAAGACAGAAGAAGGGTAAAGGGATAGCAAGGCTGGTAAAGAGACGAGACAAGAAAAGAAATCAGTGAATTTAAAACATGGTAGGAAAGGGATGAAGAGAAGGAAGTGTGAGAGATAAAGGGAGGCCAGAGACAGATTAAAGGAAGGAGAGAGAATTTGCACATCTTCCTGATGTATTATCAGCCTCACTGCAATAACAGTAGACACTTAGTGGTTTAATTTACCAAATGCAAAAAAAATAAAATAAAATCCCTCCTCTCTACTAGGTTCCAGTCTTAAGCACCTTAACCCAGAACAAAGCACCTGCCATGTCCAATTAGTCAGTTGCACCCTGGAGTCTCCAGTGTAGAGCTGGTGGGTGGTGCAGCAGCAGACTCATGTCAGCTGCTGTGCATGCAGGCAGAGACTGGTGCAGTTTGAACAGGATGAGTGTAGCTCAGGTTATTTTCTGAATAAAGGTAAACTCCATAATTTACTAATGTGCCCCCAATCAGTTGGCACTCATCAGGTAGCTGTGTGCAAAGAAGCCTCGACACCTGAGTGATTGCATACACACTTTACAGACTGCAGACAAAAGCAGTCAAAATCATTATAATTATACTGGCCTCACTTAAACACATGAACCACAAACCAGATGGACCCAAGTGGATTTTTCTTATTTTTTAAACATGAATATTTAGACCTTCGTCTTTTTAGACATGAACACGACAGGTAAAAAGGTAAGGCATGACATGTATCACATTAATGCACAAGAATAGATCTTACAACAAACTGCATGACTAAACTTAAAAAAAAAAACCTTCAACCAGTGATGTGTTATTTTCAGGTTTTGTAATGTGTATTGGAAGTAAAATGGCACAATTGTGGTATTTTTTTCACTGACCATCTCAGTGATCATTTAAAACACATTATTCACAACAGAGACATCTTTTTAGGTTTTCTGTAGATGAAACACGAGCTTCTGCAAGAATCTATCACCTCCTCTTTTATAAAATGGATAAAGTAGACTACCTTACTTGGTTTGCACTAGTATTTGTATAGTTTGACAGAGAATAGTATTAAGATGATGCATCACACACCGTCACTACTGCTTTAATACAATATTTATCATACAAATGTATGAAGTGAAGTCTGCATCGAAATTTAATTCTGCATGTATCAGATCCTCCAAAATCAATTACAGATATTTTCAGGCTCTCTCTGTCATCTTGTGATCTGAATACTGTGTATGTAGTTTGGATGTGGAAGTGAAGATGGAGAGTGTTGGTGAAGTAGAGAAATGGAGATTCATAAAGATAATTTTGTGTGGATACATGTATCATCTCATAAAATATGACTTTGGGATAAGATGAGAGTAAAGAGCCAGTCTTTAAAGCATTAAACCACTTTCCTAATTTCTGAGTGGCAGAATATTACTCAAAAGTCTACAATTAATATGCTACTTTTCTCCTATGCTTTAACATTTGAAAGAGTTATGACGAAGAGCAATATTGGTATTCAGTCCAATTTGCGAAGATTCAGAATGTTATTTAAAAGTAATTATGTTTAAATGTAAATTAACATTGTCTGTTCATTCCAATTATTACTTTGGTTATGTCAAAGAAAATCCACTGTTGTTTACCAGGGAAGTGGAGGTTAGAACATGACAGATTTTCCATAATGCATTACTCTTACCACTGCTACACCTTTTCTCTCAACACTTCAAACACGTCTCAAGCTGTATTCATGTTCACAGCCACACGGCTATATTTTCCTTCGACTGCTCTCTTCATCATATATGATTATATCTTGGTGCTGAATCAATTGCCCAGCTCATTATAATGTTCATTAGGCTTTTGTTTGTAGATGATAGATGTGATGGAAATACAAATAAATTATGGACAGTCACATATTTGTTTATTTCTATGTAAAAGAATTCCATGTTGCATCCGTTGTGAATTGTACACCAGATCACATGACCCTCTTAGCTCTCTGTATTCTATCCTGTTAGCCTGGCTGCTTGATGTTAATGGATTTTCCCTACCACCCATTGATGGGACATTATATCATGGTTCTGTAGTGCTTCGCATCCTAAAAACACATTTATACTAATGCAAAATGTAGCACTTCAGACTCAAAGCTTGGATGTGCACTTTATATTCTCTTTCAGAGATCGCCTCTTTTTTTTTATATATAACATCTATAATGGAAGAAATGTCACATAAGCTTGATTGTGTTATATTAGTCTCTCTAGCCAATTCAGCCATAGATGTATGTAATAGCCCCAAGTATACTTAGAATCAGCACAAACACTTCTAATATAGTGTTATATTTTATAGGTTATAAAAAAAAATCATATTGACTTCAGGGAAGGTTTGAACTTTCCAAAAAAGCTCTACACAAGCACAACTTTGAGAGCAACCCAGAGTCATCAGGTATAAATGGCTTACACCTGCCATGAATGCTTCGTCTTCATTGACTGATGACACATTATTTGATATCCACCCATATCCTTAAAATGAGATTTTTCTTTATGCTTCTACTTTCAGCCATAGGCTAAACTCAACATAATTGACGAGTTGGATCAAGGAATAAATGAATCAAAAAGCACATGCTGGAAAGATTTTAAGGAAAAAATTCTTGCCGTCTACCCTTTGACACATTAGGTTGTGCAGATTGCAGTGACAGATTGTTCATGTGTTTCATATCAATATGTTCTTTGACCTCACAGCCAAGACAGCATCGCTACCTGTTGGTACATCCTGCTCTCTGGATCAGTCTTCGTCAAGGAGCACATGTACCTGGCAAGGTGCTGGTATGTAATACCAATAACCCCCCCCCCCACACACACACACACCCACACACACACACACACACACACACACACACACACAATGGGGTGCACCAAAAGGTGATACATATAGTGAAAGTAGGTGGGATCTGATTGATATCACGCGGGAAGTTGGCCTATCTATTCATCTTATCAGAGTGTCCGTATTTCCATCTTTGTGTGTGTTCATGTGTTACATGATGAAGGTAGCAGCATGTCACATAGTGATAAGGTATGAAAGGACTGGTTCTACTGACAGGGAGAATGCCCTGCATACATTTCATACCTGCACACATATGGGATGTGTCGTGACGGGCGGCTTAGAAAAGATTTCTTGCCAGGAGAAGATTTCTTGACAGGAAGCATTTAAGCCATCATTCCTCTAAGGACTTATTTTTAAGAGAACATCTGATTTAAGAAGACCAGTGAGAAGTTATGTACCCACTCTGCCAGCAGGTAGCTCTGGCTTTCACTTGTCATTTTATTAGGAACAACTAACTAAAACTAGAGGAAGGTTTTCTTCAATTGTATGGTTGTTCTGGAGAATGTAGTTTTCTTATGAATCGAGATCAGTCGACTTCTCTTTAGAGTTCTGCACAGTTTCTTTGTAAGGCACAGTAACTTCCCAGAGTCTCCAATGGTTGTCTTGCCTCTCTATGGTTTCGACAAAGTGCCATCTTGTCGTTTTGTTACCAATAGAAATGTTTCTCGTAGGACCGCTGAACAGTTACTTCTTCGGGACAGTCTGTGTATGAGCATGATAATTCAGTTGGAGAAAGAAGTGATAGAAGTAAAGACAAAACAAAACGACTGCGTATCACCCCTGGAGACGGGTCTCAGTGTTGAGTAATGCAGTTTGGAGCTGAACTTGCAACATTTTTAAAGTGAACTTCTGTCAATGCTAACGTTGGCAAGAAGCGATAGCATATGTTGGCAAGAAGCAATAGCATATGATAAACTCCTTTAATTTATTTGAAACACATGTTCATTTTAGGTAAATATGTGGAAGAATTGTGAAAAATGCGTGAACCCAGTAGTACTTGTACTGATCTATGTTCAATAGTCAGGAAAAAAGGATTTCAAGTATTGGTGTATTGAGTAAAAAGTGTTTCCTTAATGCCCTAATAGAGGTCAATTTGGAACATTTTGTAATTTAATAGACAAAATATTAAGAAAATTTCAGCCACCCCTCCTCCACAGGGGACCAAAAAGCACATAAAAAACCTGACACAGACATATTGCACCTGTTTAAATAGTGGAATTGATAGTGATATGGAAAACTGTGGCAGAAACTGCTGGTCCAGTTTGGTGCACTACTGTTTATCTTCCCTCTGTTATTATGGGCTGGGTGAAAGAGTAGTGTTGTGTGCAAAACAAAAAGGATGGGGCAGGTATCTTTTGCGTAGTAATCTTTAAATGAAAACACCGAAGCCCAACTTGTTGAGGGCCCCTCCTACTAGTGAGCATTTGTTAGGAGTTGAAATAGGCGGTTTAAATATCTCAAATACTATCGTACATCCACATTTGCAGGGTTCCTGTCACTCATTGAATTTCTGTAAAACGAAGTAGCTCTTACCTTTTAAGGCTCTCTGGGGAAAGTCAAAGTAATGGAATATTATGGGACTACTTCTTTATGTGGTTTTCAGCCAGTTGGGTTGTGTTAAATCAGTGAATTTGACAATACATGGTAAAGGTAATTGATTCCTGTATTTGATATTTTTAATTTAATTACATTTTTTTTTGTGGGGGTGATGGGAGAACCCATTGACATGTAGAACAGGCTTTGCACGAGTGATTTAACTAAAGTTTTATTGTTACTTTACCTGTTAAATTATTAGTTGTTGTCCTTAGCAAATGTCTGTGGGATGGCTGAAGGGCTCAGAGCTACTTCACTGCTCTGATTGATGTAACAGTTACGATGCTGGACATCCAACCTTGTGCTCACTGCTCTGATAGACGTGCTGGATGAATGTGAAAAATTGAAACGAGGTTAATAAAACTTTTAACACCATAATTGTTGCAGTTGCAGTTCATCCAACAGCAATGACAACACAAAGCAACAAACTGACCAACAGTAGCACAAAGTATCAGCCCAGTATCAATACCCTCAGGGCAGCTAGGGCTGTGTGTGTGGTTGTGTGTTTGTGTAGTTGTATGTGCGTGTTCATTCCTGTGTGAGTCAGTTGATAACAGGGTGAATGGTGGGGGAGTGTTGGTGCCCTGGAAAGGACTGGAGGGTCTGTGTCTATATGTTGGAGTACTAGTAGCAGCAAGGGAGCTCAGAAAGGGTCACAGGGGGAGCTAATAGGGGGAGGGGTGTGTGTGTGTGTGTGTGTGTGTGTGTGTGTTTGGGGGGGGGGGGGGGGGGGGGTGCGGAACCCCTGGCAGAACAGTGGCAGGCCATGTGTTCCTGAGCAGTCTGCCTGCCTGGAGCCCAGAAGCACATTCAGGCAGGAAATGAGCAGGCTACACAGACACACACACACACACACACACACACACACACACACACACACACACACACAGACAGACACACGCACACCTCCCTGGAGCCGACAGACAGAACGGAGTAGAGTAGAGCAGAGCGGCAGGGAGCACACTCCTCCCTCAATTAAAGAAAAACTAAAAGCCTGACTGTCACCTATTTTTGCTCTCAGAGGAAACTTTACTTATTCACTCTCTGGATTATAAAAAAGACACACTTTCAACTTTTACAACTTTGTCTGGATAACTGGAAAATTGCACCCTCCTGGCTCTTCATTGAGGATAATATGCTGGATATTATTTCACTTACAAGGAATCCAAAGAAGTGGACCCTCAAGATCCCTGTCCTTGGTTAGTGATCTTGAAGTTTTTTGTTTTCTCTCAATTCAGAAAAATCTGCTGTAACGTTTCAACTAATTTGCTAACCAAGCTAGCAGTTTTCAAAAATCCCTCGCGCTATCTGTGTGCATTCCTCATACCCCGCACGCTACATTTCCTGCTTTCTCTTGTTTAACCAACTGGATAGTCTGAAATTCCCCCTGGCACTGTGGCAGGATAGTTTCAAAACCACTGGGCCCACACAGCTCTGAAAAACACCTCTGTGTGTTTTCTGTCCTTAACACCAGTGATTATCTTAGAGGGAAGTTAGTGCCAGTACTTTCCAGATTTAATTATTGGTTATTGTTGGCGACTTATCAATTGAATGTGTTGTTACAAACAGTGGGAGGAAAGAAGTAACATGGATTAATTCTTGATTCAGAGCCAAACAAACAATGACAAGAAAACAGTGTTATATGGTGCCACTGTGGATGATGAAGGAACCATGTATTTCTTTGTTTTACATGTAAACACAGACAGCACTTTTAATGAAATTCCTCAGCTGTAAAAATTATAGCACAATCATAATAAATGTGCTTTTAGTCAAGTGCGTTTTGTTACTTTAACTCCATGCTGTGGAGATGAGCAGCAGTTTCTGTTCTGTGTTATTCTCATTTGCTGAGGTTTTAATTATCCTCTTTGACTGATCCCACCTTTGTAATGTGCTGTAATCTTTCTGAATGACCCACTAAGTCATTCCTTGGAGTCTGTCTGGCAGTTTTTGTGTGTTCATGTGCACCGGTGGTCTGTCTGTAGTGTTGACTGCTAGCCAGCTATCCAATCTTCTCCAGTGTGTGTCTGTGTGTATGTGTTTGTCAGTGTGGTCAAAGAAAACTGAGAAGTAAAATTTTGTGTCTGTGAGACTGAGTAGGGTTTTGTTTCTTCATTTTCGGCCAACACTTCCATGGAAACGCGTGTGCCAGATCTCTAAGTTTCATTTTTGAGTCAAAACTTTGTATAATCTCACTTTCCACTCTAAACTAGATTGTCTAAACTGTACGGCATATCATAGCATGTGAGTTTGAAAGTGAGGCTCTTACTGTTATCAGAAACAGGCCAAACAAACTGTTTTGCAGACTAAACTCTGTTCAGGCCAGCTGAAGTCCGGCATGAAAAAAAAAAAAAAGGCTTTGCAACATGAAGGCTGTATTTCTACTGTTCACCCTGAGATGAATGCAGTGGAAAATGAAACAAGTATCTTCTTCTACAACTTAACATCTCTTGTCTCCCATTGGACCAGAAATTGGTGTGAAGTGTTTTGACATGTGATAATCCACATGATGTGGATTTTTCCTCAAACTGGACTTCCTGTACCTGAACAACCACTAATGCAGACCTTTGCAGTTTTTAAAAACTGGGTTGTTTTTGGTCTCAATTCCCTCTTACAGTAACTGTTTAGCCACAAGTTTTTTGGTTCCATTAGTAGCAGACACGTAACAAGTTGCTTCTGCACAAAAAGTTTGCATAAAAATTTCTGCAATTTATTAATTTGCCAGGTTTTTTTTTTTTTTGTTGTTTGTTTTGTTTTGTTTTGTTTAGTTTTTTGGACCATCTTCTCTCATCAGTGTCAGCAACCCTGCTGTCTTTGTCAGTTGACGTTATTCACATGTTATTCTTATTTTATTCCACTACTTTGAATAGAGATCTGTTTTTCTTATCCTTTATTACTAGAGTATTTTGCCCTGCTTGTCACATTGCTGGTTTTTCTAGGCTTTTGGCACTTCAGTGTGTGTGTGTGTGTGTGTCTGTGTGTCTGTGTCTGTGTGTGTGTGTCTGTGTGTCTTTGTGTGTGGTCTTACTTTCTGTGCCGGCTGTCATGCTTTACTGCCCAGGGCTCTGCAGCTGTCACTGCACTGGGGCTGAACCTGTTCTTCCCTCTGCCAGTACTTGTTCCTGTCGGAAAAGAGAGCACAGAAATCATCACCTGCTGAAATCCAGCACAGTAATGGCTTCAGAGCTGTAAGAAGAGCTTCCCCCTCCAAGGAAAGATGACTTACTCTACTTTTAGCCCTTTCAACTAAACGTTGCGATGAGAGCAGCCGATCACTTAAAATTTTTGTCAAGGGTGAAGTTTCCAAGACACACCGAATCTGTTGAACATACTGAGAAAACAGACCTTGGTTCTCTTTATGAAAATGTCTATTTGGCAGACAAACTAACAGTCTAGTTTTGAATTGTTGATGTAGGTAATTCGGTGTATTTTCTTCTAAATGAAAGAGTTAAAGATGTAATTACAGGAAAGCATTAAAATCACATTTCCTGTTTTGTGGGTATGTTTCACAGTTCATCCAACATTACCTGAACTGTTTGGTTGTGATTCTTGGCATAATTGATCTGATATTCTAAGGAGGTCTGAACGTACTTTAGCAATGCTGTTAAAATGAGATTTGAGGTGTTTTTTTTTTTTTTTTTTTGGTTTGTTTTTTAATTATTATTATTATTATTATCATCCGTTGTGCATTTCAAGTTGGGATTCTTTTCTTTCAAGTAGATGTGGAATGAAACAACTGAAGTAAATAGAAATCTCAGTGACATTTCCTCATCTCTGACAGCTCTATATGGAGCAACCTTCATGCAGGAATAAATAAACTCACAGAATAAACTATCTAGACTGTAGCAATGATACATACTTGATACATTCACCATTGCTTTGATTCATGAAACTCTAAACCTGTGTTTATTTTGCCTGACTAGAGTCTGTGCCGTGGTGTGGTTTTAGAAGTTTCTTTCATTTCCTTTGCATGAGACAGATTTTCTCCAGCAGACAACAGAAAGTTATCAGGTCTCTGGTTAGTCAGCGCAAAATAATTTGTTGGGAACACACACCCTGACAAACTTAATGGCTCACATAGGGTTGACTCAGATTTGTTGACATTTCTACTTTTGTGGAAATGCAATGAGTCAGAGGAAGAAGAGGCTGTGCTCAGGTGTATTTTTAGATTTTTGTCTAGTTACAAAAGCACACATTAGCAAACTGTACTTTTCCTTTGTTTGTATCACAGAGCTTGTCTTGCCACCCTACACACAGACACACACACACACACACACACACACAAACCCAGTTAGAGACAGGCTTGGCAGGCTCTGTGCGGTGCTGACAGGGACCATGCGTTTTGCCTCAGTGGAGTGTGGAGAGATATGTCAGAGTCGGGCTGACCTCCAGGCTAAGGGCTCTCAGAGCGCCGAGTCCAGCATACTGCATTCTTCCCCAGGAATGCTCAAAACCACGCCCAGATGTTCGTGCTTTGGTGTGAGCTGCTGCATGGATAGTTCATGAATTTAGTTGAGTTTATTATGTCTCTCAGTGTGTTTTTGATCAAATCAGTTCAGAATATTTAAGAAAAACTGCAGCTTGCAAATGACCAGTTCAACAAACTATTGATCGTGTAATTCTTGTGGTGTAAAACTATTTGGGGAATTCGAACTGGTGGTGCACCAGCTCACGTGTTTTCAGGCATCGCCCTCCCTGAAGTGTCATTGACAGATGACAGTAAACCCGTCATAGGTAAAGGAATGCTTCCTGCAGCTGAGACAGGCCTCAGACCTCAGTGTCTGAACTGAAGGGATGGACACTGTGTTAACACTGCATGTGATTTCCTTAAATGCTTCATGTCTGTCGAGATAAAAAAATCTAGATAAGCGATAGCAGCTTTGATTGTCCCTGGATTCACCTGACAATTGCACTTTATGGAAAGCAAAATTGTCTTATATTTTGTCCATATAGTGAATAATTGAGCCTTAAAATCTTCTGTAATCCTTTTAGCCTTGTGTTGCCAAAAAGCAGGGAAGCTGTATCAGCAGGGATAGATGCTCTGAGGTGAAACCTCTATTTCACCTCATTCAGGGAATCCTGCACCTGGACAAGTAGATACACAATGTGTTCAAGTTCATGTGGCAATTAGATGTCCAATAAATTCACTCAGAGCTAATTTGGTTCAGGCTACAATGAGAACATAATTTTCATCCAGTGGAAGTCTTCCTCAGTGGCTGTAGATTATCAGTGAAGCACGTGGGCTTTGATTTCATAAGCTCACTCATTTCCTAGGAAATATTTCTTTTGAAAGAAAAACAGCTCATCCAATTCATAGATCTGTAAAAAAAAAGAGAAAAAAAAAAGAAAGTATTCTTTTTTAATGCATTATCAGAGCACATTATGAAGACAGACTTTGATCTGGACCCTAAATCAAGAGGCTGTCATCGCAGAATTTCGGGGCTCTGCCACTGAGAATCTGTGAAGGATGTGATGTGATGAAAGTTCATTCATTCATCTTCAAGCACTTATCCCTTTCCAGGGTGCGGGGTGATGAAAGTTTTTACTCTTTATATTTTAGCCCAAAGAGAGGAAGGTCCAACAGTAAGAAGAGTAGAAAGGATGAAAGGGAATGCAGAATAATACAGAGAGAGGGAGAGTAAAAACAGCAATGAAGAAAAAGGAGTGAATTAAAGTGGACAGGGCATAGTAAAGGGCGCAAAAGAAGAATGGAAAAAGAACAGAAAGAAGATGAAAGTGAATTGTATGAGAGGGAGAAAGTAGTAGAAAGGAAAAACGTAGGGGAAGGATTTCAGTGATGACAACCAGAAGAAAAAGGAATGTGTAGAGAAGCAACTGGAGGTGAAAGACGAAAAACTGGAAACCAGAGAGAAGGAAGGAGTGACTCTTTGAGAGACTGTCTGACAATGAGATGTGAGGGTGAAAGTTTGCTCTCTCTTAGCTCAGCATGCTTCTATAATTAAAACCATCCACCCTTCCAGTCCTGAAAGAATGCTGAATCGCCACTTTTAGCATTCCAAGGGGAGTGAGATGTGTTCACAGCCCTGCCTGTTCTCAGGAATCACCACACACACTGGTGGAGCTGCTTCAGACTGGATCAGACACTCTCACACACAGTTTGTGGGAAACTGAGACATGTATAATTACCATATGCATCAACAGACACTCAGAATGTGAGAGAATAGTCAAACGTCTCCAGAGTTTTTTTTTTTTTCCTTGACAAGATATTTTAAGGTGTTAGATGTGCATTTAGTAAAGAATCAGTAATGTTCTGTGAGTCCACCAAAACATCACAAATTTTACAGAAGGCTTATCAGAAGTGATCAGAGGCCTATTTTTAGTACAATGCCAAACATTTCCTTTTGCTAAGCATCCCATCTATCAGAATTCTCTTCTTTTCTTCACCATAGGTATTTGTGCATATCTAGAGTAACTCAGAACTGCAACAGACATTTTTATGCCACACTTGTTTCAATGTTAGTTTTTAGTTTAATTTTTGTGAATGTGATAGCTAAGCAGAAACTTAACACATTCTTTCCTCAAAGTTGATGCGTTCACTTAGATTCAATAAATGATCACTTGTTTAGAATTTGTTGGTTAAAGGTCAAGTTTCTTGTCCAAAATTCACAAATTCATGCCACCATTATGTAACAGTAACAACACAAATACTTAACAGGGTGAATGAGGAACTGATGACTATTTAGTATTTTGACCATATTTAATGCACCTTGATTTGCTGGAAGTGCACAGCCATAAGGTCGGAATCCGAAATTCCCTAACAAACCCAAAATCAATATTGAATTAATATATAAAATAATCTATTGTTGTGTGTGTCTGCAGGTCTAGTTAGAACTCGCTGTAGACTTTAATTCTGTTGAACGGTTGCTTTGAGTTTCTGTGAGTAAAAATATGGTCTGTCAGCTGCTCACAAGCAATTTGACTTTTGAGGAAATCTTTATGTTCCAGTCAAGATTTTCTTGCATTCTGACATTACCATTTAGAGCTTTCAGCTTTTCCAACTCTGTTTAGATTTCTGTCAGGACGTTCTGCTTCTGCACATTATATAGATTGGGGCTTTAGGGAGAAAAGCTGCCATTTGCTGTCAGCAAACTTGTTTTCAGAGTGAACCGAGTTGTCATCCAGAGTGTCCATGTGACAAGAAAAGAGCAGAGTGACCCAATTAATCTCACCACAACATCAGCTGCTTTTCCAGCTCATCAGGGGACACACCAGCTATGAGTCCAGCTGACCATGTGAGGCCTTCACACAAACAATCTCATTGTGCAAAAAAAAAAAAAAAAAGGACGTATGTTGTGAAATTCATCTGACATAATCATCTATAAAGATTCCAATATTTACGGGCATCAAAAAAATGAAAGGCAATAGTACTTTTGTTGTCTGAGGTGTGTGCGCATATGGAGGTGTCAACCACAAAGTCTCATTGACCTGCAGTGGTTTAGTCTTGCCGTGGTAAGACCTTCACCACAAACGTGTGACCCAACTGTGTAAGACTTGTTATATGTTGGTGCTCAATCGTGGGTCTCTGGAGGTCCTCCTTTCTCTCACCTTTACAAGTGGGAGAAAGGGCTGCTAAATAATTAAAGTTGCTTCATGATATATTGTAGGAGTTGCTTTTGTAAAAGTTTTAAGAAAACATAAAAAAAATATGTAGCACCTTAATAGAAAAGTATTTCCTTTGAAAGCTTTGTTTTTGAGTTATGACGTGTTGGATGCTGCTGTTAACAGATGTGGGTCTTGTGTGCCAGCATTTTAGTTTGGAAGATAATAGTTAAATATGTGTTAACTATCTGAGTGAGAAATGGGTGTGGAAGTGATGCAAAGCAGATGTCACATCTCAGATAGTTTTAATAGTGTGTCTACCTGAGCTGCACACCGTTCATATCAATTTTCTTTCATATCCCTCAACATTTCAGTTTTGATGAGCACAATTAGTGTGATTGAGTAGCCTGAATGCAGGTGTTCACCCCTGAGTGGACCAATAGGAGTGACTACATGTGTCTGCTGTCAGTGCATCAGGATCGTCTTTGTTTCTTTTTTGTCACTTATTTGGTGGGTGTGTGTGCTCTTTCAACAGTTTTGGCAAGCAGCTGGGGGGCAGACGAGGCTGTGAATGCATCACCCTAGAACCCTCAGAAATGATTGTGGTGAGTAGACATACATAACCCCCCATTCCCCACTCTTTCTCTCTCCCTTCCTCCCTCTTCCTCGCTCTCTTTCTGATTGCCTCTCTGTCTTTGTCTCCCTCCAAATCACCTCTCTTTTTATCCTCCCGCCTCTCCCATCTCAGCCCTTTGATTTTATTCTTCTTTTCCCTTCCATTTTTATTTGATGTCTCTGATTCCTTTTTCCCCATTTCTTTTATCTCCCTTCCTCTTCTTCTGTGTCCCTCATCTGTAGCCTGCCCCCCCCCCCCACTGCTCCGCACTGCGTCTCTTTCCTCAAATATATATTTTAACGAACTTACAAGTGAATTCATTGCCAAAGCATTCACCATGTTAACAATATTCGAGCAAAAAAAGGCAAAAAAACAAAAAACAATTGTCTGGTCTCATCTGGGCCATATTATCTAATAAAGAATTTTCCGGTAGGATGAGAGAAAAAAAGTTTTTCACATTTTTAAAAGGTCAAAATTCAATCACATAAGTGAAAATCTAGACATGTAAATCCTTCCAATAATGTTTATTTTGGTCTGTTTTTTCTCATAGTATATTGTGCTAGTTTGCGTTTACTATTGTAATGTCTTTCTTTATGTCTCCACAAGGTTGTAGTGCTTACCAATCTCTCTATGACCTCCCTAAATGTCCTTCCTGCTCTTTTATTTCCCCTCTTTGTCTGAGGTTGAACCACATGTGACCTTGTCAGATCTTGATCGTTACGTCTATGTTCTCCTTGTCCTCTAATAGTGAGAGAGAGAGAGAATTTTTTTGAAGAAATCCCCATCTCACATTTCTGTTGCTGAAGTGAAACGTTTGAAACCATAATGTCCTCTTTACTCGATAGTGTGGCAGTGATTAGTTGACCAGTTTTACTCTGACAGTATTTATAGTAATGAGTCGGGTTTACTGGGAAAATCCCATTTTTCGAGGGCTGTTTTAGTTAACACGTTGACTCATTTTGGCATGTCAATGCAATTCGCATTGATATTCTCTCCTAACTGTCAGCAGGAAAGTGAACGAGCAGATTTTACTAAATGTCAAATAATGACAATACTAAGTCTACGTTGCCTTTACTCAAACAACATATTTCAGAATGTTATTTCTTCACTTATTAGAAAGTAAGAGGAATGAGCAGTTCAATAATCACACTTGGAGCCTACAGGTTTTGCGCAAAGCTGCAGATCTGCAAACAGGAAACATAAAGGGAAAGACTGTCTATCAACCACTGTACCCTGGGAGACAAGAGGCTGCAGCAACCACACCGAAGAACCAAAAGTCCCCTTTTTACATTGCATAACTACCACATGTAGTAATAACTGTGACCAGAAAATCCAACATATAACAGATAAGTGACAAAGACACAGCTATGACACAGAATGGCCATTTTCAATTACTGTAGCTTATTGGAATTTCCTGAACTCACAAGGTCGTTCTTGTTCTCATTCAGTGTTATCTCCTGATTTCTGCTTTGGACTTCTTCGGTGTCTTCCACGTCTTTGCTTATACATAAGTAATCAAATTTAAATTCTAGCTTACTGTATGTGCTCACTTTGTACCAGACATTAGTTCTGTGCAGGACTCATCAGCAATAGCCAAGCCTGCAAAGGTACGTCACAACATCTCGTGTGTGGCTGTACTGACAATCTTCCGGCTGTGACTCTGTAATAGTGTGTAAATTAAAAGTTGGGCATGGTGTGAAAATATCGAACCAGCTCTTGTACTTTCAGAATAAAAATTAAGATAATCTTTTATTTTGGAAGAACAGCTTTGTTATTTTTAAGGTGCAATTGTGAACTGACAATCTAACTCTTGTCATAATTTAACTTTAATACATCATAAATCCATGCCCAACTGTTAATTTTCAAGCAAAATTACCAAACAGCAACTCTGTCTGCTTTCTCTACATGCCAAGAAGCATTATGTTTTTTTATATGTGATAAAAAGTTAGAAACTTTCAGGCTTTGCTCTGTCTGTCTTGTGCTCATGATCAAAGGTGACATTTCCCTCTGTTAATAGCTGGTGGAAGCGGATGGTCCTCTATCTGTAACATATCGACATAAAATAAAACTCGTGAAACGTGGCCACCATTCAAATTCTACTTATGTACTTAGGTTGGTATTTCCTGGAAAATATCTTGTGATGCACAATAACTGGAGTATGTATGGGATGAATGTATAAACACAAGAGCAGGAGGAATGTGGTCGAGCCACAATGCATTGCAGCCAATCAGCTGATTAGAGCCACGGGAGTAGTATAGGGAGTGTAATCTGTAGCCTTTGTCATGACTCTGGTCACATGATGGACATGAGTGTTTTTGAGTGTGCATGCCTATGGTGAGAATGGAAGAGGATTTATAGAAGTAAGAACAGTAGGAAATGAATGAAAAGGGGGGGGGGGCATTTAGGAAGAATGATTCACTGTAGCGGACAGAAAGAGAAGAATGTAAACTCACAGATAGGAGAGGTGAAGCTAGTCACTCAAATATGTTAGAATGGATGGAGGAAACAGGAAATATGGTTGCATTATGACCATGACCATCAGTCACAATCATGAAAGCAAGAGTTCTCAATAGCAGGTCACTGGTTCAATGGGGGCCATCAAGCAGCCTATAAGGCACACACAGAGTGACACAACAGGATCGTTACATGGTCACAGGATAACTGTGATGGTCTGGTATATTTCTAACCTTCCCCCCCAAGACTTTCTTCTGAGATACCTTCAGGCTGTTTGTCTCATGAGGCTCATTAAAAGGAGACAAAACAACACTTTTTCGTGTGAGGAGGGACAGCACTGGCTTCTTTTACAACTGTTATTTGGTAGTGTATAGCTCAACTATCCCTGATGAATTTGTTCGGATGTCAATTACAGCAAAACTAGACAGAATTCAGTAGGTATTCTGTGTGCTACACCTGGGCTGTCCCTTGTCTTTATCATCCCATCACAGACATTGAGTCCCATTTCGGCAGTGACAGAAAATCTTTGGTGCCATTTACTCTGTTGCAGTTCGTTTTAAAGCTGTTTTCTGATGGATGTGAACCACTGAAGACTGTGAACCTCATCCTTCATGATTATGAATTCCAATGAGTTTTATCAGCTGTTTGTGTTTTTACCCATGACAGACCTCTATTCAGTCATGGGTATTCACACAGGTCTGATCAACCTCAAAGGGCCACTGTCCATGGATAACCTATAGTATCATTGTCTTTCATACCATGTGCTTATTTATTTATTATGTGCATGAATAGGATAGGCTTTAGAAATGAATTAGCCTCTGGGACTAATCAAGTATTCTGACGCTGAATCACACTGTTACACTGTAAATTCAAAGAGGGAAAAGTCATATGAGGGAAAGTCATATGACTTTAAATGTAGCCAATATTGTACCTTCCTATAATGTGTTACTTTTTATACTAGAGGTCTTCTCATTACGTAATAAAGGGGGTTTTAATAATGAATAGTAAATTTGAAAGAAATCTCTTAATATTTTGAATATGTTGCTTCCAAAATATCCAGAAGGATTTTATACTTGTTCTTGTCTTATTTTCAATTCATCCTGGAATCCTGACCCCCCTATATATTTTTTGAGCTGTGGGGTTGGAAAAAAAAAAAGACTTATTTATATTGGAATAAACAACAAAAACATGTAGAATAGAGTAGAGAGTAGAAGGTAGTTGAAGTAAAAAGTCATAATAAAAACTGTGAATCCAAATTACAATTTTGGAAAAAACACTGTGAAAGTTGCATAACATATTTACACTTTCGTTTAAGCATCGTCATTCCTGTCATTAAAAGGCGATTAACTTTATCATCATTATGCAATGGAGGACGAAAATGAATTCCTCCTGCAAGACCCGACTGGCAAAAAAATCCCAACAAGGAATCAATATTATAGCTGGAATTTGTATGAAATGCTGTTTTTGTTTTGTTTTTCTCTCCTCCTCTCTGTCTGCCGATTGAGGACATTTGTGTATGTACGGTTTCCTGGAGGAAACTGTGGGCTCAGTGTATGCTCTGTGCGCGTGTCAGACAGCGAGAGAGAACTAGTGAGCAAACATGTGAGTAAGTCTGCGAGTATGCAACGTGTTGAGCAGCTGAACTCTCGTCTTGAACTCTTCAGCCTGCGGAAGAAACAAAAAGAGATATGACCCTCGTTTTTTCAGGCCAGATGGTCGACCCATTCGTTTGATAATTTAATTGAGTTGTTTTCTTTGTTTGTTGTGGACGGTTGCCCAACAGGATGTAATGCTTTGGAATCCCTCTGGATTTAGTTTTTTTTCTTACCTTTTTTTAAAAAAAATTTTATTATAATTTTTTTTTTATTTGGACGCAACACTTGTACTTAACTTGTCTATAGAAGTGTTCCCCTGCTTGACCTCCCATCTTGTGGAATTTCCTGCTTTTATGTGTGGTTCTGCTCTCGTCTATGCGTCAGGATGAGTGTGCTTCGCTGGCACCGGCTCTCTGTGCTCTGGAAGAGCTGGATGTTCAACCAGGAGTCAGCAGAAGAGCAGGGCCAGATCACTGAGGCTCGAGGGCATGAACAACAACCACTGGAAAAGGAAGGGAACACATTCAAGGATCACATCTTAGACATTCAGAATTCATCGGAACTTAACACTCAGAATTTGGATTATAAGGAAATCCATAAATCAGAACCTGAAAACCAGAACTTGGATTGTACAGATCTGAGCTTAGATCCAAGGACCCAAAAGTCTGAATCACTGAGGTGCAGCTGCTCTGAACTATGCTCTCAGGTGTCAAACTGTGAGGATCACTCTTCCAGCAGTCCACACACACCTGAGGGTTGGGGATCCCGCAGAAGCTGCTATTCTGAGGAGGGTGTTCACTGTGTATTGCAGGTGGATAACGGCAGTGAGGGGGACGACAGTTTTCTGCAGAGAGAGGGATCCCAACGAAGGTCCAGGCGACGCTTCAGGAGGGTCAACCCCAGAGGGGAGCGGGAACTCATCACAGACGGACAAGAACCCGCTGGCTACAACACGGTAAGAGCAAACACCATGACCATCAGTACAGGCTAATGCTGAGCCACTTTAGAATTAACACATCAAATGCAGCTTTGTTTTCTTTTTCTTATTTTTTACCTGAAACTTGCTGACACAATGACTGAACGTCTTCAGTCTTCATCAACAGACCACTTGTTGAAAAGTGTCAAATCCTCTTCCTCTCTCTATGATAGGTAGTGTGAAACATTAGCTCTCTTTGGACTCATCTAGGTTTTTTGTTACATTCAATAAAATAAAAACAGTGCTGCAGGGCAACAGAGGCTTTTTGAAATATGCTTTTTAGAGTTAAATACCAAAAACATCAGAATGTCACCAACATTTTCAGTGTTCAATAAATAGGCAATTTTGTAAGGAGACGAAACCTCCTTTAGACCAGTTGATATGTTGGTGGGACTTTTCCGAGTTTCCGTCATGAAAACTAGGCATAGCGCAGAACATGGAGTATACATGTTCTTTTGTATGAAGTTGAGTTTCCCTCCCTCTGATAGGATCAGCGAGGCCAGCAGAGTGTCGGTTAGAGTTCTGACTAATCGCCAGAAGCCACGCTTTCGCTCACAGAAACACACGCACACACACGTACACAAACTTAAGCATTTAGCTCACACACACACACATTCCTGGGGCATCACAAAGGGGCTTAATGGAGAGCTCAAAGTGTCCTACTTGCTTTTGTAGTCTCTCTGTGATTGTTCCACATTTTTAAATTACATTTCTAGTCTTCAATGCTGCCGAATCAAATCTACATTCCTCTCTGTGGCTGTATTTATCACGTCAAGGCCAACCACATGTGCTAACAGAGTTCTGCTCCAAAGAAACAGGTGGAGAAATGTGCAGCTCTTGTAAACAAAGAGAATTTCTTTAGTCCTGCATTAAACTGAAGACTAGAGGGCAAGACCAGCTAGACACGCATTTGGCAAAAAGAAAGCAATCCAAATTGAAAAGATCGAAATGTTTTGACATATATTAAACTCTGGTGATTGTAAAGTGACTGAATGAGGCCCTTGACATGCTCACTTGTCTTTCATTAAATGAGAATATAGATTGGGAGATGATGATATGCTATCTTGTTACCATTTCGCTCTCTCAACGGCCTTTTATGACTGTGGTTTTCTCTTCACCTTTCATGTTTCTGTTGGCCTCTCATGTTCAGGATTATGTCAACAACCAGGTAGGAAATACTGTATAAAAAACTTTTTTACATGTTTGCATGTCTCTGTGCCAATTTGTTGTTTCACATTATTCCACAACTTCCAGGATCTTCTTGATCCATCTTCTTGAATGTGTTTATGAGTCACTGCTGGTTCAGGCACCTGTGTTGTAAAAAGCGGGTCATTTTGAGACACAGTCTGCAGTCTGCTTCAAACTTTGGGTGACAGATAAGAAGGGGGCTGGATGTGCACTACACAGATAAAGGCGACACTTGTTCAAGGTTCATAACTTTTTCAGTCTTGTGGTGAGGTATAGTGTATCCCTGCACAAATATTTTTTAGTTCTTAAATGTTTTGAGAAGTAAGTGATTTATCAATAGGTCAATTAGAGACATTCATTCTCACTATAACCTGGAAAATACACACATCGACAATATGTGCCCAGAAAGTCCATCGCTCTGTTTTTCTCAATGTATCTACATGGCTGCAAATTCGTGATGACATAATGGCAGAATGGATGTTAGACAGGCTGTTTTTTCTGGCTGTGGGTCAGAGGATGTTGTTCAGAGGTCTTATTGAACCATAATAACATCAGTAATCCATTATTACTGCTCTGTGCTGGTGTCTGGTGTCTGTCTCTTAATGGATTGCAGTGGACTGAATGAAGTTTCTGAAGCTACGAATTGAGATGAGTGCAAAAATGGTGCAAAGGAGAATACAGCTCTCACCTCCAACTCACGTCAATGAACCAGACTGCTGGGTACATTTTTCTTTCATTTTTGAAGCGGAGAAACACATCCTGCTGATTAAATCAAGCTTCCCTTTATTATTCCGTTTCACTTTTTTTATTTTAATCTCTGATCCAGCATGTGATTGATTGTCATTGATCGAGAAACTTCATCCCGCCCCTATTCAGAAGATCCTTTGCATTCTCTCGCTACTATAACAGACCACTGGGATTCACTAATGACAGACTCATACCACACACACACACACATGTATACATGTTACACAGATACAGACATGCACACAGAGAAAGTCACTTCATTAAGACATCAGATGCCTCACTGAGCTACTGCCTCTCTCTCACTACACAGATAGATAGATGAACCCATCACCTCATTTGCCTTGGAGAGGGAGCCTGCTCGAAGGGCTTTTACTGCCAGGCTATTCCATGGCACCCCAGGATCATTAATTTAACATGCCAGAAGTTCAGCCATCTGCACAGGGTAGTCAAAAGCTCACAACACTAGAATAAGATCAGCAAAGAGCGATTTTACGCAATATCTGTGATCCGTGATCTGTGATCCAAGTTGTGCTGAACTGCGAAAGCCCAGAGGTTTTTTTGTTGTTTTTGTTTTATTTGTTTGTTTGCTCGTTTGTTTGTTTTTTTTTTCATGTAGACAAACTCACTTCACAGCAACGATTTTCTCAGAAATTCTCTTGATTGATGTGTAATGTTTGACTTATAGATAGCACAGAGTCAGACCTGTTTGTGTGAAGAGCATGAAGCAGTATCCTCTGCTGGTTTGATGCAACCATATGCCAGTGAACCGGAAACAGCATGTCTCTTGCAAAGTCTGTGGTTGGTTACAATTCCTGTGTCAGAAGCCAAAGCTTCTGATGTCTGTGCATTCTTTTACCTCCAAGCACGTACGCATGCATTTTCTTGCTCCTGCTAACCTGGGACACACGTGAGTTAAATGTGCAACGCAGCATTAATTCTGAAAAGACTCAGTCGCCAAAGAATATCTAAGGGAACTCCTTCAAGTAGAGGGGAAGATTTGTAAATGCTGCTTGAGAAATTTCCCCATTCTACTTGCCCACTTGGGTTTTATGAGAATTTAGTCATGGATCAGAAATGTCTTCACACAGGAAGCAACAAATCAGTTTTTCACGCTAATCTTGTTCCAAACCAGTGACAATAAGTTGGCCCACATGGCCACTGATATGGTACTCTGAAATTTACTAAATGAAGCTGAAGTTGTGTAAATTTACCCACACAGCATATACATCAGATACACAAAATTAGTTACCACAATTGTCACCACAGGTCTAGCGTTGTAGTAATTTTTGAAACCTGGTGTTACAAATTTTGGTTAGTAAACACAGCAGAGGCAAATTGATACAACAAAGAACTTTCCTCTTGCTGGGTGTTACCTGTGTGAGGATGAAACATTATTCCATCTGCTGGGAAGGATTGTCTGAAATCTGCTGAACAGCTGCTAAATTACCCTGGTGGTGAAATTATATTGTTTTAAAAAAGCTACTTTTGCTTCTAAATTAAAATGCTTACTATTTTAAAGCTTGCACAATGTGGTGACTTATGTGCCATGATGATGCTGTACACTTAAAATATCCATCTTAGTGTGAGTCAAGACAAAGTGGATGCTCTTATGATGGTGTTTTCATCTTGGGGATCCATTAGCAGTGACTTAATCTCAATTATACTGTTCGCTTTCCTATCAGTTTTGTTCAGTTTGATGATTTTGTGGTTTTCGTGCTTTGTCATTTCTCATATTACCCAAATGTCCCTGATCGCAATGGGTAACGCTCAGGTTGCACTCCTGATGCAATGGGCAACTCATAGGTGTGACTCATAGAAGTGCTTTGTCATAGTTCTGTCAATCTGGTGTGAAGACTAATGGAGAAATTACATCATCTTCCATCTTCACCTCATGTTGGAAGAGTATTGGTGTGGGATGAAGTGAAAATGCTCTTGCTGTGTTATGCAGCACTTTAAGATACCTTTTAACATTAAAACAGCTTGTTCTGAGTCTTCTGTAAGTTGTTTGGGGTTCCACAATCTTTGAGTTCCTCAGAGCAGCAACAGATTTTTTTTGAAAAAGACAAATTCCTGCACTGATTGTGTTGGAATGGCCTCAGTGGTGTCAGTCAGTTTTATTGAGTTTTGCTTGGCATCATGACTTGATGAAGTTGTTAACATTCCCGTAATATTCCTGGCTTAGTTTTTTATTGCTAATAGATTGATGTGTGTTTGTGTTGAAAATTTATATGTATTTTTTTCCCAAGTATTTGGGTGTGTCTTCAGACTTTAGCACTTTTTTTTCATACATTTCAGCTACAGTTGGACATTTGAACATGAATTATTACAGTAAGTCTGTTTAGCTCCTTGCCGTCACTGTAGTTTTGCAGTGTTGAACCATTCTGGGCTGTTTACGTTTTAAAGCCTCTTGCTGCTTTAATGTGCTTGGTCCATTCCTGAGCTCATCTGGTCTCATTCTATCAGAATGCAGGTGGGGCCAGCAAAGCCCCAAGGGCGTCTAGCCAGCTCTGCCACTGCTAGAACAAGCAGGGTCCCAGGGAAGAGATGGGTAGCCAGGGAGATGTGAGAAGGAGAAGAATAAGGAATAAAAGGTGGATGTTTTTACTCAAAATAATCGTACAAATGTAAGAGGGGTCACATGATTATAGTTAAAACCGCTGGTTTGTAAAATGTTAGTAATAATAGTCTGAATTGAAGCAAATCATATTGACAAAACAAATGTCTTCAAAAGCCTTCAAATGTCTTCACAGAGCATTAAATTTAATGTTAATCAGCAATGAAGTGATTGCAACAAGAGGAGTCTTAAACTGAAATGCAATGTGTAATGATGTCAAAGCCACTTTCCACACTTTTTCAAAAGAAGCTGCATAACACAGAAAGATTTGCTACTGAAGTGAGCAGCCAGAGATCAGCATCAATTTTTAGGTGTAATAAAGTATTCAGATGAAGGTAATTTTTTTTGCCGCAAGGCATCCAAAACCAACTTGTTTATCCATTTGTGATAATATGTCTGATTATCTATTTGCAAGTATCTGTCATTTACTGGGATTACCCCCTGTTGTTACCATACAGGACAGATAGTAATGTAGTTATTTTAAAATATTCCTCACAAAAAATCTGTGTTTCCATCCTAATGCATTTTCAGTTGGTGAAGTAAAGAGATTCAACTAATAAATCATAACATACATGAAGTGTAAAGCATGTCTGCCCACCAAAGAGTTGGTAAAAACATGAAAACATCAGATCTGTAACAGAAATAGACAGAAATGCCACATTCATCACATCTTCCACTTCATTTTCATTCATTTCAGATTCTGATTTGATACAAAAGGAAAGGAACAAAAGGAAGCATATCTTTGAATGTGAGGCAGACATGCAATCACAAGGTAATGTGCAACGAGGATATGGTGGGGAAGCAGTGATACACAATCATGAATTAAGTGGGCGTGTCGCAGCAGGAGGAGGAGCAGGAGTGGTGAAGGTTGTTGGAAGGTTAGATGAGGATTTAATGGGTGACAAGAAAGATGGGGTGAGGGAAAGGCTGGGTCAGCGGGGTTAAGATGGGATACTGATGTGGGGGGGTCAGAATATGAAGTAAAGGAGGAATAGATCCAACTCGGGTTAATAACGCTGGCAGAATTATTTAACTTGCTCTGACTATCAGCAAAGTGTACTAAAGTGCTTCAAGACAAACTGATGACAGCTCAAGCATTTTTGAGTTCATTTGGTTTGCTTTGAGTTAACATTGGGAGGTTTAATAACATTTCCAGGAATTTTGCTACTGAATTGTTGCATTCATTTTCCTTTTTTTTTTTTTTTTGGCTTACTGCTATTGTAAAGTGTTCTCTGGCTCTCTAGCTAAGTTGTAACGGCTGCCACCTCAACAAAAAAACTTGAATTTAATGGCACTAAACAAATCAGGAGCATTCAAATTAG
This sequence comes from Echeneis naucrates, assembly GCF_900963305.1. Taxonomy (NCBI): domain Eukaryota; kingdom Metazoa; phylum Chordata; class Actinopteri; order Carangiformes; family Echeneidae; genus Echeneis; species Echeneis naucrates. Next base: position 8,881,187 of record NC_042524.1, read on the forward strand.
ACATAGGTTTAGAAAGTTTTTCGTCTGTTATTGTGACCTATGTTTGCTTCAAATGGGAACAAACAAACAAACAAAAAATGAGAAAAGAGGGGACAGAAAACAAAGAGGATAAAAATATTTTCAACCCAACAGCTGGTGAGGATTGTTACAGCAATCACGTGGCATTCAATGACTTGTTTATTTCCTGAAATTCTGACTCAGGCTCAAAACACTCTGCTCGATCTTTGACTGATGCTTTCAAGTGGCCAGCAAAACCACAGACCTCAGTCGTCCGGCAGTGCTCCAGCTGGGCGAGAATAGTGCAACCGTACGTGTCTTCTGCATGGACAATGTAGAACACACATATTCACACCTTCGCTGATTTGTGAATAGTCATGAAAGATGGTATTTTTAGACCCGATGACAGGTTTCTTTGAGCTGCACAAGCCCTTGAATAAGAGGAAGGTTGGTAGTGTGGTGTGTAAAACATTTATTTCTACCTGCACAACAGCATGCTGATCTGTGCATGAGCATTAAAAGTCTCAGGATCATTAACGTGGTAATAGGCCATTTGTTTCTTCATGTCATGTATAAAGTGCGGCTTGAGTTTCATTACTAAAACTGATGTATTAAACCTGCAGTCATCCAGACTGCGCACGTGTGTGTGTGTGTGTGTGTGTGTGTGTGTGTGTACAGTGTACGGTGGGCAGCACAGTGTACCAGTGGGGCACTATCTGCGGCTGTTGTTGCTGCTAATTTTAGGGATTACATCAGCAGCACTAAGATGACAACCTTATTGAACTCCCTCTACTTTTTCTCTCCTCCTCCTCCTCCTATTCCTTCTTCCCTGTCTTCCCTCTCTCCTTTCCTTCTCCTTGACTTACCTCTGTCCCTTATCCTTTTATCTTCCTTTCTTGTTATAACTTTCTCACCGCCCTGTTTTTGGATCTCTTCTTAAGATTAAATACGTACAATCGTACCTGGACGCCCAGTATTATTTTCCAAATTCATATTAATTACCTTTCACACTATCCTTTTCGTGCGTGTGTGCTTCAATTGTGTTTACAAAATGTTCATACACTTAGGAGAGCCGGTGATCTCAAAATTGTAAAATCCAATAAAAGCCCTAGCAAAAATGTCCTTCTTTTGGCTGTTTGAGCTAAAGGATCACTCGAATTCGTTGTTTGAAAAGATCCAATCAGGCGATCAGAAAGTAGAAATAATTTTGCACCAAATGTAAACACAAAGACAAAGCTTTTACTTTTCCTCCCTTTCCTCTCCTTCACCTCATGAAACTGGCAGCTCTTTCCCTCCCTTGCACTCCGCCTCCTCTTTCCTTCTGTTTGTCTAAATTTTTCATCCTCTAATCTGCCTCTCTCACGTAACTTTTTTTTTTCTCTTGTGTGCATGCGTAGGGCTTGCTGTCTCCCATTATTTGCTTTCAATATGTCTCTCTGCAGGCTTGACCCTCTGTGTACTTTCTAACTTTTTGTCATGGCCCATTCATCTCCATTTAACATAATCATTGTATTCCAGAGAGTCACAGAGGAAGACTTCAAATTAGTTGTCATCAGTTTGTTTGTCCATTGTGTTTGTCCCGTCAGGCGCCACTTATTGCATTTTAATTTGCAGGAAATGACAAATCACATGTCATTCTTTTTCCACTGCAGTTTCAGAGTTGCTTTTGTGCTACAGTTGAACATCAAAAATGAAAATAACTGTCACAAACTGGTGATGAGCTTTCCCCTCATTTTCCCTGTAGGTTTTATGTTTTTGCATCTCCAGCTTCGGCTCGGATCTTTCTTAGCCTCTCTGTGTGGACTGGTCGGAAAAGGAAGGGCTGGTTTAAATGGCAGGAATTCCTGTCTTGTCTTTCAGACACATGTACAATCACACACACACACAAACACATGATCAGATGGCTTCAGTCATCACATTCACATAGTTTTGTCTCATTGCTGGATACATTAAAGAGTGTTTGTGCTTTTGTGTAAGTGGTAGTCACTGCTCTTTATGTATTTGTCTGCTCTCCACAGGAAATCAGATTATATTTGGCGTTGAACAGTCATACCTCCACATTTGCTCTGAAGCACTTGACCATCTGCTCCTTGATGGGAGATGAAATTAGGATACTTAGAGAAGGCAATGGTTGTGTGGTTTGACATTGGTGGTAAAAGTAGTACTCTTTAACTATATAGAAGCATTATCATGTTTTCTCTAAAATAATCAAGATCCTTTAAAACAAACCAGAAATTCGAAGAAACCTTTCTTCTTATATATGTGAACTGTATGAACTCTACTTTCACTCGATCCTTCAAAAAAATGTGTGCTTCCCCAAACATTCACAGCTTTTTATTATATCTCCCCTCATTAGCTGTGTTGTTAACGAGACACTGTCAAACTCTGGACTGTCTGTGGAAATGACTCCACTGCACCCAACAGAGGAATACAGGGCTAAAATAGCTCAGCACTTATTCTGTGTGGCTGTGTACGCGCACACATTTGTGTGTTACAGTGCTGCAGGAGTTTCAGTCAGCTGACTCGTTTTAATTAGCCTGGCAGAACTGATTAGCTGTGAGCCGTAGACACACACACACATACACAAACATACGCACATGTTGTGTTCAGAGTACAGTTGGCTACTTTGTGAAAGCATGTGAGGTTATATAAATGAATTCATGTGTGGTGTCCCAAGGGGACAATTGTCTAAGTAGCACCAGTCCAGCTAACAAAAGAGAGACAAGACCCTGTGACATGTCTCTGAGCTACACTGCACCTCAGTGAGCAACACACACACACACACACATAAACAGGATGTGTTTTTGTCAGTGCAACCTGGTTGAATGGAGTGTGTCTGTCTGTCTGTCTGATCATTTGGTATTTGGCAGGCCAAGGTTTCTGCCTTTTGTTATCAAAAAGTCAATTCATCACTTCTTCCCCACCATTTCCTCTCTGTATCTCATACTGTTTGCCTTTCTTCATCACATTCAAAATAGGATTTTAACTTTGCTTCCTACACCTATTCTTTCCTTTTGCATTTTGATTCCTATCTTTTTTTTTTTTTTTTTAGTTTTTGTAGTCTTCTCATTCTGTCCTTTCGTTTTTCTTTGATTCTTTCTCTTAAAGTTTTATTTATGGTTGCCTCCTTTACTCTTTTCCATAAAACTGGCCTTAGTCTGCCTGGCAGATGCACACAAACACGCCGACTTGCAGACAGGCTGTTCCAGGAAGTGGTTTCTGTGTGATCGTATCCGGCTCCGTGTTTTGCAGACAGGTCCCACATCATCATGTCCTGACTTACCGTCAAAGGTCTCTAGAGGTACTTAACACAAAACAGTGTTTCTTTACTATTTTTTGGTTTGATCGGTCATTCACACAAGATGAGTGTTCTAATGAATTCTCTGAATTTATATGTTTTGAAATGCTGCTCCTGCAAACTAATATGTACAACTCGTAACATACAGAAAACTTAATGTTGACCAGCTCCATTAAATCCTGCTTTCAAATGGAAATAAATTTAGACAAGTTTTTAGGCCCAAAACAAAAAAATGTGCAGATATTCCTTTCATCTGCCATTTATGAGCTTCACATTGGCTACATCTTGTCTTTTTTTATCTTTTCATGCTCGTCTGCTTTTGTCACAAACTCGTTCTTGGTTTGATGTAATTAATTTTCTCCAAGTTTTCTTCAATAGCCCCGCCAGATGGCTGCATCTTTAGTCAGGCAGGTGTCATGAGATGCTTTAATTTTGTTGATTTAGGCAGTACCTTTAGTCAGTGTGCTCATTGCTTTTTTCTGTGACAATGAAGAGTAGGGCAAGTGAGCATCTGCAGATGTAAAAGTAATTACATCTGCTGCTACTAACTTGCATTTGTAGATTTTCTAGCTGTCAAATGTTAATATTTAAGAACCATATCAAATGTTTCTTTGTGTCTAATTTTTTGTTGTTATAAAGATTGTTACATGTATGTATGTTTATAGGCTGAGTCTGCCTATCATCTATCTAGCTGTATCCCTCTCTCCACCTCTCCCCGTCTCTTGTGTACATAACACTACTCTGAAGGCAGGGCTCCATGTGCTTGGATCTGATTGGCTGCAGAGTAAAAAGATGATGTCATCCCTAGTTGGGAGGTGTGTATCGTTTCACATAGACACACAGAGAGAATTGAGGGTAGAGATCCTGGTTCATAGCAGCAAGCAGAAGGAGAATAAAAATGGGAGCAGGGAGAGAGAAGGAGGTGGCTACTGTAGATGTAAAGAAATTGTGGCATGAAAAAGGGTTAGGGAAGAAGCAAAATTAATGCAAACATGAGGAAAGAAACAGAATGAGTGGAAACGCAAAGGTTTGGAAGTTAGAGAGGGAAAGAGGACAGACAGAGGTGGAAGAAAAAGCTATGACAGTGAGGGGCTAGAAATGCAACAAATGAGAAGGGGGGTCACAAATGGAGAAATGGAGAGAGTGAGACGGATCCTCCCCTCTCTGAAGAGTCTCGTAATAAGAGCTGGCGTAGCGCCTATGCTGGAAGAGCATCCATCATTCAAGCAGCCAGACAGCCTCTATTGTCTCTGATTTCAATTCACCCCTCCTCTTTCATCCTTATTCCAACATCAAAAAAAATGTTTATTTTGTTTTATACTTTTATTGGGAAATGCCAGAGAAAATTTGTGTTTGTAGCCTCAAGGTCTCCTCGAACAAATAATGTGGTAAAAGAAAATAAAAAGAACTTTACTATTTGTCCCTGCTGAGTTTCTGTTTTAGGTGCTCTTGTTAAAAGGAAAGCAATTTCCATCAATCATCAATTAGTTAATTCTATAAAAACTTTTTTTACTTGACAAGGTTAAATGCAACTTTTATTTAAGCTATATATCACCTTGAGGCCTGGACCTGATTCATACTGACAGATAATTTTAAATCCCTTTAAAATACTCTGAAATGTTGTAACAAAATTACCCTTATAAAATATTAAAATCTGACTGTCCAATGGAATCCTTTTCTGATCACCCAACAAATTAAGTCAGAAAGGACGTTTGAGATACTGCTTTCAATCTGACTTACAGAGGCAATTTGATGCTTCATGTGGGACAGACCGTGCTCAGTAATTACGTGTAGCAGCTGTCAGATCCAGGTCTGCTTCTCGTAGTTTTACAGCTCTGCCCAGCCTAATGCTTTTATTACCTCAGCATTTTGCCCAGCAGTGCACTGTATGCAAGTGATTTATCAGTAATTGTAATGTGCCTTTCTTATATGTCAAATCCTGTGTGCAGAGTCGCAAATCCTCTAGACAGAGGGCTTTTTAGAGCGGGGGCATTATCGGCTTGTGCTTTTGTCATGTATTCACATTTGCCAAAATACAGCAAGCGTCTGTCGTTGTATCTTATCGGGGTTGTGTGATTTATGCCTCCCCTCCTTTTTTCTTTCTTTCTTTTTTTTTTTTTGGGTGTGTGTGTGTGTGTCTGTATGTGTGTAATTTATGCGACACACAAAGGGGAGGGGGGTGCCTCAATACACTCAGCTTTATGTTACCAGGAGATCAATAGAGATGCTCCCTTTCGTTCCTCTCTATCTCTGTCCTCCCCACTTTCTCGCTCTCTCCCTGTCCATCTCTCTCCTTCTCTCGTCCACATCTGCTCTGGGGCCAATCCATCTAATGCAGTTTCTCCCAGCTTGCTCTTGCTTCATCCACGCCACCTCCCATCCCCTCTCTCTCTCTCTCTCTCTCTCTCTCTCGCTGCACAGGTGATGTCATTCTTTTTCAGCTGGATTCTCCTCCCTCCTCCCTTCTCCCTCCTCCCTCGCCCTCACTCCTTCCTCCGTTTCCCATTAGCGGCTTGCTCGACTCAGCGCAGCATCCTGTCCATGGTAGCTTCTCTCCACGGGTGGGAGGGGGAGGAGGAATGCCGGCGTGAGGTGTGAGCGTTAACCAGGGACAAGAGCTTGAAGCTGGGCTTTACGGGAGCAGGATCACTGTCTCCTGCCATGGACTGTATGCACCATTGGAGCTCCGTAGAGAGATGAAGAGTTTAAAAGAGACAGAGAAAGGAGTTTGTTAGACGTAGACAGTGAGTGAGGAGGAGTGCAGATGATACGGGCTTTTGGGAGGTCAGAGGGAACAGTTTGGATGACTTTAAGAGAGCCAAGAGGCTTCTTCCCAGGGGGTTGCAGATGCATGGACGAGCTGCTCTTTTTATCCGGCTCTGGCTCATTCCTGTCGACTGGAACCTCTGCCTTTGTAAAGAAAGGAAGTGAATCAAGATGAAGACTAAAATGACTGAATGAGTTTTTGCATTTAACTTCATATTGAAAATCTGCAAAACTTGGATGCTGTTTTGGATGCCTTCACTTCTCCCATCTCTCTGGAATCATTCTGCAATATTATGCAGATTCCCAGTATACAATATATATTAAGGGTGGCATCCATGTTGCAGTTCCTTTGACTGCTTTAGTAGAGGAGATAAATGGATCTGCCTTGACTTTAAGTCTCCTTCTGTAGTGACATCTGCCAGTCACACAACAAATTTTCTGCCTTTTACTACCGGATCAACTCTGGTGATTTTTAAAAATCACCATCTGTAGAATTATCCTTTTGCAGGAAAGGCATCAGCGTCAGCCTTTGCCATCCACTTTTACTTGTTTATTTTTCTTATTTTTATCTCCGTCTCCGGTGAACGAGGGGAAACTTCCCCTCACTTGCACACTCCCTCCTGTGGAAATGGCTTTCCTGGTCCGTTGCTATGCCAACTGCTTGCAGCCGTGGTCCTCCAAAGTAAGCGATGTCGTAATCCCTTTTCTGACCAGTGCTTCTATCTTAGGATGCTGGCTGCTGCTTTTGTGTGCGTGTCTATCTGTGTATGTTTGTGTATGCGTATGCATATTTGTCTGTGTCTGCGTATGCCTCAGTGCGAGCGTGCACATTTGTGTTTGTGCTATATTGGGGGGGGGGGTATGCAAATGACGTGTCTGATTAGTAATGCATGCATCCGTTACTCCCTGCTTTGTACTAATTTAACAGTGGCATCCTATAAAATACTTATGATCACAACTGCTGCCATTTTCAGGTGCTAAAATGTAAGAGAAGAATTTTAAAAACTGAAGCATCAATATCCTTTAGTTTGACTGATAAAAGACAGTACCTCTAGAAGTGAAAATAGTGCTCTATTCCCCTTCTCCATGAGGTCATAGGAGACCTTTGATGTAATGAGGACGTAACATTTCTTTTTGTATTTTATGGCTTTGCACCAACATTTTATTTATCAGCTGCAACCAGAAGGCTCCTCACTCTTCCAAGGACAAACTGGTTTGATGAGTTCCAAAAATGATATTTGGTAGCCGGGGTGCTGAAGCTGATATTTTAAAAATATTTGTTGATTGAAGATCACACATGAGGGGAAAAAGTTGTGAATATGGGTGTAATTTTCTGTAACTAAAAACTCTGTCTATAGTAATACTTGTTAGTGAAATGGATAAAAGCTAATGGCATATTTGGGACAGTTTATTAATTTTAACAATTACTGCAGATGAAGTTAGGCGCGAAAGGCACGAAATCCCTGTTTCGTGCAGTAGCAAGCCGTTGTAACCATGACAACTAGTTTGGTACATTTTTGTGTGTTTGTTTGTCTTCTCTTTATATGTGTCAGTGTGTACAGCTGATGTGTCTGATCTGTGTAATCTTTCTGTTTCCTCCCAGTAGTCAGCGATGCTCTGGTAGTGATGGAGATGTGTGTATAATTAACAGTTAGATGTCCTAATTTTAGTCACTCTGTGTAATCCACCAGCATTAGCCTAGCCTCAGGTGAACTTTTCAGTGATGCGAGAAACGAAACAACTCCACATGAAATATGTCTTTTTATTTGTAATATTTGTTGCTACGGAAACTTGGGATTGATGAAAACAACTCATTCCACTGAGGGGTCAGGACGGCTCTGCTCTGCTGGCTTATTGGTCTTCCTAAAAAATGACTGCTGAGAGATGAGAGCCCAATGTGTCAGTCTCTGGGAGCGTCTGTCTGGGTGCTGAAAGCCAAAGATGTTTGTCTTTATTTTGTGTGTGTGTGTGTGTGTGTGTGTGTGTGTGTGTGTGTGTGTGTGCGCACAGGCTTTCAGTAGGATAAGTAATAATTAGGTCCCTGGAGATGACAGGGATAAGAGCAAAAGATGTGCAGTTTAAGATAACACAATAAATCTGAACCACACAGTCAAAGAACTTAAGTACCTTCTTGCTCTTCTTTATTGATATCCTTCTGTTGTGTGATCACAATTATGCAGACATCCCTCGCTAATTGCAAGGGTCACTGCCTTTAACTATTTATTTAACTTCATCTTGCCTCATCAGTGCTGTCATGTAGACACAGTTTAACTACAGTTTTGGCACATTCAGTGTATATATATATATATATATATATATATATATATATATATATATATAGATAGAGATAATATTCTAGCCAGTGTACAGAGTTGAATGTTTTACCATTCTCAGCAGGGCTGCAGTAATTATTTTCTTCACATAAGTCATCTACCCGTTAAGTAGTGGTAGTAGTAGTTTAAATGACCTCAAACATACAGTCCTGTCGCTGTTCTTCCATCTGATCAGCTGCTACAGCCACCATTTCCTGTTATCACTTTGCATTTGAGCAGTTTATTTGTTTCTCACTTGTCAGGTTTTCCCAATTACCTACTGATCATCTCTACATGGTGTGGGTTTTCGTTTAATTACATGTTTACTCATTAACGTTTTATGAGTTAATGAAATGCTTAAGCTGCAATTCCCACAGAGCAACATTTTCTCTCCTTTTTGCAGTGGCTGAACCTGAACTAGTATTTGTGTGATATTACTGGCCCATCTATGTATTACGGCTGGGCTAGCTAATTTATCCTCTGGTCTGGAGCCACTGAGGTTTCATCCAGTGTGGCCTGTTTGAAGTCCATACTTAATTGGTTGGCGTCTGTGATGAGCTCACCTTTTGCAGAGGTTAATTAACTTTCCGCTTGCCTCTCATTAGGTAATATCTGCTCTGTCTGAAGCTACAGTAGCAATTAAAAGCACTGCAGTCAGGTTATTGGAAAGATGGAGCGTGAGGGTGGTCTGCAAAGGGATTTAAATTCCCTGGAAAAGGTTTTGTGAACTCATTCACTTGGATCTTGAGGAAGAAGGGACAAGGAAAGAAAGATGAAGCGCAATCTTGGAGCATTATTTGAAGTTCGATGAAGGGTAAAACAGAGAAAAGAAAGAAAAAACATGTCAGCGAGTAAGAGAAAGCCTCAGAAGCAGTGCTGGTTTTCACAGTTTTATCATGGAGTGACTTCTCAGAATGGCAGCCAATTATTTTCTCTAAAAGTTGGTCTTTTGATAGTTTTGGCTGAACTGCACCAGCTGGGTGATATATTTCATTGCAGGGATGTTGGAATCATCTTAAATGCAGTGCATCTAATACATTTGTGCTTTAATTAGCCTAAATGCTAATGGCTTGAAAACTCACCAAGCTGACTTAATACAGAGGATCTAAGAGACACAAAAGTAATGATCAGGTCTTGTTTAATATGAAACCCTTGGCTTCAAAACTTTACAGGGAATCTATAGCTGCCTACAGGATTTTACTGTCATTTCTACAGTTTGTTTACTTTAGACTTGGGGGAGAAACTGAGCTGGACCATTTTTTTTGCCATTGAGGCACCTTTGTTTAATACTACTTCTGAAGTGCAGCTCCTACCAAAAAGCAGGCCTTGCTCCCCTGTTCACGTTCCTGGGTAGTTATTGAAATATTGACTGTATGGTTGGAAATTTGGAAGTGGATGAGAGACAGGGAAATGTAGGCCAGTGGAGCTGCTTTTTCTTTTGGACCAGTAGGTGTTCCTGTCTGAGGCACTGAGCAGTTATGAGGCCTAGATTTGTTTACATCTTGCACAAACAACACAGAGCTTTAAAAGGAATGGCTTCTTGGGTTCTCTTCTTAAGAAAGTGGTCAGCTGCTGTCTTGAAGAGGCTTTCAACACCATGTGTACATTTTCATACTTTCATTCTGTTGTTTATAGGTGAACTGTCACTTTAAATCACCACCTCGTCCCAGCGGAACACAACTTCTATTTCTCCTGCTGTTGGGGGACTTGGTCAAAATGCTTTGCTATTTAACTTTCTGACCCTGTCCTGCTTCCTACACAAGACCAGATTACTTCCAGTTTCTTCTATGCTTTTGTGCTTTCCTCAGGTTTTCTCCCTTTAGCTCTCTTTGCTGTGCTTTCTGTGAGGACCTCCTGCTGTTTTCCCCTCCTCTTCCACTCTCATCTGTTTTTGGGAGAGACTTTTCTGTCATCTACTACTTGCTCATCTCTTTTGTTCAGTCCCACTTTTTTACCCCATCTATTATTTAAACATCAATAATGGGGCTTGTTGATGTTGCCAGGCTGATGCTGCTATTGTTGCTACCTTGCTGGGCTGTATATTCAGTCATCTGCAGCTTCCTGACTTATAAATCACACCGTCTTGCAACTCCATCTCCACAAGTGCAACCTCTTGCTCTCTGTTCCTGCACCCAGTGGCACCCATTCCTTATTGCCCTTCCAGATGCCTTTGGTTTTCTTTTCACTCTTCTCTCTGTTGCGTGTCAGCAGTGTGGTGTTATAATGCACTTGAAATTAAACCTAGAGGTTGGTGAAAGTTTGAAACTCTCTTGGGTCATGACTCCAAATGGCAGAGAAAAGGCCTGAACTCCATCCATCCATCCATCTTCATTGGCTTATCTGGGGTCGGGTCGTGGGGATGCCTGAACTCTTTGATCTTATTTCCACATAATCCTGCCCAAGTGGTACTTTTTTAAACTTAGCAATATTTTTCAACTTTGCCAATAAAATTGAAAGGATCAAGTTAAACTTGAACTTTGGGAGAAACTGGCCAGTATACAATAGTCTTAATAGAAACTGCAGGTCTCTACTCAGTTTGACTTTTTCTGCCCTAACTGCTCAAAGATTCATAGCTGTGATTAATTCCCTACCATCATTCAATTCCAACCACATAAGCTTTTGCTTGAAAAAGGATGAAGTGTCATGCTTTGCTGATAAGTGAATCTATGCTGTACAGCAACACACACTGTAAGTCAGTTTGAAAATGGTTGTAATAACTCCCCACTCTGTACCAGGTCCACACTTAGGTTGACACTGGCTTGTGCTGCCCTCAGCAATCAATGGACCTTGCTGAGCGTTGGCAGAGACAGTTTTCATGGACCCGTGCTGGGCTGAATTCTGATGCGGGTAGGAAGGAGTGTTGGCAGGAGAAAATTACAGCAGAGTGATGGATTTAGGGCTCGGGTAGGAAGGGCAAGGCAAGCAACGATGGTCATACAGATGGACAGGTAAACGGAGAAAGTGCGATATATTTAGATACAAGATGAAACTAGTTTTATTGATATTTAATTTACAAGTTATTTCTCAGGCTATGAAAGATATTTTTAATGGGAACAAACTAAAAATTTGGCAAAAGTCAGTAAATACGTTTTTTTCTTTACTGATCAAATAACTAAATCGCTAAATTCAGCATTTGATTCAAGGAACGATTACTGTCCTACCATTCATCATCACATCAGATAGGTACATTAAACTGTTGAACCTCCATTGAGTGGTTTTAAGGAGATTAATTATTCTTCAAAGTCTATTGACCCCCTTTCTCACTGCCGTGGCTTCATGCCCAGACAGAGCCACAAGTCAGGATTAGGTTCCGAACCCCTCAAAGCTCCTTGGTTCTTACAAGACAGTACATCGTGGGATAAAGATAAAACCTCAAGTAATTACCTTGCTCATTTTAATTAAGAGTTGAAATATGCACATTTTGGAGGTTTTATAAATAGAGCTGCATGTAAATATGTGAAATATGTTTTTGTTTCTAATGGTTAGAGAAACCTGCTTGCATACCTTCAGGATATGGTAGCCTCACAAAATAGTTTTTGTTTTCCAATCAAAAGATTACGATATTATTATCGTACCGGCCAAACTGAGAAAATATAAAACTAATTAGCATTAGTTAGAAGGGAACAATGGTGTTCCAACCAAAAGTTGTACTGTGGCCTGCATAAAGGCAGTTGCAGACCAAAACAAGACCTGGGACATGCAAATCTGCTACTGTTACAAAGAGGGTGGCACTTGAATACTGACTGAGGCCACTGGTTTCATAGCAAATGCACCCCCAATCAAGAGCAAGTCATAGTTCATAAGCCCTTTTTTCACCCTGTGCTGTTGATATGCAAGTGTAAATTTTGACAACAAATGTAAAAATGCTGTGGTCAACACGGCAGCTGGGGTATTTGGGGGGAAATGTAATAGTTTTTTTTTTTGTTTGTTTGTTTGTTTGTTTTTTTATACGGATTATGCAGTTTGATTGGACATTTAATTTTGTGCCTTTTCAGTTGGAAACACGAGGATGGAGGAGCGCTCACTCCCTTGTTTAGCATGACCAACAAGTCCTTCTGCTCTGAGCCCAACTTGCTGCAAAAAGTAGTTTCTGCATCATAGCCTTTTGCGATTTGATAAACCCGACATCTGAAATTTGCAATTTGATTAGAATTGGAGTAATCGTTCATCCATAGTCAGCAGGTCAACATAAAAGAAGCTGTTAACCATGAAACAAATTTTGAAATCCTCTGCGTCATCAGAACAGCAAATGGAAAGTGCACACACCATTAAAGGAATATTAGATAGTTGTTCCATAGCTCTCCCAGTACCTGGATTTGTTGACGGAACATTTCTATGCATTAAGAGGATGACCTTTGCCAGGGGATGCAAAGCCACAGCCTCTTCACATTGGCTTTGGCAGATTTACTCTGACCTCAGGCCAACTGGCAAGCTGAATGATGAACTTATAGAACCTACACGGGGTGTCAAAGTAATGTGGCTCTGGAGCCCAGCAAGATGAGGGGTAAGAGCAGGAGTCAGGACACTCACTCTGTTTTTGTTGCCTCTGACTGAGAGGCAACATTAGAGAAAGAAAGAGACAAGGCTTTTAGCATGCTGAGGGAGGTCTAGGATATCATATGCACAGGAAGTAGGGGTGATGAAGATCGATATGGGTTGCATTAGACCAGACAATGTTCAACTCACCTCCAATAAGTCATGTTTTTGTTCAGTCCTAAACAAAATCATACATTGCAAGTGCATTTATTACAGTGAGGTTCATTTTTAAGTCTGGAATAAAACTCTTAAAGATAAAACTGATCTTGCTGGAATGTCATTGTAATATATAGTAGTAGTCATGCTTCAAAGTGGAATTGTTTTTTTTTTTTTTTTTTTTTTAGATCATTAACTAGTTGACAAAAGCAGATGATCTTTTCCTAAAGGTGCTGCCCTCCAGTTGAACTTAATATTTGCTGGATATTGAATTTGCCTTGGACAACAGCATTATCTACAGTCTTCTGCAGTTTTGTTGTAAAAACAAAAATGTTTGCTTAAATTCCAAGTGAATTGGACTTTCCATTTGCTTTTGTCATTTCTACTGCTAAGTGTTCTACTTAGCTCATACTAGTATTTGAACAGTCATTCATTGGCATTTACTCTGAATACTCCGGTAGCAGCACAATGTGTAATCACAGAAATATAGAATTTATTAGCCTTTATCGATAAGAACAATTGATGTCTCTTCTGTATTTCATACATTTGAGCCATCTCATTATGGATGAAATTCATTATCTGTCTTAAAGAAACATTCAGGTGTTAACCCACAGATGCCACAACTATATGCATATATCAGTTTCAGCCCAGTTTCCTTAAGCAGATAAAAATCTTTGATGCAGATGTAGGGAAAAAATGCAGGACAGCTGCATTGTTTCAATGGGTGCAGTGACACGAAAAGGCCAGTACTGTGTTCTGAATGGTATAATTACTGTCCATTAGCTATGATAGTCTAAAATCTAAGCCTGAAATGCCCACTCAGGCCATATACACATTAAAATGCCCAACTGGTCAACATTACTGGACTGAATGGACTGAAAGTATGGATGCTCATGTGGTGATGCACTGTAGGCTTTGTGCACGAACACACACACACACACACAAATAGTAATTTCCCATGCACATACATGTGACCTTGACCCCTGCATGTCACTCACTCTCAGATACAGATACACCCACAAAAATGTGCATATACACATACATACAGGCATACTGGCACTCTGCAACATAATACCTGCACACACAAACAGGAATTACTCCCCCTCACTTTATTTATGCAGACTCCACCCACCAGTGGTCTGTCCATCAAGAGCTACTACTCCCATTTGCACACACACATTTACACACATGCTTACTAGTGATGATATTTCAACCCCCCATTGGCCCCCATTAGCTCACTGATATTGATCCATGTCCCCTCCTCTGCCTGCGCAGCCAGAGAGGCCTTACGGGATAGTTTCCAAGGACATTTATGAATTCAGGATGAGATGGATGGGTGATTGTTCTTTAGCTGTTTGTTAATTTGTGAAACGGAGGGTTAAAAACAAGTCTGTGCATGAAAACAAATGTGACTGGGAAAGAAGACTTTTCTGTCATTTCTTGGCAAATCAGGAACATGAATTAGGAATCATTCTTAAGATCATTTTTAAGATTTCTCTGACTGCAGTTATACGTGTCCATTGGAGAGAGTCAGTTGTGTTCTGAAACCAAAACCAGACAAAAATTATGATTTCATCTCAAAATATGAAGAATAACTTCTCTCAGTCATATTAACCCCAATTCAGTTCTTATCTAGGGATTGCTCTTACTTCCTTTTGTTGTCTCAAATTGCTTTTTGTCAAGGACAATTATTCCTGATAAACACAGGAGAGCAGGGTTAAGGTTAGGTCAGTGGGCACACAAAATTAATTTCTTGTCTGCCAGTAGCACAGATTTTATTTATTTATTTTTTTTATATTCACTTCAGTCTGTCTGGACTGAGCTTAGTGGGCCAACCAAGCGGAACCAGATCCAACATCAACAAAAACACCACAGGAGAACCACAGGGTGGGACTGCACCTCCACACCAGGCCCCCAGGTCAACCTGTAGGGGTGCCAGGGACACACTGCGTGTGTGTGTGTGTGTGTGTGTGTGTGGTTTGGGCAGCAGGGCAGGAAGCATCTGTTAACAGAGGGGAACCAGGAGGTACTAAGGTGTACAGTGTGTATGTGTGTACACATGCACAGAGGCTTGTGTATTTTTGTGTGAGTGCATGTATTTGTGTATGTATACACGCACATGTATTTGTATGAGTGGTAAAGCCGAGTGTTTCGGCTTCCCTCCTGTATCCGGCAGACCTGGCCGTGGACCACCTTCCTCAGGGACCCAGACGAGACGCCTTGCAGCTTCCTGTTACACACACATACCAAAAATGGTTGATAGTGAAAAACAAATTGACTTTCAGCCACACATACACAGATCAAGCCTTTCTGAAGAATCATATTTTACCACAACAACAATTGTTAAAAATTCTGTTACTCAACAGGAATGGATTAATTACTGCAATTTGAACTCATCTGGGAAGGAAATCTAAATTTTGATCTGCAACTTAAAAATTAAAAAAATAAAATAATAAAAACTGCATTCCTCCATTTAATTTCTTTTATCATTATTTTATGGAGAGACAATGCAGGCAGACAGCAGACAGGGCTGCAGCAGGTTGCAAATCCCTTTTCCCGCTGTTTGGCAGTGATGACTGTCCGCTGCCACACAGACACACATTAACTAGACAAGATGCCAACTGGAAGGAAAGAATTCCCCCTGAAGCCTGGCTATAATACTCTCCCGTCCCCCAGAGAAACATACTTGACTGTGCATGGGTGCTGACCCAATGCTAATTACCTTCCTCACTGTGTAAGCTGCCTGAAGACTAAATGAGTGGCAAAGACCATGTGGGATGAATGAGCAGCAGCCGGTTTGCCATTCATCACCAAGCAGTTTCAGACTCTGACAGTGAATGTTGATAATTAATAACCCATTTCATGTTGCATGTTGGGGTTTCTTTGTGTTGTTTTGTTTTGTTTTGTTTTTTTTCTAAGGGGTGGAGGGGCGGATTGTTTTTCCTTTTGACTTGTAATCTGCAAAACTGACTGTTAGATCCTTCACGAATTTCATTTCATTCTTTCCTCCTCTCCCTGCGTCATCACTCTCAGACAACTGGGGCAAATGTCAGAGGCCTTTGGCAGAGCCAGGGATGCTGCCATTCAGCATCCTGTCTATCACAATACTGGCACAGCACAGTGTGTAAACTGCCAGCTAATGGCTGTATGAGCCAAAGCTTTAATGCTAAAACCTTTCCGACCAATGAATGTTGAACCCTGTACCTTGCAATCATAGTCTGCAGTTTAACACCCCCCCAACAATCCCACCCCATACTGAAAGATGTTAAAGAGGTTTTCAAGAGGTTATGCTACCATGCAGGATATCACATTTGTGCTAGAAAAAGTAGTCTCCTTTTCGAGCTGTCCCACTTTCAACTTCCAACTGTCAGTGTCTCATTATTAAACATTTCTGAGCATATGTTATGTTAAAGGTTGCTGAAGACTCAGTATTGTTCAGCTGTTCAGCTTAACCAAAGTATCAGTTCTTGCACAAGTGTTAAATGTGTTAGAATCATTATAAAATATGTTTGAAATTAGTAAAATGATTCATTGAAGTTTATTTTTTAAAGGAAAGTTTTTACTCTCTGCTTGTGTGTGTGTGTGTGTGTGTGTGTGTGTGTGTGTGCGCGCGCATGCCAGCCATCCTCTGTTTGATGATATTTCATGCCCTTGTGCGGTCTCCTACTTATCTGTCTCTCTCTCTGTCTCTCTGTCTGTCCCTCTGTCTCTCTCCCTCTATGTGTGGCATGTCTGCCTTTGCAGTTGTCACCTCCAATTCTGACTTCAATTCATTACATCTCCCTTTTCCCCAGCTGGTAGAGACACTTTTTCTCTTCTTCTCTCCTGCCCATCACTTTCTTACTGCCCCCCCTCTCTCTCACAAACACACATGCAGATGTTTTGCCACATTTCCAGCAGAGATATGATGGCCTGGACTTGAGGTAGAGTTGGACTTTTGAAATAATATATTTTTTTATCTTCATCTGTTCGCTCTTTCTTTCCACCCCTTATTCTCATTCTAATCTCTATTATATTCTCTGCCTCGCTCCCTGCTACTTTTGCACGCATGCATGCGTGCGCGCACACACACACACACACACACTCTCACAAAATGCAGTATCACTCATACACTGCACTTTGACTTTCTCATGAACTCTTCTTTCGCTCTGTGCTTTTGCCTTGCTCTCTGTGTCACATCTCTTTTTCATATGCTCGCTCATATTCTCATTAAGCTCCTGAATGTGCGTTTTTTTACTACACTATCTCCCTCTCACAACGTACTGTAGTCCAAGCCACTAGAGGCCTTGATTGATCAATGGTTTCTTGAGGCCTAAATATGGAGTTTAGAATTGTATATAATTGTATATGAATGGTGTCCCATTCCAGAGAGCGAAGGCAATATTTTCCCCTGACTAGTCTGGTGAAACTACTTAACTTGTTTAATACGCCCTTGCCCTCTTTGATGCAGAATTGCATGCAGAAGCAGAGAAGAGATAGACTGAAAAGAAGAAAATGCAAGAATGGAGAATATATTTTAAAAAAACATTGAAGAGAGTGAAGACTAAAAGAGAAGGTGACAGACTATAAGACAGTTGACAGGTAAGCTGGAGGTTGCAAGAACTAATGAGAGGGTGAAATATCTGACAAAGAGTGAGACAGAAATGTTTACAACAAAGAAAGTCAAGGCGAAGAGGTGAGATGTTGGAAAGAGACGCTGCAGCATCGAGAAATGGATGAGCCAGCATAAATTGCATTTGCACATCTAGTTATTTGTGCTGCTGTGAGATAGTGGAGAGATTGTCGTGACAGCCATCTGTGATGTGAGTTCTGGTGTAAGGACCTGGTCTGAGAGCGAACTCAACACACAGTGACAGCTGTTAGGAGCAAAGACATGTGTTAACAGCTTAGACTCCCTGTTCTCAATGTGTAACTATGCACTTCATCCATGGTGGGAAAGCCTTACATGGTATTCCCCTTTTTTTTTTTTCCCTGCTGCCAGAAAACTGTGCCTCTTATATATAAACTTTTGACCTGTTTCCTGTCATCATCAAGTACAGTTGAGGCTCTTTAATGTCGTGACATATGTGAGTCACTTTGGGAATGACGGAAAACAAAATCTACACTCGCAAACTGCTGTAAATATCCACAGTATGGAACCAAGAACATTACACAGAAATGAACTGACACAGTTTGTCTTACATTTTTTGTTGTAATTCATAGTCGGTTTTATTGCTTAGCTGTGCAGCTCCGATCACGTCAAGGCAGTTTGTCACTACTGACATCTACAGGCTGAGCAGGTTTATGTCAGATACACCACATGTGACCTCACCATTCATTACGATGCCTGCATTTGCTCAGCTGTGAGCTGATGAGTAATTAATAGCAGGTTCATCCAGGTCAGATTCTAATCCCAGATATAGCTACGGCATGTTTATATTTCTGGGCAATCAAAAATAACAGGGAATTAATAACACTCCAGTCACAATCTCTGATAGTTTCTTTAGCAGAATTACTCCTGGCATTTGAGAGGTGGTTCTTGTTGGTTGTGTTCGTGCTCAGTCAGTAATAATCACATTGTGTGTCATACATTGTTCATCCTTTCTTGTGTTTTTTAGACTCAAATATAAAAACCAACAAGAGATTTTTCAATGCTGCAGTTCACGGAGCCAGCACTGCTGTTTAATTTGTAGTTTTGGTGACTTCAGATATTCATGGGTGCCTTTGTTCAGAAAATCCGATTATATAGGCATTTCTGCCACATTGTTGCTGTGCCACACCCTTTTATATTGCAATTCAGCTAAAACAAAGACTTCTGGAGGCACTGAGCAGTATGTGTTTGTTGAAGGTACTGTTGTTTTATTCTCTTGGTGAACACACAAACATCGTCTTTAAATAGTCATTGAATCTTCTTGGTGCCATTGTTTGTTGAATCCAGTTTAATTATCATCCTCATCAAGATTCATCTGCCTCATTTCTTTAAATACTTAGCTGAGCCATTTGTCTTCTTTATTATTCATTTTAATGTATTGTTCTTATTCTTTCTTCTCTTCTTTATCTAATATTGTGTCTTTGTGTTTGTCTCTAAGTGCATCTGTATATATCTGTTATGGTTCGTCTCTTACTCACTCAGTTATTCTTGTCTATAAACAGGTTGCTTCTTGGGATTAGCTGTGGTTTCGTAAAGTCTGTTGTTTCCTGCCATGAAGCCACAAAACATTGTACCTGCCTTCAAAGAAAAGCCACTGCGAAAACAATATGTCACAAAGCAATTATTCAATAATTCATGCAAAGGAAAAGTCATTTTCCTCCTTCCTCAATATCAAATCTTACCCTCCACCTCAAACCGCTTGTGTTTTAATGGTGTACTCCTTAACAATCTAATTACAGACGTTATCGTAGACAGACATGCCATTGACTTGTCTTTCAAGTTAGCCAAAACCATCTGGGAACCAAAACATCCTTTTGACCTACAATGTAGTAAACATAATCCTCATCGCTAAAATGCTTTTGGGAAACCCAGTCTGTTTTGTCTATGCAGGCAAATGGCCAGTCAGGACTTTATGGTCCATTTTATCACTGAGGAAATAGGTGAAACAGAGCACTCAGGCCCGCTGCCACTTAATCTCATTGTTAAAATCAGACTCAATAATTGAAACAGAGTTAGGTTTTATCGAAGAAGGGAAAAAATATCAGTAGTCTGGTTTATTTTGCTTTCAGGGAGTTAAGTAGGTCTGTACAAAGATGAATGGAGTCATAAAATTGGCAGCGGCCATTTGAATGTCTTTCCTACTTGATGGATGGAAGAATTGTTCTGAGTAGTAAATATAGTTCAATCTGAGCAATATGCTTCCATGATTAATCAGATATACTCTTATTGTCACTTCTAGTCTGTAAGGTCTTTACAGTGTGCTAGTAGGAAACGTATATTTACACAGGTCCATATCCTTTATGGTGTCATTGCATCTGTATAAATGACATCACAGTCCAACCCAGTTGTGCTTTTTCATTCATGACATTATCCAGCTATTCATTCATAACTGCCACAGTTGGTCACATTTTCTGTTGTTCGTCAGGCCTTGTTCCTTTTACTTATTCTCATTGACTGCTGCATGTGGGAGGAAGTCTTTTCACAAGCTCCTTATGATAGAGTTCATTTCTGCGGTCTCAATCAAACTCTGTAAGTAAGCGTTGTCGTAAAAGCTTGGCCCTTTGCATCCTGCAACACAGCATTTAAGAAGCCTTAGCGCTCACAGGATTGTGCCCAGTAGTTGACATGATAGAACTGTACAGCTGAAGGGACCTTGCACATTTATATTTAATCTCCTAACTCTCATGCTTAATGCATGAGGTGCATGGGAGACCCCGTCAACCCCACCGCCCACCTCCTGCTTGGCCAGGACCTCTGGGATAGGGAAAGAGGGGATTAGAGCAGGATTAAGTCTGCGGTGTGAATAGGAGCCATAAGATTGCCAGTTATTCATTTCCCCTGTCACTCCCTCATATGTCTTCCCCCCTATCTCATGAACTGTCACCTTTAACGCCATTCTACCTTCAAAACACACACTTAACCTGTGCTGGCATATCTGTAAGGACGTTATTCTCACTTCTAACACCATTTTCCCAAGTTAAATGAAAACCATCAAAAGACTGAAGGTGATTAAACAGTCAACGCCGGACAAATCAAGTAACATGAGTTGCTGTAACAGTCCTTGTATTTTTTCATGAACAGTTTCTGAGATTTGGGGATGGCAATGCAAAAGAAGAAGTTTTAAACTAAAATGATAAAAAATAGCAGCTTTGGCGATACCCACTTGATTTGCGTAATTCCCACTCCTTAAGCCTCACATTAACTTTAACTGAACCTTAGAAAGACATTTTTACACAGAATGTGTTTTTATTCCCCTATCAGTTGCACTCGATTTGCTTTAAGCAGGGCTCTCCTCAGCCAGTAACTCTTTCAATATACATACTGGCAGATTTGGTGGTTCAACCTCTACAATTTCAACAGGGAGGAACAACTTGCTTTTTCTGTCGGGCTGTTTTTTGTGTATTTTTTATGAACTTTTCCCCTGGTCCCGTTTGGCTCAGCAGTTTGCAAATGAGTTTTCTGTCGCTATGTGGATTTTGGTGAATGTGTTAAATGAATGCATAGTGGAGGCTTCATCATCGCTGGATTTTAAGTCTTCCATCACACAGAAATCAATAAGTGTTTACCTGTGATGAAATTAGTCATCATTCTCTGTCCCCCAGTAGCTTTTTCTGTCTGTTTATTAACATAAAAACACAATCAACTAGTTGTGAAAAGTGAGTGTAACGAATTCTACTTGTTTGAATGTGTGATTGTTTTCATTTAGTGTTTAAGTGTTGCTTGTGTCCATAAGTGAAAAACAGGGCTGCCTGTAATAGCAAATAGATTTCACATCAAGACTTCAATCACAACTTAAAATTGCCATTCGAGTCATAATTTGTGTGAATGTTACAGTTGCACATTTTTAACTACAATCCCACTTTGTAGTTACGCAGTGTGATCTGTTGAAATTTAACAGAGAGAAATATATTTTTATATTTTCTGTATATGTTTGGCATTCACTGTGGACAGCAAAAAGAATTTCATAGTTAAGGGAAATGTGTTTCTTTATTGTACATATGACAATCAACACTTGGGATCTTGAATCTATAAAGGAACCCAGAATGTATAAATTTTCAGCTCATAATTTATAAGGAATATAGTATTGGTGTAAGGATTTTTTAAATAAACAGAACAGGTGTAAGATGCATTAATGTTTATATTTTAAAGAGACCTCAATCAACATTTAGAGGAGGTCTATAAATTAATTATTGTGTATGAAAATACATGAACAGAATAGTGGGAAAATATTAATTACAACCATATGGCTACATTCATTAACATTAATTCGCCAGATAAAAAATCAAGTTAGTTCAGTCTAATTTAGTTGTATTTGTTGCTTAAAATTTTTTTGATTTTCCAATACTGTACTGTTTCATTTAAACAAAGTCCATAAGTCTGAGTAAACCCAGTGTACGTAAATACATTAGACTGAGTGGTCTCTTTTAATATTCCACACATTACGAACAATCCACTGAACTTCTTAAGCCCCACCCCATAATACTATGTTTGCTGGTGGGTTTAGGGAATGGTGGGGGGTCGTACTATACAACAGGCCTATTAGAAGACAGCACCGTGGGGGCAGCACCCCAGACTTGATATCTTTAATATTGCATGTTGGCACCATGGTTCCTCGCTGCCTTACCCTTCAGTTTGGCTTGGTGCAGCATTGCATGTGTAACGGTTGGTGTAAGGTTGTAGGAGTGGATGGTCAGGGCTGATGTGGCAATGGAGGAGGTGCACCAAACCAAACCGGTAAGACTTAACACTAGAGTTTTGGCTTTTTTCAAAATCAGAGAAGATGTAAAATTCATTTCTCCACCTGTCCAAGAAATAGAGATGAATTTTTGTTAATATGATCAGAAACCCATATTATTTTAATCCTCCCGTCTCTAAATTCGGCTTACAGTAGTTTTCAAACCTCATTTCGCTCAAATTTTGGTGTTGAGACTTGTGATGATTTGGTTAATCTGTATTTAAGACAAATGTGACTACACACTGAATGTCTGAGCCTATGAGGGCCTCAGCAGGTTTACGCAGTTTTTGTCTCAGGTCTTTTTTTTATTTTTTTTATGGTGGCTCTTTTAGGTTGTGAACCATATTTCTACTGAACTTCACTGCTGATATTTAGGGCCTCTTTTACATGCCTTTTTTGTAAATCTATGGAAACGGAATGAATTCATTAAGTAAGAATTAATAATGGATCAGTTGATCGACGACCTAAATCAATCTGTTGAAACAAGTACAGCACATGACCCGTTTAGTTGGATTATTAGCTTCAGTCACATGCTCATGAACTTGTCTTTTTGTTTCAACCGGTATCAATCAAGAACAGTGTAAAGTTATTGAGACTGCTTGTGTGTGCTGTATTTCTAGGTCCAATAAATGTTGAAGGGTTAAAACTACAAAGCTGCAGTTCTCAGTAACTCGGGTTTACTGATGCCCTCATTTCAAATGGTACCAAACCAGCTCTGACTTTCAAGCTAATAAGATATGTGTTTGCGTTTGTAAGCTTGGATGTTTGCCTCTGTTGAACTCTTATCCTCTTCATCTCCTCTCTCTGTCTCTGTGCTACTTCCTGTTTGTCTGAACAGCTTCCTGCCGACCTCAATAAGATGCACCTAACAGACCACGCCCACCAACAGGTGATGCACATGCCTCCCAGCCAATCAGGATGCAGCATCGCCAGTGACTCAGGGAGCAGCAGCCTATCAGATATTTATCAGGTGGGACCCAAAATATTGCAAATTTTATTGTTATAGTTTTTTCCTTTTTCTTTATTTCCTCTTTTTTCCCCTAGACTTTGATTATCTCCTAAAACTCGTCATCTATACCTTCTCATCTTAAAGAGTTCAATGATACCAAATAAAGATATAGACAGTCCATATTGCTGAAGGTTACTACTTCATCAATTTTCTTAGACTACTTCTTGTTGCCTCTTCTCTGTCATCCACGAGACTTTATACATAAAAACTAATGAAGCCAATGACAACCTCCTGTGTACTGTAGGCTGTCCACTACATCCCACTGTGACTGCATCTGGTCTCTGTTATCCACTGACACTGGATTTCCCTCCAGCTTGATTTGCTACAATTCTGTCTGGTTACCTGTAGCATATCTGTCAGCCCACTACTCTCCCCTCTTGAAATTTTTTTTCCTCTTTGGTATCTTGCTAATGATTGTGTATCAATTGTGCATCCTGGTGATCCGTCTTCCCCTCTACCTGCTGTGTAGGAAAGGTCACACACAGGAAGCAAACCTAACCTTTCAAGCCTCTGTCTCTACCTGGGCTACAGGTGAAGAAGCACAATCAGTGCAGTTGTGTTTGTAACTTCTATTTTACTTTCTTACGTAGTCTGCAGTGAAGGATGGTAGGTTATAGAGTGATGACATCCACCTTAAATTAGAAATGCAGTTAATGTTGCTTATAACATTTGATTTAGGTTTCTAAATCTAAACAGAATCATTAAAAATCCCTTCAGCAAATGACAGGAAGAGAATAAATACACTCCATATTGCACACAATCTCTCTCTTCTTTCACATTTTTTACATTAAATTTACATATATATAACTCATTAAACAAACAAGCATGCCCTCTCATTTAATGAAAGAACTGAAAACACATTTAAGTCAGCGTCATTTTAATATTTATGTATTCCATTTTAGAGCTGTTTTCTGGTTCCAGGGTTTTCTTTCCTTTTGCTTTTCAATCTCAGCAAAGTAAGGAAGCTCTTTATGTGGTTGCATTTGTTGTAGTTGCTCATTTTAATGCACAAAGTGTAGAATGAGTTCAGTTCAAAAGTACTTCCAGACAAGGAGGGATTTAAACTTGACTCTCCTCTATCAGCCTCAGCCTTTATGTGACATTTCTGAACATTCAATAACTTGCTGTGCTTTTGGAATTAAGTGGCTTTCTTGAGTGGAGGTATGGGTATGTACACGACTATGAATCAATAATCCATAAAAGGGAACATGATATAGCTGTCATCTTATCATTTTAATCCCTCCATTCTACTAATCTCCCCTCTTTAAATGGAAAGTTGTTTTAATTCCAAGAGCCTTTTAATGTTAACATTCAGTCTCTCCTCCAATATTTCAGTTTTCTGCTCCTCTATGCCTTGTCGTGTTTTTAATGTAGGTAGGCGAGTTCCTTTTGATTCTGGAGAGATCTGTGAGATAGAAATTACTAATGAGTTTGTAAGACTTTAATGAGCTGGTCTGATGAATGGGCATCGCTGACCACTGATGAGCAGATCTGTGACAGCGAGGCATGGTAATATTGCAAATCTTGAATTTGAAGGGTTTTTTTTTTTATAATTAGCTTTTAGTTCAAATTTTGGTCAGCCAACGGTGAAAAAAACTATTCGACAGCAGTCCCATTTTATACTACTTCAGGCTATGCTGACTAGCCTGTGTTGAAAATGTAATATAGGATTTTTTTTGTGGGGGTGGAGGCAGCACGGTGGCATGGTGGTTCGTGCTGTTCCTCCACAGCAAGAAGGTCATGGGTTCGGTTACCGGCCTTTCTGTGCGGAGTTTGCCTGTTCTCCCCGTATCTGCATGGGTTTCCTCCCACCGTCCAAAGACATCGTGTTTGGGTTAATTGGTGACTCTAAATTGTCTTCAGCTCTGAGTGTGAGTGTGAGTGGTTGTTGGTCTCTGTCTGTCTCTGCGATGGACTGGCGACCTGTCCAGAGTGTACCCCGCCCTCACCCTGATCCAACCCCCCCGCGACTGGAAATGGATAAGCGGTAGGAGGTTCTTGATAAAAACAGAAAAATTGTGTGGAAAAATAACAAATTGTCCAAAAAACACTCTCTGTCTCTCTTCCTACCTTTGTGTGTGTGTGTGTGTGTGTGTGTTTAGACCTGACTTCAGTCTCTCTCCTCCCCTGTGTCAGTCTGATAAAACATTGCCACAGATTTTATTTCTGCTTCCCCCAGATGCTAAATTTCAGGTGTAATTTCCTGTGCAGCAGTGGTCAGTCAGCAGAGATAAATCATTTTCAGCAGCTATTCGTCTAAATGTCTATTCCCTCCTCCCATGTTTTCACCCTTTTAACCAGAACTTTTTCCGCAAGCTCATACACAGAATATGTTTTAGTGACCCTATTCCTCTGTCTTACAAGCAGAAAGCTCTTTTGTGGTCCCCTACTACAAAAGAGCTAATGCAGTTTTTTGGTGTATTTCCTAAAAATTATTTACCGATGCTGCAGTGGGGCATTTGGATGGATAAGGGGAAGGAATATTAAACTAGTTAACTCAAAACCAATAGTGGTTCAACAGAAACTGAAACAAGTGGCATGAATTAGATATTTTAAACTTCTCATAGCTGTACTCTCCACCTTAGTTGGCAGAGTCATCTTCAGTCTGTGGATGTCTGCAATGATTGTAAGTCAGGTCAACCTGGTTCAGACGTTTAATGCAAAGACCAGATCTTTTCATCCTGAGATTAGATATTTGTCAGATGGCTCTGATCCCATCAGCTTGTCACTGACCTGGGTCTGTGTTTGTTTACAGCTGTCTTAAAGTGCTGACCCTCCAGTCACTCGGTCCTCGGCCGTCAATATGATAGTCTGGTTTTCTGTGAGCCTTACCAACTCATTCTCCTTTTCTTCCCATCCTCCATACCTTGATTTTACCCACAGTTCTTCCTTTCACTCTTCTTCCCCAACTTTTCAACCCTCTTCCTTCCTTAATTTCCTATTATTCTCTCTTATTTTAATATTCTTAATCCCTCCCGCGTCTCTCTATTCTTCTATAAGCATTTTCTTCCTTTCTTTCTTCCCTTAGCCACTATTTTGCCTGAACCCTCTATTCATTTATCCCTCCATTTTTCTATTTCTGCCCTGGGTCCTTAAGAAATGTCATCCTAGCACAAACTTGTTGTGACTCCAGGGGATTCAGACTCAAAGGGCACATTCTGCATTTTGAATGAAGTGGGCCTTCAGGATGAATGAGAGATATTTCACTGGCTGTTAGTGAGAGGAAAAGAGAGTGAGACTATGGTGAGGTGTTATTGCCCCAGGACTAAACCTTTGTTTGTTCTTACTGCCTCGATACCTCCATTTTCCAACAGAGCTTAAATTGAAGGCCACTTTCCTAAAAGGATTTAACAATATCCACTAAAGTTTCTATCTGACAATATGATGTTTTTCTTTCTTGTAAATGGCATCTATAAAATGTACCATGCACTTTTGGCCTCTTGTCTTCCCCTGTGAATGCATGAGATAAATTTCCCAAAAATCAATAAATCAGGGGTGAAGCAAAAGAAAAATCTGAATTTGTTGAACTTGTAGAACACCTGCAGGACAACTTGCAAGTCGAGTCAGGCATCTTGCACCACAAAATCCAATTAATTTAGTCAATACAGTATGTTTTGTCATTTATTATGCTGTCATTAATCATTATCATAATGGAAAAAAGTCAATCCCAAAAACTTTAACTCTATAAAGGAAATGACTTGGCTTCTCTGATGTGATGAAGTTAAAATGTACCTATTGCAGAGCAGCTGGTATGTTTCTAAACTATTGTGTGCGTGAATTTGTGAAAACAAGAATGGACTTCTGCGTACCTTTGTTTCGGATTGATTCTTAGATTGAGAGAAACCTATAAAATCTTTTGGCCAGGAACCAATTCTCTAAAGAACCAAAAGCTCAATTGCATTGTTTGTCTGGAAGTTTGTCTTGTAGCCCGAAAAAAAAAAAAAAAAAAAAACGTTTCCCTCTGGCTATCAGCTAATATCTCCACTTAGTCGTTCTCTAATCCACTTCTTTACTACTGTGCCAAAGTGCATTGCATCCCGGCAGGATAAAGTCCCTTGGTGTGTAGAGTAGGTGCTGGTTTTATCCTCAGAGTGGCCTAACACTGCTGTTCTTTAACATCTATACTTGATTTTCTTGAATCAGATTAGGCAGTAGTGTTTATACATACACTACCAGTCAAACTCTTGGAACACACATTCCTATTCATTTGAATGAGAAAGTGTGTCCAAACTTTTGACTGGTAGTGGAAGTGCTCCCCTGTTGCTCTCTTCTGCAAACAGATGGTCTGCAATGCTGCCATTACCACTGGAAAGCTCCTCTTTCACCTCAAGGTTGATGGTTCAGTTCCCACTTGACCTAAATGCCCCAATGCCCTTTTAGAACCAGACTCTGCCAACCATCTGTCTGCCCCCCTGCACAGGGGAAATATGGTGGAATATGAATTATTAGTGCAGGATTTAAATATTTGGCTGTTCACCTCTGTTTTCTAGTTTTGGACCTGGTGGCTGGGTTTTTAACTCCGGGTCACAGATGCAGCTGTTCACTGTTTTGTGTCAATGATGCATCATTGAAAATGCTCATACACAAAACAAAGAAATCAGATAGAGATTATATTCCTTGTTTTAATATCTTTTTTATACCTCCACTATTAAATAGCATTGCTCTCTATGTGCTGATGTATAAACTGTTTGGTCCTGGTCTTTGGTCCTGAATACCCTCAAACGTTATTTTAGTGTGCTTTGAATTAAATCTCTGTCACGTCTCAGCGTAGTCCTGCCTGAAACTAAATATCACGGTGCGGAACTTTACTTGTGCACTGCAAACCAGATTACTGCTCCAGCATTAATTTCTTGGTCACGTTATTGGTGGAATTTAGGCTTCAGATAGCTCCTCTTGAGGCCAGGGAGATAAACTCACGGGCAAATTAAATTATATTAAAAAAAAAAGAAAATCTTTAGGATACAGTTTTTAATAGATAAAAGAAAAAATTGAATTATTTTTATTATCAAATGCTGTCATTAAAATGAACACAATTCATCACAGACCCTCTCTTTTGATACTATTACTTAAAAGCCATTGTGCTGCCTTCTCTCTTGTTTTTGCTGCAGGCCACAGAAAGCGATCTGGGAGATGTGGATCTGTCTGGACTCCCAGAGGCTGCAGTGGACAGTGAGGAAGAGGAGGAGGAAGATGAGGACCTGGAGAGAGCTTCTGACACTCTGCTGGGCCGTGATCTAGTCCGAGAGTGCCTAGAAAAAGACCCAGCGGACCGCAACGATGATGACATTGGTCAGTCAAACCCATTAGTATTAAAACCATGAAAACCTCATTTGAATATAGGAAAAAAACAACACTTTAATTTACTCCTAAATTAGCTGATCAATAGCACATTTTTAAATGCAGGTCAGACATGCGACTGAACTGTAAAGAAGAACTGAGATGCATGTCACATCCTTCTTTGGTGGACTTGAACAGTGTCACTTTTTATTTTTGTGTCGATTTTCCCAAGATTCACTATCAATCATTCAGTAAGCACACACAGTGGAAGTGCACAAATGCCCCTCTCACAAAAAGAAACCTTCCAGTGGTCTCTAAACATCAGTGCCCTTTTAGAGTGTATTTTTAAGCAGGCAATCACAGAGACGACCTCATTAGCGTGGCCCAGTGGGGTCCTGGAGGAGAAGGTGACCACATCAGAGAGCTGAGAGGAGTTGTAAAGGCCTGGCCTGCTGTGCTCCTGCGGGGAGGCTGGCCTTCTCCACTCACGGCTTCCACTTACAGCTCATTCAGAGGAAAGAGTGAGAGAGGACTTTAGAGCAGGATCTATCTGACTCAGGCTCAACTCCGGCTCACATAGTATCTAAAAAATGTGTTAAACTTAAATACATTTTTTTTTATTCATAACCTTCACTTGAGCTTAGTTAGTATTTTGCCAGGTGTGCACCGCAGGCTGGAGGAAGGTTGCTCATTTCTCAGCCACAGTGCAGAGGAGGGAGACAAAGGAGAAGCAGGGAGGGAGCATCATGTGAACTAAACATTTGCATATCATGTACACGTGATGAATCTTTCCATTTACTTTAAACCACATTAATCACAGCCAGTATGCACATATCAAGGCCTCTATATGGCCAGAACATCCTTCATCTGGTGAAGATACTTCATGATGATGATTTATTGATTTTACTTATTTATTTATTTATTTTTTATTTGTGTGTGTGTGTGTGCTTCGTTTGAGGGATTTGCCATCTTTATTATCATTTGCATGTTTGCTCTAATTTATTGCAGCTTACTTGTTGCAAGAAAACAGGTATAGATGGATAATAAACTGTTATATCACAGCTTAATAGCCTTGCAACCACAATTTTCACATATTACAAAAACCCTTTCCCTCTATTTGAATAGGCAGTGGCCCAGGTGATTTATGTGTGAACAACTTTCATAAGGAGGCGTTAAAGTCTATCGTTTGTTTTAAGGCTGCTGCTATTTGTCAGTGGAAGAATTTATGTCTACTGTGTTTTCCTTTTCTCACTTTTTATGTTTTACAAGATCATAATTTTTTCATTTTTCAGTTGCTTTTATTTGTCCTCTTCCTAATTTTTTTCCAAATAGAACAACTACTTGAATTCATGCACCAGCTTCCAGCCTTCGCCAACATGACCATGTCAGTGCGGCGGGATTTGTGTAGCGTCATGGTATTTGAGGTGGTGGAACAGGCTGGCACCGTCCTACTCCATGATAAGCAAGAGGTATGAATGGACTAATAAAATTAATGCTGTCAATTTTTAAATGTATGAAATTATTATTATTTATTTATTTAATGTGCAAAATTTGTTTTGTCTTTTATGTCTGATTATGAATGAGTAATTATTCTGAATTACCTTAACCAGTTGGATAGTGTTTATCTTTATTAATTAGGAAACAAGATTATGTTACTGGCCTGCTGATTCTTCATTTGGTTATCAATATAATAGCATTTAAAACATCTTAAATCTGTCTTTATGTAATCTGGAAAACGATGAGGTAAACAAGTACAGAAACATCAAACAGGATCTAATAGGATGACATTTTTAAATGATCTAATATTTATGACATGGAAAGGAAAGATACAAAAGAAGAGATACATGAGAGCATTGAAGAATACAGAGAAAAATTGCATGTTCACATTTTTCTGTTTGTGGCGACTCAAACATCCTCACCACCTTGGGGGCTTTCTGGAGCTAACTCATATAGAAAAACCAGCACACAAAAGGTCACAGCAGAGTGAAAGCCCCGTCAATCACTTAAGCTGCTACACAGCTAATTAATTAAGTTACATGCCTGAGAAAGGGGCGCTCTGTCATGCCTGTTTGGTTACACACAGCAGCATCAGAACTGACAGGGTGATAAATGGCAATGACCTGCCAGTGGCCAAGCCCCAAGTATCCATGAATCGGCAGTACATTGAATGCATTTATATACCTCCTTAGCGTCTGTGCTGAGTTAGTTGAACGATGGATCTCCTTCACTTCACTGTCTTTCTGAGGACTTATGTTGAAGGTCACAGAAGAGCACTCGATTTACTCTCACAAGTGACTATGGCTCTAAGTGAGTGAAAGAAGGAAGGGAAGATCAAAACTCTAAACCGGTCTAACAGAAATAAAAAAAAAATAATAAAGAGAGAAAATGGCATTTGGCACTAAACTAGCAAGGGATCATCAGAGTGTCCCTCTTTTGCCCATGGTTTTAAGATTAAGAACTTCACAAGTAATGGTTTGCCTACATCTGCAGGCCCCCATAAATACTCAAGATAGAAATTTGGGCTGTCAGACGTGTTATATTTATGGAGCCTTTGTGAAAATAGCCTCTTGAGGACAAAACATAAGTGGTTGATTACATTAACTCACCTCAATCTGTATTATTTTGTCGTAGCTAAGGAAGATATACAGTGACAAGAAGAAAAAAGAGAAAGTGACGTGGAAAGAAAGTGAATTTAAGATATCTTGGTAAGAAATAGTGAAGAATGAAAAGGCAATGAGGAGGGAATCTCAGTTATTGTTGTAGAGGGAGCCCAGGGCTCAATCACCCTCCCTCCATCCGCTTACACTCCAGATGAATGGCTCGTTATATTATGCCTGCCAGCACCTCCTTTTCAAAAGCTGCCACTAGAGTCATGATACCTCTTCACCACCAGAGTCATACCGCACACAAGACACTTTATTTTCACAATATACTAAATGTCATGTTATAAAATATAACCATTTCAGCAGTCATTCTTCTGTAGCTGTGCAGGTTTGTTAAATGCATTCTTGCATAACTTCTAAAGCCTCTGATGTGTAACGTTGAAATATTTGAAATATGACATCATGTTGTATTTAATGCTTTTGCTTGTGGGCTCTACAAAATAAAGATACAAGGATGTAAAAAATATTCACTTAGTGAAGTGGTCGTAGTGTCTCTCCAGATTGTTTTGACGATGTCATCTTTGTGTCCCTGATTGCAGCTGGACCACTGGTATGTCATTCTCAATGGGGCAGTTGAGATCAGCCACCCAGAAGGGAGAGTTGAAACTCTTTGTATGGGCAACAGTTTTGGGATCTCACCCTCTCTGGACAAACAGTACATGAACGGAGAAGTTCGTACGAAGGGGGACGACTGTCAGGTAAAAAAAAAAAAAACTGCCTGGACTGCTTGCTTACAATAAACTAATGTGCATTTCCAGCCTCAATACGTTAAAAAAGAATAAAGTATTGTTACGATCTGACCGGATTTACCTCATAAACAAACTTTTGTCTGCACTGACATTTGATTAATTCCAGTGTTTCGCATGGTTTGGCGAGGAAAAAAAAAGCAGAATA
This sequence comes from Echeneis naucrates, assembly GCF_900963305.1. NCBI lineage: Eukaryota > Metazoa > Chordata > Actinopteri > Carangiformes > Echeneidae > Echeneis > Echeneis naucrates. The sequence goes on from NC_042524.1 coordinate 8,913,460, forward strand.
TGTTTTGAAAGTGAAAATAGCATGGTGTTTCCACTGTTACAAAACTAGTTATGCCTTTATATTTACAAGAAAAATGTGTTCTTTCTGTTTAGTCTGCCCTGCTTTGACCCTATTATGCAAGAATACAAGAATAGCAAATTAAAGTTGTGTCTTCATCTCTTCTGTGAACTCTTGCAACTACAGCTAAAACAACTGCACACCTGAGTTTCATATTTCTCTACTGTCTTTTGTTCTAAAGATTAAAATTTTCTATACATTGTATTCCTGCTAACAGTCTTTCACAGGTCGTGCTTACTAATTGTTTGTCCCATAGAAGACTAGTTTTAAAAATAGAGCTGTGCGATATCGATACATTTATAAAGCTGAAGAAAAAAAAAAAAAAAAGCCTAGCTCATACATGGTAACGTTCACTGAGTCCACACTACCCAGTTCCTCCAAGATGCACATCATTTCCTGTCTTAAGATGTACAGGAAGTTTCAGAGGTAGAGCTTTGCAAGGCAAAAGCAAAACTGATGATTTAGTCTGGGGAAGCTCAGCTAGTAACAATACTGGAGGGTAGAGAAGAGTCATCACCTTGCGTTTTCTTTTCACTGGGAGATGACAGGAAGTTTGCCTTACTCCAGTGTCAAACTTTATCAAAGGATGTTTCTGCTGAATAGCTAGTTGAGGGGATTTTGGACAACCATAGGTACTTAAATGAAACCTCACTCGGGTTAGACAGAGTGAGAAATCGGCAAGTTGGACTGTCCTTCCTTCATCCGTCGCTCCATCCCATGTCTCTCTCCACCTGCCCTTATGTTTCATCTGTGCTGTTGTTTGAGTACCCAATTGTGGTGCGGAGTAACGTTGTGCTCTACTATAAGTTCACCCTCTGTCCCCATGTCATCCTCAACCAGTTCGTCTGCATCGCCCAAGAGGACTACTGGCGCATCCTTAACCATGTGGAGAAGAACACCCACAAGGTGGAAGAGGAGGGCGAGATCGTAATGGTGAAGGAGCACCGTGAGCTCGACCGCAGTGGGACCAGGAAGGGACACATTGTTATCAAGGTCAGTGATTTTGAAGTGTTATGTTGATAGATTTTTAAGAGTTTCGATGAATGTTCAAGAAAGAATTTTGCCCTTCTGAAGTGTGAAGGGATGAAGGTCTGCAGGGTGGTTAGAGCTGAAACATAAGGTGCAGCTAGCCAGCTGTTTGAACCCAGAGCTGAACCTTGACCAACTTGACATAAACATATGTTTCACCTTGTCCAAGAGCTAATCTTAATGAGTATGGTCAAAACGCATGGACGGTTTAGTAGCCAAGATTAAGGTTAAGATGCACACCAATAAGACAGTAAGTATGTTCACCTTAAGCTTTGGCTAACTTGACTAACTTCAAATATCAGAAAATCATGCTATCAGCCTTTTTTCAGTGTTGGACTAGATTGATTTGAGTACCACTTTATTGTCAATCGACCCTACCACGGCATACAGCATCTTGCAAATACATCGATGCACTGCTCTGTATTCTTACTGATTTTTGAGAAGCACTGTTAGCACTATTAGTGTTTGCCAGAGCGTTTCCTTGTACACTACACTGCAGAGCGCTCCAAGGGCTTTTGATCTTTCTTCTCAAGCCTCCCAAGGCAGCCAGGTATTGATCGGATAATGGGCCTGAATGATTCTTTGGCCGTCACTCCAAGGAAAGCGTTCTGCTCCAGAGCACATCCAGTGGAGATGAGTCAATTCACAAGTGTTTCCACTTCTGTTTTTGGCTTTGTTCTTTTTGTGTTGGACAAAAGTGGATGCCTCTCTAGTTTCTGTTCCCTGTCAGATGAATCGTTTCCCCCAGAAACCTCTGCTCTGGTCACATTAACAAACTTACTGAAAAACAGAAGAGGAGATTTATGAGTGAACATTGTGAAACATCCTCTTACAAATTCATTCTTATACACAAAAATCAAGAATTTAGTCTCATTTTTTTTAGCCTTCCCATGGGACCTCTGTATCAAAGCTTGAATGTGCTGTTGTATGCATGTGTGTGCGCGTGTGTGTTTATGTGTATGATTGTGACTTGTGTCGATAGGTTAGTAGCACTTTAGTTCCATAGCTGGAACTTGTGTCCTTGTCACTTTTATGATTAATGTTGATATAATTTATTAAAATTGTTGAGTGCACGTAATGTCTCGTTAATGTGTGTGTGTCTGTATGTAGATTGTGTTTGACCTTGTTTCATTTCAGCTGCCTTACATGTGCATGTATTTGTGTGCACAGTATGTTTTTCGTTGTATCCTGATATGCGTATGTGTGTTTATTATTCACTCCAGGGAACCCCCGAGCGTCTGATCATGCACCTGGTGGAGGAACCGTCAGTGGTGGACCCCACCTACATCGAAGACTTCCTGCTGACCTACAGGACCTTCCTGTCATGTCCTATGGAGGTCGGCAAGAAATTACTGGAGTGGTTCCAGGTGGACGGCCTCCGGGACACAGTAAGTGTGTCTGTGTGTGTGCACACATGTGGGAATTGCTGTGTTTACAGTATTCAGCCAAAGTTCAGTTTTTAACCATGGCACTGATGGGACATTTTTGAAGAGAATGTTTTAGTGTTACGTTTTGGCTTTATAGGTAAAGTCAGAGTGGGGCTGTAGGGGATTTCACAAGGTGTGTGTGTGTGTGTGCGTGTCATCACGTCACTATGGTAGTTTAAGGTTTGTTTCTACAAAATGTGGATGAATCTGGCGGCTAAGTCACAAAGTTGTGTGTATACACTGGTGAACAGTATTCAAGCAAAAGTATATGCATACATGTTCCAGTGAGATATGTGCGTGTCTGCGATTTTGAGTTGCGTTTGTCAGCGCAAAAGGGCACATCAAAGGTCAAGTAGGTTATTTGTCTGGGATATGAATGTTAAGGTGTTCATTTGTGTGTAATTTAAAGGTTCCTTTAATTGATGTTCCTAATGTGCCTATTGCCACTCCCAGTGTTTAGTATTCATAGATGCTGATGGAAATTTGTGTGTTGTGCTGCTCACATTCAGATCAATACAAGGTTCTGCCAGCTCAGCCGTCCTTGGGCCAAGTGACTATTTGTTCATGCCTGGCACTCCCATTGTCCATAACTGCTTTAACATAAGATTAGTCTTGTTCTGTCGATAGTTTCTATGTTGTTGTCATTCAGGCTTATAATCTTCAGCTCTGTTAAACAGGATCTAATCCTTTGCAGAAGGAACAGGGATAAAGAGAATGTGTGTGAGGAGAAAAGAGAGGGCATGAGCAGCCAAAGAGAAAGTGGAAGTGGACATTGATTGATTCTCTGTGTTGATGTATTGGTTGCCTTGTTCACCCTTTGCAAAGGTTAGAACAATGTTACCTCCAGTCTATATGTACAAGCATGATTGTTTGCATTTGGTCTTTGCTTTAAATCTTTCTTCTAATTATTGCGAGACATAATTAACTGGTCAATCAGTGGTTAAACATTTTCTCAATTTGCACATGGTCATTATTTCAAGTCCCTCTTGATTTGTATATTTGTGTGTTCAGCTGCTATAGAACTTTTTTTTTTTTTTTTTTTAATAAAGCCTAAAACTATTGCTTCACTGAGTACAAATGTAAATCCATCACAGGCAATTCATGGGGTCAGAGTAGTAATTGAACAGTTTCACATAAATATTACAATTTTATATTAATGAGAATTGGGCATTTTTTGACAGCATGGTAATTAATAAGGAAAATGTTATGAAGAATTTAGCTACAACAATGTCCAGGAGTAATACACAACAGGCAATACTTACTACATTCAAACATTCAGCAAGATCTCTCCACAAATATATCCTCAAATCAGGCCATGCTCAAATAACCATTGGTCTTTGGAGGACTGCAGCGTGAAAAGATATTGTTAGAGGAACTGTGTGAACATAAGTTTTGTGTCTCAGCTGAATTGAGTTCTTGCTCTGTCAAACAGGTAACAAGAATAGTTCTGCTGTGGGTCAACAACCACTTCAATGACTTTGAGGGTGACCCAGCTATGACGCACTTTCTGGAGGACTTTGAGAAACGTCTAGAAGCAACAGTAAGTCCAGCCTTCAGTGCGTGCTTGCTTTGGTTTGAGTGTTGTTGAGCTCTGCTTAAGGATGTTGTAACTTTATACCCTGTGTTCCCTTTGACTATCTGGCACAATATATTATTTTATTATAAGTGTAGAAAAAAAATCACAACAAAGTTCGGATTTTCCTATTAAACGCTGGAAAAAAAAATGTTAAAACTGTTAAATATCAAGACACCAAGTATCTCCTATACTTCCACTTTATGTTTAGTCAGAATGGTAGCTCAGATTTAACTTTTTTTTTTATCTGTTATCTAAAACAAAACTGGTTTTAAAGCAATTTTGATGTCATTACATTTGTAAGTTGTTTTTACACCTGAAGCACAGCATTTTACACTTTTGAAGACAAAAGCCAATTTAAATGCAAGCCCTCTTGGGCTCATCATTTTCCCATTTCCCTTCCTCATCAGAAAATGAAGGGCCATTTGAGGCTCCTTAACATAGCATGTGCAGCCAAGGCTAAGTGGAGACAGATCACTCTGCAGAAGGCAGCCAGGGAGTCACCACTCTACTTCAGCGTGCAGGGCGGCAGCGAGAGAGGATTCGGCATCTTTGTGGAGTCAGTGGAGGAAGGCAGTAAGGCCGCAGAGGCCGGACTCAAACGAGGAGATCAGGTAAGAGGGTACAACACGAGAGCAAACTCTACTGTTTTAAAAGGAAAAAAACAAGTATCCTCCATTACTTTGCTGATAGCATCTTAGTCTCAATCTCGCCTTTTTAGCATGAATTTGGAGGCTGTATCTGGGGAATGGAAAAAGGAACCAGATATAGTCAGTGAGATTCTTAGCGATCCCCTCTCTAACTTCAGGTTTAATTCAGCAGCTCTGCCTGGACTTGCAACTTTAGTTGAACTAAAAATAACTTCTAAAGTCTAGTTCAGCTGGAGAGGAACTGTAAAAGAAAATAAATCAAACAGAGAATATGCAACTAACTACCAAGGTCTGCTCAGAGGCAGAGGTTGTGCCTTCTTGATCAAACTCAACATCTTGACTGTCCTCAAAATGTCAGGGCTTTTTTTACTGCTCATGTTGACGCACAAGCAGTATCAAAGTAGTTTTTTCTGATTGCCACAAACTTAAGCTGCATTCATCGCTGATGTCTTTCATGCAGGTTAAATTATTTCCTGTTTTTCTTGTTGTTGTTTCTTTTTGCATCTCATTTAGTTTACATTAATCACTGAAAGGGTGATATGTAAAGACTGTGGTCAAATCACATTGGCCAGTATTCAAAGTGCACTGCACACTTTCCTCTTTGTGTCATTTAGTGAGGATGCTGCTGTTGTTCACTATTTGCATTTATTGGCTGCATTTGTGCTAGAATAGAATTTACTAGATGGGTCTAGAAACTTGATGAAACAATAGTAAACTGGAATAGATATCATGATATCATCAGATGGAGTCAGCCCTGCTATAACTTATATATTATCTTCATTGTCTCAGATCATGGAGATTAATGGTCAGAACTTTGAGAATATCTCCCTCTCCAAAGCCGTGGACATCTTGAGGAACAACACACACCTCTCTCTCACAGTTAAAACCAACATATTTGGTGAGTGAAGTCGGAGTATTTGTACTCACACACTAATGTACACAAAGCACAGTCTAATGCAATATCAGTGCTACCCATGTTAAGACCCTCCCTCCCTCTCCTCCTTTCTTTGTACCTCTCCCCATCTAGTCTTTAAAGAGCTCCTGAGCAGGATTGTGCACGAGAAGAAAAATGGCATCCCTCACCTTCCCAAGATCCAGGAGAAAAAAGGAAATCGATTCTCCATCCCTGACCTGCCTGGAGACATGGAGTTTTCCACAGACCACAAGAGCACCAGGAAAATGAAGGCCAACACTGTGTCAGGTGGTCGCAACAAGATCAGGAAGATGCTGGAGAAGACACGCTTCAGCATCCTGCCACCCAAACCATTCAGGTAAGGAGCTTTCCGGAAACACAGATGCCTGTATCATTCCAAACGGTGCCTGAACCAAGAGGGTTAAAAGCAATATTCCAATAATATCTATACAATTACTGATAACATCTAGTGGGGGGTTGACAAAAATTTTTCACATAATAAAAACAACATTGCATGGATTTAATGTCCGAGATTCATGAGAACTTAAAAAGGTTACAGTTACAGTCACATCTGAATCTGAAACTTCCTTTATTTAAAAAAAAAAACAAAAAAACACTTTTAAGCAAGTGGCCAGGTCACAATCCTGTCTACTGTCTCTGAATCAGTATTGTAGCAAGCTGTGACCATCTGCTGACAGGAAATATCGGAGGCGTGAGCAGAAATCGAAGCTTCTTGCTATCTAACCGAGCTGAACTGCACACTGCACCTCACAGCCCGTCAGAGAGATACATTTCAGCCTTCTCTTATGGCTTACATAAGCAGGAAATGGAACAATTTCCCCCACATCTAACTACAATGTGCACCTGCATTTTTTTTGTAGTAATATGCAAGACCATCCCATTTCAAGTGAGCAATGCTCTGAAATAATGACATTTACTTTCTCACTTGTGGTTGTCTGCAGTGCAGTACCCTTTCTCTCCTTTAACTCTCAGCTGGTTCAGCACTATGTTCAGGGCTCCAGCCAAATCACAAAAGTGCAGCATCAGCTTCACCACCATCTCCATCATCATCATCATCATGTAACCATTGTTGTTGTCATCCATAAGTAGCCATTGTACTAACAGCATCTGGAGCAATTGAAAGCAATTGAGCAGATAGGTGCTCACATTCGGTATTCCACCCGTAACATGCTGATATAGAGTTGTTTTCACTCCATCATTTCACGCCTCTCCAGGCTTCATTAAATTCCATACTGTGTCAATGCTGGAGAGGGAAGATGCTGTTCTCGCCCTGTCAATTACAGAGCTAACGTGCGTACTATAAGCCCCCCCAACACACACACACACACTTTCGTTTATCTCACACTGCCTCCATGCTATCTGGTTCCACCGCTGCAGCGATTATGTGCAAAAAGACACACAGTTTGCATGAAAACTGATTGTGCTCTGTCTCATAAAGCCATACGCCATCACACAGCCATTGATCCAATTCAGAACACAGCTTCCCAAAGGCCTCCGCTGCCGTGTAGTTACTGGCCAAACAAGCGCTGTCATTGCTTTCATTTTGCTAGTTGCTACCATTATAGCCACAGTTTTATTGAAAGGAGCTGATGGATCATTGAAGGGACTGCAGAAGAGCTGAGACATTCATGCCAATCAGGATTCATCAGTGCCTGTTGTAGGATGAAAATTGAGGGAAGGCAGCATTTTTAAGTTGTCTAATGGATGTACACACACGTATGTGAGCAGACTTCTATAGACAACGGAATTTAAGATACCTTCCTGTTTTCAGTACACACACACAGAAACTTGAAACCTGTGACTACCGTGGCTATGGTGCAGTCATTCTAACAAATGTAACATCAATACTTTTGCTAACTTTCTGCTCACATCGCATGGGGAAAGATCATCTGGCATGTTTGATTAAGGCAGATAACCATGTTTAACAATTCAAAATCCTGTTCGTATCTCTTTTCCCAACATGCATACATACATAAACCCGCTGCTTCTGCTGATGCTTCTTCCAGCTCTTGGCCGACATTGTGCTCACCGTCCGACTGTGGTTTTATATGACAAGGACACAATGGCAATAAACAAGTCGTTTTTCTGCCAAATTAACATGTCAGGGCCTGTGTAGCCACCTTCACACATATCCCACATTGACCAGCTGAGGTGATTTATATTCCACAGATTGGAAAGTAATACATAAGGGTCTTAGCCTCTAGTCAACCTGTCTCAAAAGTCGGGCTGATTTACTGAGATGATTATAAATCATTGACGCCATATCCCATGATCTCATTTTCATCCTCTGTACTTCTTTGCAACATTAAAGTTACATGCACTAAACCTTAATGCATATTACAAGAACTTTTAAGTGATTAAGCCTTCGTGCATCACAGCATTCACCCAATAAATCCCATTTTTCTCCATGTACACTGCACTGCTGCTCCACCTGCAAGAACAGTTGTTTAGGAAATTATATCTTCTTGACTTACCTTAACAGTAGTAAGAAATTAGAGAAATATAAAATAACAATAGAAAGAAAAAATATATGTTTTTTGGATTGTAGCAGGTCTGTGTATATTCATAACAATAAACTTTTGTTTCAGCACTTTAAGTCAGGGTAATAAAAACAACAAATCAGCATTTGGAGATTAATTCACTTAAACCTGCTCAAGATTCTTTTCAGCACTTTCTTAAAGGTCCTTTAGTAACATATTCTATGTGGTGTTGTTCAGTGGTGTGCTTCCTGTTTTTAAATGACAGGTGAATTTCCTCATTTATTCTGCACTTTCCTGTCATGTGTTATATGTAGATCTGTGCTGCCAGTATGAAAATGTCAATGACATTTCTCCACTTATTATTTCACAAAGCTGTCAGTGTTGTACAATCTGCTAAACTTACATGTGTGTGTTGTTTTTAGTGTGTGTGAGAGGAGGCATTGTCTTTCATACACGGGCTTTAGTCGCTCTGCTAATCGCTGAATCACTTCCACTGAGTTCTGCTTCTGTTTTTGTTTTTTTTTTATATATTCTTCTTCTTCTTGTTTTTCTTTATTTTCTTTTTCAATGTTTCTCTCTCCCGTTTGTCTCTGCTGCTTCAGGGGCCTGTTTGGGTAAGACCAGTTGTGTGACTCCTGCTTTTCCAGCCATTTCATTCAGCATCCATCTGCAGATAAGCTCAACACAGTAGGCAGTATACACACGCTCATACACTTCCCAACTCCGCTGACCTTCAGTAACATGATTAGAGATCTGAATCTCTTCATTTTCTCACGCAAACTCTCCAATTAAATTTATGTTCTGCCTTTCCAACTCAACTCATTTTATTCAACCAAATATATTCAGCAGGAAGTTTCCAAAAAATATCCCAAGGCCTTGGCTTATTACAGATGGTTTTTAGGTTTTAGTTGCTAAATGTCTAAGTGGCAATAGTCCTTGAATTTCAGTCAATCCGCTGAATACCTGCATACATAAGTTGTTGTTTTGTTTTTTTGTTTTTTCAAGGCACCACGTCTTGTCTTTGCCATATGTACTGGTATAAGTATCAGTAATCTCAGGAATTGAATACCTAATTCATACTGAACTCATTTGGGCTGTGATCAGGTATCATTCAGTTTCTGTCTAGACCTCCACTGTTCCAAGTAGGAATTAGATTATATGTGTGATACAGCTAACAGTGCTGGTCCAGTCTTATTTGAGCCCTGGCCTATCTCTGTCAGCTTGATTTCACCACTATCCTTTTCCTATGTTGTCGTCTGTTTCTCCTCTATGATGACATAAGAACCCTATTATTGAATCCATATCCAATGTTATTCTTTCCTTTATTCTTGATCTTTTTTTTTTTTGCCATCTTAGCTCAAAGCTTGCAGAGGGTTTGCTAAAGCAGCACACAGCTGTCAGTGGAACCTCCGCATTAATGCACCATGTTCAGTACATATTTTACATACACACACCTAGATGGCAGCTGCAGTATGTATGCAGGCAGCATGAGATGAGGTTTCTAACTCAGACACTCCTGTAGACTGCGACTTCAACACCGACAATCCACACATACATATTTAACTGTGCGTCATGTTGATGTTAGATCTGTGTTCCGTTTGTTATAGTTTATTTTTTAAATTGAAATCCTCTCTGTTCGACATCTTTACACTGACAAAGTCATTTCCAGGTATTGAGTATGCTCCTTAAGGTTTTAGCTCCCACAGTTTAGTAACAAAGTGTTCAACCTTCAGTCAGCTCCTTGTATCGTTTGAAGCAGGGCTGTCCACTTTGTGGGGTTGTCTCAATAGAGTTGCAATTTCATCCTTAAGAGGCCCTTCATGCTAAAGGTTGATGTTCACATTTCTCCAAGCACATGAGTGTGGATGAGGGTTAACTGGACATACACACACACATGTGAACAATGGGGTTTAGAAGCTAACACACACACATGCAAAAGCAGGAACAGAAAGAAATAATCATACCAAAACAGAGAAACATGAGCTGAAATACTCAGGACTTTTGTGTCTTTTCATGTGCGCTCCTCCTTTTGCAACATTTATTTCTGTTAGCTTGTGTTCACCAGTCTCTTTGTCTTGTGTAGTGTGTGTGTATGTGTTTGTGTGGTGAATTTGTGCACCTCTATCAGTGAATGCTCCTTATCAGTTACTGCCATTCATGAAACAGCCTCACAGATGAATTTCAGCTGTGTCACTGCTGCATATTAATAAAAATCTAGTGATGTATTGTGTTGCCAATCTGCAAACGTAGACATTTTGATGCAATCTCCTGATGTTTTTCTCTGCAGTGTTATGAGTTGAGATTTTAATATGTTTTCCAGATGAAAGGAAATACACTCACTGCGGTACCTGTGTTTAGAACTCATAAAGAAGTTGGAAAAACACTCAGGCGCTTTTCTGAAAAATGTCCACTGTTGCAAAATAAAAGCTTCATTCTGGAAGTTCATTTTCTAACTTGAAGTTTATAAATTTTGTCTCTCTCTCTTTTTTTTTTTTTTTCTTTTTTCTTTTCTCTCTTTCAAAACCGTTTACTTTTAAAAATGTCCGTCCTACCCTCCCCTGATTTCCTCTCCAGTGATGGTGGCATGGGTCAGTCTCAGGATGACAGCATTGTGGGAACCAAACAGTGTCGTCACAGCGTGGCCATCATGCCCATCCCTGGCAACCTGTCGTCCAGCAGCCCTGACCTGCTGCAGCCGGCCACCAGCGTCCTTGACTTCTCCAACCCAGCAGGTAAGAAAACCATGTTTACTCTTCTTCTTGTGGTGCTCTTGTCTTTTAGTCCAAACATCTTGACAAAATCATATTTGTGTTTTGAACAACTTTCTATCATGGCCTCAGCCATTAATGAGTGACTGAGTATGAGTTGTCAAACTGTTTAGCACTTCTGTCCTGAAGCAGTTTGTCACATTTGACTGGAGTCCACAGCTTCATTGAGCGATGAAAGCCACCTGTGACCTGAAGGATTCCAGTGTTCAATGTGCCTGGAAAGAAGCTGACAGACAGCCATCCATACAAGAGGCGTTGTGTTGGATGCACTTATTTATCGTTTTCATCTTTCTCTTTCCTTGAAATAAACTCAGGCTGTTCAAAACACTTGTGCTGACAAAGGAACATGCCTTCACTCACCCAAAGAAAGCAGAAGGGGTGTTTCAGCATAAGTGTACACACCTGTGTCACAAACACACACATGCTGGAATTGTATCCCTCTGACAAGAATTAAACTTCTGGGCCTCGAGACTTATTTATCCCTTTCCTATCTGGCGGGTTAATTATTTAAACCAATGTAGTGTGTGTGTCAGTCAGTCAGTCAGGGGAGGGAAAGAAAGAGAAAGTGGAAAGGTGAGAGAGTGAATATGGCCCTGATTTATTTCACCACCCATTTGTCTTTAAGATCCACACACCAGGGAGAGACACACACATACATACATAAATCCGTAGCCAGCAGTCCTATTCATCATTGCACAAGAGAACAAATGCACACTCCAACTGAGCCTCATCAATCACCCACTATTATATCAAGTTTCCTTTAGTATTCTGACCTCCAATTAGATGTAATAGTAGAGGATAAAGCAGCCCGCTCAAAAACAAAACCCTTATCCAGGTTCTCTGCAGGTCTTTCTCCAAAGTCCTACCTGCAACTGCATTAGCATCAGAGATGGATCACTATCACTTTTTCCACTGTCATGTCTTTATAACCAGTCCGTTTGTTTTCTCGTGATATTGTTGGTAGAGCCACACTCTTTTGCCTCTCTATTTCTTTGTTTCTTTTTTCACCTCTTCTACATCTTTCCCTCGTCCATCTCTCTCTCCCCTGCTGCAATGTTCTCGCAGTGATTTTAAACAGATGTTCTAGTGTGGACATGATGAGTCATACTCCCCTCTGGTTTCCCATGAACAGATTAAGGCTACACTAGAAACTCAACTGGTCTTCCCTCCCTGTCATGATGTTTCCATCCACTATGGCTCTTTTTATTCCTCCCACACTCTTACGCTCATACTCACTGTGTTTTCTCTTTTTCCTCTCTGCTTGCCAAGCCCTGGGACTCTACTGTAAGTATAAATACCTTTAGTGCCACTGTTTGATTGTGCTTCAGTTAATATTCCTTTCCAAATGTTCCTTCCAACATGTCTTTTTCTTTTTTGAATCATGATGATTTTTTTATCACTTACTGGATCTCTGCATCCTTGAACTGTCTCCTTCAGTCTCTTGGCTTTGAAATTGTACAGTGTTTACTCTTCTACTTCAACTTGCAACTTCGTCTCTTTTCAGGCACTACAGTATTTAAGGGCGTACAAAGTGTGCCAGAAGTCATCACATTTGCTATTTGCAGTTAAAACAAGGGCTTAATTGTCTGCACTCTATAAAACCTATTGAACTTTACATTTGTAAGGTGGCTCGAATGGCTCATATTTTATTTCAACATTAGACAAAGAGATGTGTGGCGTGTTTTGGAGTCTACAGCCTGAGTGTACCTTACCTATATCACTATCTTCTGAACATCTCAGGCCATCGTGTCCTGCCCTCTAATGCTCTGCACCCATCTTCCTGGGTGTTTTATGAATGTATGATGGAGTCAATGTGGAAAAGCTTTGACAACAGTGGAGAGGAGGAGGAGGAGGAGGAGGAGACTGAGGCTCCTGGCCTTTCTTAATGTTGTGTTTGCAAGATCTCAAGACTTTTTTCCCCTCGTACAATCCAGTCAATAAATGCACCCTCTGGTGTTGATGAAAATTAACGATTCCTTATTTAAGATGATAATAGATTGGATTGGGCAGTGATCATCCTCCTGTATTCAGGTCAGGTCACATGATTTTGGCCGAAAGCTTCCCACACTCTACTGGCATCAGACACAAAGCATTTAGCTTCTGCTCAGGCCATCTTCACTACCTTTCACATAAAGAGGAGCTCTACTGCTGCTGCAATACAGAAAACAACACTTAAAATCCTGATGGAAGCTTTGTAGTTTGGACTCACAGTCCATGTTTCCATAGATGTCACCTTCAGTAATCATCGGACTGCCTCTTGAAACGTGTATGTCATGTGTTTCAAATCAATAAGCTCACAATCCATAGAGAGGATATTCATCACCAGGAAAGGCTGTCAACATCAAAACATCAATATGTCCACATTCAAAGACCCAACTATCAACTAGTTATTGCATCAGAGAAATCCACAGTTTTGCTATCAAGCCAAGCAACGAGTTGTTGAAAACTGTAAAGGTCCACCAGTATGTAAATATTAAAAGTTCTACTGTAAGTGTGTAAAAATCCTGGTAATGATGATGTAAATCTTAAAACTGAATGCATAATTCCAGAGTAGGACATTTTAAACAGAGAAAAAAAGGGAAGAAAAGCAAAGAGTTCTGAGGCTACTTTCCCATGGGAAAGTATATTTTATATTTACAGCCTGAGAAGAAACTCACCGCATGCAGTCGAATCCAGAATGATCCAAAATCCCCCTGAAAATAGTCACGCCCTTCATTCAAATCACAGATATTGAACATGCAACAGTCCCCTCTGAAATTTGTACCCACACACAGCGACACACTCGTTACATAGCTTCACACATAGCTTCTTAAACACAGCACAGGTGATCAATTATCAGCATTCCTTCTAACCTTATTGTTATCGGCTTTGCCTTCTGCAATTTGTTTCTGTTGTGTTACTGCTGTAATAAGGATGATGGGTTAGGTGCCCCAGGTACCGTCATGTAAACACACACCCCCTTCATCTCCCACACTGTCACAGACAGACCTGCTCCATGCTAATAAGAGCAGAGGTAATGGCTTTGTATCTGAGCTCACTGAACTCTTTCCTGGTTGATAAACACGAGGATGTGTGTGTGTTTGCATATAAGCAACTTCTTTAACAGCCTCACTGCAACACACCTCTTGTTGTTCCCAGATGCTACTTTTTTCTTCACGATCCATTTTCAGGATATATGATTGAACTAAACCACATAAATAACTCAAACACACATTCACACACACACACTGCAGCTGTATGACAACTTCATGCAGTCTGTTGGAGTCGCCCTCCCATTGTCACAATGCAGTGTTCATAACTCACTGTTTTAAAGCTCTCTGGCTGCCTTTGGCTAATGGGCCGTACCCTCTTCCTTACTCAAACACGGGATCTTTAATGCAATATTTCACTCAGGGGGAACCTTTCCATTATTTAGCACACATCACACTGGGAAAGTCGTGTGTATCTCCTACAGCATCAGCTGCATCAGGAACTGCTACCCCATATAGACATTTTAGCCATCATGTGTGCAAATGCCAGTTAGTGTGCTTTATCTGTGGTTGTATGTACGTGCTTTTATAAAAAAACTAAATAAAAACATAGCTAATTTTTGGAGATGATGCAGTTTATTCTTTTTATGAATCATTCATCTGGCATTTGTGCCTTTTTAGTTTGTGTATTGTATAATACAGTTCATGAAATAATTTCACTGCAAGTGCTTCATCATTAAATGAAGAAAATGTGTTTTACTGATCAAGAGTGATTCACTAATGTTGCTGTTGAGTTTAAATCAATCTAAACCATCTTGTCCAAGTTGAATTTCATTTTAGATTCAAGTTACTGCTCCACAGCGAGCTGAAGGGTCTTTGACCTTTTTGCTGTTATAGTGTAATGAAAGTAAAATTTGGAAATGCTAACTTCTTGCTATATTTATTACATTTCATAATGTTCACATTTTTCAGACAAAAATAGTTGTAAGAAGTGAATGAATAAAAGAAATCTAACAATCTAAATCAGTTACCCGTCATTGAATTACAGGCAAAGGTTTTAACCATTAACCCTGATCACATGCTGACAGCTCTTTTCTCTCCTTTCCCATCACTCTCAGACATCCCTGACCAGGTGATTCGGGTTTTTAAAGCCGACCAACAGAGCTGCTACATCATCATCAGTAAGGACACTACTGCCAAGGATGTGGTCACCCACACCGTCAATGAATTCGGCCTCATCTCAGCACCAGAGACCTATTCCCTGTGTGAGGTGTCAATTAGCCCAGAGGGAGTCATTAAACAGCGCCGTCTGCCCGACCAGCTCTCCAAACTGGCTGATCGCATTCAGCTCAACGGCAGGTAAGAAGCAGAGTTATACTGGTGTGGATTGCAATATTTATAGAAAATCAGAATTTGACGATTTTATGCAACCTGCAAGTCATCCACATTTACTTTAAAATTCAAACATCTCTGTCTTTAAGATTGGTTATGGCAAACCAAAGCAGTGTTTTTCTCCAAATGGGACAGACAGTGTTCGTCTTAAAGCACACCACAGGATTTCTTTCATCTATTTACATATATCATGGTCAGGTAGTTCACTGGTCATGGAAATAAGGTGTAGATACAAACTAATGTAAGATCCACAGTGAGGATCTTGGACAGAAAAGCTGGAAGTCAAACACAATTTCTGAGACTTTATATAGACCTGTGTTGTGTGGAAGACAAAGTCAAAAACATAACCCACTCATCTTTCATCCCTTTCTTCTTAAATTCTTCCCAGTTTTGGAAGGCCAGACATTTTTAACTAGTTAGTAAAAATGAAATAAAGGTTTTATTCTGGAACCTAGATTTCCAATCCTGTACTGTTAAAGAGTTGCACCTTTTACCACATCTTCAGAACCACCATCCTTATTCAGTGCAATGATAAATCCAGTCATTTTACCTATTAGTGCAGATAGAAAGCTTATGTTTGTTCCAACAAAAACCCAAAACAGCAGTTTATAGTTTCATATTATGTTGCATGTGATTGTAGGTGGTCACAGATTTTGCATCTTTCAACATATTTAGACGAACATAGTGTGAACACTTGTCTATTTCTTCCCCCACCAAAACACTGACACTATGTGTTTTGCTTAGATGTCTCCCAGTTTGTTGTTGTCTTTTTGATGCCAGACACATTTCTTTTCAAGATGAAAGTCAGGACATGTGGGATAATTGGACAGAAGCCCTGAAGTCTGCTTTAAAGGGACTTCTCCATCCCTTTTTCACAGCTTTCTCCCCCTCTCCCCCTCTGTCTCCTCTGGTCCCTTATCCATCCCCTCCCAACTAGGTTAGCATAAATATTTCACCTTCTGTCAGGGGCGGAGGCCTCGGCAGACACCATGGCATGTCTGGAATTATTCATACAGCCACTCGTGCACATGCATAGATGCAGACGGTCACCTCCTTAATACACAGTCATGCATCTGGAGACATATAGACACGTGCATGCAGTGTTTACATAACCACATATATTTGTATCCATGGATTTTAAACATTTACAACTATACACATACACACACAAATATGCACGTGCACGCACACACACAAACAAACATATTCGTGTAAAGAAAGTCTCCAACTGAACACAGTTGCACGCATTCAAAAACACTTGTGGTGACACCCTCCCTGTGCTCTTGATGGATGGGTGAGTTGCAGGGAAAAACACCTGCCATAATATGAGATATTGGTGAGAAAAGTGTTGGTTTAAGTGTAGCGCTATGAACAACCAAGACCTATAAATAGCTCCTCTCGAAAGCACATTTTTCCACCCCACCTTTTTTTTTTCCACATATCCTATGGTAGTTATTTTTGACAAACTGTAGTATTCACTGACACACTGTCATGCTCGCAGTGTTTCTACATACATACATATACATTGTGCGATGTCAGTAAAATGTACATTCAGAGCAGTTGGCAGTCGTCATATTTATCAGGATCAGTAGGGAGGTATTTCTGCTGTGCTTCTCTCTGTCTCTCTGCCTCTCTCTATTCAGCTGATGACTGACAGAGGGTCAAACAAGGGGCAGAACTCAGCCAACAGCAAGCCTTCTTCACACTGCCACCATACATATAGATGCAGCCTAGCACAGACGCACACCCACAAACACCCACAAACCATCAATGCTTCTTTAGACTGGCTTTATTCCAGTGACTTCGCCTCGCCCAGATCTACTTAGCACCACTTTGTTCATCATTAATTTAATCTCCCCTCTTCTCCCATCTTCTCTTCTCTCCTGTCCTTGTCTCCTCACCTCTTTTCTCATATTGCATCCTCCCATCTCTACTCAGATACAGCCTTTTAACTCCTCAGCTTTGTTTTTGAGCTCACAAACACGAATGGGGAAATATGCCTTGTGCTTCCTCAAACCCTAAGTATCACCTTCTTGTTGATACTTAAAACCCAGCTGTTATGTCAGAATCATAAACTCTAACCAAATTTAGAACCACATCCATGCCAACACTTTGCCCCTGAGGGTTAAAGGTCTCATACGTGCTGCATTGCTAAATGACCATATTACAGCCCCATTAGAGGATTCGGATGTGGGGGTTTTAGGCTCAAAAACATAGAGGCACATAATGAGAAAAGAGATGGTCTGCTGCTGGAAGCTCTCTGGGAAACCTATCAGAGGTCAGGTCTGAAGAGAAATGGCCCTTTTCCCCCACTCATTCATGCACCTGTCGTCTTCCTTAGCTCGTTTGCTCGAAGGCTTTCTGTCCTCCTTCACTGTCTCTCTCCATCTTTACAAGAAACTGAAATGTGGCTGTAATCCATCTGTACCATCAGAGTATTCTTCCGTTTTCCTCAAACTAATCCAAAGTTGGAGACATGAAGAGTGACCATTTAAAATGCAATCTGAAATGAGAGCAGCATTCAGAAGATTTATATGGCTGTTTTTATGTGCACAAAGTTACAGCTGGCTGGAAAACTGGATCTTGTCCACCCACTTCTCTTCCTCTGCAGCCTCTATGAATGCATCTGAGGTTACTGCAGGTCTAGAGCCTTCTGTAGTTTTCCACGCCAGAAATCCACTTTTTACTAACAGAAATTATGTCACAAAATTATTTTACATCCTGCGTAGCCTGTACTCTTCTCTGAAGTTGTTAGTTCATCACTCCTCCCTTCTCTAGATGATTGTTTTTTGCAGAATTTGTTTTACTTAAACAGTTCAGTCATTTATTGTAAAATAGCAGAAATAAAGTTTCTTGGATTTGATTGTGGTCTGACCACAACAGACCACTGTGAAATATCAAAACTGTCCTTATCCTCTTTTCCTTGTTCTCTGACTTGTAGGTACTACCTGAAGAACAACATGGAGACGGAGACACTGTGCTCGGACGAAGATGCTCAGGACCTCCTCAGAGAGAGTCAGATCTCTCTGCTGCAGCTCAGCACCATGGAGGTCGCTGCTCAGCTCTCCATGAGAGACTTTGAGCTCTTTAGGAATGTTGAGTCCACAGAGTACGTAGTTGCTCAATATGTCTATCGAATGTGATCTTTTGAACACCACACAATCACATATTTTCCAAACCTGAGGGAAAAAAAATGAAAACTTTTTTTTTGTATCTCACAGGTACGTGGATGATCTCTTTAAATTAGACTCCTCAGCGGGAAGTGGGAACCTCAAACAGTTTGAGGAGGTGATAAATCAGGAGACCTTCTGGGTTGCCTCAGAGATCCTGAAAGAGCCAAATGCCCTTAAGAGGATGAAGACCATCAAACATTTCATAAAGATCGCTCTGCACTGCAGAGAGTGCAAGAACTTTAACTCCATGTTTGCTATAATCAGGTAGGCTTAGTGCATGCATATAAGTGTGTGTGTGTGCTTTGCTTCCTAAAGTCTGCGGTGACAGATAGTTTCATCATTTTCCTTATTTTTCCTCGGTTGTAATAAAGGCTGAGCATCAAAGCAGGATTCTTGGTCTGTGATGACAACTAGAATTTAATTCGTCTCTCTTGACAGTTTTTGTACCAAATGAGCTTTGGCCACAATTCTCCCTCCCCCTCACCCTCCTGTTTTTTTTTACCAAATCCTTCTTGATTCGTAAAGCCCACAGATTGTGCCTTTAACAGCCTACACCATTTAAAACAAGACTCCCATGGCAACATTTACACTTATTGGTTGTTTGTGCTGTTAATTCCCACCTTAATCTGAGTGTGCATGGATTCATTTTATAGTGTGTTTGGGCCAGCAAAGGTAGTTGAGAGTGCATTGGTTTTTCTAAAGATCTATATTTACTCTGTTCAACTTGTTTTATGCTGTATTGTTCTAATCTTGTTCGTTGTTGGTTGTGTTTACAAAAGGAAATGCACACAGGACCCCTCAGGTTCAAATAAAATCACGCCAATATGGGGTATTTGCAATTTCAGATCTTAATTTCCCTTTGTTGCTCCTGTAGTTCTGGGACGGCTGTGGCAGTTTCCCACTTTTCTGTCTAATATTTTACAGATTAATACTAGTCTGCAGTATTACTGCAGCATAAATTTGAATATAAATGCATGAAGATGCAGTTTTACAGTGTCGCTATAGATGTGATATATTTTGATGATTCTGCAATCCAACTCTCTCCTGACTTGCTCTCTGAATGTACTGGGGATGTTTACGATGTCCTCTGTTTATGTTGGTCATGTGGGACAGAGCCTGTGTCCACTTCCAAAGTTTGCAGCCAGGTGATTCTCTGCTCAGTGCTATAAAATGCACTTTCAGACAGAAGTGTCTGACCTCCACGTCCCTTTACAATCCTCCTCACAGCAGGGTTTCTTCACACATATGGTGTCAGGGCATAACTTGTCCTGTCGCAGGGACATTGTCCTGTGTGCGTATAAGAAAGCTAAGATGCTTTACCAAAACATTTTATCGTGGGTGCACATACACGTCACTTGGCTTGGCAAGAAACCATCCATGCAAGAGACACAAGATTATTTGGACATGCTCCAGCTCATAATATGAAAAAGGAAGAAGTGGTAAATGTAGGATGAGATAATACAGGTCCAGACCTGGTTACCTCTCTTTGGCATTACAAATGGGCACATAAAAGATGACATCATCAACCACAAAAATGTAACACTACACGCAGCAGATCACCAACTTGTAGAGGGGCTATGCAAAGCTAAAAAAAAAGTAGTTGCAGGGAAGGTTGGATACTTTGAGCTAAGGAGCAAGAGACTTTAAGTGGAAAGATGATGAAAGAAGAGAGTAGAAATAAATGCAGTGCCAGTCATGATTATCAGCTTTTTAAATGAGTCTGCTCAGAGCTGACTTTGCCTCAAGGGACTCTCTACTCTGGAAAATAGAAGGTTCACTAATTCAAGATGGGTAGCTCAAAAAGTACTAACTGTCAGTGTGGACCTGTTTGGGATATATGTGTTGAACATTCACACTAAAACTACGCTTATGTCTTTTTTCTCCCCTCATTTCCATTCTCTGCTTCTTCACTTCTACTTTGGCTCTTCACACCATAACCTATTTATCTCTGTCTCGCTGCCTCCCCATGCTCTCCTTGGACCTCTCTCCTCTCTCACATAGCGGTCTGAACTTGGCACCGGTGGCTCGGCTGCGGAGCTCGTGGGAGAAGTTGCCCAGTAAGTACGAGAAGCTGTTTGGGGACCTGCAGGACGTCTTTGACCCGTCTAGGAACATGGCTAAGTACCGCAACATCCTGAGCAGCCAGAGCATGCAGCCACCCATCATCCCGCTGTTCCCTGTGGTTAAGAAGGACCTCACCTTTTTGCATGAAGGTAAATGTCTTTGTGGAGAGGCCAAAATGTCCCCATGTCCCTTGTTTTGCTTACTAGCTTATTGCCAAATTAGGTTACTTCTGAATCTGTACATGTCATTCTTCTCAGCTTGATGCTCCCCACTTCCTCTGTGTTGTCAACTTCAAGCTCACTCAGGAGGCTTACTTCTGCTTAAGACTTCCCCATCGTGCCTTTTTGACATAACTAACAGTCTGGTCAAAACTACCCAAACTGACTCATCCAAGGTTTCATCTTAAAAAATACATTTATGGCCCTGAAAAAAAGGGAAAGTTTCCATAATTTTTCAAGATGCTTTCAAACTGTAAATGGCCCAGTGTGAGACTCTGTGATAAAAGAAAGACAGCACTTTGATCTCCTGGGGGAATGTGACGAAAGAGACCGGAACGAGGACATTTTTACTTTGAAGACTCGTCTTAAAAATACTTTCTGGGACTGCGCTGTGCGACTGTCCCAAAATATTAATCAGGCATCTCTTTTTCATTGTTGACAGCTGACTTCACACAAACAATTTCTGCTTCTGTGTCTTTGTGTTTGTCCGCCCAGGGAATGACTCCAGCGTAGACGGTCTTGTGAACTTTGAGAAGCTGAGGATGATCGCTAAAGAAATTAGACATGTGGTGCGGATGACCTCTGCCAACATGGACCCTGCTCTGATGTTCAGACAGAGGTTGGTTGCTCTGATATCACAATTCCTAAACCATTTTAAGATTTTCCATATATGTCTTCTCTAAATGCTGCTGTCAGAGCCAGTTTCATAGATACGTGTCACTTAGACTTTTGAATTTCACAGGAAGGAAATTAAAGGCCCTGAGTGTAAATGACATAACTCAAAAGATCAGTTCTTTTTCTTTGTGGCAAAATAAGACAATCTATGTAGTGCTCCAAGCCCATTCATTCTTAGAGGCACCCTATGCATAAGGGCTTTGATTTGCAGTGTCACCAAAGCATCACAAACAAGTCATGAATGCTGATAACACCAAAATGTCAACTTCTTTTTTATTCGTGAGTACGTTTATTAGTTAGCCCAACATTCAGGTCAATATTGCGGCCCAGAAAACATCACAGCACACAATAAATTTCCATGGGGTGACCATCTCTTTGTCTTTGCCAAAAGTGACACTAACCTTTCCTTGAGGTAACTGGCTCTTGGTGTTTTACATCAGTCAGAAAGTCCAGCATAGCAAGGTAGACTCCAGGTAGATGCCCTTTATAAGGGAGCACTACAAATGTGGGCAAAAGGGGAACCACTACACCACACCTCCACCAACTAACCTGGACCCTTCACCAGCAGGATCAGGCATGCACTCAAGGTCTGGCTCAATCAATTCCAAGTCACCTCCAGTCCAAATCTTAAATCTTTGTGGATTTTCAGGTTGCATTTTTCAGTTGGAATGTAGCGTCGTGATAACACAAGACATGGATTGACTGGAAGTGTGGTAGAATTGATGCCAACTACAGTGTGCAGTCTGTATCCCTCTTGTTTGTGTGTCATCACAGTCTGTCACTGCTGCAGAGCATGACTGCCCCCTGTAGACACACTTTTCATACTGCAAGCTCAATATATTTTTCATTATTTATTTGATTTATCATATCATACATGACAAAATTATGGCAAAATACCAGAAGTTGACTCAAAAACCTGTTTATATGAGTGTGTGATGCACAAGGTCTTGACACACATTTTTCAGGTTGATATGGGGAAATGTCCTATGTCTGGCGTCCTCCCATCTCAAATCATTCTCTGTTTGTGGTGGCATGACCTCTACATAGTCTTGTCTCCTCCTCCTCCTCCTCCTCCTTCCCCTTGAATCTTGAACTTGTCTCTAAGTCACGCTTCAATCTTCACACCTCTTGCTTGCAGGAAGAAGAGGTGGAAGAGTTTAGGGTAAGTTTGTCCTGTTTCAGTCTGGACCCGCAGAAGTTCAGTCCCTGCATCCCCACCACCATAATAAACTCTGCATGTTCTCCCTTTAGAATATCAGAGTGTATGTCGGCCTGTGCTTGTGTGTGATTAACCCTTCCATCTGCAGCACCCATTCAACCGAACCATGCTGTTCATCACTGACCCATTAATTGTCTCTCTTTTCATTCAGTAACACTGTATTATAGAATAATATGGTAGTTTTAATTAAAATCTGCTGTTTGTTTTTACCAAAATAGTTCAGAAGTTGACATAATGACAGATAGGCAGTCAAGAAGATTGTCTAAGATGTAGGATGTCTGGCATTTAGCATTATGTAGTATAATAACTAGGTTCTCTGTGTACATTAAAAAACTTATTTCAGGAGCATTTGATTATATGAAATAATGTTAATTAGCAGACAGCACTTAGCCATTCACCTCAGAATGTAAGTTTACAGTTCCTTCTTTTTAAAAAGTGGAGACTCAAAGTTTCTCCACTTTTATAACAACATGGGCAAGATACTCTTGCTACGCTTTTGATATTCAAGTTTGGTCTTTGTTCATATGTACATCCTGGCATAATATACCCCATATCAAATCTTGTGCATCCTTTTTCTCCCTAACCCTTTTTGCCTCCATCTGACAGAATGTCCTGCTGTTCTGTACTGTGATAGCATGGCACACACCCACGAAAGCTGCCTCCCTCCCAGTTGCATGGTCCTGTTTTTAAATGCTATCCTCAAACGCAAAGGCAGATGTTCAGATTTTATTGTAGAAGAGGTGTTTGATGAGAAAATAGTGTGGCCTTTTCAGATAATTGCACTGTTATTTACCTTATTCCCTTCTCTCTCTCAATTCTTTCTGTTTCCTGTCTTTATACCTTCATCCATTTCCTCCTATCATGCTCCCCCTTCCTTGCTTCTATCTTTCCTCCTCATCAGATCTTTGAGTCAGGGCAGTACCAACTCCAACATGCTGGACGTGCAGGGTGGCGCTCATAAGAAGCGCGTACGTCGCAGCTCACTCCTCAATGCTAAGAAGCTGTATGAGGACGCTCAGATGGCCAGAAAGGTGAAGCAGTACCTGTCCAATCTGACGGTGGAGACAGATGAGGAGAAACATCAAATTATGTCCTTGCAGTGTGAGCCAGCCTACAGCACCTGTGAGTAGGAGTCCTAACAATAGACCACTTCATTGCGTGAATCTAATTTTAATCACCTCCTTAGTCAGTATAGTGTTTATAAGTCTGAATATAGATGAGACGGAAATGTAACTTTCTCTATGTATGATAGCAAGGTTCTCATTCAGTCCTTCTTGGGATACAGCAAGATATCAGTACCAGTGTTTTACATTCTCATGGATCTCTAATTGAGTCATTCGGTAATTAAGGGTAGTTAAATAGAAATGCATATTGTATGGGATTGAATATTTTAAAAGCAGTTTGGCACTGTTAAGCTCATTTTACAGCTTACATTTGCCCTTTTATGCGTTTTGGCGCAACTCCAAACTAATTTTGGTAAGTGTTGGAAAAAATCATTTCAATAGCCCTTAGATTTATATCATTGGTTTGCACTGCCACCTAGTGTGCATACATATAACAGGAGGAAACTTAGTGTGCACAGTCTTTCAAACATTTTATAGAACAAAGCATGTGCCCAATTTAACTTGGATACTATGACATTTGTGAGAGAGAGTTTTTGTATAGTTTTGAACAATGCTATCACATACAGATCTGTTATATGATTAAGATACAGATGGTACAAAATCCTGTTTACCCATCCTGAGATAAATCAGATGAATAGTTAGACATAATCAGAAAGTTTTTTTACTGTGATATGGACGGAGGTTTTTTGGCATTTCATTTGATTGACACATTTTCATGGTCCTCTTGTGATTTGTAGTGTCTAAGAACTTGAGTGAGAGACGATCCACCAAGTCAGACATGTCTCCAGTGTCTCTGCGGTCGGCTCTGCCCTCAGGGAAAACACAGAACAGGGTTTCACAAGTCCTTCAGGTCCAGGTCCCACTGAACCCTCTGCGAAAGAAGAGCACTGCCAAAGACATCAGCACACCTAGTGAGTACACTTGAATCCTATTTTGATAAAATCCAAAATAAATGGGTCAGCACAATGACAACATGCCATAATTTGTGTTCACTGTAAGGGCTTAGTGGAGAGACTATTCTTCCTGAAGTTGTTGCAGTTGATTCATTTTTAACACTGATTTCTCTCTTCCACACTAATTTTTCTTCTTCAGACTCCAACTCTCCCCAGGTGGTAAAGAAACCTCCAGTGAACTCATCAGAGGAGTGGAGCGCCAAGAGACCATCTGATGACACCGTCTCCACCATCTCCTCCCTTCACTCCAGCCCCACAGTGTCGCCACAGGGCTCTCCACGCAAAGGTTTGCAATGGAAAATGTGTTTTCTTACCCTTTTTGTTCTGATTTAAAGAGGATACCTTAGGTGAAGATTTGGCCCCTAAAGTAGAGACAGTGAGAGAGGTGCCTCCAGGCAAAGCTCTGAAATAATAAGCCCAATGATAATTTTATAGTTACTCGAAAATCATGTCGGGGTGAATACTCTTTCATGTAGTTTAAGTTCACTATATGACTGCATTTAAACTTTTTAGATTTCACAGGTTTTTTTTTCCTCTGTGGTGCATTTTAAAATGTTTTAAAATAGTAACTGAGTCTTTGTCCTGAGGGTCCTATTGGTGCGCTGCAATTTAAATCTTCAACCATCCACTTTTTAACATTGCAAAGAAAAATAAAGCCAGAATTTTCTTCTCTATCTTTGTCTTTTCTCTCTCCTCTCCAGTGGGAGGCGTGGTGAAGTCTCAGAACTCCAGCCAGATGAACTTATCAGGATCTTCATCATCACTGACCAGTGACACCAGCACAAAGGCCGGGACTGTCAGCCTGCGCAGCTACGGCATAGGTGGGGCTCTCCTCCACAAGAGGATCCAGCTGATGACAAGGCAGCAGAGCCAAGAGAGAAGCAGGGAGAGAGAGAGTCAGGCTGAGGTGCAGAAAAGAGGTCACAAGGAAAAGGAAAGTGAGGAGATGATGCAGGAGGAGACAGTGGCAATTCAGAGAGGCCCAATTCATTTAGATCAAGAGAGAGGAGCAGGGCTAAAAATACAGAGTGCAAGAGCAGGAAGGCCCATAAAGAAATGGACAGGGATTCATGGGTTGCATGGGGTGGCCCCCACGGAGCCCCTTCCCAGTCCATCAGGGCTCAGACCCACAGCCCACTCCCCTGTTTCCCAGACTCAGTTGTTAATGAGACCTTCTCAGTCCCCCATCAGGATGAGGCTGTTGTCACCACTCAGAATACTGAGGAAAAGGAGTCAGTCCAGGGAGAGGCCAACGGAGGTCACGCCTCGCTTGAATTGTGGGGAGGGAACAGTTGAGGCTGCGCCCTCCTCACCTCCAGTTGTGAGGCAAGGACAGGCAGAGCAGAGACCCAGGAGGTCGGTCAGCCCCAACCCTTTCCTTTGGCTTTGCAGGGAGAGACATACCAGAAGAAAGACCCTCTGACAGGACCATGGTTGATCCGGTTCTGTACTGAATAAAAGCTTTAATTTGAGGACAGCTAGCTGTATTTCAATGTTACTGTTGTTGATTTTATTGATTTATTATGGAATCATCACAAGAGACAGCTTGTTAAAGTGTTGGCACTGCATTTTATTTTTGAAGCACAAGTTTAAGTTTTACTTCACTTTCGAATCTGATATATAGATGTTATGTGAGGCAGAAACTTCACTTTGTTGAATTTTACCCACATTTCTTCTTTTGTATTATTCTGTGAAGTGTTCTAAGAGTGTTAATGTCATTGAACTAAAGTTCAGCTGAGGAAACATGTTTAACTTTACTTTTTAATTCTAAATTCTACTCTTTTTGTAGGATTTACTTTTCCTCTGTGGCATCAGTATTTTATTGCCATTTAGTTCCACTTGAGCTGCAAGTGATTTGGTTCAGCAGATTTATGTCATATAAAGTTTCAACTTTGAGCTCAACGGTGTCTTTCACAGTATTTCCTGCACATTTTACCTTCAGGTTTTAGAAGTAGTCCCAGCCTGACTGCTTCTGAAAGCCACCTGCTCGACTGTGTAACTACTGTGCAAATACATACATACACAACTATTTGTTGTTAAGTGCAGAGAAATATGAAACTATTTCCCTGTATTCTTGAATCAGTATGCATTTAAGAATACATAAAAATACGAAGAAAAAAAAAAAGATATTTTGGCTGAGCTACACCAGGACTGTCAGGGTTTGTCCATGATAATTGTGAGGCCAACAAGATTAAAATAGCAGATTATCATCCATGTTTATGTAATTAGAAGGGTTTTATTTTCTTTCTATGTCTCTTTGTATTGATCACTTCAGCCATTGCTTCATTCCCATGTAGCTTTTTCTTCACAAGAGTTCTTCAAATATAAATGTCTAAAATGTCCTCTGTCCAGGTTACGCCCTCCTACCGGCTGGTAAAGCAGACAACCTGTCGGACTCCAGTCACAGCGAGATCTCCTCCCGCTCCAGTATCTGCTCGGTGGACTCTGTCCCGGCTCCGGGGCTCGAAGACCGGTGTCACAGCAGCAACAGGACCGGCACCGCTCCTGCTGCGACTAACCCAACAACCACAAGTACTGCGATGTCTGCTCCGGTGGTCGAGAGCGCAGCAGCAGCAGGACATGCATATTCAAATGCTGATTGTAGCCAGCCCAGCACAAGGTAACTGACTTCATCCAACTCATCAAATCATCAAAAGAAGGTTTTCATCTACTAATAGGAACTTCCTATTTACAAGGCTGGCGGTAAAAGTGGAGAAAAGCATTTTTTGCTTGCAAGGTTGAAATAAAACAGAAACGCAGCAACAACGGTAGAATTAAGGAGCCTCTTGACTCCTTTGTAACCAGAGAAAGCAGGTTGCTCCAGCGCACATGCGCTTCTTTTGTTGATGCCATCTTTTGAAGTTTTTATAACCAAACGCAATTACAAAGGGTGGCGTCACAGAAGCAGCAGTAGTTGCCATAGTTACCGTCATCTGAGGTGCGAGTGCTTGAGGCGTGCACCTGATGCCTAATGTGGTTATTACCGTGAAAAAAAGGGAGGTAGTGACCTTTCAAAGTTTCCTCAACATTAATACTCCAGAAACAGAAAACATAAAGTCCGAGTCGAATAAAAGGCCAGAGATATTTAGGGCAGCCTGTACGTTTCTGTCGGTACATTCACCTTCAGAGTCACAAGTCAAATCAGTAGGAAAGGCGGGTGATTATGAGTGTACAGTGATAAATGCCACACTGTCTTCTTTGATGCAACGACTGGGGCTGGCTGCCAAAGGGAGATATGCTCAAATCATATACATAAGCCCCATTCAGACAGGACTAATACATCAGGCTGGAAAATGAAATCCCGTCTCATCATAAATGCTGTTCCAGACAGCACTCTCTGCCTCAGGTTATCTTTCAAATTTTATCCATTGTGTATTGATGAGTGATCTGTCAGGTTAGTCAAAGCCTTTTTACTATTTCTGTTCTTCAGTCTGAGGGATGCACTTTTCAAATTCAGAGTTTTTCTTCAGTCTGGATGGAAGGATCTCCTAAGTTTGCTTAAAAAAACAAAACAAAACGAAACAGTACTTATTACTGAGGTGATGGGGGTGAAAAACCTACATGTCCTTCACAAAGGATTAAAATCACAGACAAGTGCAGCTAAAAATAAAACCACCTACCTAAGGGAAAATAAACAGCTGTCTTATCGCGACTGAAGCCAATTTGCTCTTTTAAACACAGAAATGTTTTACTTTATTTACTAAACAGCATAATATCTTAATCACATCTGGCTGAGGCTCGGTTTAATTGGAGACATCTGACAGAACTAAAATATTCTGTATTGTGGCAATTTTTTTCCAAAACTCAAACACACACACACACACACAACACATATACATGTGAATATAATTATCAAACACTTCCTGCGGTCAAAAAGATACCACATATACACAGTCTGCTCCACCACCTTTTCCTCCATTTCCTCTCCCAGCTGGATTCCAATTATGTCCTTTCCTCATTAAAACTCAGAGGAAAGGAAGTCATAAAACAGGTTTTTATTAGAATCCCACATTTACTACTCTCCTCTCGCCTGCTTGTGTCTTATAACAACATATCGGTTTTCATTCAGGCAGCTTTTTAATCTGGCTGAGTAAACAACACGACTTTTTTATTGCCTGCTGTTTGTTTATTGTTCTTCCATGATCAGGCCGTTCTGTCTTATAAAGAAAGGACTATAAAATATCACTGGGCCAAATAATCTGTCTGCTCCTCTGATATTATATTAGCTCAGCAGTGTTGCTGTGTAACACCAACCCTGTTTTATGAAATATGACCAGGTTTCATTGAGTGGTTTGTTTGTCCAGTAAAAACATGTCAGTGACTCAAACTGCTAGTTTAGGAAAAACATGGAGGAGAAAAAATGTCTAAGTTTTTTGTTGTCATTTTTAAGCCCACAGTGATTTTTGATACGACCAAATGTTTACTTTGTGATCCTTTTTTAAGAGCAAAATGTACAGATGAGGCATAAACGTTAAAAACTGGATCATCTGCATAGCAGTGAACTTTTGTGAGCACGTGACTCAGTGGCCCAACAGTTTTTTGTGATTATTGTACCTACCTAGTCTTCCTTATCCCTCTTCATCATCAGGTCTGTCACTGCTCCATATACCTTTCTCCCTCTGACTCTTTTGCATAGAGCATAACCACTGTAACAGCTATCCAATATTAGACAGTCCAAAGATAATCATTTTCTCAGGATAACCTGGGGCTTTTTTTGTTACTTAGTCTGTGTTTTGTATGCATTCATTAAAGTAGATATCATGTTACTTTGTCTTATAGATTTTGTTGTGTTGCTCTATTTGGATTCTAACTTTCATTGAACACAAGTGATTTCATGTTAAACTTTTATAGATCTTTTTTGAAAAATGTCCCACACACCAGCTCATCTTGGTGAGATGGTGTATGAGACAGTAAACAACATAAATTTTGTGGTGCTCTGATTGGATAATTTATTCAGTATCAATCATCCATCTTGTGACGTAGGCTGTGCACACTGAACATTGTAAATGAATATGTCAGTAAGTGGGACAGTACATGTGAGTGAGGCAACGACTGAGTTACCTCATCATCTCTGATGAATTCCGGTTTTAGCTCGCTGCCTATGTGTACATCATCATAATTATTAACCAATAAATTATTGCTCAGTATGTTTTCCCTACATATTCGGGATTTTTTATAACAAGCCAGCCCCAAAACAGCCAGAAATGTAGTATTTCCAAAACAGAACATTTTGCCCTTAAATTCCATTAATTGTCTCTGTCTCTCTCATCTGGGTTAGTTCTTCATCAATGGTGAGAGGATACGTGACACGAGGATCCACCTTCACTTCCTCCATCTCGACCGAGGAGCTGACCCCAGACCACACCTCTCTGGACTCAGTGGCTGACAGTGGGCGTGGCAGCTGGACGTCCTGCTCCTCCAACTCCCACGACTCTTTCCAGAGCCTGCCCACTTCCTCCTGCCGGCCCTGGGACCACGGCATTCACGGGCACCCGCACGCACACCTGGGCATCTTCAAGCACACTCAGCTGGCCGGGCCCATCGCAGAGGTCGAGGCTGCAGCTCACGCTTGGGCAAACGACGGCGCTGCCAAGCATCACTCCAGAGACTCCAGCTCAGACCTGTCCAATCAGTCGCGGCAGAGCTGGGCGTCGTCCAGCTCGCTGTCAGACACGTATGAGGGGAATTATGGGACGATAAAGCGACGAAACACGTCAGAGCATCCCTCCTCGCCAACCAACGACGAAGGAGGGCAAAGCACCGACCCTGCCTACAAAACGGTGACATCAAGCACAGACAAGGGCCTGATAGGTGAGGGGTCAGGGTGTGAGTTTGATTCCCTGTAAAGTCAAAGTGACAGCTGTCGCCACACATTTAGGCTTCTCTTGGGGAAGTTTTAGGATACTGCAGGAAAATAGTCTTTTCACTTTAAGGGTTGTTTAACAAGTCATGCAGTTAAAAATCTGCTTTTACTGATGCTCCTGCTCTCTGCTGCTTTTTGAATGAAAACAGAAGCACTTCCTGTCGCTTGATATCCTGTTAGTCTAAATTGAGCAGCAGAAGTATGCTGTACTTTAGCACATTTTCGATTCCAAACAGGTCTTATTCCTGTTGCTGTTGTCTCTGCATCTGACAGAAAGTCTACAGCTTCCCCATCAACCCGAGTATAAATTTGTCTTTTGGATCCCTTCCTGCAGTCGATAAACTATAAAACTGTGCAGTTTGCTAATGTCATGAGGATATGAGGTTTTTGTCGTAGGACAGAAGCGAATGAAGTTGGAGCGGTGCTGTGACCACTGCTGAGACAATTATTCAAATAATCCACAACAGAAAATTAGCTGACAGATACTCAGCAGATTGACTTATTGTTCAAATCAAACACTGTCTGATTCCTGTTTGCTGAAAATTTGTTATCTAGACAAGCTCCTTGTGCTCTAAAAATAATTTTTTGATAATTGACCAATTGTTGTGGTGAATAACTGGGGATTATTTATGTGGAGTCATGATTAGTTGCAGCTCCAGTTCTGTCTGGATAAGCTGCAGCCATCCATTTCACTAGTTGTATATTTTAATTTTTTTTCTGTAGTTTTTGACACATTTTACTGCATGTAAAGCTGTGTTAAAACATCACATTTATTTAATTTTCCCATTATTTTCTTTTATTTCTCCTTCCCCCAAACTGTACCTACCCACATACATCCTTTTCTGGCAACATCTTCACCCCCCCCTTCACTCTTCATCCCTCACTCCCCAACCTAAACACGTCCATCCAGTGTATTGTGTCACCTCCCCTGCCAAGGATGAGCGTTACCGAGCTCCTCCTCCCACCCCTCCAGGCTACCAGGGTCTGGCTCTGGGGGATCTCGGTGTCACAGACGGAGTAGTAGGTGTGCCAGGAGCTCCTCTTCCCAGGCCTCCTCACCTCAAACCTCCAGACTACAGCGTGGCCCTGCAGAGGAGCAAACTGCTGCAGAGCCCCGGAGCGGCCGGCAATTTGGCCGAGGCTCGGAGGTTGGCCGGTAACCATCACCTCTACCACCAAGAGCCCCGGGCAGCTGGCTCCACGCAGAGCTACTCCAGACCACCCAGCATCTGCCTCCCACCACAGGATCTGGCCGACAGTGAGGACGGTACGTTCTCATGTGATGCTGATTAAAGCGCCACTTAGACAAATAAACCAGCTGTGTCCACAGACATCTCTATTAGACTTTGTTCGGAGTTCTTTACCCCTCTTTGATTTGACTTAATAATGTTTAGGAAGGGACCACAAGCTTTCCAGGAGTTGTAGTGTATATATATCATTCACAACAAAAAGGAAAAACAAAACAATACAGATTAAGCTGGATTTTTAGGGGACCAACAACAATGCATTCCTTTTGCAGGAACCTTTGTGGGACAATCCCAAAGGAGTCAGGTCTTGTCCCCATTTTTCTTATTATAAGAGCTGGTATATTAGAAAATAGTGTTTGTTGTGTGAAGACATGAAATCTGCATGACAGTCAGTTTAAACAGATTCACTTCATTAAAAAAAAAAAACACAGAAAATGGGAAGTTTTTTTGGTGGCAACAACAACCGTTCACAATCATCAGAGTAGTTATTTTGTCTCCTGGGCCCATTTTGTTTGATACATACAGAAACACAGTTAGTACAATGAGTCCACAGAGTAGGAGAATATTACAAAGTATTTAATATTCTGCTGTAGGTGGGAATGTTAGAACAGTGTTTTCTGTTTTCCTGCTGAGATTGTCTAATAGGTATTAAATGGTCTTTATTGAGAGTTTGAAGGTTTTAAAAAACTGTAAAATTGAACACAAACCCTGAAAAATGTAACTTTTCACTTTTTTCCATCAAGTTCTTGCCAAACACTGTGTTTTTTTTTTTCTCTCTTCCAGATGAACAGGTGTCAGCGGTGTAAAGACGGGGGTGTCAGCTCTAACGCACACACACATTCTCATACACCGACCTGGTGGTGTTGATCAGGCATCGGACCGAAAAGCAGCCTGAGCTCACCACGTGTCAGAGCACATTTTCCGAGTCCTGGGTGACACCCCCACACACCATAATCCACCTCTGGGCCAGACTCATGGCGCATAGAACCTCAGTCCGCCTCCCAAGACTCATACAGTTGTTTCTTTTTAAACCCATTTCACGCGACAAAGAAGAAGAGCAAGACTTTTAGATACTTTTTTAGAAACTCGAACAAAGGAGCAAAAAAGTGGTGTGATGGACAGACATCACAGTAGATGGATCTCACAAAATAAACAACGAAGGAATGAGTGACCATAACGATGCCTCATGAAAAGACATCAGTCTCCTTGAAAGCAGACCATCACATACCTCCATTTTGTGCTCCATGCTTGTCTAAAGTAGTTTCCCATTGTCTTTGTTAAAGTTTTAAAATGTTGTAAAATAACTGTATAAAAAAATTTTTGTTCTTTTTCCTCTTTTCGCTTGCCTTTCTGAGCTTTGCTGAATTTTTGTTTGAGAGGAGTGAGGAGGAGCAGACAAAGGGATCGAAATTAATTGTGCAAAATGTCGCGACTATTTTTTTTTTTTTTTTTTTTTTTGCTTTTCTTTCTGTCTGCTTGCTGTCAGCTTGAAGGCAGATGAATGTATGTGTGAATATGAGACGAGAAATAACAGATTTGCAGACGTATGGGTCTCTATTGAACTCTGGCACTGATAATATAAATTTACATGGGTCACATCAGTTCCATTGCACAAGGAAACAGCTACGAAGCCTTCCAATTCCAAAACTTACACTTGACTCTATTTGTCCAGAAAGCCCAGAGGAGCCACAAAGAGCCCCTGGATGTATTTTTCACTTCCTTCTCAGGAGGTAGAAAGAGAGAGTTTAAACTCCCGGGCTAACAGAGAGCACGTCTGTTTGTGTTTAGCACTTATTGTACTGTGTTCAGCTTTATAGGAAAAAAAAAACACAAGCAGCATCTCTCAGGCAGTTCTGTTTTCTATGTGTCGTGCTCTCTGCCATCTTATTGCTCATTCAGTGTGACGCGAGGTACTGTAGCGGCATGCTGCTTCTGTGATAGCTGTATTGTAACTTGTTTTAATGAGCTGAAGAACAAATGCCTTGCTGCTTCCCGTAGTGTCTCATCATTTTATTGCAGCAGTTATAATAAAATGATAAATTAGCACTTTGTGGACACACAACGTGCATGCGTACACTCACACACACCAATATTTGAGTTGGTGTGAGTAAAGACAAAGGGCAGTGTTTACACCTGTGCTTACACATTTTGTTTACAGTGTTAACTAGACTAGTCTATTAAATTACATGCTGATATGTTATATGTAGAATGCTCCAGGTTGGTTTGACCTTGTAAATTAGTTTCGAAGCAGCAGGAATATGCAGACGCAGCATCGGCTTTGACTCTGAGCTCACAGTGTACCTCTTGGTTTTTTGCTTCTTTTATTTAAAAGAACGAGTAACAGAACAAATCAAGGAACTGTGTTTGAAAGCGCGGATCACGTCTTCATTCCTTGTTCACATACATTTTGTAGAGTATTTTCAGGATGTGCTTGAAAATAGTTCATTTGTGTTCAGAACAAGAGGCAAATTTGTACATTCTGTGTAATGTTTTGGAAACGGAAAATGTTTTTATGTTTATCTGCAGTGCAGCAGGGGTGTAACTGGAATTAGGTGTTCTTTTCCTTGTGCTGTTTATCTTGCGCTCTGATGCTTCTTTTATATTTGTTTTGCAAACAAAGACTTGAAATGATTATTGCTAATATATACATGGCATATAGATAAATATATATATATATATGAATTTCTACATATATATTTTTGTTGTTTCTTTGCCATAAATTAATGTTAACTGATCATGTATAGATGAGAGAAAAGTCCTCTATAAATGCTATTTTTTGAATGTTTTGTCAGACAATGTGAGGCTGTGATTGTCCAGGTTCTCTGTTTGGGCAGGAGTCTTCAAAGGAATTTCTGTTGGTTCATGGTCCCTAACTTGTTATCTCCCCTCACACTCTCTTGTTGGTGCCATTTCTGATCTGTCAATAAGTGAAATTGCTGCTGTGTTATGAGATATAACCGTGTGTGTGTGTGTGTGTGTGTGTGTGTGTGCGTGCGTGCGTGTGTGTTTTGTGGAATTGCATTTGCAAGGTTGGGATCATAGTGTTAAAAAAAAAAAACTTGATTCAGTCTGAGTGTACAGCACATAAAAAATGGCTCAAAAGTCATTTCCAATGAAAGCCTTCTTATTTTGCAGCTCTGATTGCACTCGCCTGCAGAGTGGCGGCTCCCTTGTGGGTCTCCTGGTGTTGGTTTCAAACTCAGACTGGATGATTGAAATGAGTTTAGTGTTTTCTCTGTCTCTTCAGCATAGCTTTCCACCATTGCCATTGCTCTTGTGAAGATGATTTCACTCTACTTGCTTTAGGGGTTATGTGAACTCACCAGATTTTTGTATTTTTAATTTAAAATGGAAGACATTTTGAAATGGACTGAGAGTGAGAAAATGTCACTTTTTTTCTCCTTTTTGCACAACTGTATTACCACAAATCAGTATTATAGATTTAAAGATTTGGTGGCATATACTTCCATTGGTTGGGCCTTTCACATCACATGTCCTAAATTAAGTTAAATTTAATTAAGAAATCAATCAGCTGTATTGGCTACTTTCAAATTTATGATTAGAGAATTTTTTTATTTATTTTTTTTTCATTAGAGGTGTTGATCCTTGATGGTCTCTGGCAAAGGAACAAATAGTTGTTTTAGTGCCTCTGTATGCTCCATAAAACACTCCCAATGCTGCGGGTGTGTTTGTTTTTTGACTGAATTTCATTCAGTCCCTCTTCTCCCAGCCTACATGCAGTTGGTATGTTTTCATGGAGGACCTGGAAATGAGCAGCTCCCAGCACTGTGTCAGCACATGTCAGTTTAATCAAAATGCCCCTTCCTCCTGTCTGTAATTTACCCCGTGTGTGTCGGCGTGTTACCCTGGAATGCAATAAGAGAGATGTGGAGGTGTTTTACGTAGACAACTTTTGGCATTACAGCAGAAATGCACAACAATAAGCTTAAATGTGGTGAGTGTGCTGCACAATCTGTACAAAAAGGTATTAACTTGGTCTGTGGCTTAAAGTTTGCTCTTGTCTCACACTTTACATAGCAGTTGTAACTTATGTCTTTTAGAAAGACAACATGATTTTGCTCGTACGCTTTTTATGTATTTTTTACGAGTGATTGTAAATAGTTGTTATATTTTTGTTTAAGAGAATGTTGAAAAAGGAAAAAATACCTTTTATTTCTCCAAGTCTGATCTACTGATATCAATTTGGACAATTAATAAAATACTAAGCATAAAGGATTCTGTCTTTATTCATTACCATCTGGATCTTAAGCCTCCTCCAAAGAAATCACTCGTCACATATTTGGGACCAGATTTCAGGACAATCCATCCTTTAGGTGGTGAGATATTTCAGTTAGTAACGACTGACTGGCTCCTGCTGCATTAAGCTCTGTGCAGTGTGCTCAAGGTCAGTTAGTTGCTTACTTATTAAAGGTTTAGTGTCACACAAAGGAGGCCATGCTGTTTACTTGGTCTACATATGTGTGAGTGGAAGGAGGGATACCAGTCTGTGTCAAAGTGGGCTGAAGTTTACTGCAGTTAGTAAAATTGAGCACAATCATTGCACATTTCATCGGAACCTGCTATTCATGGCATCAGGATCATTAGTGTTTACATACTGCGCTTAAAGGTCATCATGAGACCTGTAATTTGAAATTTGGGACTACATTAATACTAAAACTTCAATATTCAAAATAATGATCAGCAGTCATCCCAGTTTCTCCAAATTGTGAAACGAAGAAGTAAATTCATACAAATTAGAACCAGAATTTCAAAAAGATAAATAAATAAAGAAAGAAAGAAAAGTAAATGTATAACCTCACAAGCAAAAGAAAACGAGTGCAGGAGACAGACGGGCCATTCGTCATTCATCACAGCTTTCAAACACTGAAGAGCAACATGGTTTGCTTCCCTTGGCATATAATACACAAGTTTGCTTTTATTAAACTGTTGAGCGCCCTTTTGGGCCAAAGCCTACTGAAGTTGAAATTACTGAGAGCGCTCCGCCTATCATTAAAAAATTCTCATTCTATGATGGCTATTCTCCTACCTGGTCACTGAAGACTCACAACGGAAAGGCAAATTAAGCATCCATCCCATAGCTGCACAGCTAAAGTTCACTTTAGTGATAGTCGTGAATGAATCACCCATGTCTAATGTGTTTCAATGAAGATGTAACAAAATCTATGTTGCTCTCTGTCCACTAAACCAGCCAGGACAACAGACTGAGCAGGATTCTGACTAATTCACATGATGCTCGGTGAAGTTTTTCTTCATCGGTCTTTGACGTGATCTGGCTCTTATCTACAATGATGTCACACCGCGGTGTAATGGAGACAGGTCAGAGGGCTGGGGGGTGAGGAGGATTGCGTTGGAGGGGAGGGACATGTTAACCAGTATGTTCAAAGAAGGGCTCTCTCCATATCAGAGAGAATATTCCACAACGATGAGAGATGTGAAAGTTCAGCTCCGAGTGGGATTCGGCTGGAAACGAGTCAGTGAAATTACACACAGCTTCAATTATGCATCACAAAGAGACGAGAGAGCCCCACTGGATGGCATGGGAAGAAATGTAGAAAAATGTGTGTGTGTTACACTTCTCCACTATTTTGACTTTGAAGTTGTGACTTTGTGTGGGGCAGAACCAGGAGGTGGGAAAACGGAAACTTTAACACCCCGGGGTTGTACACACACCTGGGGTTGGGCTTTTAGCATATTCCTGTCTAAATGAAAATTTGTGAGCCAAAAGAGTTGGGAAAATATTGAGTCACCTGTACGCTCTCAGCTCTGCCCTTGAACACGTCTGTTTGCTCCCACGTCCCCAAAAGAAACAAAAAATAAGTTGTCATTCCTCTTTTCTTTGCATGCTTTGTTTTCACATTACTTATAGATCAAGTATTTCAGACTTTTTAAAGGTCTTTTTATTTTTATTTTTTTATTTTGTTATTGTAGGTTATTCATGGATGAAATCATCCATGCAGTTAAGCACTGTCCTGCCATAAAAATGGAGGACTTGGAAAGGATAAATATAAAATATTAATGGTCAAAATGAAAGCAGCTGCGGTCTCCTGACCATCTAATCTCTGTCATAATTCCCCCTTACCCTGACCTTTTGTCTAATGAAGTGAAGAAATACTCCCCAAAATACTGGATGCAGCTACTTTAGTTTTCATGCAACACTTCATGCTGTGCTGCTTTCACTGTTGGCTCACTCCCATGATGCATCTCTTCCTCTTTCCTGTCCACCTGTGTTACTCCTGAAGCCAACTCTTTAGCTTTAGCTTAGCTTGTCTTATCTTAGCCTATCTTAGTTTTGCTTAGAATGCTGTTTAAATGTGTGTTTACACATTTAAAGATATTTATCAAAGGAACTGCAGTTGACCGTCTTTCCACTTTTCCTATGTCTGATGGGGAATGTGTCTCTAAGGGTGCTGGAAGGAAAATGTTTTTCTCCATTTTGGCATGAGCAGCTAGCATTGAAGGTAAGCTAACAGCCTACTGCTCAGTACTTCACACACAAATGAGGCCGATGCCACTTCAGTGTGTCATTGTCAGTTTTGTGTGTAGTTGTTGTAGCTGTTAGTGTGAAATAGTGAGCACCATAATGTTTTTTTTGCTCTTTCACTATTTTTCAGAAAAAGGGCCTCAGTGTGCTCTTGGTGAGGACTAAAAAGTCAGATCAGTTCCAAAAGATTGTCTGTTCAGCTGACTATTTAAATTTCAGCTGTCTTTAGAAAAGTGAGATTTCTGCTTAATTCACAGCTTCACTTTTTATATATTTTCTTGAAAATGAAGCCGGTTGTAAAAGTCTCACAACTGAAGTACATGTGAAAATCCAAAAATTGAGCAAAACATATATATCATATACAACACTTTTTTACTCAGCTAGCCTCCAAGACACTTATGAAAATAGTGCTTGTTCATAAATGAGGTCATCTAGTTTTGACATTGTGTTACAAAGCAAGGTATCTCAATGTGTGTTGTTGGTGTTTATGTCCAGGTTGTCATAGCAAAAGAATTGATTGCTTGGAAGCTTTGAGTTTGGGGAACAGAAAATCAAAGGCATCAGTATTACTGTCATGGGAAAAAAATGCAAATGTGCCATTTTTTCATGCTGCATATAAATGAAGGATCCTGAATTTGTTTTCTTTATATCCGATGGCATAAACTCTGCAGTCCGCCTCTTCAGCCAAGAGACAAACATGGAGTCACATGTTGAGGTGACACCCTCCGGGATCTGCCTGGTCATTTGTCAGCCATCTTCAAGGTTTCCTGCAGCTTGCACAGAGGTTGAGGTCAGTGTCCTTGCATCTCACTGTCCTGTTCAATGTCAGCAGTGCAGCACAGATAAATGGACCTGACAAGCCCACAAAGTGTTACTGAATGTCTGAAAGCCCACAAGTCATCTTTCAAATCCCGGTCTACAATCGCTTTTTACTGTCATTGTGTTTGTCAGCGTGGCTCTTTGAGTCACACTGATGTTTTGGACTCAGTGAATTTTGCTTCCCAGGCTTGGAAATGTTTAAGGGTTGCAGAGGCAGCTTTCAACTATGTTGATGAGATAAGATTTTATAAGATGTTAGAAATGTTCACAGTTCCCTCTTCACATTCTTCCACTGCTGCTTTTTATCAATCACTAAAAAAGATTTTAAAAATCGAAGGGAAATTGATTTTGGTGAAGAACAGATTTAATCCAGAAATAACAGATACATGATCAGAAAACATTCAAAATATTTAAGCCCCATTAAGAGTCAGAATGACACCCAAAATCAATTTAACATGAACTTTTTTTGACCTTTTTTGGAAGTCCCACTACAGCAAAACTCAAACTTAAACTCAAATCTGACAAGTCTGACATTTTTTTTTTACATACCCACAGAATCTTTTCAATATTTTGACCTTGTTTTGAAATTCTCTCTGCTTTTAGCAAATTATTAGTTTTGAGTATTAACTTCTAAATATTACCTCCAATTTAATTAGTCTCCAATTTTCTCTGTTTAAGGAAAAGAAAGATCAAATACTCTGAAAGCATTGAGGATCTGCTCTCTCATCCTCTTTTTGCTCCGTTGACAGCCATGGGGGGGCAGTATAGCATTGTGGGAAACGCTCCCTTCAGAAAAACTAATGCTTGCAGCCCCAGAGATGTTGACCATCACTGTACCTACAGGCATTAGGCTAGATTAGTGAATGATGTCAGTTTGGTGCACATATTTTCCCCCAGAGAATGGCTGTCCCATTAAGGTCCAAATCACCAATGTGTTGTCCGTGTTGGAGCAGAGCAATCCTTTGTTAGTGGAGGTAATCATTACCCTGTCTGCAAAAGTCTCCTCACCCTTCAACTACAAAATGTTAGTTTCTGGAGGAGAATGAGTGCTACTCCTACAATCTGAGATTTTATTGTTATTTTTAATGGATATTTAGCATCTGTGTGTATTTACGTTGTTTGACTGATTAATTGGGTATAATATTTGTATGAAAGTATCTTCCAATGAAAGTCATGCCTTTGAAGCCCAGTTTCATTTCATCTTAAGAGCAAGCAGTGTGTGTGTGTGTGTGTGTGTGCGCGCGCGTTTTTGTGCATGTGACAGAGATTGAGAGAGTGTAATCATTAAGTAGTGTAATCTTCCCTCCCTGACTAGAAAAGAAGCAGTTGTGGATACACATGAGGGGCTCATTATCTTCAAATATCATCATCACCATCATCATCTGTGTAGCATTCCCCAGAATCTATCAATCAATCCATCCATCCGCCTGTCTGATGCCACTCCCCTCTTTGTCTTTCACGCACACAGATAATGAAATATTAGTTGTGGTTAACATCTTCTTTATTCCTTCTTGACTGTCTATTCCACCGTATGCAACCCTGTGTGTGTGTGTGTGTGTGTGTGTGTGTGTGTGTGTGTGTGTGTGTGTGTGTGTGTGTGCATGTCTTTAGTGGTGACTGACTGACTTTCGTGGGTCTGCACATATCTAAGTGTGAGTAACTATTGCTGGGGGGGGCAACTATGTCTGACATGGTAGCGGGATGCCACTTTTCAATGATGAGTTGGGTCAAATGGTTCAGAGGAGGAGGAGCAGGTCAAGGGTTTCAATAGGATGACTGACCGGACTGGTCCTCTCGCTCTGTGTGCACATGTGCGGTTGGCCCTTTTCTTTCTGTCCTCCAAAGAAAGTGAGTAGAGAGTGGTGAAGGGAAATAAGGAAAGGTTGATGGAAGAGGGAGAATACAGACAGATTTGTGTGTGTGTGTGGTGGCGTGGAGGTAGGGATGGTGTTGCCTCCACCCACCCGATTTTGCTTTTGCTAGAAGCATATCCAGAGGAAGAAAGGAGAGGCACATAAAAGGAGAAGGAGCTGGGAAGGAGAAACGGGTGGAGAGGATCTGATTTAAAGCTTGAACATAACTCGTATATATGACATGATATACAGCCAAAGGTGTTTATAGCTGAGCTGAACAGTCACACATGGTGGAGGTAGGAGAAACCAGGCGTTACAGGGAAGGGGATCATTGTTAGAAAGCCTACCCAGGAAGGCATTCCTAATTTAATGCTCCTTTGTTCACGTAAAAAGTGAAACGGCAGCTTTTTTTAATTCAGTGTTAAGAATATAAAAAATACCTTGAAAGAAAAGTTCAAAACCTGACTCTTTTCCAAACAGGTCACCAATGCCAGCGAGTTAGTGTGAATAATGAATTTTTGGTTTTGGTTGGTTTCATCCTAGAAAGCTGCTTGTTATTAACAGTAAATGACTTCTAGTGGTTTTGTGGGACAAACAGTTGTTTAGCTCCAAGTGGCCATGGTAACTATGACAGGTACAAAGGTGATGTATTGATGCAGGTATGGAGTCTGTGTAAGGAAGATGTTGGTGGATGGATAGGTCCAGAGATAGGACTGAAACAAACAGTGCTGCTTGTTTCCTGTTTCAGACAGTGATGGATAACAGTCACAAGAGATTGTCTCCTGAAGTGTACCGCATCATTTACCTTCTGTTGTTTCATCAACAACAAGAAAACAAGCAAAACGTGCATAACTAAAAAACATTTTAAATTCTGAACATCTTAGTAGAGATATAATCTTGAGGGAGTGAGACAAGTAAAGAAGAGATGAAGAGAGACCAAAAATTGTCAGAGGGAAAACCCAGATACCCCCTGCTGAGGGAGCTTGGGGAGAACTGCAGAGAAAAGGATGAGAGAGATGATGGGGGGTACTTAGTGGGAGGCCCCTCCTTTGAACTAGATGTCAGGGGAAGGTGGGGGTGGTGGTGGTGGGCAAACAGAATGTGCAGAACTGATTAAAGACAGAACGATCACAGAAAAGTCAAGGAGACAAGAGAAAGTAGAGGTGCTGATAAAAAAAGAAGACACCTCTGCAGGAAAAAGGAGGAGAGAAAGAGAGAAGGTGAATGCTGGTACCTCTGAGCTGCAGCCAGCTCTTTTAATCCTGTACTTAGTTTATTTGTCTCAAACATTATTATTCACACAGATTCACAAGGACTTATATTTTTGAACTTTACTTGTGGTGTCATAATTGAGGAGAAGAAGAAGCTCTAGCTCAGGGATCTAAAGGTGTGAAGGTCACGGGGATCAGGATTGGGTCCCTCACTGTTCCACATCAGCTCTCTGTCTTCTCGTTTCTTCTGGCTTTTTATCTGTAAATGTCACACAGGCAAAATGTCAAAAACACCTGAAATGAATGTACACAAAGTGATTTCTGACTTCTGACTCTGCAGTTTAGTGGTCCCCTGCAAATTCTTGACTTGTGGCTGGTCTTCTTGTGTGTCATGGCAACGCTGCATCAGTGTTGTCACAGGTCACATTGGGCAAAAACAGCTCCCAGAAAATGTGCAGGATCCAGCACTTTTCTCTCTCCAGCATCAGGTTGTTCATGGTTGATTTTTCTGTCCATTTTGTTGAAGTCATCCCCTTTAAACTCTTTACCTGCCCCACAAGAAGCGTAAAAAATCTACTGTCTTAAATTGGCTCATCATCCTTATAGTTGTGGCTCTTGTTCACTTTTTTTCCTATTTTCTGCAGTATTTGGCATTTTA
This sequence comes from Echeneis naucrates, assembly GCF_900963305.1. Classification (NCBI taxonomy): domain Eukaryota; kingdom Metazoa; phylum Chordata; class Actinopteri; order Carangiformes; family Echeneidae; genus Echeneis; species Echeneis naucrates. Next base: position 8,956,318 of record NC_042524.1, read on the forward strand.
TCTGAAGTTAGTAAAATTTCATTATTTTCTACAATCATAGAGGTGCCTAAAGGTCTTTAAATTGAGTATTTACATTATTTAGTCAATTTAAAACAGAACTGCAGTTTTGATTATGAATGCATGTTTTATAGGGGTCACTCGATATCATAATTAGGCGTAAAATTAAGTACATTAGCCCTTTTCCATGAAGGCTCACTTGAGTCTGAGAAACATTTTTGCAACACAAGCTCTTCACATTACATATTATCCAGCTAATATTTTTCATGTGCAGGGCTAGTTATTTATAAGGCAGTACACACTGTCTAATGGGCAAAATATTTTTGTAATAATCATAAATTTGTATGAAATTGTGACTGTTTCTACAGTATGACTTTTTTTTTTTTTCTCTTGAGATACAGTGATGGTAAAAACTGACCACACATCAACCACAGCTTTATTTTTATAGGATTAATATTGACACAAAGGTCCTTGGTGATAGCACAGAACAACAGATATAAAAGTTATCTTGGCTTGTCAGTAAATAATCCATTTCCATCAAATTCTTGTCAACTTGAGTCTAGAAGAGGAAAGAAATAAATAGTGGCTAAATTTATACTGTAGTGTACTCAACATCCCCCTGAAAGGAGTTATGTTTGTGATGATTTATTGAGGAATATGAAATATCTGACCATAATTTGCAAATGAAAAATAGTGACATACTGTATGTAGAACAAACACATTTCACATTCTTTAAACTCAGTGGAGTGGTTTTAGCTAAGAAGTGTAATCTGTTCATTTTATCCCCCTAGTTGAGGACAAATAAAAAAAAATCATACTTTTTTGTATTTAGTTTGTATTACTGTAATGGTCCACCAGTCATTTTTATAGTTTTGTTTGTACACTGTGTGTGATTGAAGTGTCTGTGTACACAGTGGCTGCCACAGCTGTTCACCAAAATGGATCAACCATTCCCTCTATTTCCCCTTTATCAACTTCCACTGTGCTCTCCTCCTCTACTTCCTCTTCATCTTTCCTCACTGTCCATGCTCGACTCTGTTGGGCTGTGACCACAGTCTATGCCAAACAGGGAAAGATGGACATCTTAATTAGATTCAGAGAGCAACATCTGTACTTCTTGAAATGGTGTGTAACTGGTTGTACAGACTTGGCAGTGTTTGAGCTGAATGTGTATGGATGGAGTGGCACACTTAAGAGTAAGAATAATATGGTAAACTATCAATACATACAGTTTTTGTGGATTGAAATAACGGTCACATTAATATGTGTCTCTCGACTGTCTTGCGCTCATGAAATATGTTATCTTGGATTTTATATTACTGTCCATGGACTCAATATAAATTCAATCAGATTAAACCTCAACATTGGATTAGGACGACCTGTCGTAGCTCATATTGGATTTCAAAAGTGTAAATATGTGATTAATTATGCATGTATCAAATAATGTAGACGGGAATGAAAGGGAGTGAACCAGCGGTATACAGCATGAGGAAGGCATAGGTCATTTAACAGGAGTAGAAGTAGACCTTTTTTTTTTTTATGTTTTTTTTTTTTTTTTTTTTTTTTTTTTCTGATACGTACAGCAATAATCATCTCCTGCTTATGTTCATGTGTTGATGGCCATCACTGTTACAGATCTTTTTTTTATAAAAGAGGCTGTTTCAGTCCATCTTGAACCCCTTCCTTCTTTAGGAGATTACACAAATATTCAAGAAGTTTTATTAAATTGCTTGTTAAAATTTTTGTTCATTATCCATTTCGTTATTATGGTCACCAAATAAATCTTATGATATGTTTTTTTGGAAGCAAGACCACCCTATTTCACTCCTGCTGTGTTATTACCTGTCAGCGCTCTTCTCAGATATGTTTGCTGTGTTTCATTACAGCATGTTTCATAGAAGCTATAATAATGTTTTGAGGTAAAACCTGTGATGTGTCGCCTCACCCGTTTTCTTCAGAAAGCTTTCCAGCTTTAATTATGAAATAGAAATTCTTTCTCTGTGTACCAGAGTTGGAGATATAACACATATTACAAATAAAAACAAAAAACAGAGCAAAACAAATATTCACACTATTCTTTTGTATCATATTTAAAGATGGTATCATCATTGTTGGTATCAGCCATTACAAAGTGACTGTTGTTTTATGAAGTTTTGAAATTCAGTTATCCTTTCCCCAACTGCTCCTGTTTTTCTTTCCCTCTTCTCCCTTTAAGGCTGAATAAGTGTTATGGTGTGAGAGTGCTTTTGGATTGATGAATGACTGCAGTGCCTGGAGGCAACTATTTCAAGTTACAAGCCTGTCTGTGTTTTCAAACCAGCTTTCATATCATTTAGACGAAAACACACACGCACTTGCCCACACACACATAAAGGAGCCAGTTGACTTGAACTTTGGCTTTGTCATTAGTTTTTGCCACCACTCTGCTTCAATTGAAGCTCCAAGAGTTCTTCAGTGGCTGGGATAGGTGTGTGTGTGTGTGTGTGTGTGTAGATTCACTGAAGTGTGTGTTGGTGTGTGTCAACCCAACATAGTTTCAATCAAACACAGTTGCTCTCGTTGGGATGGTTATGTTTTCAGTTTTTACTGGGTCTGTGGTGAAGATGCTCTCTTTGGCATCTTTCAGTGTTGCACAGGGAATAATATGTTGATTCTCATTAGCAGGGAGACCAAGATATCTTCAGTGTGTTGCTTAGGCCTGAACCACCCTGTGTGCCACCCTGTGTTGGCGGATTTAGCTGTTTTTATGTATACATGCATTTGCTCTATCTCTGTTTTAAATTGCCTTTTCTGGTGCGTGTCTGTGTGTGTGCCTGCCAACACGAACACTCCAATCAGCTATCAGTTAGTAAGTATTGACTGTGGGTCCAGATTACTGTGATGATTGATGTCTGTGTACACACTGGATCACAGACGTGTCCAACACAATAGATCCAGAGATTCTGATTCCCCTCATCTGCTTCTTGCTTGTTCTCCTCTTTTACCTCCTCTTCATCTTCTCTCTAAGTCCTCACTCAACTCTCTTCTGTCTGGGACCATAATTATTGATGGGAAAACACCTTAATTAGATTCAGAAAGCAGTGCCTCTAGTTCACTTTAAAGTTGTGTCATGCTGCATACACTTGTCAGAGGTTGGGCTGAGTGTGTATGTGAGGTGTTTTAGGTGGTAGAAGTGATTGCTGTTAAGACTGCTGAACACTTAACTTTGACTGCCTCTTCTTGAGCTCTGAATCTATTGATCCTATTTGGAGAATTCACTTTAAGAATTGGTTAAATTCCCTTAATAGAGTTTTCTGAACAGAGTTTGCTAAAAACTTTACAGAACATTCCATAATGAAAATCTACTATAGCTGTTGACCGTTAAACTTAAAGCTGTGATTGGACTTTCATTGGCCAATCGGCTTGTGGTATCAAAGCAATACTTTTACCTTTGAATGCTGAGTTTGTGTACAGTTTCTGCTTTTTATCTGCACACATACAGAAGTATGTTTCTTTGTGTACCCTCATCACTGATATTTATATTATTCTGGTACAGATACAATCTTATTTATACAGAAATCTTAATTTCACAGGTTTACAAAGGCTTGTACACACAGTGAAATTATTTGTGAACATCAAGGTCAATATCATTTTGGTCCTACCTGTGCTCTCACGTAAAGTTAAAGCTATGTGGATAATCAGGTATGATGTGGATTTTATTCCTCACTGCAGGTCAAATTGTGTAGCACCTTACAGTCATTTTGCTAATTATTTCTATTTAAGCCACATAGTAGTCCCCCAAGCCTAAAGATTAAATGGCTGAGATGCGTAAATCTTGTTTTTTTTTCCAAACTCTAAATGGCACCCATGATATTCACCTCTTTTTGCTTCACCCTCCACAGTCTTTGTGCGTGCATGCACGGCTGCTCACTTGTATGCAGGACCTTAGAAGGGCAAGTGGAGGTGAACGATGACCTTGTCCTGCTCTGTTTAATCGGATGGAGACTATGTGCCCATGGCTAGGCAGCTCTCTCTACCAACACACACCCACACACCTACCCCATCAATGACCCGTGTATAGCGTTCAGCCATTTGGAGTCATTTCAATGCAAAAGTCATTTTCTTTCAGAGGGACAAAGGCTGTTGTTCTGCCAAAGGGCACATATAATTTTCTATGATGTGAAATCTCTCAGGCTCCACTTGTGATTGATAGACTTGATGATCTAACTCTCTTTGCTAGATGTCTCTCATTCCTTTGCTATTCCTTCAGCATCATTCTTCCTCTTTTATGCCAATGGCGGTCTTTATCCTTTTCACTCTCCTTGTCTCCTAAGACTGTAGAAAATATCTTTTGAAAGGGGTGTGAGATAATTTACATCTCTGCTTTGTAGAGGAACAATTGCTAAAAGATATTGAAGAAAGGTTAAAGGTCACTGTGACCTCAAAAAACACATTTTAGACATAACCCATTAATCCACTTGCTGGTTGTGACACACTGACATGAATGTCGAACAGGATAAAATGATGAAGTGATGACATTTTATATCCAAACAGTCAAAGGTCAACTTCACAGTGAAGTGATAATGTTCTGCAAAAACACTTACAGCTATTATTCAATACTGTAACTTATGAACAGAAGGGGCATTTGATAAAATATTCCCTGCAGCTTGACTTGCTGATGCACTTGAAATAAAAGGAGGCATTATTCATGTTATTTCTAATGTCTGTACTTTCCTGTTGTGACTACTGAAAATTCTGCTGTGAAAAATGTCCATACTTGACTTTGGAAATTGCTGCTTGCCTACCCCCCTCCCCCTCAACTGTTCAATGACATTTTGTGGCTCTCTTTCTTTATTTAATAATATGGGATTTTATCATTATATGAGATTGTTGGATAATGGCTATATATCCATACAGATGTTGTCCCTAACAGAATTGAATGGCCTCTTGACAAACCTGAAGGATGATGAAGAACCGACCTTACTCTTTGGTACTTGTTGCCACCAATAAAACAAACAAACAAAAAAACCCAAAAAAAAAAGCACGTCAGTTTGTCTGCCACATTCATGACACAGTTAGCGGAGTGAGCTAGCTGCCAAGCCAGCTGCTTTCTATCAGAAAGGACTAAAACCTGTATAAATACAGTTAAGTAATAGAACAACAGCCCACGGCTAAAATGTTGAGGATGCCTGCCAATTTTTATTTTTTTATTTTTAGATTTTTTTAGATTTGGGTTACAGGTTTCCTGTTGGGAGAAGGATCAGTTTTATTACATGTCACATAACTAGGAGTGGACCAAAAAGAAAAAAGGGAGTGAGGGGTTAGGTCAGGAACATAATGACATAATGAATGAACTCATAAGTATCAGTTGCCTTGTAATAGTTTAATGTTTACAAATAATGCTTTCATCAATGTCAGACATATGTTACTGTGCTCTTTGTTTGGTGTAGGTACCGTGCAGAGGAAGCATTAGATGAAAACTGCACTTGGTCACAGAGCAACTTGTGGCCTAATTTGGCTCAAGGGCATCTTGACACTACTCTACCAAGATACCCTGACCATTTTTAAGAACAGTATGTTCTCTAATGTTCAACTATATGATCTTGTTGCTCCCATGGGTCCTCATTTGGTTCTGGTCTCCTTCAGTCGCTGTTGTTTTTGTAATATCTTTCATCAAAGTGTTTCTGTGGCTGACAGATCCGTACTGACATATTTGAACTGTGGGATCAAAGCTAGATCCATCTACACTTTTTGTTTTCCAATTGCCCAACAGGAACTGACCCTGACCTTCAGGAGTATTAACACTGAGCTCTCAGTGGTTTGAATTTGCTTCAAATGACCTACATCAAGCTAATAAACTCTCTAAAGTATTATGCATGTAGGGTGTGTTTGTGTCTTTGCTTGGATGTTTTTGCAGGCTTTTATTGAAATATGGTACACATACACATAAAACCAACTTTTCTAACTTATTGGTTCTGTTGTCTACTGATGTGAGGTGTGATGTGACATTTCCAAGTAATCAATATTTTGTTTGTGTGACATTTGCAAAGCAGTTCATAATCTGGTATGGCAGCAGATTTAATGGTTTTGACCATAGTGTACCAGAGAAGGTTGAACCAGTGATCCAGACTGCAGAAATCTCCAGATGATGTGTGCTGATTAAACACCAGGTACAAATCTCTTTCTGCTCACTTCCAAAAATTTTTTAAAGCTTTCAAGATGAGGCCATGAAGCAAATGCCAGACTGTTCATGGGGCCGTGGAACTGGAAATTAATCCATAACCTTGAGGGAAAGGTTAAGGCATTGTCAGGTTTATGGTGTATTGAAGGGACCTAACAATCTTGTTATAAATTGACCAGAGTTATTTACAAGTTTACAGTGCCTGATATGATCTCTCTTAAAAAATCTGGAACTTGGCTGCTTTTACATATAATCAGCAATGACAGCAAAATATTCTGCACCCAATGGGCATTTCAGTGCAGTAGAAAATAGTACAAGCCATCATGGTATTGGTCGTTCTTGCTTTGCACCAGGCCTTTATTGGTATTGTTCAGTATTGCCTTGCATGACCCCTATTCACCGGATTGCTGCTCTTAATCTCTTCTGAATTGTGACACCTGTTTCAGTTTTGCTCTTTTTGTGTTTCATGATGAAAATTTTGAATCAGTCAGGTCAGTTTGGAGTGTAATCAGAAATTACACCAAAAGATGGCTGGGAGGTCAACTTCAGATTTTCAATTTTGTGCTGGTCAAATTTACACTGATCTGATGCATGACCGTTCACATTTCAAGAAAGATATGACAGATGCAGAAATGCTGTTGATGACTACTGATGTTTGTGTGACACTAAGACAACTGAAGCCTGTGACAATTGATAGTTGAGTTTCCAAGATCATATTCACTTCTCCCATTTGTGTGTGTTAAAAGCCTCTCTACCTATCTGATACTTGGCTCTTGCAAGAAACGTAGGCGTATATGTATTAAAATACACTGCTTCCCCAGTGTTTATCATGTCAAGGAAGTTAATCAAAATGCTTTGAATAATTCAAACCAATGATGCCTTTCTAGAAATATCAGTGTAACTAGTTCATAAATATCTCCTGGCATAATTTGATTGCTAGCGCTTCCTAGAACAGAGAGAATGCACAGCAGGGTTTCAACTTCTCAGAGGTTACCTAATCAGATCTTTACTGGCAGGTTATGAGTTGTGCCAGACAGAGACTGCCAGTAATTCTAACTCATTTGAGGGAGGGTGCCCATTACAACTTGTGTGTGTAGAAATTAGCAATGTGTGTCTGTGAGAGAGTTAAAAAGAACACAGTGTTGTTATTTGTTGCCAGCTTTCATGAGAAAATATTGGCTTGTGATGTTCCTTGACCTTAGAATATCAATCCTCATAAGAAATTGGCTTTGTGGAGGTACTGTCAGTCAGTTGCACTGTTGCTTTGATTAATGACACCATGCAGTCTGTGATTGCACTCTTAGCTCACAGGTGATCAAGTCAGACTTTGCTGCTTGGGGTGGCAGCACCTAAGTTCTGCCAATTAGAGGAAAGTGTGTGAGAGGATGTAGAAGGCTTAAGGAAATGAAAAAGGAAAATGGAAAGGGGTAAGATCCTCTGAGAGAGGATGGGAAGGATGTAAGAAAATAGGAGCTGTTGAAGGGTAATAAGTGAACGCTCTTGGGAATAGAGGAGAAGTAATATGGGTGAGCACAAATAGCTTTTGTATTGGCCCTTGTATTGTAGTGTTTTTCTTTGGTTGACAAAAGAGGGTTCTCTTCTTCCCAAGGAATGTTTTAGTAAAGCCAACTGTAATTACTGACACACTTTCCTTGCACACATGCACTGTTGTCCTGCAGTTCAACACCCCCTGCAATGCATTCACACCCTGTACCACCTGCATTATTGAAATATGCCTGTCACTGCCAAAGCAGGGGGTCTAGGCCCTGATCAAACAGCAGTTGGTGTGACTGAGACTGACAGAAGCCCTGCTGAACTTGAAAGTCCTCGTCACAGTGGGTGTGAGAAAATAACTTTTTTGGTGACAGTTGCAGAAAGTTTTTTTTTTTTTCATTTGCCCAGATGGAAACCATATGTTTATTTGATAATTAAATTTAAGTCATCCCTGTGTTATCTCAATGATAGCACAAAATTGATCTGTTCTTCAAGTTAGATGAATGGTAACATAAGTGACTTTCATTTGGGAAGCATGCAGAAAGGCACATCCTCTCTTTGTGTGTGTTTTTAATTGTGGTATTTTCATTAAGCGATAATCATTCATTATTCATTATTCATCTTCTACTGCTTATCTGTTTCTGGCTCATGGGGTTGCTGGAGCCAATTCCAGCTCACACAGTGGGTGGGGGGGGGAGGGTCACACCCTGAACAGGCCGCCAGTCCATCGCAGGGCCGAGATGAACAACCACTCACACTCACACTCAGACCTACGGACAATTTTGAGTCACCATTGAACCTAAACATGATGCCTTCGGACAGTGGGAGGAAACCTATGCAAGCACAGAGAGAACATGCACACTCCGCACAGAAAGGCCCCAGGCCGGGAACCGAACCCATGACCTTCTTGTTGTGGTGGGGCAACAGCGCTAACCACCATGTCGTTGTGCTACCCATTAAGAGATAAATTCACTCTAATTGTTAACAGTTCATTTGAAAAGGTTTGCTGTCTTTCTGTCAGTTTGGCATTCACATTACAGTGAGTTTGAATTTCTTACAACTTGGATGTATAATAACACCAGAATTGTCTCTTTTGGTGTCTTTTGGCTTGACACCGGATATGGTGGCTGAGGCTGCTGCTGGTGAGAGTTTGTTTACTTCCATTGCAGGAATTTAAAAAAGGAAAAAAAAAAAAAAAAGTTTTGCCACAGGTTCTGTAACATATCTTTTTTTTCTTATAAAATGATGACTTTATTTCTGTCATACTCGTTGACTGTTCAGCACTGCCAGCTAAGAGTTCCTTGGTGATTTGGTAGTACTATCCCTACCCCAAGCCAGTTTCTTTTAGGGGTAAATCAATGGCCAAGGAAGTTTTTTTTTTTGCCCTGGTTTCTCCGGTTGGAACATGCAGGGTTCCTTGGCAGGTTCTTGGGAAAAGCTCCTGCAGTCGGAATGTAGCTAATGCCAAGTTTGTAACAACACTACTGGTAAAAACTGATAAATGCTCAACAAACAGCCTGCTACCCCAATCCAGTAGCTTTATTTTTCACATGTGGGCCAATATTTGGCGTCACATTAAAGTCATAGCTTGACTAACCAGCTGTTAGGCAAATGTTTTATGTTGATCATATCATATCAAAAGTTTTGGAGCCCTAAATTGTTGTCTGGCTTCCTGATGAGTGTTGTACAGTCAGCTGTGTAAAAGCTTAAAAATTTATAATCAAAAGAAAGTTAACTTTGGAGAGAGGCAGAGCTGGCAGCAAAAGCAACACAGCAGGTGCAGCTGGTGTGTGGTGCAGCAGTTCAGTTCTGCAGCCACCACATATGCACAATGCAGGCAGTATATTGACAGCTTTAAATATAGTACACTGTAAAATCCATAGATTCAAAAAAATAATCAGTTTTGTAAAAGAGAATGTATCCAATAATATTGACTTTTTTAATGACCTATCTTAACCTTCCATTTGTTGTAATTAACTGTGCCCTGTGTGCTGTGGGACTCATCGGCTGGTTACATGAATGTCTAATGATACCGTGTGTCACAGTAGCTAAGATGTTTTAAATGGGGTTGACACTCTTTGACGTTTGAAACTGCCATTCACAGCACACAACTGAGAAAATGTTAGTCCTCTGAGCCTAAACCTCCCTCACTACTTTTCCGACCTCAGATGGGATCCTAGAAAGCGCTGTTCAAAGGGTTTTGGCTTTTACTTTCACCCCAAACTACTAGCTTTAGAATCCCACACTAATGAAAGTCCTGTCTTATCTGTCCTCATGAATTTTAATACAGACACACCGATTACATTTCTGTAGATAATGCAAAGCCAGAGGAAAAAAATTACCAAGATTCAGATTGTATGCATGTGGAAGAACACTTATTGTTTTCTATGAATATATCAGCAAGCCCAGGGATGGATAAAACAAAATGAAATTGTTCTTCTAAAAGAGATAAGTGAAAATGGGGAATCTCAAAATACATCTTTTTGCAAATTTAAAGTACATTATAAATCTACTTTCAAACTTTTATCTTTTGATTTTGGAATGATAAATTGGTTGACACTGTGATCACAGTGCTTTCCTTCTTTACTCTGGTGGAGGAGTTTATGAACACTGCCTCCACTGGAGAATAGAAAGGATTATCTTGAGATCTTAATGAAGACATAAGTGATCCATAATGTACAAGGGTTGTAGCAAATGTTCATATATCTTCTTTTCATGTTTAATAACCTTTACTCTCAAGGCGGATCTTTTTATATAGAACCCCTTAACAACTGTGTGCAAATAATCCCATATACAATCATTTTTTATTTTCATTTTTCACATTGCAGCAAAAACCATGTTTTTTTCTTCCCAACTTCTCGTAAACCTGCACTGTCTGCATTGTGGCCACAGCCATGGCCCAACTGTCCTTCAGTGCCACTGCCAACAACTCCAAGTATTTCCATGTTCTAGTACCACATCAAACACTTGCTATGCCTATGGGACCCCTATTTTTCTACTTTAATATGCCCAAAAGATCAGATGCTCTCAATTTTTTTCTTTTTTAGTATCAGTGGTGAGGGGTCACCTTGTCCTTGAAGATGAAAACAAGTTGCAGTTAGCCACCAAGGTGCAGTAGTGTGTCAGATCCTGTGCTCCACATTTGGAAACCAGCTCAGGGACATGTGAGAGCATCTTTACTAACACAGCCATATATGACAGGAGAAATTATTGCCACTGAACGTCTGCCAGCCTGTGCGCGCACACAACATTCATACACATAAACTTGTTTTGTGTTTTGTCAAACATGGAAAGATATAAAACTACCTTCTGGCCTTCTCATCTGTTCCCAGTTGGCGGTGTGTGGGGGTTTCTGTATTCTATGTGTGTAAAACTGCGAAAACAAAGCTATTTTGTGACTTTATTTTGACTTTTGACTATTTCTCCAATAACCGATGCTCAATTGCTGACTCCTTTGAGAAGAGGACAGAAAATTGCAAAGGAAGGCTTTGACCCCACATTTCAGTGCAGGTTCAACTCATTTTCGATATTTTCACCCCTTTTGGAGCAATGGTGTCCACTGGAAAGGTTCACATGCTGCAATGGGGGGTGTGATGATATGATTTACCATGAGCGTGTATGTGTGTGTCATGTGCCACCTCGTCTTCTCAGAACACCATTTAGATTACTTTCACCTCATCAGCCCACACACTGTTGGCTGGGACCACTGGGACACATCCTCCTGAGGGTAGATGTTTCCATTGCACCACATGCATATGTTCCTTGCTGTGCATGTGTGCATTCTTGTCTGTATGTGGCTTGATAAGGAAGAAAGAGAAAAGAAAGAGGACAGTTGGGGTGAGGAGGAGCATTAGTAGTGACACGGGAACCATGGAAAATTGTCTTTGGACATCTAAGCTTTTGTCACCACTTTGTCTGGTAATGAAATACAAATGGCAGAGGCATTCAGCACATATGAGTCTAAAATAAATTATGTATATATAAATAAGTTGCAGCTGTAAAACACCATTTAACTTGCAAAGAACCAGGGAAATCCTTCTAAAATATTTGCTAAAATGACCCAAAAAATGTAAAAAATTAACTTAAATACTAATCTGAGCCCAAATATATCTTTACTATTCAGATTGTTACGAATGCCATTTTTAGAAATAGCTGTTTACAGTCCATTTACGGTATTAATCCTGCTTTGTTTTACCCAAGATCTGAAATATCAAGTCACTTTTTAGGAGAAACAGCCTCCTCTCAGCTTTAAATTATAGCTGGAGGCTACATTGGTTGCCGTACTCCAATCTGACTGAATTGTCAGCATTTTAGTTGCATTGTGGGTGCCTGTAGGTGCTAGGTTTTGTAAGGGAAAAATGTGCTTGAGAAAAAAGTCTGACTTGTGCATTCACATTAATAACTGTCTCTTGTGAGTACAGTGATGTTATAGGACTGCAATGCTCAATTGGTGGATTACTGTCTTTACTTATGAAACTCCATATTATGTTAATTTTCTCCGATATAGAGAAGGGTTCATCAAACAATAGGCCAAACATGTCCAGTGTCCAACAACATTTAGTTGCTTATCCGATACAAACATTTATTTGGGCTTTATTATCCTCCAAATCATGCGCTCCATTCCCTAACAGGACAATTTTTCATACTGTTTGTCGTTTTCATTCCTACCCAGAAATTATTTTCGATTAATTTGCCCGGTCCTGGCTTAATTGACTGTTGTCCTTAATCTATGTGTGTATGTTGAGTTGACCGCTTTCATGTTACTGCAAATGAATCTACCTGTGAACTAATAAAGTTACCTTGAACTTTGAACCTTAATTTACTAGTTAATGGTTACAGAACAGAATTCACAAATTAATGCAAATCTTTTGATAAATTCATCATCCTAAATTGATTTTTAACCAAAATGATTTTAACTTCCATCTTGCATTACAGTTCCCTGATTCACCTTTGTTATTTGACTGTTACTCACAAAAAAAAGAAGCTATTAAAAAATACCACCTACAATTATTGGAATTATTCACTGTTTTATGATACACAATAAAAAAAAAAGGACAACAGGATCAGCACAAAATACAATATATAAAAATGCCATATATGGGACTGCTGCATCATCTTTACATGCATAGTTTACTGCGTTTAATTTCAAAACAGAAAGGAGAGACAAATAAGTGGCGTATTTGAGGGTTGACTGCAGGGTCACAGGTTTACTCCCACGTAAAATGCAGTCTCAGGGCCATTCCTCCAAGGTTGTGGGCAAAGCAATTTGTGCTTGTCACTCATCACTTCCATTTAATAAAAGTAACATTTTCTGTGGTCAGCACATGCTGTTCTCACCTCTAAATGACACTGAGCTCCTTGGTGGCTCTCGACATGAAGCACATAGATGGAGAGATGGCTGGCTTTTAGATGAATTAGACATTTTAAACATTTTCATGCATCGCTGCCTGACTTCTGCCCATTACAGGTACTGGCTGGATGCCCTTTGTTTCAGGCTTGTGGGGTTTGGTGATTAAGGTGGATGGCTTAAAAGGAAGGTTGATAAACTGACCAGTCAGTCAGGCAGGAATGCAAACCTGTCGTTGATGTTCATTTATGTTATTCCAGCCTGCATATGTTGTTTGGCAATGAGCAGAGGACCCGATGACCTTTTTCTGTTTACTACTTTACTGCATTTACATAATATAGACGCAAAAATACAAATGGAATTAATGTTTACAGTGTCACTGAGTATTTATTACGTTTGGTCGATTCATGGAGGATCAGTGAAGAATGGATTATGCTTGTTATCACAGCTCATTAAATCCATTCTCCTCATGAGGATTGATTTTACAGATAATCTAAATGAAACCAGATATGGACCTTCCCTCCAGCCTGGTTATTCAGAGTCAGCTAATTAACAGCTCACTGTTTAGTCCACATTTTAGTAAATGTGTAGATGTGTGAGTGTAGAGTGTGTTCAGTATATCTAAATAAGAATCTCTTTATTTGGCAAGTATAATAAATTGAGTTTTCCATTGCTAGTGCAGAGATGTCAAAAATGTGAATCATATTTTGCTATGCTGCAATGTATATGCTATGTTGACATTATTCTCTTTCCAACCATAGCTAAGGTGATTGTGCAGTGTATACAATGAGCAGCCCATATCACAGTGAAGATACTTACACATACGCGTATTCACTGAAATACTGAAATTGAATAATTTCACATCAGTTGCAAGGCAAACAGCGAAAATCTGTGCCAGTTCACAATTGCTTGTCGTGTCAGTTGCTGTTATAAGATGTGCATCATCCATCATAATGCCCACACAGGTTTCCATCAACAGTATCCTTCAGCATTACTACTTCTAACAATTCCACTGCATTGCATATTTAAACTTCTCTACACTGGAAGTCCAGGAATATGAAAACCGCCCATCTAGTGCTTTTGTGTGCTCTCCCTTGTTTGACAGCAACCCAATACAGTTGGCAACAGATCTTTGAAATAATGGCTTTATTATTGGAATTATTTTTAACAAACTGTGAGCCATTTGTTAGGCCTTGGCTTAGGGTTAGGGTCAGTCCTTTTCTCTCTAACTTTCATCCAACCCTTTTGCCAACCCGTGGGCATTTTCAGTCACAGGCTCAAACTTACAACCACTACTGCAAGCCCTTGCATCACCATCCAAAATCAATATTAAACTAAAAAGAGGGACTCTGGTAATCTAATGAGCTCTAATGAGGAGAGAATAATGATGAGAAAATTCAACAAAACAATTTCCAGAACATCTAATAGTAATGACAGTTGGAATTATCCCTGTCTTTGGCATGCTCTTGACGGCATGTTTTTGCCTTTTAGTGCAGACTGATTCAGAAGTTTCCTACTTCTGCTCTTTAAACAATTAAAAGCTAAAAACCCTGTGTACTAATCTGTTATGGGTGGAGCTGTTAACAATTCGATGAAACTAAAGAAATAAAGAAACAAAGAGACAAGGTACATTAAAAATTAAATAGACATCAAATAGTATTCAGGTGCAGGCTCAGTGGTAGGCGAGAGGTGAGACAATTTTATAAATGAAGAGTTGCAAAGACGTATAAATATTTTCAAAAATGAAAGCGCACGCCTAAGAGTGGGTAAGCATAAAAACCAAAATGAACACTGCCATAAATAGAGTGAAAATTCTCCACCTCACGTAAGTAATCATTTACCACAAATCAAGCTATGCTGCCATTAAAAATGTTCAGAGTTCTTTTTTTTCCTGCACTTTTCTGACTTCAGTTGATAGGACAGCTTGAAGAATGACAGGAAATGGGGGAGTGAGAGTTGTGAAAGATATGCAGAAAATGGTATTGGCTGAAAACAAACCATTGTAAGGTGCACACTACCCACCACGCCACTGGCACCGCATGTTTATGCTGGTTTAATATTTGTCACAGTTTAAGGTTGAACTAATTAAAACAAGCAACAAAAAACAAAACACAGTGATTAAGAATTCAAATAGAATACAAATTGAAATTATGCTCAGATTGAAAAAATAAAAAAATAAATAAAATCCAACACTGTCTTCATAATGATATTTTTGCATTCACACATAGTTTTTCATGTAAGGGACACCAGATAGCGAAAAACCAACAGGCTACTTGATTTCCCAGCTCAAGGTCGTTGGATTTCCATCCAAAAAAATCCAATGCTGTCACAGAGATAAGTTAGGAAATGGAAATATCAATTTTGGAATCTGATTATTACTTATGCGCGTTATTCCTTTAATGTTTTGTTTCACAAATATTATCAACCTCTTCATGATATTGCTGTGTATAAATATGCCAGTAGGTTCACAACAGGTTTATTAAGGGAGTGGGTATTTAGAAAGCTCAGTGTTAACTTGTACAAGATCACAAACCAGTGAATAGTTTGGCTGTGGGGTGAACAAGAGAAAAAAAAAAAATCAACACCATCTCTGTCTATATTCCACTTTCATGATTTTGTTTGAGGCAGTTGGAAAGAAGAAATCATATTAAGCTGTTTTTTGCATTAAATTTTCTCTGCGTGTTGACCGAAGGAATGGATACAGAAGCTGCTGCTAGTAGTTTCTTTATCACCTCCTGTACCAGCCTTCATGTGGTGCATAATGGGGCAAATGGTATTAAGGAGGCAGGCGAGGAAGCTGAGGATTGGTGTGGGGGCTTCGCTTCGTCTCACTGGGTTCAGCAAGTCTCAGTAAGAGCAACTGCATGGTTTGACTCGGTGACCAGGGCTCCTCCACACATAAAATGTTGATTACAGGGTCCTTCTGGGACTACAAGGTGAAAGCAACAACACTCCTGGCTCATTAGGAAATGAGAGGGAGGCATCAAAGTACAGGAACCTGTGATTATTTAGGTTCACAAAGCTGTTAGTGTGATGGCTGTGTAATTGTTGCTAATGGAATCCCTGCTAACATAAACACCCAGTGGGAGTATGGAGATCAAGTTCTGGTTACTCCTTTCCTCTGTTCTTTCAATATCGCTATCACTTAATGACAGCTAGCCTTGTGTCCTTAATTTTTTCTCGCGTCCTTGGACAGCAATTATGTACTCAGAAAGGAGTGGCTGTTATTTTTAATGTAGCGGCAGATCTGTCCCCTTTCAAAAAGCAAACACAAACACAATATTGCACTCAGCAGTAGCTAGGCTCACCCCAGGGCAATGTATTAGCTGCTGAAATGGCCATTTAGAGTGAAAGTAAATGAGTCGAAGGATGATAGGTGAGCTGACCGGTTTGAGTTTGCAGCAAGGACACCTCCTTGCCATGTGCCTCCTATTCATTCTTTGTTTTATTAAATGAACAGACAGGAGATTTTTTTCACCATAATCTGTTTTCCCTGTATTTACCTGAAGAAGGGACGTCCTGCTGTGGCCATGTCTTTTTTTACCCTCCCACCAACTTTCACTCTCTCTGTCTCTCATCTTTCATACCTTTCCGCCTGCTGGTGCAGACTGTAAGTAGAAACTGATATGAGACTTGAAAAGCCTATGTGTTGGAAGAGTGTGCCCCCCCTCAATACCACCACCACCACAAGCAAACCCCAACCCCCCCTCCTGCTGTGCTCCAAGTTGAGCTGTCGGGTAGACTGTGCATGGATAAAACTAGGTGTGGAGCAGAAAAGACACACTGTCAGGAAAGCTATAAAAGCATCAAAGAAAACTGTCTCAGGAAGGAAAAGTAAGAGAAGTAAGTTAACCCATGCACTTCTGCTGCAAAAAGACAGAAACTTGTTTTTCTTTTTTAAACACCATTGCTTCAAAACCCCACCTGGCCCATAGTTTTACAGAGTTTCACGGAGGAGTCTTTGACTTGCAGCTCATATGTTTCTCACCACGTATTTTGGAATGCATTAGAAATGTATTGCTGATCTTCAGCAGTCCTCAGTCAAAGGCTGTTTCTCAAACACTTGAGTCTTGTGTCATTCTGAAAGTAAATGAGGGAAACAACATTCACCCATTTGTGGGAGGCCTGGCTGATGCTAACAGCATCTCAACCACCCAATAATGACTTTCAGCCAATTTACCTGAATAAGTTTAGAAACGGCAGTCATCATAGTGAAAAACTAATAAACACTAAACACTGTAAAACTAATGTTTTACTTAATGACCATATTCTACAAAATATTTACAAACCAAAACCAATAAGAAAATGAAAATATATACAATTTCAAGCATTAACTCACAAACTAAGAGGAATGCTGAAAACAAAAAGCAAAAATGGTTTAAGCAAACACTTCAGGATGACTACCATAAATGCTCTCTATCTAACCTCTGCAAGGGAAATGTAGCCCCAGTACTCTGCTACTGACTCAGCAGACTGAGCATTTCCCTCTCCTATGCCTCACTGATGCACCCTCCCATAGTGCCATAAACACCGCTGCATGCCCCAACCATAACACCAACTTTGGCCCCTAGGCTATTGCTTATGATTTCCCAAGGGGTTTTGTGTACTTTCCTCAAAACCACCAACCAGCCTCCATTTCCTCTTTTTTTTTTTTTTTTTTTTTAATTTTATTTTTTTGCTAAACCTGGACAAATTTCGGTCTCTCTAGTCGTGGTAAGCTGCTACAGCCCCGTCAGTCATTTCTGATTTCTTGAGTCTGGATCAACAATGATTAAACTGGCAGGAAAAAATTATTCACGAGCAAGGCATTTTGAAGGCTATAAGACTTATTGAATCTGCATGGTCCATGGTTAACTTTAGCAGGTCTGAGGACATGTTGGCTGAAAGATTGTGTTCCAGGTCTGTTTGGGTTAAATAAGCTGTAATAAAAACTAGAATCAGATTTGTTACACTACTCATCCACTGATGCTTTAATTCAACCTCTGCAATGCATTTTGGAGCTACTGTCCGGTGGGTAAGACACACTAGTGATGAGTGTATTCTCTAGACAGCAACAAGGGACATTTGACAGATGACTTCCACACCTGGGTGCATTATCCCATCTATAAATGTTTTCCTTTTGTGTAGGAGAGGTTTTCATGTCCTTGGATCCCAAGAGCTGTGCTGTCTGGGGCATTACCAGTAGAGTTAGACTTTACCAATGGAAACTGGTCTCAGGTGAAGATTTTGACTAAAATTGTCTCAAAGAACATAATAAAAGAACAGGGAAGACTCCTCTCATGCAAAGATTGAGATGGATCTTCCAGTCAAATGTTATATTTAATGCAGTGATATAACCAGTCGTATATAACTTGTGTCACCATTGTGTCCGCAGGATGCTATTTTTTATACTTATGTCTCTAGGCTGACTGTTCACTTTAACCAAAAATGGCACCAGCTGGAACATGTCATTGAACTAGACCTTAATTTTTTTTGGATGCCTTCTGCACCTAATTGCCCCCAGCGGAACTTTAGATATTTCACATTGTAAGTCAAGGTATATGAGGTTATCTATTTTAATAATCTGATCAGATTTCTCTTGGCAGCCATATTGAATATCCTCAAGGAACACATTTGATATGTGCTTAGAGTCCATATCTGTTACATCATCTTGACTGCTGTAGCGAGATATTAGAAATCCATACAGTCAAAATATGATGTATGGCTCGGCAGCTGTGGAATTGACTGTGGCTTTGGTGTGCTGCATTATGTTTCCTTTTCTGGGGGAGGAGAGAAGGAAAGAGGGGAAAAAAAATCCACTGGCTGCAAAATTAAGAATAATTTATACATTCAGTGTAGAAGAAAAGGTCAGACCCATAAGGCAGCTTAAAAAAGAGGCTATTACCCTTGATGAGAACAGATAGCATGTATTCATGGGCTGCATATGGCAGCCACTTAGCTGCCACATGCAGCTGGTGCATGACATTGCAGAAGGCAATTTGGCCTGGTCTTTACTCTGTATGTGTTGCAATATATTCACAGTTGGGGGATGGCTCTCATTACTTATTATTGCTTTTAAAATAAAAAAGGTAAGGCCACAAAATGCACTGAACATACCTCAACCTACTCTGCTGTGCCCCCGGCTGATTTTACAAGTGTCTGGTCCATGTAATCAGAAAGCTGTTATTTCTCCCTTGGTCTATGGTATCATTGTAAGCCTGGTTGAAGGAGAGGAAAGATAATTGTAAGTCAGGCAACTCACATTTGAGATGTTTATTGCAACAGCAAGTACGTGTTTACATGTGTGGCGCTCAGGCTCTTCGCTCTCTGCAGATAGTTGAGGAACGATGAGCAAAACATGCTGAACCTCCCTGGAGCCTGCATTTGGAATCTGGGAAGTGGGGGCGATACTGACGCAGAAGGAGAGCTGGAAGTCTTTGCGGTTTAAATAGACCACAAAAATTAGGAGGGTGTGACCAGGAGATGGTCATGGAGAATGGCATATATTACATGTCAGAATGGCAGCGTAGCTCAAGTTGTCTTCCTTGATTAGCTTGCAGGCATCGCACCATAAATGGAAAGAAAAATGCAGATTGAAACAATAGAATATAAACTAAACTGAAATAGTGAAAAAAAAAAAGTTAAGTAATGATGGTTTATATTGAATATTCCTGATCAAAAAGAGATCTTGTTTCTGTATCCCTTTGTGCTTTGATCTGCACATTAACATTGAGCTTCCTGTTCATATGCTTTTGTTCAAGTGTATTTGTAACACCAGATGGGCCGACTGCAACACCTGACATGTTTTAACTGTAAGTATGTGATACAGGGATGAAGAAAGAGGGCTTTGAATGGCAGGTTAATGTGAAGGAAGTACCCATGTTTCAGCATGACTAGTCTCTTAAGTCCACATGCTTTCCTCATATATTTGTTTCAACTTGGACGTATTAGTGAGAAAGAATTGAATATACATTTTAATATGTGTGTCCATTGTGTGTGTGTGTGTGTGTGTGTGCAGTTTGAACCAAATGTCTGTAAAAGAGTGTGAGTCTGGATTACTTCGGAGTTTTACTGCCCATCCCAAGACAGACATTTATGGGGGTCGTCCAGTAACTGCTGCATATGCCTTCCTAATCTGTTTCCCCTGCTGTGCCAGGTGTGCAGGCAGCAGGCACTTCTGCAAGGACACTAAACTACGTGGAAACTGCACTCGAGGCAAAGCTAAGGGACAGGAGTGGAATAAATCCTCTCGTAATTATGTCGTAAACAGAGATGGGACAGTAAAGCTTTGTTTTGATGTTGATGTGAGATGCTATAGAGTCAGAAGCTCAACTTCAGACAAATCTCTTCCTACCTTTCCATTGGTCGCTTTCTCTAGACTCCTCTTCTTGCTGCATAGAGGGGTGATTTAACGCTGGTAATGTTGGATACCAAGTGATGGATTGGTCCATAGGATGCCCTATCAGCTGTCCTTTCTATCTAACCATCTGGTGCATAAGAGACTGTTAGTGTTTAGATATTTACCCATCATTTAAGAAAATATCACCATGTGACAAGTGACCACCATTTGTACCTCATTTTAAAAAACTATTAGCCCTTCTAGGAATGCTCCAATTTTATTTTAGTTTTGCACCAAGCTGTGAACAAGTTTATTTCTGCAATAAAGTGGGACATTTAATATGGCAGTCTATGGGGGTTGACCTGCTTTTGGACCAAGTTGCAGCCTACCATTACTTCACTCTCTGTTGCATTGAGATTCCCTTTTGCAACCAGTTGAAATGCCCCTTGATGACCAGTACCCTGGATGCATGTGCGACGCACTTCAGGATTGACTGTCGGTTCACGGCTTCTGTGTCTGTGTCCATTTTTATATAAAGTTTAGGTTTGGAACCAGCTTTATGTCGCACAGCTTTTGATGACCTGCAGTTTTTCCAGCTTCCCTTTTGGCACTTTAATTTTGGTTTCATTTTTCAGAGAAGGTTTCTCTGAGATTGATGCTTGGTCACATCCAGTTCATTTGCATTTGAGTTTATTCTAGTGTCAGTTTAAAATCATGTTTGGTTGGCTTAGTTTATTGCACTTATAAGGAAGTATCCTGCCAGAGATTCTTCCATGCATGGTACTTGCCTGCCTCAAACTTGAAATCCTGTCTGTAACATAAAGGCTTATTATGTGCTTATTTTGCATTGGATCTACTTTACTGTGTGCTGTGAAAATGATCCTTGAAAGTTTCAGATGTCCATTAGAAAGTACAGTAATTATCGAATATTCAGCTGAAAATCAAACAGAACTGTCCTCTGATTTTTCACAGAACCCAATCATCTTTTCAGTTTCTGTAAGCAACAGGGCACTCTTGCTTGAATTTCCTCCTTATTGACCTTTTTCATATTTCCCAGATAGCCATAAAATGTCTTCCTCCGCAGCCTGATAGTTCCTAGCTCTGAGATCACCTGTGTGTGTGCATGTGTTTACTGGAAGTTGTGAAGCACTTTGGGCTCTTTTCCTGATTATCTCTCAGAGACTGGGTCTCATTCATTTTACTGTCATGCCAAATAGCCTCATAGTGTAACAGGGACTGCGGGAACACTGAATCCTGTTTTTTTTTTTTTTTTTTTTTTTTTTTGTGTGTTCTTCAGGTTATTTGACACATGGAACAAATGGCCACACTCCTTTGTGAGTTAATACATTATTTTTATCTGTTTAAAGCTCAGTATTTTCCTGACATTAAGAATTGCATTTCCAAGTGAACGTGGAGCCAGTTTGTTTCTCCGATGCATAATACGATGATTACGTAATTCTTTGAATACTTGTCTTCTTCATACTTCCGCTGTCATGCAACTTTATCTTCTACTTGTATTCAGACTGAATTTGTGGAAAAAGACAGTCGTACTGATAAAAAGTGGAGTCATAATCCTGCAATGTAATCCACTGAACCCCTATAACTATGCTTGTTATAGGTCATTTTGAAATCTTAAAAGTACTAATGTCATCTTTGCATTAAACTGTTTTAATGTATTTAAAGCTTGTCCCTTTAGTACAACTCTGTCACAGTGACAATGACAGCCTGTGCCACAAAACAGACCTGAGTGAAAAAATTCAGGACCTCACTTTATTATCCTTGGTGAAAAAACAAAAAAACGTATTACTTTGTAGATCAGCAGAGGCTCTGCTAGGTTTGGATGAATTAGGTTACCTTTTCCCAGTTTTGATATCACAATATGCTTGTTTTAAACACAAATGAACCCTCACTTCTCAAACAGAGCGCTCTGAAACTGTAATGATAATGTGGGCCTTTCTTCGTATTTAGCCCATTCTGTCAATTGAACAAATCATAGAGCGTTCCAACCTGATGTTCAGTTTGCAATGTGAAAAACACTGAAAAACACGACTTTAACAAAAAGAAATCTTGTGCCTGGCTGCTCCTTTATGTTGATAAAGCCTGCGTGGACATGCCTGTGAGGCATGTTGGGAGAGAAGATGAGGAAGAGAAAAGAAAGGAGTGGGCGTATTAAGCGTATTTTAAAAAAATTGGACCATTTTTGAAATAGGAAAGAATGTTTTAATGCTAATTATCCTTTGGAGTTGGGAAACACAGTTTTGCCATTTTTCTCAATTTTTCCTTTAATTAATCCACTTTGAATTAAAGGTCGATGGGGATTTTTTGAAGCAGCTGTTAATTAATATAATCATCAGCAGTATCAGTGTGCACCTGTGGCTTCTTTTCTTTTTGGCTTCAGATCCACAATTTAACATCAGATTACTGTGCAAAAAAATGGGGGGTTTATGTTCTTGCTGTCCATTACATTGCCAAATTTTGCTAAATATTTCCTCAGAGATGTCACTTGAGCATCATCATAATTACTTCTTCCCAGAGATGGTCCTCTGGACCTAACAAGCCTTTTCAAGACTCAACCTGCGCTCTCTATTGCAATTCCCTGTTAACTTCTCACTTGGTGAAACCATCCTTTAATTGCTTGAGAGACTCTTGTAGCTACATACTTAGTGTTTTTGCTGTCAAAATAAAGAGAAAAGAGCATGTTTATGTTTAAGGTGTTTAAAATTTTTGCACAATTAAGGCACAAAATTGATGACTACCTATATATTTCCTGAAGACAGATGAAGATGGATTGACACTTCTGTGTCATGCCACACCTTAACCCCTTTTAAGGAGGTGCATGAATCCACAGTAAATTTATAAGATGGCTGTTTGGACATGCCAAGTAAAAACAAGCTGAAACTTTTCAAAACCTCATATCAAATATTTCATTGAACTTGAAGTGGTTTAATGTTGGTGTTTATTCATTAAGTGCTGGTTCTATCAAAATTACACGTTCTTCATGTTATTGAAATAGCATTGAAGTGTCCATAGATGTGGAGGAAGCAAATTCCCAATCACTGTCTGTAATAAGGTGATTCTGAGTCTCTCTCACCTTTGGTGAATTACTGGAGGGAAGCTAATGGGCTATATGCAAATTAGAGTAGGCATTTGGTTTTTCTCAGTGGACCTGAAAGGTGAGGTGAGGGGGTCAAAAGGAGGGAAAGCCATTATCATGACTTATATGAAGGCCACAGCCATATCCGTGGGCTTTACATCTTTGGTCTTGAGGGTGGGGAGAGAAATTAGGGAGCACAAAGGGGTTGAGGAGTTGCTTTCGGGGAGAATTTGGGACTAACAGAATGCAGAGAAAATTAGAGAAGATGGAAGATTTGGAAGGAAAATGAGACAGAGAAGGGCATAAACGCAAGAGGGAGTAAGGAGAAAATAAAGGGAGGCATTGCTCTGTCCTGTTTGTTAGTTGATCGGCCACAGCTCCCTAGCTTTATTGACAATTTCCTGCCATGGTGCTGCTTTTTAATAGACATTAAAATGCGCTGACCCATGCATTGATTCCCCCCCCCCCCATCCCCCCCAATAGCTGCACTCTTCTTTTCACTCTCCATCTCCTTAACTCTCCGTACTTGATGGACATGGGCTGTCATTTACATACAGTGTGGCATGACAAAAATGGCACCCTTACCTCACATCTCACCACAGCTGTGACGAGCAGCACTTCCTTCCTGTCAGGATTGTTTTGCTTGTAAAACATTTTTCTGTATTCTGCCTGTCTGTACAAGCACCAGCATCTGTGTGTCAATGTCATATTTCATGGCGTTGTCATGTGCGTGGAAAAAAAAATGCATCTTGCCAGGACAAAAAAAAAAAAAAACCCAGTTCTCCACAAGTGCAGCAGAGACGCGGATACTACGAAGGGGAGGAGATGGAGACTAATGCTTTTGATTTCTAAGGAATGCCGATCTCTGAAGCAAGATGCGTGCACTATTAAAGTAGTTAACACTTGATAGAAATGATAGAATTGCTAGAAATATACACAAACAAATCTAAAGATGTTAAAAACTAAGTAATATTCAAGTTGGGATTTTCCTCTTGTTGTTATGGTTCTCTCTGAAATGCTTGTTTATTTGCTGCTTTATTGTAATATCCATTTTGCAGTACTTTTCTGAAATGCCTTAGCTGTTGCATAGACAATGGCTGGAATATATGTGTTGATGGAAATTAGATCTGTGGAAAATCTACCTCAAATTGACACACATGCTATAAGAAAAAGAGTCCTTATCAGGAAGGGAGATAAGGCCAGCCAGACCTCATTTGCAAGAGGAAAATTAGACCCATTCCAAAAATGCAGGACAACCTGGTGGTAGTTGACCTGCAGCAGCACAAAAGAAAGCAATATGTTATTTCTCCTTCTATATTCCAGTTATATCTGATACAGGAATGACAGATAAAACATTCGCAGTTTCTACCCTGATAAGTAATAGTCATCAGACTAATGTTAAAAGCAAAGGCTGCATTGAACTTCTGCTGGAGATGTTTGGTGATGAATGCGGTGGTCAGGATTCTGGCTTTGATTACAAGCTGTGGTTTGTACAATTTCTATACTGCTCCAATGATAAATAGGATCAGAGTTGAACAATTTATGGATTTTTCAATCCAGCTCACAATTTTTCTCTTTGGTTGTCATTCAGTGAAAATGCTCACTCTGTAGAGCCTGGCTGCTGTAAAGCAGGCAGATACAGACAAAGAACAGGGGTTTAGGAATCCAATAGGAAAGGAAAGAAAGCACTTGATTTTAATTGGTTTTGTTTTAGTTGACATGATCAACTAAAGTTTGACTCATTCAACCTCTAAACCCACTCTCAGGATCAGCCTGTGATGTCTCGAGTATCAAATGAGCTGAAGTGCACTGGTATACTATCATCTCTTCAGGTTTACCTATGAGTAGTATTTTTAAAAATAGGTGGTACATTCAGATGTGTTTAAATGTGAGCAGTTTTATGGACTCGTTGTTTGAAATGCGGCTCAGAGGCTCCCATTAACTAGGTACTATCACTGCAGACCCCTCACACCCTGGACTGAAACTGTTCGGACTGCTTCTGTCTGGTAGGCACTACAGAGCTCTGTTCACCAAAACCACCAGATTTAAAAACAGTTTCTCCACCCCTGCCGTCTCCCAGATCTCCCCATAAGCCACCTCTGAACCTCATGCACATTTACACACCACTGACAATACAATAGTCAACTACAAATATTTCTGTCAATGCATATAAGTATATATGTATCTATACTTTGTATATTTAGGAGTTTGAGCAGAGAACAGCTGTACCTGAACATTTCAGCTTCCGTTCCTTTATGCTGCACGTCTTCATTTCAATAAAACAGCAGACTGCCGAAAGAGGACTACATTTGTCAGCTGTAGAATACATGTTTGTCTGTGTGTGTTTTCACAGTTTGCATTACTGTGTGTGTGATTACATGTGAAGGGCATATTATGTTCTTAAATGGTGTGTGTCTGCGTTTTCTAGGCTTAACTGTAAGTCTGCATTAGCATTTGTGAGTTTAACCATTTGCACAAAGAGTCTAACAGTAAGGGTTTATGTATGTTGAATGTAAACATGATTTTATATTTAATACACAACCATCTCAACACTCAGTGACATCAGGGGCTACACGTTAGTTTATGGAAGTTTACTATGACAAAGAGAAGAAGAGGAAGATGGATAAAGGTAGGGACAGAAAGAGGCAGGTATGCTATTAGAAACTGAAGCGATGGATAAATGCTAAGTAATAGAGAGCAAGTGACACATAAAGACAAAAAAAAAACATTGTGTGTGTGTGGATATCACAGTGTGCAGCCAGCTTGTGAAAGCCATTTCAAGGACACACTCCCCCTCCTGTCGCTCCTCCCAGTGGCAGAAATATCTCTTGATCCAAAGTTCAGGAGTTCATGTCCTCCAAGACTGCTAGCCTCCTCATTTCACCTGCACTGCTTTGAGCACAGTTGACGACACTCGTCCAAGATTAAAGAGTAGCTTCAAAATCCTTTAAAGTGGTGGACCCTTCCCCATGCTGCAGCCATTAAAGGAAATGATAGCATTTCACACACACACACACACACACACACGTCTTTGTCTTTGTGTCTGTCTATATATACAGACAGAGAGAGTTAAAATCCCAAGGTTTTTCTCAAAAGATAAAACAAACACATCCCAAAAAAAAGGAGAAAACTTCTTCTCCATGAAAAAATACATAAAAGATCACTGAATTCTTGGCCTTATCTGTCAGTACCTTTATTTACAATGAGATAAATGAATACTTAATTCTTTGTAGTCAAGGGCCGATGGACATGCTACCGGAGGGCAGTAGCTGGTATTCAACATGTAAACCATGAGACAGGTCAAGTACTATCTCATTGACTTGCCTCAGGGTAGCCTGTTCTTAAGTAGACCACTGGGATGTATGCTATTTTACCCCCCTAATCTTCCATGCAGTCTGCATCAGTCAGACCAGGTTGTCCGGGAGTGGAGGTGCACAGCTGCTAGCATAAATTTTTGATCATTGCGATGTACGTGATTTTTCCAAGTTATGAGTAAATAAAAAGGAAGTAAAGTAAATTGAAAATGCCATAGCATTAGGATACCTGAGACACAGTTTCATTGTGGATGTGGTCACTGGCTCCCCTGGGGACAAACACCAACGCCTCCATCTTATCAGCATTCAAGGCAAGGCGGCCCTCATGCCATTTCACAAATGTTATTGTCCCTGCATCATAGATAGGTCAGATATGTTACAACTGTTTTTCATTATAGCTAAGATGGCAGCACCATTAAGGAGAGATACATTCATACACACAAATTTGTAGAATCATATTCAGCATTTTCGGTGATGTGCATACATCTGGCATTTTCTGCACTCGCACAAAGACAGATTACACAGATCTGCCTGAATCACCAGTTCACCTAAATATCCTTGTCTCACTATGTGCCTATTCTGCTGCAGTCTTATCCAGAAAACAGATTCTGCCAATTAGCTCCCTTCAGCCTTAATGATGATGACGATGGCCATGGCTGAGCATTAAGAACTTCTTTGTCTGCAGGTGTGCCCTACAACATATGAGCCAAAGATGACAAAAGTGTTCAAAAAAGGATAAGGATGACTAACCTTGATCACCCTATCTTCTATTAATTTTATAAGAGATCCTGAGGAAACATGTTTTCCCCTTTTCCTTATTATCTGTAGATGTTCTGGACAATGTGTGCTCCATTGCATCAATGAAAAATGTTTTTGGCATCAAAATGCTTTTTGTTTCTGCCTGCTGTTTGCCTTTATAGTGTATACCCAATGTCAGTTCTCTTTGTCTCGCAAAATACCTTTTTTATTTAATAAAAACAAGCTATAAAACCAAATATACAGCCACTAATGTCCTTATGAACATTTGTTTTACAAACATTCAGAGATACGAACTGACAAAGCCGCAGGTTAAATTTGTGTTCTGAATGCTCCCCTCGCTGACCGTGAGTTCAAATCTTCTGTGTGCCTCTTCTGCCTAGTTAGAATTTCGCTGCTGCCCACAGTGTGCACCATCATAGCTTATGCCACCCCGGCTTCGCAGTTCTTTGTACTTGCATTAGCACTGAGACATGCTCTGTTACAAACAAACAGCTTCCGAAAGATTCAGGGTATGAACAGCTGTTCGGAACGTAACTCTGTACTAGCAAGTGCAAACGTAACATATGAGTCATCACGCAAACAAACAATATATATGCATATGTGTATATGTAAATATATTGTTTGTATATATATGTAAAAACATTACCAAATATCATTCAGTTTCTATAAAGTACCAAACCATGATGAAATACCTTTTGGCCCTGAGAGGTGTAATCCTCCCATTTCTACCTCCTCCAATGTATAATGATTTAAAAAGGTTGGCTCTATTTTGAGCTTTTTAGTCACCAGAAAATAACTACCTCAGTGGTGCTGGTTATTTGCAATGTTGTTGATCCCAGATAATTTATTCCCCTGCTGCACTCATTGCAAGTCGCCTTGGATAAGAGTGACAGTTAAATGCCTGAAATGTAAACACCTTATGGTTAGCTTGAACATTTTCCAGCTTTCTGATATGCCAAATGCTATTGGAGATGGCAGATAATGACATGAATAAATGCTATTTCGGCCATATAGCAGTGAAGAAAAGCTCATGCAGTTTCCAGTCAGGTTTATTACACTTGTAAATTACTTCTTTTATTGGGTGATGATGACCTACAGAGATGATTACATATAGAGAATAATAATACTTTCATATTGTGTATTATATGCACATATTACTAAATATTACATATTACAGCACATAATTTAATACTGGACAGTTGTAGGTATTGGTTTGTCCAAAGTAAGTGTTTTCATCTCATCATAAATATAATCCTTCTGTGCTTTTGAATCTTTACACGGACAAAATGGGCTAAAAGAACATCTTGGCTTCCAGGATATAGTGATGGACACGTACTTTATTTTTAAACATCTATTTAACTAAACAATGAATTAAAATATTTGAAAACAACTTAATCACAGCTCAAACGCCTTTCTTTTGCAAAGGCAGATCTATTTTTCTCAGTCAATGACACTCTATATGACAGCTTAATAGCCAGTTTTATTTCAATATCTGATTGAATTCATAATGTTTTATAATTTTCTTCATAATCTGTCGTTTAAGCATGTCACTGATGTGTACTAAATCAGAAGTTGATCCTATTTTGAAATAACACTTTAGTCCATCTGGAAGACTTAACTGATTGAAAAATTCATTTTAAAACATAATATGAATGCAGTTAAAGTCAAGGACATTCACGGTCTTTCAGTGTCTGGTTTGGGATTTATCAAGACCATCTTTAAATCAGATTACCTCTCTGCTCCAGTCATAGACTTGATGTGAAATGGACATAACACATTTTGACCACAGATCTGTCACAGTCTCTGTTGTTTCTCAGGGGACTTGGAGATCCATTTCTTAGCACTGCTGAAGTTGTTTTGTTGATGTGAGCATATAACTGGATTTGTGCTTCAATCTGTGTGACTTGATTACTCGCTTATTTTGAGCAACCAAGCCTATAAAAGTAATAATCAGTGATATTTGCACGAGTTAAATCCTGTTGTGTTATCCTCCCTCACATATTGTTAAAGCACAGGGGTTAATGAAACTACTGTCAAATGTTCAAAGGCTTTTATATTTGCTCTTCTAAAGAGCAAGCTTGATTTTTTTATTTTATTTAATTATTTATTTTTTCTCTTTTCTCCTTGAGGAAAAAGTCTTTAGCTTTCTGGAATCAGCACATTCCTGTTCCTGTTCTTTCAATATCCACTTTTTCACTGATCTTCCTTCCCCTGGCATTACCTCATTTGGATTTTGTTCTGAACATTGTGGAAGGACATAGATAAGCTGCAGTAAGAGCCCATGATAACTGTTAAATCAGAATTTTGCTCAGTAAAACCACAGTAACCTCCAGGTCATTAGAAAAGTAAAATTAAAATGAAGTTATATTCAGTACAGCTCATGAAATATGTTCTTTTAGCACAGTCATTCATTGCACTTTACTCTGCGATTACCTCTCTGTGTATTACTTTTTATTGCCAAACCAAGACTTTGTGCTCATGCCTGCTCTGTGGAAAACCACTTGCGCTGTATAAATTGCACAGTCAGATTGTGGTTGTTCATGTAATGATGGGGAAAAGACAGTAATTGACTGACTCCAGCTTCAGGAGTGATTGCTGCTCCCACAAGTAAGTAACTGTATGTGGATAGCAAAAGTGATTGCAACTTAAGTCTGAAGTGTAATGACCTTAATACTACGTGAGTTAATAACAGTATATTTTCAAGTTGTAATAGCTTTTTTTGTTTCATTCTGCCAGCAAGACTGACAATAACTTGAGAAGTCATTGTCTCTGGGCAGCTTGCAGTTTTGTGCAAAAGTATTATCAGTAATACCTACAATCGATGGACTGCCCCCCCCCCGCAATGTTGTGTTTTAAATATATGTCAGTCTGCGAGTATATGTAGAGATACACTGAGATGGCGCAATGAGACAGCCTACATCCTCAGAACAGTAAAATTATGTGTCAAGGTGCTATTTTTAAAGACAAATTGTGTTACTGCTGATGTTAATTTTTCTATTTCTCCTTTTTTCCATTGGAGTTAATAAATAAAAAACTATTCATGACATTATATTTGAAAGCATTCTTCCCTACTTCTTGCGCCTTTTACAACTTTTCACATTACTTTATGAGATTTAAGGATTTAGGAGAAAATGAAATGGGTATTTGCTACACATTGTCTCCAGACAGAAACCTTGAAATGTAATTACTCTTGTCTTTCTACTTTCTACTTGCTACTTCCCACCCTGTGCTGTTGACATCACGTTCAAATACAGCTGGAAGAGGTGCTACCTGGTAATGAGTGTTCCTTGCCCCTTCCTGCTGTCTTCGCTCCACATCACCAGCATTATTTTCACCTAGACTCGTACCTTCTACCGGTTCGTGCTCGCCACCTTGTATCTTCTCGGTTTAGTTTTGGTGATACACAAGATGGTGTTGATGGTGGTGCAATGAGTTATATTAACAATATCTGTGTCTTTTATCCAACTGATGCAGATGACTGCCTGTTAGAGCAAAATAGTAAATTGACAAGAAGTACAGACAGGAAATTGTAAATTCAACAGTATACATTTTTCAATGACTTTTAAGTAGCTGGTGTTGTCTGAGGACTGCTTTCTTTTCTTTAAAAAAAAAAAAATCTTTCTTCGCCACATTGGAGTTTTCACACTGAGAAAAGATTTCCATCTGCTAATTGGCCTCAGTGGAAGGCCTTTGTTAGCAGCTGGATATTTACATCCACATGGTGAAAAGGTGAGTGAGTACAACTACAGACTGTGGCCTCAGTGACCTATTATATTTATTAGATTACATTAGATGCTAAGTTCATATCATAGTCACACCATCAATAGAAGGGATCCATCCAGGTGGCGGGATAGAAGGGATGTCATCCTATAAATTATTGTGAGAAGCAAAAGGGAGCTTCAGATTGAGTTTAAGGTGGTTGTAGGTTATTTAAGCAGGAGACTAGTGCAAAGTGAGAGTGGTTAAATGCCTTGAGAACAAATCAGTAAGTTAAACTGGGCTTTAAAGCTCAGTAGAACTATAGAAATGAGATTTGGGATACCTGCTGCAAGCACCCCACAAGCATATGCCTATGTTGTTGATATTTTGTTTCCTCTGTGTTCTTGGGAACTTTATCAACTTGCAACTTTTTCTCTAGATGTCTCTTCACAAACTTGTTCTTTTGTGGGGAATGATTCTTCTCCCACAGTTTCTGCATAATATTTGCATCTTAAGACCATACTTATTGTTTCATGAGACAGACCAGGCTATCTAATCACAGTGAAACCACAAGGGAGTAATTGCTCACACAGCCATAAACTTAATGAAGGTGTACCACAAAGGGATAAAATCATCACATTTCCTTTCAAGTGAATTAAATTTTCAGGACAGGAAATAGCAGCAGCAGTGGGAGTACAGGGAAATATTCTGTGGTGAAGAAAACACAACAGCAAAGCTAATAGGAAGAACAAAGTTGTGGAGTACACCACCCACATATTCCTACATGTGGGATGCAAATCTTCAAATCATGTTTTGCTTTTCTTTGACAAAGTAAATTCTTGGCCTTTACATATTTATGTTTGTCCACCACTGAAACTGAAAGGATCCAACTCAGAGCTGAGCTCTCAATATCTCTCTCAGGGCAAGTTATCAGACTCTATTTACCTGCTTCTTTTAAGCGGTTTTAAAGAATAAGGCTAAGGATAAGCCTGTATTTATATTTCATATTTTACTTAATGTAAACACCCTAACATGAAAACCATCTCATGATTGAGACACACTACCAAGTATCTGCTGTATATCTAAAGCCTGATCTATCTTTTTCTTCCTCTGTGCCGTTGACCACCAGTGTTTATCAAAACACTGTTACACCGGGTGAAATGTTCCCCTTTTACCATAAACTTGGGCATGATAGCATATTTAGAGTCAGTCTTGCATTTCCTATCTTGCTGATGTAAATACTCAATAGAGTACCATATGTATGTTAATTCATTTTTCTAAATAGTCCCCAACAGATCCATTGTTTCTACTCCTGTGTACTTCACTATGAGATTTTTGTTTCAAGACACCATCAGTGTCAATGACAGCACAAACCATCCGACTTGGTGTTGAGTCCAGACGACTAGCATACAAATAATATAGATTGATGCTGACTTTATCAATCCAAATCATTTGTGGACCAAAAGATAAAAATATAAACAAAGAAATTACATCAGTGAAAAAAGCAAAACATGCACACAGACAAAAAAAAATGTAAAAAGTTTTAGAGCTGTTAATACGTGAGAAACTTAGCAAAAATATTATTATAATGTTTGATAGGAAACTTTCTGAAGTTCTAAAACTGGAGGTGTGGTCTTAAGGGGACATGATTGAGTGTTGATTCGTGCAGTGTATAAAAAAAAAAAAAGTTCAGAGCAATTTGTAAAATAAACCACGTTCTGAGTGTGATTCTGAGTAAAATCAAATGAATTACCTTATTCATAAGAGTGGAAGAACGTAGCTTCTTTCCTTGAGAGTAAGACCTGATAACATTTGGTAACAGTGGAATTGGAGGGATTTGACAATATCTCAATTTTAATATACATATATGTATTGAAGTGGAAGATCAGAATGAATTATTCCATGTGATTCTCCAGGCAGTTAACCCAGTTAGACAGTTAAACATTTGACATGAAAAAGACATAGGAGGAGACAGCATGTCTGTATCCTTAACGATCCTCAGAGCTTTCCATAAAAGGGATTTGTCTCATCACAAAGCTTTCAAAAAGGTTTAGTGTTAATCCAAACGCTATCTGATTTGTTACATAATATGCATGTTGATAATGTACATAGAAAAATATGAAAATTAAGCTTAATCCCTTGTCAGTTTCTCTTCATCTTTATGGAACGTTTTTGCTGCGTAATAAAATAAGCTGCAGACCGACAGGAGAAACTCTTTCTATATAATCCTCTGATACGCACACCTGCTTTCTCTCGCCTGGAGGAAGAGGCACGCAGAAACACACACATTCATTACTCTGTTTAACTGAGGCAGTGCTGCTGGCATTCCCTATCTGTTGATAAGAGTGAGCAGTTGTGTGCTGACCAAGCAAACCCCCGTAGCTTGAAGCCCACAGACAGAAAGCGTTTAGTCTACTTACCTCCTATATACGTCATGGAGTGGCCCGTATCTGAGTACGGCACAGCAAGGCGTGTTTCTTTGTGTCACTGTGAACATTGGGAATTTCTATGGCAGTTCTACAGCTCAGCAGGAAACTCTGCAATTGTACTTGTAATAGTTAGAAAAGTGTATATACTCATATATGAAACTGTGTGTCAGTGTACAAATCCAGGTACACTAAAGTGAAGGCAGTCTAATGGAGTCAATTCTATGGTGGTTATCATTTTCAGTTTGTTTGTTTCTTCTACTGTGTCGATCATTTTGTATTGTTGTTTTGCTCATTCTTAATTAATATTTTAATATCTCCATTCAGGCATCCTTGTCCAAGGTGCCAAAGCTTGCATAGATAGCACCGAGGCAGTTGGGTCTTGGACATCCTAAGGAAAGATAAGAAACTGGGTTTTAAATACTGTCTGTCCACTAATTTAGTGACATTGCTTTAAAACTCTGTAGTGAGCTGAAGACTTGTAGTGTGTTAAATTTCAGATGAGCCCCAGTGGGACTCAGCAAAGAAGAAAAGAAACAAATAAATATTAAGTGGGGAAAAAGAGATAATGGCAAGATGATAATATCATATCAATCACTGGTTCAAGGGTTATTTAGTAAATGTATCATCTTTAGTCTTCTGAGCAGTGGGATTGTATTCGTGACTCCATAATGAAATAAAATTAGTTGAATAGACCAAGACAACACTTTGACAAATACTTTATAATGCATTGTAAGTAATCACCAAATTGTTATTTGGGAAAAAGTATTTAAGGTGTCAAGAGTAAAAAAACCCAGAACGTTTGCCCTTGTGGTCATTTACTAGTGTTTATTTGTATTCTGAAAGTGTTTTTTGATTTCTTTAAGCAGTGATAAGGAACAACCTGAAAGAAGAAGAAACAAAACAAACAAACAAACAAAAAAAGTCGGAGGATCTTAACTTTATTGTCTTTGCATCATCTTCAAAGATGTTCTAAGATTTGTTCATGTGAAAGTTTGAAGAGAAAAAGTGCAGATGCGATAAAGTTGTGCAGTAGTAACATTGAAAAAGTCTGCGCTGCTCAAAAATTCTTTTCAGGGTTTGAATAAATGATCAATAACTGATTTGCTCTAGGATGGAGATTGTGTGTTTTAAACATGAGGAACTCGAGGGACTATGAGGCAATGTGCAGCAACTGCTACAGGGAGCATGTGTGACTTCTGCATGGGGTTTATTGGAGCATGGAAATACCCTCTACTCCCCCCTGAAATGACCAAAAAGACATATTTAATCCAACTCCTTTGGTCAGTTTTATATGCTCTGAACTAGTGCTAAATTAGGAGAGGCATTTTGCTTCATTCTGTGCTGTGCTTCTTGTTTTCAGTGTCCAGTTTAATATTTTCTATTTATATTTTTCCAGGGCGCAGAAGTAAGATCAGCCCTGACACTAAACCTTTTTAAAGAGTTTGGGCTTCATGTCTAAAGGATTTCTGTCCTTCTCTGTTCATTCAATGTGATGAGCCACTTTCCATATTTATTTTGCTCCTTTTACTTGTCGATCACTGCTTGTTGTTCGCAATAAATGTATTTTAGTCTGAGGGCAGTGCAAAACTTATTTTGACACTGACAATGTTTACAAAGCCTTTTCTGACATGACATTTTTTTTGCACATTTTGGATTTTTTTTGTTTTTAGTTTGTTCTCAAATTCTGCAAACGCTGCAAAAAGGAGAGTAGCTCAGAAAACCTTTTGTAATGGGGTAAAAATCAAAACACGGTCGATGTTTTGAATTGTATAACGCTACTTCTGTTGATATATTTAGCTCCAAGAACATCTCAGATGGCTCTTACACTTTCTCTCAGTGGTTTAGCACTGTTATTTGTTTTCGTATATATAACACCAGTAATGTAGTACAACCATGGGAAGTTATCAGAATGAGAATCAAATATAATGTATCAATCCCCAGGGAAGTTTGGTCACAGTTTAAACCCGGTTGTGTGCTGGAATAATTGTAGATATTTAAATTGTGGTAAAAGAAAAGCAAGAGTTGAATTGATATTGAGTGAGAAAAAGATTGGTACATCCCCAGTAAACAACAGAATTTAGCCTTTAGCAGGTTTTCTGAAGGTGAAGGTAAAGAAGCATTTCTAGTTTTCCCTAAAAAGATGAGTTAAAGGGTTAGGGTTAGGGATTTTTGCTTTCACATAACAGGAAATGACTACCCTGCTTCTCTGAAACCTGCATTTGGAGGGAGCATTTTTGATAATGTTTTCAATCAATACCAAGCACTGAGAAAATACTTTCTAAAGGATTAAAAAGGTGGCGGTTTTTACCAAAGGAGATAACACTTTTTTTCAACTGCAACCAGTCAATGAATGACCATGGTCATAAATTATATAATGCTTATTTAATTCCCTTCTAAGAATGCATGCAAGTCACTGAGGAAGTCATTTCTGAGAAAGTGCAGCAGGATGGACGACTGCGTATATATGCTAATACTACTCGAATCTATTTTGTTTGTTTGTTTTAACCCTAGCTGCTGTTCAAGATTTGCCTCTTCTCTTTAATTGACTTTTTCCACTACCACTTCTCATACCGCTCTGCACTGCACCTCAGCCTTGGTCTGTGAATATGTTTTGTAGGCATGGAAAAAAAAGTTGGGACGCTGCAGGGTGTAAGCAAACGATTGGCCACTACATCATAAAGCCCATCATAGAATCGACCCATTAAATAGACTGTTATTAGCTTTTCTGGGTTGTGTGACTGCGGGGTGGCATACTATCTGTGTTTGATCTATAATTTTTATCTATTGCATCTGCTGAGTGGGAGAGTGTTTTCAAAACTAGCGGGGTTAAATCAAACCTGACCCAAAACAGTGGGAGAATCTGGATCAGAACGCCTCAAATAGCTCTTTTTGAGGGATGTCAGAGAACTTATGGCAGGTGAAAACGAACGGCTTGTGAGGCAGTACTCTAAAATCTGTCAGGAGACTGATTATTACTTCCTGTGGACTTCTCTTGGATGTAAATGAGAAGAGATGAAAACATTCTTTGGCAGTCTGCTGTATAATTGCACTGTGTGCTGGTGCTATAAGCTGCAGGAGCATGTTGCAGTCACTCATTGTCATTTGTATGTCTTTGTCAGATGTTTAAAAAAAAAACTGCTAGCATTTGTTACCTTTCAGCTGTGGTGATATTTGTATCTAAACAGGATTTTTGCAAGCTACAATTATGTTTAAGTGTGTTTGTGCATATGCATGTTGGTTTTATTTAGTGCTATAACAACGAGTTTAATGATTGTTTGCAAAAAAATAATGGCTTCAGTAATTGTCTTAATGGTCAAATTATTCATTATGTCCCAAAGTTTGAGTGCTTTGGACTCATTCCCCCCAAAATGACTTATTGAATGAAATAGCTATGTGAGAGTTTTGCCCTCTCATTTTTTATTTTTGAGTGTTGAAACTTTTTTTTTAAATAGTCCGCAGCTAGAACCTGTTGTTGACTTTTTACCCTGACCTTTCCACAACCTCAGCTGCATGTTAAAAATTGTAACCTTCAAAATGAAGGTCATTTTATTTCACCTTACATAAGCAGGTATCTTATTTTAACCTAAACATGATCATTCTTTCGCCTTCATTTTTTATATGAGTAAACCAGACCAAACCACATCCTCTAATTTTGATCTAGTATTCACGCTCCTGTGGGTCTAACAGAGGGTGCACATGTGCTCAAGAGTATGACTGCTGCCACTGCTGCTGTGTCACATCTGGGCTTGAATGTGTGTAATGAAATTATGAAGCGGGAGATTGACTTCACTCCCAGAACTACAGAGCGATGCACCATGGTAGATTGGCTACAGATTCTTGGTTACAGGCCTTGGCCCTGCATCCCTGTCCCCATTCCTGTCTTCCCATCTCCCTCTGTTCTCCCTGGAGAAGGCTGAAAGAGCCCTGAGTTGTTGCAAATCGAAAACAATCACGGTCATCCTGGAGAAGAAGTTAGTGCTCACACAAAACGGGAGAAATGGAGCAGCAAGTCAAGAGAGGGAGAGCTAATTTTGAGAGATGAATGTGTCATGACTGGATGAAAGAATGGAGGTGAGATGATGTGATGTGAGAAGGGTGCTTTGTGATGTCTGAAGAGCTCAAAGATCAGGAATCCTTGAGAAATATTACTTGATGATGTTCATCTAAAAGCACTTATTCATCATTATTGGCATGACCACTGAGAAGAATAAGTAAACATGGTGGTACAAACTAGAGTTGTGAAAAAAAGCACTCCCCAATTACCCAAATAATTCTTCTGATTTAAAATGTTCCAGCAATAGGTAATTCAGTTTGAAAAAATACTGTAAAACAATAATTCATTCATACATCTTCTACCACTTATCCGTTTCTGGGTCCTGGAGGTCGCAGGAGCCAATCCCAGCTCACTCTGAGTGAGGGCGGGGTCACTCTGGACAGGTCGCCAGTCCATCACAGGGCCAACACACAGAGACAGACAGAGACCCACAACCACTCCCGCTCAGACCTACGGAGGAAACTCACGCAAGCACGAGGAGAACGTGCAAACTCCACATAGAAAGGCCCCAGGCCCCGGGAGCCGAACCCGAGACCTTCATGTTTTGGGGCAACAGCGCTGACAATTATGCTGCCATGTTGCCCCACTGTAAAACATACATATGAAAAAAACTAGTAGTCATCAAAATGCCCAACGCTGCTTAGCACAAATGAATCTTTTTTAAATATGTATTCAGTGTTTATGTCAAGCCATAAACAGTTATTTACAAAGTCATGTATAAATAGCATGTCATGTACAATTCCAATAATTACACTTGAGGGAATAATGAGGACACTTTCACTTGTTTTCTGTACTTTCATATACTCATCAGTTAACAAACTGTTAAAGAAAACTACTGCCACACTTATTGGTAATTAATAAGATTGCCGGCTGCAGGCTTACAGTATCACTCTGGAGTAATTCTACCTTCCCCAAGGTTTCTGTGTATTAATTACCTGACAAGAAGAAGAAGAAGAAGAACAAAAAAAAAGAAGCGATTTCATAGCATGGTCACACCTTAACTACCCTAACCCTACAAGATGGAGGACATTTTACACTCCCATTTTGTAAGTTTTGAAGATATATGCATTTAATAAAGTGAACCTGGAGCCTTCGGAGTCTCAGAGAGTGGCAGGATTCCTAATCCAGTCTTGCATCTATGTAATGCTTGTTTTACCGGAGCTAATATCCGAAAAAGCTACATGACAAATTGCATGTTTATAATCGCTCAGTAAATATAACAATAGGAGCAACATTACATGATGTTCCAACATTGGCTTTTGAGGAGTAGATTAAAAACGCTTGTCAATATTTGACTTTTCACTGATCCTGATAAACAGCTGAATGTGAAGCTGATGTATAACTGCAGCACCAGACGTTTCTATAGCAACAGCATGGGCCACTGAAATGAATGGCTCAGGGCAGAATAACCATGACAAGAGTAAAATTTTTTAAGGCATCAAACTGGTGGCTAGAGCTGAGATTAAATTAGAATTTAAAGGACATGCGTTTAAGTATTTTGCCTGAAACATAACAGAAAGCCAAAAAATAAGCTTTCCACATTTGATCTGAGCTGTCATTCTCAACCTTTGGTCCCAGTCTCCAAAACTTCACCAGACCATCTGCATACATTTTCACCATAAACCAAACTCAGAAGTCCCTCAACTGTCTCCCTCCCCATCTGTCTCCCAACCTTCTGTCCATCTGTCTCAATACTCCCTTCATCCTTTGGATCATGGGGCTGTGCAGTCTCATGTACCCTTCACATAATTGGTGTCAGTGCCTCTTGATGTAATATGAATGGATGCCATTGTATCTGGGGGTTGCAAAGCACCCTGAAAGTATATGAAACCACACTCAGTGAAAGAGAAAGGGACATGGGGCAGAGAGAAAAATCTAAGTACAAAGTTGGGGATAGATAAAGAGAATGGAGAAAAAGAAGAGAGAGAATGAATGAGAATGTTAAAGATTGAGAAAAAAGAAAGAGAGAGAGTACAGTGGTAGGAAGAACATCTGAAAGAGATGGTTCACTCACAAAATTTGAGGACTTGGTGTGTGTGTGAGAGTTAGAGAAAGATGAAAGGAAGCGAGACCTCCCTCCTCATTTTTCATCTTCCATTCCAGCCTTTAAAGTAGCCTGTCGAACCACTTAAGGCTTCTGGATCTGACTGGCAGTCGTCATCACCCTAGAATGAAGCTGTCGAAGCACTAGGCAAACTGATGACAACTTACAAATGCCACTGAAATGTACATTCAGCCTGTCATCTAGAATGTTTTTAAGTAACGAAGTTAGCACATGCTCTCTCTGTATATCTGAAAATATGGTATATTCTAGCCCAAATGCCAGTGTTGTGCTGTAGCAGCTAGGGATCAAATAACTAGCATTTGACACTCAAAGTTGTTGTTTTTTTTCCCCAAGGTCACTATTAATACTTGGAAGAATTGACAAGTAGTTCATATTTTTTGTATGAGTACAAAGAATTTCAACCACATGCACATCAATTTCCATTTTCTGCCTCGCACACTTGTTTTCTTAGTTCATTCAGTTTCGTCATTTGTCAGTGGGAGCTGCTCATCCTCTGAGTCTCATACAGCGTTTTTATTTCATTACACAGGTTGATAGTGGGTTAGTTGCTTTGCATTGGAATGAAGGCAATGAGTAAACCCAGGATTTACATGATGAAATTTGCCATGTGACAGACCAGGGTAAATTCTACATAAATGTTCTGACGCAAAGAATTTGGACTTGTTGGCGCTCCGTTTTCTTTTCTTTTCTTTTTCCTTTCTAAGGTGCTTTTTTGAACCTTTTTTCACTTTAACAGCAGCTACTTATGAATCTAGAGGATTTGTTGCAATTTAGCATTCAATTTAATTCATTTACTTATAATAAGTGTTGTCTGAGTGCTTCCTTTTCATCCTCTTATTTTGGACTGAGTTCAGACTGATCATTACCTTCCATAGTGTTTTCAGGTGGGTGACAAGCTGCTTAGCATCGTAACAATGCAGAAAAATACATTTTTGAATGGTCTGTGGTGTTGATGATGATTTCTGTGACCAATGAACACGTGGTCATTGAGCTCCTCTTATTTGATGCCAAAATGATGTCTGCCTTGTAAATACATTGTAAATTACCACCATGATTTGCAGTAGGAAGTTGTTATTAAATCTGTTCCTCCACAGTTTTCCTTATAAAACCATATAGAACAGATGCTGGCAAAGCAGTGTGCACATGAGCGAAGCACTGCTTGTGTATGTACTCTAGGCGCTGTGCTGTGATGAAACAAAGTGGAGATTGACAGAGAGAAGAGACCGCTCAGTTTGCTTTGTTGTACAGTAGCTGATTTTCATAGCTGTGAATAAAATGGAGAGAGAGGCAGAGATTATTCCTGATCAGCTGCCTGTGTGTGCTGTTTGTGTATTGAATACATTGCTCGAACAAAGACCTTCATTTCTTTTTCCTTTTTAAACCTGAACTGTTTTTGGAGTTGTTCAACTCCTCCTCTGTGGTTCATTTGTTTTAAGGTTTAAGAAAAATGATACTTATACTGTGTTTCACTGTAATCAAAATGAAGCACTGTAACCCCTTCACCAACTCATTTCCAATGCGAAAGCTCCAAATCCGTTTCCTTAAATCTGGAAATCTCTTACCTTTAATATGAAAATAAAGAGGCAGGCTCTGATTTAAAATGCACAGACACACACGCTAACTCCGTGGCCATCATACAAAGTTAATCCCTCTCTGCTGCTCTGCCTCACTGCTTTGCTTTGTTTTCCAAAATATTTCTTCTTTTGCGGCAGATTTTATAGAAGCAGAAGAAATAATGTCCAACTGAATATTGCTATTGAATAAGTTGTCCTGCAGCTAAATGCCTAAAATAAAGTATGTGGTTTTTACAGTATATTCTCTTCAGTATAAAATGCAGTTTAAATTAGTTTCTTGTTGATGTATTTATTCTTTATGAGTCTCAGCTGAGATTTCCCCAGTTCTTTCATTGATTGAATAAAATAAAAAAATAAAACTTTTATAGAATCATCACCTTGAGAATACTTCTAACCAGCTATGATTAAAAAAATAAACTAAAATAAAAATAACCACAGCAAATCAATATTTCCATTATGGAATGTTTATTTCTGGCATTCCTGACCGTCTTCGAGGTGCTGATGAGAGGTTTGCTCACATGTCAGGCAAAAAGAGGAAAAGAAAGCTTGAGGGATGGACAGAGAGATGAAGGGAATAGTTCATGAGATGAAAACCGGTTGCCGGTTTCTTTTGACTTTGTTTTTGTCTTTATCGAGTCAGCCTTGGCTGGGACAGATACATGCACTGAATATGTTTTCACTGTTAAGTCGGCTTGCAACTCTTTATTCTGGGAGTAGTTCACAGTTTTTAGTTGCTGCAGAGACTAAATATTGTAGATCCTGTTATTAGAGTGGAGTTTTGATACTGAATCATAAAATATTTGTGATGCTTAAGATTTGCAACAAATTAACAACACATTTTGTAATCAGAATTTTCAATGTTTTCTGATTCCTTTCCAAGAGCTTACATAAAGCCAATGAAAGTAAAATAAAAATATTAGAAGCTGGAAATAAATGGTTAGACATTGGGGTGACAAACACTGATTAGCTCCTGGTAATATGCCGTTTTTAGCAATTTGTATAAAAAGTTGTTTGAAAGAATATGCAGCCTGTGCTGCTCATAATCTGCCCCCTTGTTTCCTAGATTAAACAAAGTAAAACTCCATACTGACCATGTTATGCCTTTATTAATTCGTTGTGACATTTGGAAAACGAGGGTTTTAGTGAAAATCCGGATTACTTTCTTGTTCCTCAGCTGCCTCTGAGTTTTTCTTCTGTTGGCTGGAGTTCTTTCTTCCTCATATTAAAAGAAACTCCCCCACCCGCCAACTAAACTATTAGCTCGGGGAAAGAGCATTAACATTTATATGGAAACATGAGCCTGATCTTTGACAGGCGATAAATGGGGTATTTTCCTAACTCTGTTCCAAATGGAACAATGGGGACAGAAGTCGGCACAACATTGTCCATTGGCGCACAGTAACCCTGCTCTAAAAGCTACAAACGTCAACACAATTGCCTTTATTAGTCCGTCTCCTCAAATTCATTGTAGGCTTTGTATGTGCGGGTTGGCTTGAAGGGAGTTCATGGGCATGAGAGGATGTGTGAAGTGTTTTTGTCAGGGGGGCGACAGAGGGTGGGGGAGGTGGATGTCAAGCCTGTTTAAGAGCTTCAAAGTCAACGGCAGTGGCAATTTCAAAGTCACACACATGATAAATACAATATGAAAGCAACATGAATGGGAACAAACACAAAATCCCAGAGCAGGAACACTGTAATAAATCATATGAAGAAATCCGCCAGCTGACCACTAGGGAGCACTAATAATCCGAACCCAACGTGCCCTTTCTGTCTCGCTCCCTCTCTCTCTCTCTCTCCCACCTCACTCTCTTTTTAATCTCTGCATGCTCCCTCTGTCTCCCTCCTTTCTTCTCTGTTGCCATCTTTCACTTTCCCTCCCTACTGTTTCTGTTCTTTTTCCTCCTCAGCTTCACAAACACATACACACACACACACACACACACACACACACACACACATATGCATGTGCATGTATTATATTTTGCCTGGGCCCTATAATAATGAATTAATCAGAGCTGGGGCAGCTGTGTATTTGAACAATGCCACCCTGAAAAGTTGGCTCGAGTGTGTGTGTGTGTGTGTGTGTGTCAGGGAAAGCAACTTGCAGCAGCTAAAACCATGATATTGAATTCAGGCTTGTTTGTGTGTTTCAGCATTAGTTGTTTTGTGTGTGTGTTTGTGTACTCACACAGAAGCTTACTGATAAGGTTGACCTAAAGACCCTTATAAGTGGAGTCCATTGGGAAAATCAACGTTACATTACCACAAATTTACCACCTTCTCTTCCACTGAAGGTCGAACTAGTCCAATACTCTTTAACTCCATCCTCTCCTCATCAGTAGACAAAATTAAGAATCAAGACATTTGTTTTTCACTACCCTACTTTTCTCTCCTGTGTCTTGGGCTTGCCTCTAACTCCTCCTTGTACTTGTCCCTTGATAAAACAAAAATATGTCCAGGGATTATAGGCTTCAACAGTGATGCACAAACCACTGCAGTACTTGTCCATGGCTAGTTTTCCTTCTGCAGTTCTTTAGTTGAAACTTATTTTTAGCAATTTGGACTTCATTTGCATTTAGAAATAGGTATGACAGCTGGTAAATTGAACTCTTCAGTTTAATTAAAGGTCATAAATAACTTTGTGTCTTATATGACTTACCTAACTAGTTAATTTTTTGGCATTGTCCAATGTCTAATGTTCAGTGTTTGGAATTGTGTCCACCTGCCTGTCCATAGTGATATTTGCCTAGTGCAGGCTCATCTTGACTGATGCACACACAAAGACACACATATGGGGAAAGATTTATTCATAGGTAGACAAGGAGCAATCTCAGTCTCTGTTTTGGTTGCTTCTATTGTTAACAGATTTGAAAAGGAAACCACAACAGCTGGAAAAAGGAGTGACCATGTTCTGTGCAGGCAAGCCCATGCCTTGGGTAATCACTAGATGAATCGTGGCAACTTTGGTTATTTCTCACTTGTCTCTCTGTTGTCCTGCTTTGACCTAAGCCTCCCAACCTGAGGAGGGTATCGGGCTCCTGTATCTGATCTTCCCCCCTCTCCAGGCTTTCTTTGTCAATGGCTGTTCTTTCCTGCATTTTATTGAACTTAACTCCAGGCAAGTGAAGAGGATTCCACAGATAAGCTATCAGACCCTGGCATCACACAGAGAAACCCATCAAGCCATGAAATATGTGTCTGGCTGTGAGTCAGGGTGGCAGCGCTGCATGAAGAGTGGGGACAAGTACACACAAAGCAACACATTTTATTTTACGCACACATACACACTATACAGATTTAAGTATATTCTGGACAGTGTAAAACAACACTGTACTTTTTTACTATGCAGAGACACACAGGTGGACACTTCTTTTCTCATTCAACCAGACATCAATTGCCGTTAGTAATTTTTTAATAACTCAATAGTTAATATTATCTGTATATGTCCGGTAACTAAACTACAGTATATTGGTGCAAGAAAAGCCTAAATCCAAATAGCAGTAGGGATGGTAATGCCAACGTGCGTGTGTTGGTCTACCGTCCAATAAAATATCTCAACATCGACAACATGGACTGCCACAAAACATTCGAAAGATCCGAAGCATCCAAAAGATAAAGCCCAAGGACCTTTAATGCCCAGATGACAATCAGTCACTTTGGTGATATTCTGACCTTTTTTCTTGTTCCAT
This sequence comes from Echeneis naucrates, assembly GCF_900963305.1. Taxonomy (NCBI): domain Eukaryota; kingdom Metazoa; phylum Chordata; class Actinopteri; order Carangiformes; family Echeneidae; genus Echeneis; species Echeneis naucrates. The sequence continues at coordinate 9,001,311 of NC_042524.1, forward strand.
GATGAGGCTTTGCCATTAAATTCAGTACAGGCTTTCATGTTGATTCATATAGGCCAAAAGTTAGATTTTTGTCAATACGAAAATGGCCTATGATCTGCCAAACACATCACATTCCCATTAGCACCGGTCACATGTTAACCTCTGGCCGAATGATATAACACAACTTTCAGGAAGCCCAACTCAAATAAGAAATAAAGTTTTCTACTTGCCTTGTTGCATTAAATATTCTTGTGGACTGAACACACATCTTTTTTGTGTTTTGTCTTTTTTTTTTTTTTAAATTGATATCATGAGTTACTTTTAATTAGCGTTTTCCATGTTTCGTTTGTAGGTAGATTCAGTGGAACACTTATTAACACACAACACATTTATTCTGTCAAGGTCACTTTAAAACGAATCTAATAGCGAGGGTCAGAGAACGTTATCATACAAATACTGGCAGAGTCACGGTTATAAACTAATGACGAGGGGCAATGCCAGTTGGAGCGAGTTGGTTTGTCTGCTGAGATTGTAAATGATTTGCTAAATAGATCATTAATGTTATGTATTTGCATTGTTTTTATAATTACATTTCATATGTTTTCTTGGCTCAGTGCCAGGCCCCAGGTCTGTCAAGCAGACAAACACCTCGTTCTCCAGATGGCCAGTCTGAACATTACAAACAGGCACATGCATCAAAGCACAGCAGGTAAATGTATCTTCCCCTTAGAGCCAGATACACAAACAGAAATATGGCAACGGTTGTCTGTATCTTTGTATCAGCCATGTGATAGACTGGCAACATGTCCGGGGCACACGCCGCCCTTGTCTCCTGTCAGCTGGGATTGGCTCTGTCCCTGCGCAGATAAACAGTATACGTGGTGGATGGATGGATGGATTAATGCTTATACTTGTGTATAAACCCAGCCATTCAAATGTGTTATCTCTAATTATGTTAAACTGACTGGTTACTGTGTTTGGTAAATGTCGAGGCCAAATCAAAGGTCTTTGTTCTGCGGAGAAATGTATTCAGAGCGAACATGAGCCTTGACCAGCCAATATCCAAATTCAGAATTTCATAGCGCAAGATTAGATTTGTGTTTAAATGCAGAGATATGGCAGCTGGATAGTCTTGTAGTGTTGTTGCTTCACTGTCATGAGCCTAAATACAATATACTAGGGATTATTTCCTCTTTGTAATGTTACCTCAATTTCTAATCCCAGTTCAGTCCTTTGTAGAAGTGAGGAATGGTCAAAAATATTTCAATCTTTGAATCTGCCTCAGTCCCAACGTATAAGCACATTTTGTCTTGGTTAGTATAATCACAAAAACAAATGCAAACCACCCCTCACACTATTATGAGTCTGCTCCTCTTTTTTCTGCCTGTCCTAAAAATATTGAAAGGCGGCCCCAGCAGGCCTTTCAGATTGAGAAAAACAAATAGCATAATTCAGAAGAAAGCCACAACTCCAGGCTCTTGGACCTCGCCAAGCTTTTTTTTTTCCCCCCGCTGTAATCATTATATTGGAGCCGCAAAGCAGAGTGGCCTTAAAAATAAGGATGGTAGAGTTTGACACATTAAAAAAGGAGAAGGTGAAAAAGACTAGGCAGGAGGGGGAAGTGATATACAGGTTGGAGGGAGGAAGAAACAAACACAGGCTTTCATTCGTATGATTGAATGAAGTTTAGCTTTGCTGTTGGACCTGTAAAGAATTCCTCCTCTCCTTCTCTCGTACTGTAGCAATATAAATTTCCCTTCAAGGCTCCTTATGGTGAATGAAAATGTTTTGCGGAAGGGCAGTTACTTCATTTTTTTGTCTTTCATACCGCAGTGCGCACATTCAGTTCAAGGCTACATAAATAACATACAAGGCTAAGGTACAAGGTTTGGTGTGAACTAAGCAAGTCATAACTATGTGACTGTTGGTAGAAGCAGATCAAATGGCTGGATACATTTCTACTTTAGCAATCTAATATTACCAAAATATGAAATCATTCAAAATCGTTTTCTGTGATTTCCAGTTCAATTTTCTTTATATTTTAATCTGGGCTGTGTTGAATAACATGACTCCACATAACCTCATGTTGACTGAGGAAGTGAGAAACTAGACTGTGAGCCTTCGCATAGACGTGTGACAGCACATTTGTTGGCTGCTTGATATTAAGCAAAGCATGAATGCAGCAGCAGTAGTCAGGAAGGGCCAGCTTCTCAGAAAGACAACACAATTTTATATTTTGGTGCATTGCGAAAGTGTAAGTTCAGTTGTGTTTTCTGACAAGAATTATCTGTGGAAACTTGAGTTTAAGTTGCTGATGAAGTGGCATAAAATTGCAAGATTGGAGTTTGCCAAAGAAAATGAAAATAAGCCCAATGAATTTGTCAGAACATTCTTTGGTCAGGGGCAGCACGGTGTCATAGTGGTTTGCTCTGTCGCCCCACAACTTGAAGGTTTAGGGTTTGACTCCCAGCCTGAGCCCTTTCTGTGCAGAGTTTGCATTCTCTCCATGCTTGCGTGGGTTTCTTCCAGGTACTCTGGTTTCCTCCCACCGTCCAAAGACATCATGTTTGGGTTTAAGAAGTCATCTTTCAACCTTATCCTATGTGTTGATTTGTCATTTCCTCGTAAAAAGGCCACAGCTAGATCATGTTGCTAGATCATGTTGTGGACTGGGTGCAGGACAGCTCAGCTATATTAAGACTAATGACCGTTGCCATTCTGGGTGAAAAGATGCTGCAGATCAGTCCGTGTTAGGGTTTGCACGCAAACCGACTTCATGTGGCAGAGCTGAATAATAATGGTGATATTCCACAGCAGCATAAAACGAGTTGACCAAAAATTAGAGCTAATCTAAGTTATGTTAGTGCAATGGGTTTTTTTTTTTAGATGACATGAACACAATCAATGTGAGTTGTTGGTGTACTTTGTCTTTTAAACAACAAAGAAATATATCTCCATTGGTAATCAGTAAGTGATGCCATTTTGCACCACTTTTGGGAAAAACTGGTTTTCATGATAATATGTTTTCTCCCACAGTGGTTACATCAACAGGGGAACACAAACTTATGAAGCCCGCTGAGATTTCAGTCAATTTGCTCAATTCCGTCAGCTCTGAGAGACTGAAATTTCTTCGATAATAAGCACATTGGACCTGCGTGAAAACAAAACAGCATGCCAGAGCTCTGTTTAGGATGAAAGCAAAGATTAATCACTGCAGCTCTGTTGATTTTATAGCACTAACCTTAAATCCTACAGTCTGCGTAATTCTCATTTTGTTTTCAGAGCACCCACCATCCACAGATGCACATTTGTGAGTGTGTATTGACCTTGGCTCCTCTGGAGTGTATTTGTACTAGTGGTTGAGTGTGTGCATGTGAATGAGAGACACAGAAGTAATGAGGGAGAAACTGCAGCTATAACAGAGTGGAACATAGCAGATATGGAGATAAACAGCTTCACTCACAAACCAAAAATCAATTATGTTACTCATTTGTTTCTCCATCTTTGGAAAATTCTCACGGTTACAAAACGCCATACTGTAATACTGCATGTCCTTTGTAGCAGGAGAGCTGCTTGTTTTCAGGACTAGTTGTCTCTGTTATCAGCTAGCGTCCATGCCACTGATATTAGATTATGGACCTTATGTCCGTTAAAAATGCTGATGTTTCCAGGTGTTTGTGTTCAATGCCAGACATTTGTAGTCAAAGGGATTTATGACTGACTATGACTATTCTACAAAGTGAGCAGTTAGTTTCTAAAAGATGGCCATGTGATTAAGTAAAATAACGCTACATTGTATGATTTTATTAGTTATTGTTTTCTAGCAATTTATCAACCAATTCAACTAATGTTCATTTTATTTTTGAGAAAGTGTTTCTGCGATTTTCAGTCATCAGTGTAATATAAAGACATAATTTTATCAGTAAAAAAATAGCTTTGTCTTCATTTTTGGTCTGCAAAGAGTTATAATTATTCTGTGAAATTTTATTTGTACTGCACTCCCTCTTTTGTAATGTAGTATACTTGAATGTGCTGAAAAGCTAATCACTTGTATTATCATTATTATTTATGAGGAGAACACCTGCAGCTGCCCGAAGAATCAAATTCATCAGTTGCAGTGTGCATGTACAGACTTGGAAGGTTTGAGCTTTGTTGAACATCAGTGTGGGCTCACCTGCCAAAAAAGGTTAGGATCCCTGAAAGAGCCCCATGCAGAGGGCTACACAGAAGCAGACTTTGCCCTGCAGCTCTGAATGACTGCCAAAGCATCTACACACACATACACACTCACACACGCAGAGTCAGGCACAAAGAAAAGTCCTGGCCCCAAGTGAGGCATGTAATCAACCTCCTCTTTTTACTTCCTCAATATGGTCTTTATCTCCACTGCTCCTGGCCAGAGAGCCATGCAACCTTAAGAGAAAGAAGAAGGCAAAGAAGGAAAGATAAAGACAAAATTAAAAGAAAATTTCAGATCAGAGGGATTTGGGTTTTGTGGGGATGTGCAGTGAATTTGCACTTGCATGATTCCTTAGAGAGCGCTCAGTCACGACGCCACTGACAGATTTCACCCAGCGGTTCTACTTAGGAAATAAACCAGCCCAGAAAATGTGCTCAGACTTGATTTTCACCTGTGACGCATATTTAAAATGCACGGAGGAAGTGGCTCTGTGCTTTGTACACCTCAAGAGACTTGTGACTTTGGACTGCAATCTAAATTTATACAGTGGAAGTTCTCTCTGTTTCAGCAGGATGCCAATTTAGGTTGAGCGTGCAAGGACGCAATAACGCTGTGATAACAATAAGGACGACAGCTTCTTTAAACCTCCCGTGTTCCAATCCAAACGATCTACCCTGAAGGCATAGAAATCTTAAGATAGAAAAGAAAACATGTGAGTCACTCCCATTTTGTTCATTTTCTTGTATTGTATTGAAGACCTGTTACTTTATGTCTTTTGACTCAAAATAGATAAAAGGAACATTATTTGCCCTTTTCTTGAAATGTCACTCATTAACTATTGTTACTTCTTCCAGTATTCATTTGTGGTGTAATGGTGATTGTTGCTGGCGAATTAGTAGCCTTTGTGTGAGCTCCTCAACAGTCAGTTAAGGGTGGCTGAGTCTCCATTGACCATATGAGTAATATATAATTTAGTTTCTGTCTGTCTGTTGATGTTTTTCTTCTTTCTTTTGTGGAAAATTGCGAACTTCGTCATTGCAAATTGTGCTGAAACAGTTTGTAGATCAGTTCATTTAGTAGGTGAGCAGAAAATTACACCGCAAACTTATTTTTATTAGGCGACAAAGCAGGAATTGTCAACAGTTGGTAGTTCCAGCTTCTCAGATATAAAGAGTTTGACTATTTATTGGAACAAATTGCTCTGTTAATTTTCAGATCCATTGATAATGAAATGAAACATGATTTGCAGGCTTACATACAGTGTGCAACTATTCCATTTGAAGTAGCAAATGTGTTTACTCAGAAAGCTGCCTTTGAAAAATCTGTGAACCTCTACAGGAAAGTAGTGCTTTTTTTCACGCATTATACATGAAAGGTTTGTTGCAAGCCATTTTTCCTCCAAAATATGACATGATGCCTCTCATGAATATGAATATGTTTCTCAGTAACAGTTTTACTGTGAGTTCATGGCTCAGCAGAAGATGTCACTCAACACTGCTGAGAGTGGAGAAATATCTGATAATGAGAAGACACAGCTCAGTGTAGAGTCCCCCAAAACGTTATTGGTTATTTAAATAATTTTCTGACTGAAATGTGCATGTGAATTTCTTAAAACACATTGATCCAAGAGATAACTTTTTAAACCTGTCTGTAAATTCAGAAAACTCTTATTCATGACACTGAGGGCTGTTCAATGAACTGGAGTTAGTAGCTGGGCCAGAACAAGTGGCTGTATTCGATATACTGTGTATTAACATAATCTGTCTGTTAGTATGTTTTACTATATTTGCACCTTTGTCTCTGGTGAATTATTTTCTCAGTGTGGCTTTTTGTTAACTAAATAGCTTTCTCTGAGTTACAGCATTGTCTCCTCTTGACAACCCTATAAGTGAGAGCTGGGATTGTTGTGACAGTGATAACATATGTCAACAAGTAAAACGTGTTAAAAGTCCCAGAGAAGCCATCGGAGGAGAGATATTGGATGTCACACACAGAACTGCATTCATCATTTACGCCTACATGACTGAAGTGACACATTTATTCTTTGTTAAGAGAATTTTTTTTTTTCCCCAGCCACGAAATTTTCTATTTTGACTAGACACAGTTCATTCAAGTAGTGACGGCTTAGAAATGCTTCCAGTCTTGTTTTTTGCATGCTTGCAATACAAAGTTATAATGCACAGGTTTTCAGAGTCTTAGTTTTTCCACGCTTTCATTTTACAAGCCTCCTGCAGGGATAAGAAAAATAAAAAGTTTTTTAAGATAAAAAAATTGGGCAATTTTAAGAGTGAGTGTTGGCAGTGCAGTCTATCTAACCTGTGGAAAAGCAGGTTGATTGGCATCGAAGCCTTTGGTTGCAGAGTTTCAAATGTGTTCAGTTTCAACTATAGTCAATTGATTCAGTGTTCAATTATGGTTGCACTATGAGAAGAACATTTTCTTCTGCACTTTTGCTTTTAAACAGCAAGACTGCAGAATTGTTTTTCATTACTCTGTGGAGGTAGGTGATGATATGCTGAGTTGTTTTTTGTTGTTTTTTTTTTCCCACTAACATCAGCTCACTCTGATGTCTGTGTTTTCAGCTCAAAGCTGATCCTTCTGTTCCACCTGAATTGTTCTTAGCAAAAGGTCAGCTAATTGCCTACTGTGTTGAATGTGAATCTGAATGCATTCATCAATACATCTAGGGACATAGATTACAGTGAAGACCTCTGATGATCTTCCTGGCGAACACTTCATCTGAGTGTCAATAGGCTAATCAATGAAAGTGATGCTTTAACTATGGATTTGTGGACAAACTGCCAGAGAAATCGTGACTGGTAATGACAAAGGTGCATTAAAATCCACAAAATAGTCATCCTTACTGTGCTTTGCTCCTCCCTCACATGTGTTTCACGGATAAGAGATGTAATGTGAGGATGCAGATAACATTGCCCCCAGTCTTGACACGAGGTACAATTTTGTTCTATCAGTTTGATGGGTTTTGCTCCATTAGAATTTGATTTCATACCATTGTCGCCCCATAATGAAAACATTTAGCCACACCAGCCCTGAAGTGTTAGACTCTGTCTGGCAGAGTGTGTGTTCTTCACTGGTCATGTTGGAAAAGGATCATCTCTCACAAAAGCTGCAAGAGCTGATTGTGTCTCCGCCTGGCTGCTGTGATGCCAAGATAGGAAGGACAAGGAGACTTAAAGAAGATTTAGCAAGTTTCTGACAAAAGACGCAAAGCAGAGAGAGTATAGTGCATCACAGAAATGTATTCAAATCACTTTGGATCAAGCTGAGTAGACCAAAATTTGGATTTTGCATCAAATCACTAAAAGTGATGAAGTGATGATACACAGTCAGTGTGCAAGAAAGGATTATTTTATTATTATCATTGATATGATCAGTCATCAGGCTCGAGGAGTAACGGGATACATGTAAGGGTGTTGCATAATTACGATGTATGGTGATGGACACATTAGCTCTGGTTTGCTGGTAAATAAAGTTAAGCGTGTGTTTGGTTTGCCATGGTCGATATTAGCTTGTAGCTTTCAGACAGGACCTGCCAGGCGCTCACTTGCTTTTTCTTAACTAATATAAAACGCTAGCTTAGTATCAAATATGTGTCTAAACTTTGTTTTAGGTCAGATGCTACCTGTTGGATTTTACTTTGGATTCATCTCATGCATTTCTCCTTATTGTTAATGTTCAGCAGGTGGACACCTGATTTGATAGAAATGGTGTGAGTGGTCTTCACCCATGTTAACTAAGAGAAATTTGTGCTGACTGTTATTGTTTTGACATACATTTCTAATGTAACCTTCCCTTATATCAGTAAATTTGGCTTGTTTTTACAGTAACAATTCTACAGTTACAGTTGAGTTCTCTTCTGAGGTGCTAGTTAAAAGTTTTGTGAACTCTTCGCAGACACACATTTGGCACATTTGGCAGTGTTTGGATTTTCTTTGTTCAGTCTTTTGTTTTTCTTGCTTCATTTGGCCACTGTTTGTTTTGGCTTATTGCTAATATTCTATCAAACATTTGCTGTATTTTGATATCATATCTCTCTGCTGTCTGTTGGCTTGTGTCTCTGTTGTAGTATTGTATGTGGTTTGTTCGTGTGAGATTGTGCCGATCTGGTTTGTTGAGTGTGAGATGGTGTGGTTGTTTTTAGAGGTGAGGACTATTTCCCTGTGGAAGGATATACAGCTGTGTTCCTGTTCACAGATCACTGCCTGCTTGTGTTTGTGCATCGTCATTGTTGATGAGTTATTGACCGCTGCATTCAAACCCATATAAGCTGCATCGTTTCCTCACTGGAAAGCTTCCCGGATCATAAGCTCTCGTAATTACAAGGCAGTCCGGACAATATGGATTGTCTTTGCTCTAATTAAATTATAGAGGTCAAATCTGAAGAAAACGCGGCTCATACTCTTTTGTAGTCGACTCAACACCTTTTGATCTGGGTGCTCCTGTTCTATCAGGTACATTGTCCTTCACTTTGTCTCCTCAAACCTTTTCGATTACAAGGCTTCACATCAATAAACTAATAAATGCAATCAGTTGTTTTTTGTTGTTTTTTGAAAGGGTTAGGTTATATTCAGTTGATATTCAGGAAGCTTAGTGTAGATTCATTGCTTCACTGTTTGGAAACACCAAGGGTTGACAAAAACACAAATGTACAGGTACTTTGAATTTTCAATAATAATTTAGCAATGTGCTGCATCTTAATTTTAGCTATAGGATACTAAAGGATAAAAGCGTAAAATGTTGACGTGATAATGACAGTAGATGAGCAAAGGAGTGTAGTGTAGAAAGGTTGGTGGCTTTTGGCATTGAAGGGAGGGAGGAGTGATCTATTGCTGTCAAGGAAAGAGGAGGGTTCACGTCAGTGTTTGCGATCTAACAGCTGTGGTACCAGATAAAAGTAGAGCCTAATCTCTTGACAAAATAAAAGTAAATGTACAGAAAAAAATTTTTACATGTGTATGAGATAATTGATGAATTAATATTGATGTGATAAGCAAATTTAATGCCTGCTATAGCAACATAGTTTAACCACAAAACAAATTCTTGGTTTGCTCAGCTCAAATTAAGGAGAGACTTTATGGTTTCACTCTCTAGACATATGGAAATATACATCCAATTGGTCAAGGGCAGCTATGGACATGGGGTTCAGGGAGAGAGAGTGATCTGATGACTGATCACTGTGGCAGCTAATAAAATTAAAGTGGAAATACAGAAGCAAATAAAATGAAATTATTTCACATCTTGAAAATATGAGTGATAACAATAAAGCATGGTCGACCAAAACAGTACAGTCCAGCAACCAAGCAATACTTCAGGCAGATGTAAAAAGATGAAAAATACAGAGAAAACAAAGGAAAAATATAGTGCAAATCATCCACACAGGGCAAGCTATGTATTTGAAATGGTATGAGATTAAAAAATACCAAGCTTCAATACAAAACTTGATATAACACTTTTTAAATTGGAAATGAAATGTTGCTGCCTTCAATATCACTGTGTTCTGCTTGTGAAAAGCAAACTGTTGAGGAATTGGTTAATGTGCTAACACACTGCTTCCCCCTTCAACACGTTGGCAAAGCACATTAGACTCCAGACTGATTCATTGTCATTTTCACGCTGAATAGACAGAGTAACAGTTTAATGTATCAAGGTTGGTTACGTAGTCCACTCACGCTGGACGGACCTCACGCTGTGTGATGAGAAAATAAGGCTGTCAGCATTATAAGTGTTGTCCCTCCCATTTGGTTCTTTCACCAGTGAATCAACATGCAAACCTGTCTTTCTACCATTACTAACACCCATCAGCACCGTACTACCAGATGCTTGTGCTTCAGTTAGTTCTTCTTGTCACCAGACTTTTATTATATTTTGCATTTTGAAAAATGTAATCTGTGGTAGCACCCAGACAACACAAGGTATCTTATTGAGTTTTGTAAAAGGGTTTTAATTACCTGTTTAAGCTTGGAGGCAGGTGAGGGCTTCACTATCAGGTGGTGCTTATGTCTGTTAGCAGGAGATCAGCTGTGAATGTGATAATTGGGGGCACATCTATTTGTAAGCTGCATATATGCTCAGCTACTGAAGAGTTTGATTCACTAAATAAATTGACTGTTAACTTTTTGGCCCTTGTGATACAGATATCTTGAAAGGAATATGTAGCCATCACACCTTTGTGGGGGAGATGAAGTAAAAATAAAGTGTAATTAGTTTTCTCGGTTGCTCAAAAATAAAAATAAATAAGATTTAAACCTCACAGAATAGTTAGCTCACACTGTTATTCTTTTCTTTTTCTTGGCTGCTGTGATGCAAGACTCGGGGGCGTAATTGCGAGAGGCTTCACTTTGGGCATAACACCTGCGTATGTTGAGTGGTCTGAACTGAATCATGGGGATGAGATGATCTTGACAGCGGGATGTGCCGCTGATTTTCTTGGCTGCCACACAGTTTTCAACCAGCAAGTCAAATTTTGCGGGGGAGATGGAACAAGATTTTTCTTCTTGGCAGTTTTGAGTGCTTTTGTTGGAGAACGTCTGACAAATTCAGGGGTACTTAAGTGCCACTTTGTTCTCACTTTTTAGACGTCGTTTCAGTTGCTGTGGAGTTTCTGTCAAGAGACAACTTCATCATCAATTATCTATAGTTTTTTTTTCCCTCATCCCCCATAAAATTCCTGCAGAACTTGTGTCCTTGAACCCCGTCAGATTCTGACTTCAATAAATTAGAGACAGAAATCTACTGTAACCCACAGAGTATACTGGCAATGATGTGCAGACTATATGAAAGCATTGTGGTAAACAGTATTTAAACTTCTCCACTTTTGCACAATTACGTACTTTGCTTCTAATTCATATTATTTTTCTTGCGTATGGCAAACATGAAATGGGTTAAATTACACCTCTTTGCCTTCCTCTGTGTTTTCATTACATTCTCATTTGGATCTAATTCCTTTTGATGCCACATGTAATTTATGGAGTCTTTCAAGTGGCTTTCAGATTAGTGCCTGTACAACATTTGACACAAATTTTCTTTGAATGTCTCTCACACTTACACATGACTCAGATTCTCCAGTCTCAGTAGAAAGCATGAGTAGGTCAAGCCTTTCAAGATTTAGCACACTCTCTGAGCTTACCTGCATCACCCTCCTCATGTGAGGTCTTTGGGGATATCTAAGTGCTACACCTCAGTGGGCCCAGAAATGCAATTCTTTTCACAAAACCCATTAGAGGTCAGTACTCTTCTCTACCTCCCTCTGCAAAGCTGTCCACTCATTCACCGTTGTACTTTTTCTCTCTGTCAAAACTAGTGAGATTAGATTGAAGATACGAATTCCTTATCCATATACTGCTGCTAGATGGGCAGTGCCTGCCGTGTCTTGGAAGTTGGCAACTCTCTGTGACTGACAACTGGCTTGGTCTGACACCGACAATAAAACAAACAAACATTATTTTCGTGGCTCCCCATTATATCACCGCAGACACCTTGCTAAAATGCCATTAGCTAATTCCTTTCAGCGCTCATTTCCACCTGCCTGTCCCAGCAGGATTAACGTGTTGTTTATTGGGATGTGGAAGAAAATAAACTCAAAGTTGATTAGCAAAAGTAAACAGAGTGAAAAGTTAGAATAATGGGAGAGGGAGGGGAAGATGTTGGTATATTTTCTTAATTCATTACATATCCATGCCTCTAACAGCTCTATCAGACAGAGGTGTCACTATAGGAGACACTAAAATGGCATTTCGTTGTTTTTTGGGTGAATTCATAGACATTCTTTATTTTCATGGTCAATGAATTAACTTCCTACTTCATGGAAAAAGACATTGAGCATGAATCAATCAAGCAAGAACAATAAGAGCTTGAGCAATCTGGTTGATACTTGAGGTCTTTCAGTCTTCAGTCACTGCTGCTGAAACCTACAAAGGCCAGATTTGACTAAGTAATGAATAAATGAATGAAGATCACTTTGAAACCATACATGACCAGATTTTCTTCAAAAATACTTAGAGTGGATGTAGCAGTTTTTCAAATAGGGTCTGTGTATGTATGAAACCCATCATGCTTGCTGTTTCCTGCTTATGGAGCCCACAGCAGACTACTCTCTCTGTGGATCACTGCTTATTGAAGTGGGATAATCCAGAAACCTTGGAAGTTCCAAGTAGGTTCAGGCCAATGCCACAGTACATTTCAGGAATCTACCATTTTATCATAAACTTATCATCGTACCATCAGCTGGCATCTACTCTCTCTATGGGACAGTTTGGCATCGTCTGAGGAAAAATTGCAAAGATGTTATTTTATGTCTTGAGCCATTAAACTGTGAAAATATAAAGAGCATCGATTGGTTTGGCTTTGTGACTGAAGCCATAGAGCCACAGATATATCGTGTAAAGGTTCATGATATATTATGGTGCATGCATCAATTATATTATATACATAATAATTAGTTCTGACAGCATTCAAATTTGTCTATAACAAAGTCAATAACATTGCAAAAATATCAATATCATTCTGATAACACGAAAAAAAATTACAATATATCAATTTGGTAAAACTGACTACACTAAACTGTACATCTTTAAGTTGCACTTAAATGTACCTTCTTCATGCACATTTTTCCTTTAATGCCGTGCATATTAAAAAATAAACTTATTTCCTACTCTAGTTATGTTTCAATAATTTTTTATGTTCACTTAAGTCATACAAAATTCAAATGAATTCTAAAAAATCTATACTCTCTGTGTACTATTGAAGTGTATTTTCATGAAGTACATCTAGTATATGTCCTGCATACACAATTAGTGTACTCACAGTGTGCTATTTTTTATGTGCTAACAATGTACTTGGTACACTAATAACATATCCTTAATTTTACTAAACATGTACTAAAATACAACTGAGTGTACTTAGCTGTACTATTTTGAGACACAACTAAGATGAACTATATTTTTTGTAAACATATTTAAAATGCAATGCAACACATTCTGATTAAATTAGAAATACATCTCCAGTATATTCCAAGTTTATTAACAGTAATCTGAAAATTCAATTGAATTGAATTAAAGAACATTTCAAATAAGTACAGTATTAGCAGAGAAGGTTGTATTTAAGTATAATTAAGTTGATCTTAATGGTGTCTCAAAATAGTACAGATAAGTACACTAAGTTGTATTTTAGTTTGTCTTAAGTGGCACCAATGATGTCTCATTAGTATATTAAGTACCTTTCTAGTATTCAAAGCTAACACACTTTGTGCACACTAATTATGTGCATGTGAAGTATACTACGTTTGCTTAAATTTAGTATGCTGAAGTATACTTTTTTTTCACCTGGGTTGTGGTTCCAGAAAGCACCCTAAAGTTTAAAACATCTCTAACGGTTCGGCTGAAACGCAGAGAGACTCTTTGCACTTACACATATCACTCTACAACAGCCTTTATGTTTATTTTTGTATTTTATATTTAATTTTTTTAATCAGAAACCATAATGCAACTCAATGATAGACCAGCTTGTCCCACAAGCAGCTGCCTTAATGGAAAGTATTTGTTGTCTGTGCAAGGCTATGAGGGATAATGGATGCAATTTATTTTGCAATTATTGTAAATGGTTCTTGTCAGGAACATTAGGTACACGCCTAAAAAGTAAATGCAATGCTTTCATCATAACCCCATGTCATCTCTAAGTGCTGAAATGTGGAGTTTAATCGTCTGTACCATTGTGAAACAGAATCAAGACTGGGGATCTGACAAACAATCCCCGAGAGCCACTATTTCTTCTGCTAAAAGGAAATTGGGGGGGGGGGGGGGTGCTTGCTGTTTTTCTGTGATTTAACAGGTTTTACTTCTTCGCCTCTGAAGACAGACTAAAAGATAAACATAAAACTCCGATCCATTGGTCTTTGAAAAATCATGTTGTGGTGTAAGGAGGAGGAATTGCAGTCTCAGCAGTTATGCAAGTTCATTGGTCCAAATTGTCCATATTCCTTTCAGATGGCTCAGAGTCTGTGTGAGGAGGTCGGCATCTGACTGTGCGTAATGCTGAATGATTTAATGATTTCTCGCTGAACTAAAATATGCTCAGTGAGATACACACAATAACACAAAATAAAATCTCATTTATCCCTGTACAACTGTTGGGCCTGAGACTCAGGTAGTCGCTAAACCCTGCATATCCAGCTGACGAAGAAAATAAAAAACACCTTAAAACAAAGATGGAACTTTGCTCTGTTCTAGCTTTTAAGTTGAACTAAGTTTGACGTATAATGTATAATGAAGGATTGCATTTGATAGTATAAATGTCAGCCACAAAAATGGCCGCTGAGTATATCAAAACATCTTTGAACTGACTGGATCAGTCATGCGAAGGCATCGATGCACAGATGGCTGCATCTAAGTGTGTAAATCTTCTTAAAATAGGTATTTTTATTTGCTCCTGCATTGAGGCTTCCCTCGTGATGTCCAATGTGATGTGTTGTGCCTTGAGAGGATCGCCTGAGATGCTTTCCTATTTGATTTCTTTTCTTGTCGCCTGGCTGTAATGCTGCTCTGTCTGTCAGGTGGCTTTACGGCTCCATCGGTGTGTCTATTAGCAGTACTGCTCTATTCGCTGTGCTTGTGTGCAGGAATGTTCTCTCAGCCATGAGCAGAAGAAGATGACACCATGCTTGTTTATTTGTTTTTCGCCGTTGTTTGTTTGCTGTTATGTTGCAACTTGCAATGAATGATGCATTGGTGCCAGAATTCTAGCAATATATGTCTCGATTTGAGGTATTTTGCCCTGCGAGAGGCAGCTCTAATGATGAAAACATCACTGCACAGAAACAATGCTCAGCAACTGCCAATCAAACAGCTCCCCATATCTTAATACGGTTCCATGCACTGTTTTCTCTCCTGCAGTGAAGGAAGCATGATGGGATGTTCTTGTGCTGTGTCAGCTTGAACGATCTGACTTGCTGCTGACCTCCTGAATAAATTCTTGTTTGTGTGTTCGGTTGGTACTCTACATTTGTTGTAGAATATCGTAACTGTTGAGGCTGAAGACATATGGTTGTTTCATACTGGTCCACGGAGAAAAACCAAGATAACCAAGATTTTATTGAAGAATTTTTTGATGGCATGTAATATGTTTTTACTGCCTCACAATCATAAATGATTGCAATAAAAACTACGACCTCTACATGAGACAGCGTTGATTCCGTTTAGCAATTACCGCACAGATTAAAGTGATTTGCAGCTTTCAGAACTCAATTTCAGATCCTTTTTGTTTTGAGTGTTTGTTGATACTAATATTAATAATAAACTGTATTACCAACTGTATTACCGGTGACTGAAAAGTGATATTTAACGTTCTTAAAACATATGTTCTAAGGTTGATTTTGTTTTTTGTTTTTTTGATTGTATATCCCATTCAAATGATTTCACAAATGTTTTTCACAGCATGGCAAAAAAACTAAAACAAAACAACTGAGGCCCCCAGGGGTCTGATGGACTGTCAAAAAACAACCAAAAGCATAATAACCCCCAAAACATTAATCTCATGCATTGTGCCAGATTTAGCTCTTGGGTGATTAATCTCGAGGCCCAGAGAGATGGTTGGAAACATTAACATAGTTATTAGCATTAATATTGATGCAATTTTGCTGCATTTGTTCCTCCAACAAGCCAAATGTTGAAAAGGTCAAGATGCATCAGTTTCTCCAACATGCATGCGCAATATTTATGTGTGATTATGTCAGTAAATGGTCTGTGCAAACAGCATCTCCACTCTTTCTCCTCTGATAACTGCGGCTACATAGAGCAGTTCGAGTGGAATTAGACATCGGTACTCTGTCAGTGAAGCAACAGCTCTCAGTTGTCAGCATATGTGACTGATTTGATGCAGCTTTTATCTAATCAGTTTGACTATTGATCGATTGGTGTGGGTGAGGTAGCTGTGTGAGTGAAAGACTTTGGAGGTGATAAATCTTAAGTCCCTAGGTGTTATTCAAGTGTGGTTGTGTTTAGCTTAACGACAGTTCTTAATTGTCTTGCCAGTGTGGCTGACTGTTAAACCTGAAGTGAACAACCAGCCTTAGGTTCTTTATCATCGGACCACTGTGACTATTTCCAACGCTCAAATAGATAATGAAATGTGGTTGAAATAATTTAGAAAATAGGTACAAAAACAGCAGTCTCCTGTTCAACATGGTTGTCTGTTTAGATAGTACAAACTGATTTCTGTATGTTGGGAAGAAGAACAGCGTCTTCTGTTCTCTGCTCTGGTTCTTGGTAAATGGAAACTGGCATGAAGTGGATGCTAACTGCATTCAGTGTTTTCCTACCTCTCCAATGTTTGACTTCAGGAAATCTTTAAGTCCCTCTTTCACCCCTCTCTATCACTCTGACACTGATGGAGAGTGTATTGACAGTGTCCCTCAGCTGTACAGTGTTGTAAGTAATGGTCATGGATTGCTGGAGCGTGTTGAGCACAGAAACAAAATAGGCCAGCTCGATGCCAGCGCACCGGTGGACTGAGCCCATAAATGATAACAGCTGCAGCAAATGCAGCGGCACATGATGAGTGTCACACTTAAGACAGGGACTACTTGGGAATATCTGGTCATTTTCCAGGCTCTGCAACCGTCAACACTTCCTCACCCTGTCAGCTATAGCAAAGGTAGACCGACTCATGTTTGGTGTGGTTTTTGGGGGTCTTGTTCGAAGAATAGGGTTAAATAGTGTAAAATATATCATAACATTACTTTCTATTTAATTAACAAAATTTTAATTTTTATTCCATCGCCCTCAGCTGACTTACAGTTTTTGCCTCAAATTTCATTTAGGATTTCTCACCCACTCTTCAGAGAAATTTTGGGCTGTCTTGTACACACAGTGTGCTTAAAATCTACCCCAAATTTTTGCAAGTGAATCGTGGGGACTGTCTTAAAGTTGTTCATGGTGAATTTTGCGTTCTGCTTTGGATATGTCTTGTAGTAGAAGCTGGCTTCTTCTCATCTTTACTGGCTTGATAAATTGGAGGGTGTGCAACCACATTTTGTTGGTATCTTGTTGAATACATTCATACCTTTGTCTATGCAGTGTTTCCTGAAACACTGTATTTCAACCAAAACAGAGGTTAATGAAATAATATCCCATCAAATGATTTTGCCCAATATTTTGCTCACTTCATCATGCTCTTGTTAGTTAATGCAGCTCAAATGTTGGCATTTTTTTCTGTGTCTGCAGCCATATATTGTCTTTCCATATGTGGTCTGTAACCCTGTTAGTGTTAAGGTTGCGTTATTGGTTTTTTGAAACCCCATTGCATTGTCCCCTGTGCAAATCCACCCAACAGAAAGAAGAAAATGATCCACCCTTCAACTCAGGAGTGCTTTTCACCTCCTTGTGAGCGATCAGGTGAGCTGCCGGATGACAATTTGACATATGGATCCATACTACTCTGCCTTTGACCTTCAGCCTGTTCTGGTTCTCAGCAGCGCCTGGATGTGTCCTCTCCCCTATTGGAGGCTTTGGCAAATCTGTGTTAGTCTGTTTCTGTCAGTCTTCTGTAGTCAGAGGCCGGTCCATTAATTATCAGTCTGCTGCTATCTGCTATCCATCTGGAGAACAGCTCAACAGTTATTATTAACATAAATTTCCAACCTTGACAACTTGTCACTGCAGCTAGGTGTTGGCCATCAGGTGAGCCACAAGCTGTCATTTGGTTTTCATGTCTACATTAAGTGTTGCCTTAGACACGTGTCTCTTTCAGTAGTACAAATACATTGATGCCCATTGTCATCCTACAATGCGAAAAGTAGCTGCATTTACAAATTGTCTCCAAGAAATATGGAAAGAAGGACTGGGAAGAATGATCACCTTTTAGCCTGTGTGACACCTGCTCTCACATGATGATCATCCTATCATCTGATCAGTGATCGCTATGGTGTTCCTGAGCAGCTCCAACCCGTTACTGCTGGTGCTCAAAGTACAGACTTTCAAATGAGCCTGCTAAGTATCCAAGTACATGTTTATCATTAAATGTTAATCCAGACAAATTCTGACAATCTGTTTACAAAGAAATGGCAGAATTGCAAAAGCAAAAATCAAGACTCTAATTAGTTTGTGACCCAGTTGGAGCTTTTGGCTGCACCTCCTGGACAACTCCATCTGCATGGCCTGGTTTTCGTAAAGTGGGACATGGATTTAACAGCCTTGATCTGCAGTAGTGGAGATTGAATCACACTCTCACTTTTTTGCTGCAAGTGTTAATGTTATGATGGTTGGCAGTTGAGCATCAGATTAGACTGTCACTCTTTATCGGCTGTCATGGAGCACCAACAAATTCTGCTCAGCCTCTTAAAGCCTACAACTTGAGATCTGTACTGAAAGAGAAGGTCGTCACCCAGGCTGATTTAGCAGTTGGGCATGTTTGTGAATCTGTACAGTTTCCCTTTAGACTGACATCGATACATTTCTCCATGTTTGGGTTCAGAAATTGGTGTCACGAGAGAAACTTGTGGATTTGAATCAATTTGTTCTATGCATCAGATGATTGAATTTGTAAACCAGACCCCTGTTGATCAACAAACAGGATTTGTTTGAATTTCAGTTACTGACGTTTTTAAAAATGCATCAGCCAATTGTGTGTATTGATTTGGATGATCTAAAACTGCTGTACAGTGACACTGACAGCCACAGTACAGACCTCATAGCAGACATTGCAGATCCTGAGGATATTTTAGCAATGTTGTTCAATGTTTGGCAGGGAAAGTTTGCATCGTGTTAAAATTGAATACCATCCAGCAGAATAAAAAGTGGGGTGTAAAAATTGAGCTGCCTATAGTTTGCAGAACACCAATTGACCAGTCAAGTTCTTTGGGCTTATAGAAAAGGGAAGACTTCTGGTGTCTGCCTTTCACTGCTACAGTATTTCTTTTTTCTGTTTTTTTATTTTTTAAACATTGGCTCTGCACTTGCAATGACTAAGGTTTTGTATATTAGCAGTAACATTACAAGTTGCATGTGTGCACAGCTTCACAATGGCTTTGATTCCTAACTGTTGTACCATAAACCTTCAGCACGCAAACACATTGATTTAAACCAGGTCTTGCAAAAACAAACTAGAATTACTATCTTGCCATAGTCTGTCTCCACCAATCAGTGAGAATGTAGGAAATATGTTGACAATCTCTCCTCCTGTTCCTGAGTTACAGCATCAAATAATATTCAAAGTTTTTTTGCAGGACATTCGCCATTAATTTATTAGGTCTTTGTGTTAAGTTGTTTCATAGTTCGTGTTTGAAATGTATGTGTGTTTTCTGAAGCCATTTTACTTTTGAATTTGAAGTAATGACCTCAATGTGGCTCCTGAGACATTGTGTCTACAAGAAGGAGGGACCACATGCAGCATAATGCCAATAGTGTAGAGGCATAATTTGCCAATTAAGTAATTATCTCTAATCAAAATTGCTTGAATGACAAACCAATTAACTGACAGCTCAGCTCAATTTTCATATATGCCACCCTTGGCGAAATATCTACTAAATGACCTTTGGCAGTTCTGAAAAATGGATGAACTGAGTAGCAGAAAATGAATCAGTACTTTTTTTTTTATCTATAAATTCCAGCTTTTGAAATGTTTATGCTGAGTTTCTGTGCCATTTGCCATTTATGGCAGTGAATTTCATATTTTTAAGTGCGCCCTGTTGTTCTGGACAGAGCAGGCTATCGTTCACATCATCTTGTTCTCTGAGAAACTCTGGTCATTTTGTAACTTTTTCATACTAATAGTAACTCCCCTGTTTTGCTGCCTTCTTGGGCAGGTGGACTGTTAAGAGACTGCCAAACGACTGATTTTTACAATATATTTAATTAGATATTTTCTTACAAAACAATTCCCTCATAAACCAGAACACACAAAATGCATAAAGAAAACTGTACAGTTAGTCGGAACCTGTTCTAAACATGAACAATGTTATCTACAACAGTGGTTCCTATAAATGTCTATCACACCAAGCGGGTCAGCTCAGCCCCTTATTTGGAGGGTTAACGGAGAGGTACAGAAATAGTCATGTGACACTGAAGGTAGATCCAAACAAACAACATGAGCTAGCCAATAATGTAGATATATCAGCAAGCACAGGTGCAGTCTCTCTTTGTTTTTGCTCTCCTTGGCTCTAGTAGCAATGTCATACTGCTGAATCAACCTTAAGAGATAAGCTGACAGACGTGGCGATGAGAGGGAGGGAAAGTGACTTTTTCACAAGCAACTGTAAGCTGTATGTGACCGTGAGAGATCATTGAAAGGTCAATGATAATTATGTTGGAGATCTATTTTCATAACATGCATGTCTTGGAGCTTTCAAATACTGTAGATTACTCATTTATAGGCATTGGGGGTGTGACTTTGGATGGGGTAGTGATTTTAGGAAGCATCAGAGCCTGAATCTTCGTTTCACGATAAGGTGTTTTAATTAATTCATTGAGAAAACTGGGCTACCAATTCAACAGATTTCCATTCAGAAAGTATAAATGTTTATCAGATATTATATTTCTCTCCTCAGTGCAACAGTGGTCTAGGAAACATGATCAACATCACCTTCAAGAAGTTCATCAGACAGGTTTTCATGCCAGAATGATTTTCATGGCAGATTAGCAGCAAATACCTAAATCACAAACAAGAAAGACAAATCTGCTTCACTTCCGTGTTTACTTTTTCTTTTCTTACACAACTTGGTTACTACCCTACACATTGCATTGGGGAGCTACAGGCACCCTACAGGCACAACTACATATTAGGAGATGATTAATATTTAATTTGGATTGCTGATTCTTGGTTTGTCTGGGGATGGGAAGCACATGAGCAGATATACTCCATTCACAAGACTCTTGCTGATTTTACTGTGGCACATTTTTCGTTTTTCTACTCTTTAAAGTTTGACTTTCCTTTTTCTGTTTTACCTTGACCTTCAGAGAAAGATGTGGGTTTGAGATGACTTCTTACTGACCTGCCATGAAAAGATCAACAACTGGAAAATCCCAAAGGCTGTGAGTATTTGTGCAGTGAGAACAACCTGTATGTGCAGCAGTTCCTCCGAAGTTCAACCATATTTCAGCTCAAGAAAAGTCCATTGAGGTTGCTTTTCATTTTATCAGATAAGCCAGTGTTTTGCTCAAAATAAATATATCTTGTATCTTTCATGTTAAAATAACTGACCAATTAAAATCAACACCTTCGTTTTTAAAAGTTACTTGATCCAAACACTGAAGGTGTAGACTTTAAAAGCAATAAGCCTGAATTACTGATAGAATAAAATTTGGACTGCTAGAATAAGTAATTGATGTAATCAGTTAGACAAAAGCCATGCCATTGATCCCGTTTCAACTACAAAACACTCTGTGGCTGTTCAGTTCTTACAGAAGGGGTGGCATTTCTCTCTTTCCGCAGTGACCAAATTTTGTGTTTTATTTTGGCAAATCAACTAGTTACTCTGTCCAGTCATGGGTGACATTTGAGTGCACTTAAGGGAAGAATAGATTCTGAGCTGATGTTGATCCATCAAAAACATTCTCAGAGCAGCCCTTATTAATAAGATAGTCAATCCTGCTGTGATTGAGTATCTGCTGTAAATTGTTTTGCGAAGCAACAAGATGGCATTGTGTGGTTCAGGAATATGGGCTCTGTATCCGCTGCTTTGTGTTGGCAGTTCTTAGTTCTTGGCAAGTTGTTAGTTGCCTTAACTATTAAACCAACAAATACATAGTAGGAGTTCTTGTCTCTAAAATAAAAATAATTTTATGCATTGCCTGCATTAAGAAAAATTGTTTCAGATAATCTTTATCATTTACATAATCAAACGAAATGTGGAAGATCACACCAAGGGCTGAATATTAGAGGACATTCAAGTAGGTTGAGGCCAGGAGGCA
Organism: Echeneis naucrates; assembly: GCF_900963305.1. NCBI lineage: Eukaryota > Metazoa > Chordata > Actinopteri > Carangiformes > Echeneidae > Echeneis > Echeneis naucrates. Next base: position 9,023,388 of record NC_042524.1, read on the forward strand.
AAGAGCAGGGCTACACGGTATAAAGAGTAACAAAGAGAAAGCCATTACTCCGAGACTGGCACCCATTTTAACCCATTTAACTGAGTCGTTAATAGTAATTCCTGATTATATGCGGAGCAGCAGAAATGCAATCTTGCTGCTAATGGATCTTTATGATGATTGGTGCAAATGACCAAAGATGACCAAAGCAAAGTTACACACAGAATAATGACGTTCATTCACAGAGAGAAAATATCAGCTATCTTGACGGATGAAGAGTTGCTGGTGTTTATTTGGATACTGCTCCGAGACAGATGATACCGTGTTTTTCAAAAGTAGTACACATTTTTTGACAATGCAGAAATCAGCATTTTATAATAAGTGAACAATCGATAAGCAGGGCTTAAAGCAAGAAACATTTCCATGCACATCAATATTATAATGTAAGATTATTTTCAATGTTTATATATTTTTCAATCTCAAACTGTCCCGTGCTGGAATTCAAGTTCAATGCTGGACAACTTTAAGCCCTGAATTAGTGTTCTGGGCAACAAAAAAAAAAAAGTTTAGTACAGTATGTATTGTTCATAAAAATGTATCCCTACTTTTGAAACTGCCTACTAGGTTTTGAGATACAATATATTTTCCCTGTCCAGTTGGGGCTGCCAGCCAAGTTTAAATCCCAAATCCAGAAACAAATTTTTCTTGTGTACTCGACAGTAACTAATAATAATATTATTTTGTGCAGTCCTGAATAATCACCGCATGGGAGGTATAAGTCTATCTGCCTTGGGGTTTCATCTTGATGCATGGGTCTCTGGGAGGATGTACAAATGCTCACAGCCAGTTAGATAGCGAAGTTGTTGCCACTTTGGCACGGCCTCAGTATGTGGGTCAGCGTAAACGAAGTCATTATCCTGAGGGAATCTGCTAAGTGGCATTTTTAGGCTCCACAGCACAAAGTTGTGCTGCAGGCAAAAACTAACAGAGCGACAGTGTGGGACAGATTATACCATTGCAGGGGACTGTAGGACATACCGTTCATTTCTGGGTAGGCCTCCTGCATGAGCGAGACATCTGTTGTTGACAACTAATGGACAAATCGAGCTCTTTGGATAGACAATGTAAATAGAGCGTATTACACATGTGCATAAAGCCAACATCTGCTGGCATGAGGCAAAAGAAAGCTTTCAGAGGGAGGATACGGTACAATACCAGGACAAAGGCGAGTAAACAGATAGGTTGGTAGCTTTTAAAAGGACTCAGAACACACAAACACTAAAGGCTGACAGGACAGACAGTTTGTGGTGATTATATGCAGCACTGGTGAAACCGACAAACATTGTTGAGATAAACAAAACTGGAAAGCTTTTTACTCTAAAAAAAGTGAGCATTGTGCATAGTTCATAGTTCGTTAATATCCCATCTTCAGGTACCTATATGCTGTGATAACATGGAAGGAAGTGCAATAATGTACAATTCTGTATAGTTAAGTGCACATAGATCACTGTTGCACTGAACGGCATTGACACTTTCTCCCAATAGAAATATCACAACAGGGTTTCTTATTGTTTTTTCAGTTACTCTATTTTGAAGTGAACTTTTGTTACAGTAAACCCAGGCATGTTTCCCTCTTGCTCAGTCCCAGTGTTGAGTCCACAACTTATATTCACTTAAATCTTTATTGTAGGTAATTTGGCCTGATCTTTCCTCTTTTTTTTCCCCACTCACATCTTTCACTAATTTTCTGCGTTCTCTTTTTTTTTTTTCCCCCTACTCATACCTCACCAACCCAGACGATTGTGTTCCCTCTCTTGATGTCTGACACCTCGCAGTGTGGTGTTCTCTGTTTGCCGTTCAGGACAAAGAGGGACTCAGCTGATGGTGTCACCAGGTACTGTCCGAATAACCCACTGGAGACCACCACTCTGTTGGGGCCTCCCCAGGGCCAGGCTTGGGCGGTCAGGGGCTCCTTGAGGCTCCGGAGAACCTCAGTGTGCCCCGAGGACAGATCGGCAAATAGCAGGTCCGTGCCTGAGCCTGAGGTGGCGACCACCACATGCTGGTTGGACTCCGTGAAGGAGGGCTGAAAAACCAGATCAGAGACAGCTATAGGCTCGTCCATTTCCTGGTTCAGACCTAAGTCCCCCTGGAATGACACTGTCTGAACAATCAGCTTCGAGCTCCGCTGGTCGGGCGTTACAATGTAGCGGCCATCTGGTGACACAAACGGCTGCCCTGTGATATTTAGGTTGGGACCGATCACAGTGTCCGTCACACTGTCGACCAGAAGCTGGGGCGGGGCTTGGAGGTGGCCCTCGCTCTGGCACTGGATGAAGTAGAAGCCGCTCAGATGTGTGTAAGCCATGCTGACTGGCACGCAGCTGTAGTTCTTCAGGCTGATGGTCTTGACACGGTGGAAGGTCTCCAGGTCAATCTTGTGTACCGCAGGTTCATTTTTGAGGAAGACAAAGGCAAACCTGAATCGACAAAGTTCAAAAGAAAGGTTAATAGCCTTTCTGGATTTTTGTGGGCAGTGATTAATACCCATCAAGATTCTCATTAGAATTCTCATTTGCTCTTTTGGCCATTACTTCAGTGGGACAGTTGTGATGAGTGAGCAATGAGCTTGCCTCTGTTTTTAAGGTCAGAGGTGTCTGAATATGCGCCTGTGTATGTGCTGCTTTACCTCACGTGAGTGATGATGAGGTTTGTTGGAGGAATGAAGAAGTCATTGACTCTCTGGAAAGTTGTGCGGACGGCACGATGCACTTCTCCAACACTGGCTTGAAGAATTACCTGTAGAATAATCAAACAGGTACTCCCGATTGTTAATTTGACATTTTACATTCTGACAGTTTCACACAATTAACACGTACAGAATAATGAAAAAAAGGTTATTTTTCAGAAATTTTCATTATCTAGACTTTACCTGTAACTCCAACAAAATTGCATTGGTGGTGCTACATTTTGTTTTCCTGTTAAAAAAAGCTCCATTGTACCTGAGGACTTTAAATGGGTACCATCTCAATTTTAGATTATATTTAGCTCTACGTGGATTGAAGGCACTTATCATAAATGGCTTTGGATAAGAGAGCACAACAAATCCATGCAATCTGACTATTGTGACAGCCAAACTTGGGACCTCCTAGTTTCACTGGAAGGCCCTGCAGCTAGTTTCTGTAAATGAAATAGAGGCTCACATATCAGGTCTTAACAGCCAGCGCTTGTCCAGCTGACATGCCCATATATCCTGGAACAGATAAACATCTATAGTATATGACTTGAGCTGAAGTGTGGCCCCGCATCAGTACTCTGATAAAGCATCTTATTCACTGATGGTTATCTTAGGAGTACCTGCCACAGTAAAAGCCCCATCTTTCATGTCATACACCTGGCACTGAATCAGCATGTTTGTAAAGCGTAGGAAGGAGCACCGCCTCGTTCATGACATATGCTTTATCATATATGCCTACATGCTCAGGTCACAGTCAAGGACAAGTGAGGTGGTTTATGGGACCTCTACGTGTGTGTGATCATGCATTTTTAAAAGCTGTGTGAGGCCACTTCCTATACTTGGAGAAACTTGGCTGATTTTGAATTCTTGGTTTCGACATCAAGGCAAATGTTGCAAGAGAATATATAATATTTTTTAAAGGAGGAGATTGATTGTAAAATCGATTCTGAGGTCTCCTCCTGCATCATTAAAGCTGAACCCCTACTTGATGCTCGTCAAGAGGCCGGACTCCAACATAGTTCCTCAGAACTATCAAATGCAGACAAACAGAAATTCAGTTAAAGCTGCAAGTTGTCACCTTTGCTGTATTTCTGCAATATATTCCTCCTAAATATTTGATCAATTTTGAACAAAATTGTTCTTTTTGCTTACTGCTTGTAAGACATGAGAAGAAGCCTGGTTAAAGAAAGTCATTACAACAACATTACAATGAGGGACGTTAATGAGTTAACATGTTATACAGGCTGCTACTGTAGTCTCTGGGGCTGAAGATGATCAAAACGTAATGATACTGGCTTCCCTTTGTCATTGCTCATCCCTGGATTTCATATCCACACACTCAGCAATGAGTTTTACTCTGCTCCCGCCTCACTGGCTGCCCTAAAACCTGAGGGGGATTTGGTTCTGACCGAGTACTGCAGATTTTGCTTTTCAAAAACATTCAGTCTCCAAAAGCCTTGAGTAGCCCCCCAGGCCCCTCCACCTCTTCCTAAGCACAAGACATTCAAATAAGATGGTATTCCTCAAACGCTCCAGCGCATTTATGTTATGTAAGAAAATCACAAAATCTTGCAAGGCATTTTAATATAACCCTGCACAGTGCATGGTATAGGGCTGCAACTTTGTTTATGTACTGTCAAAATTACTTATCTTGTATTAACTGCTTAACTTATATCAAGCAGCGGTCTAAATGCTGTTTTCAGATTTGCCTGCAAACAATGCTGGTAATTGATGTTGACTGAGTACATGTATGTCAAATACTATAACACAATTAGTCACCTTCAAATCAAACAGCAAACACTCGTTGTAGCTGCCCCCAGGAAGAGAAAAGCATCAGTCCTGATATTAAAATACTGCATGCAATGCTCCAGTGCCACTTCAGGGCACTTTGAAATACAAAGTGTTATTCATATTAAAACAGAAACTGGCAGATGACCAAAATAAAGAGAACAAAACCAAAGCTAACTTGTTGCAGGTTCACAGTTAAAATATGGAGTTGAATTTACCAGCCTGTTGGGATTTATACTGATATTATTCAGGCTTAAACATACATTTGGCAAAGTTAATAGAGACATAAAAAGCAGAAATACATCGGAAATACTGTGTCCTTTTGTGTTAGCACAGAGAAAAACAATATCCCTCAGTAAAATGGCTTTTTGGCACGTAGAGGCAGACTGGACTGACAGTCGGAAAGGCCATGTCTCTCTCTGCCCGGCAGAGATTCCTCCATTTGTCTTCTCTAATGAATTGACAATCACACTCCCTCTTGATGTTTACATAGAGATATCGAGCCATCCCAAAATTTGGCTGCTTAAAAATGCCACACACACTGAACTGAACACGCTACCAAACATACGCATGTACACACGCATCACATGTGCACAGATTAACATGCACAAACACACACACACACACACACACACATAAATGATCTGCTGAAGCGAAACGGTGCTTGTGCAAGTGACAGGCTGCTGCTGAACAGGTCAATTACTTTCAGTCCAAATGATAATGACATTATCAGACCATTTATTTGTCGTGTGATCCATTTGGCCTCCAATCCATTATGTGGTTTCCCTAGAATTGCATTTTTGAGTGATTCATGCCCTGCTCTCTAATTATTCATTACTCCTGAATGACTCTGGAAAGAGGGGAAATGAATAATATGGAAAACAAAAAACAAAAACTGTTTGCCTCAGTTGAACCAGCCGCCAAAAAACAGGAGAAACGTTATGCAAAGCTGGTGCCAGCACGCAGTTTCAAATTATATGAGGAGGAAATTGTTTTGTCTGTGATGAAAACCATCTTTTCATATAATTTTCTGCTTCATTTAAGACTATAACCTCAGACAGAAGTTTAAAAACAACTGGGGGAAAAATCTCTTGCTCGTACACCTACACGCTATAAAGAAAAGGCTCAAAACTGAAGCCCAGACAAATGCATACATGGATGTGTCAATCTACTTGGCCATGCAGATTGTAAATTGTCAGTAAACTGTTAAAACCCACACACAGGTTGTCTTGTGACTACTTTTTGTTGCCAGAACACAGTGGCACTTTCACATACTAAGCAATCCCTAATTACTGTTAAAAAAACAAGAAAGAAAATCTTTAAATATTACTTTGAAGTCTAAAAGCTACAACACAAAAAAGTATTATATGTGGAACAATCTGACAAATGACTAGACTACATTTAACAAATACACAACCAATGATTAACTATTAACAATTTAAAAGCACTGGTGTTCAAACCAAGAGCAGTAAAAAAAAAAAATCCTTAATGCATTCAAACGACTTTCTGAATATAAAATGAGTCAATTCACCTCAAAGATCCTGAGGAAAAATTATACATTTCAGAGTATCATCCCTCTGCAATTCCCACAATGAGCCCACACAGAACATCCCCCAAACAGCAACGAGTGAACACAGCACCTCACACGATTATAATGGGATCCTTCCCATGGGGCACAATGCACAACAATAAACATGTTTGCGTCTATTACAGAGATTACAATGGGATCCCTCGGTGGCTTTACCCATGGCTCTGTGCTCCACAGTTGCAGAGGCGAACACAGACATATAAACACCGGCCCCATAAAAACAGCATCATGCCTCTCCCATGGGCACCAGCTATACTCCTTTCCCTCCCCTCCCCCTCCTCGACCCTCTCTTAATCCGCCCCTTTCTACACTCGCCTCACCCAGTCCCCCGAGGTGGATTAAATACAACCACACCTGTGATCATTTCTCATTTATGAAGCCTCCAACACCAGAGGTCCAAAGGGACGCCCAGGACAAGCCAACAACACTGCAGCTGTGAATATCTGTTTTGCTGGCTCAGTAAATGGTCTAAAACATACAGAGATTAGATGTTGCCACATAAATAGTTAGCACATGAGCAAGGACGCAGGTACAAAACAGAGCTCAATTAGTCATGAGGTGCTGGCCTCCTTGCTTGGTAAACCTTCTTAAATGGCTTATATAGATAATATTCTCACAGCAAGATAATCACTCATCACACTTCACAAATACATTCAGGGCAGAAATCGGTGTTGTGTGGTTTACAAATAAGACAATAATAAAGAGGGGCTATTTTTTTTTCTACCTTAAAAGGTGCACCGGGCACCATTTTATGCATATTAATCACTTAAAAATGAGTCTGTGATAGCCATGGACTCCCTGAAACTTAGTTAGCAGCTTCATTAGATACATCAATGAAGCAGAGGAAGTGACAAACGCACCCAGTCTGCGGAGGGAATTTTACTTGTCACTGTCATCCCAATTGACCCACATGACCATAAACTGTCTAATTTACTGTCTACATAATACATGAATACATGTTTACAATATTTATTTATCAAGTGATAATAAAGCACGATAAAACCAAAATATTTTATTGTAGTAGTGATTTAGTGAACAAACGTCAGCTCATTGCTGATCGGTCAGCTGAAACGACTGACCGCTGCGTTCAGTGCACTGCCTGTAGGTAACGGATGGACTCACTGACGGTATCTCATAGGTTTAAAGATTTAACTAATGATGATCGAAGAACAACTGTATTAAACATTTTCTCTAAGGATGATGCTCGCAAACACACTTACCTGAAGCGTCGGGTGCGTTCTGTCCATATCCCCCCATGTTAGCACCCACACCTGGTCATGTGATTTGTCATAGAGCATCTTTACTGGAAAAGGGTCCGTTGCTACTGCCTAGAAGAGGAAGAGAGACAGAGAAAGATGAATTATTTTCTCACTGCTGTACATGTTAAACAACACAAACATGTCAATTACTTTCAAATCTAACAAGTAACAGTCATTAACATATCAAAGGAAAATTTGCAAGAACAAAACAAACCACAAGACAGAAAAAAACAAAAACCATCCATGCTGGTGAATAATAAACATGAAAGATGAGATTCATTCATTTTGCTGATCAACTGGGAGAATCCTCTCATCAACAGACAGCAGAACGATTATTTGTAGATTATTGCAGTAGCAGGTCTCAGCAGATGTGCTGGCCAATAAACAGCAGAGCTTTTCTCCTGACAGATAATATACTTCAGAGGAGATTTATCCTTCATCTTGTTTATTCAATGCGCAGCTCTAAGAAATTGACGGGGCATATTTTTCACCTAGAAAGTGTCCCACTTTTGGTCCCAATACCTTCACACTCAACAATGTTTATATAAACAAACAAATTAGCAGTATCAACTAACTATTGACTACCCTTTTTCTGTTTTTTTCCTCCATGTTTGTCTGCCTCAAAATATCAATATCATAATGTCACTTCTGATATAATACAAAACCTTGGCAGGTGGGAGGCCGGGGTTTGAATTCTGTTTGGACCAGCCTATCAGCACGAGCCCTTCAGCAAGATCTCAAATGCTTTACTGTACAAGATACAAAAGGGAGGACGGATGGATATGCAGACACCGACAGCAGACAGGTATACTTTATCTCCAAATACTCCTACTCCAAATATCAAGTATGCTCAAATGTAACCTGTTATTACACCAGAAAAGTGATGGTGTACCTGAACATTGTATTTTGCCAGAAAGGCAAGAGTGTGATGGAAAAGATTACAGCAATTTTACAGTGTCACTGCTAGAGAGGTTCTTCCGAGGACATCTGAACACATCAGATGAATGAGCAGAAGACACAATGAAAGGGGAAGGGGATGATGAGAACAGACAGACAGGTAAACCAGGGAAAGAGGGGAAAGAGAGAAAGAGATGGAGGTTATGGGGCTCATTCAACCTCAGGTCGGCTGCAATGTCAACAACAAGGAATAACACAATCCATTATACTGCTTCTGGCCCAGTGGACAGGGAGCTGCTGACACCCTCACCAGTGGAGCGAAACCACAAGCTCTGTGTTGTGTAATGGGAGGTCCAGGCCTCTGCTCTCCGCTGGTCAGTCAACTCAGCATGTGTGTATGTACAGTATGTGGCGGTTGTGGACTTGCCTTTGGCATGTTTAGCTTCCTGCGTGTTGGGAGCAGAAGGTAAAGCTGAGCCAGTAAAGTTGGGCCATTCAGAGGACTGTGAGGAAATGAACCGACTGGTGTCGACCTCTAACACTGCAGTTTACTGTAAGTGTTCAGCCAAAGTCTGAATAAAGGAGCTACTCGATCAAATGTTACGCACGTGGCACAGCATGAGTAACACTTTGAGTTTATAAAGGTTTTTCCATTTCCTCTTTGTCCTGTAGAGAATCGTTGTGTGTTTGCTTGTTTCTGGCAAAAAAAAAAAGAAATGAGCAGTTAAAGCCAAAGTTAGCTTTTGGTTTGATAACAGACTCAGATCTGATTTTTCTTTCTGTCTACCTTCGGTTTGGGAAAATGCCCAGAGACTCACTGAGTACTTAAAAAAATATATTGTTATATTTCCTTCCCCACTGAATTTGTTAAAGATTAATACAAAAATAGAGGTATCAAAAGCTTCTGTATTGATCCAAATATCATTTGTCATGAGAAGAAACTGGCACAGTTTCACACCTTTTGACTGCGTTTCTGTAGTTTAAGACTGCTATTGTTTCTCATTTTATATGCCTGCTCTGCCCCCAGAATCAGTAATGGCCCATGCAACGTGATTACCGTAGCAGCAGCAGGGGGGCACTTGAGGTAATTAGCATTTTAATTCTTCGATGCAGAAATTGTGTGAAGGAGAAACCATGATGTGGCATCTATGACTGAGGTAGAAGCCAGAAAAGCCTCTCAGGTCCCCATGTACTGTTCAGTCCTGGTCCTGGATGTCTCATGTTGCAAGAGGTACAAATACTAAATCATTTGTGATGGTGAAATGTATGAATTTGCTTAAAAAAAATTTAAGGGAATTTAGGGATGGAAGATATCGTTGTGTATGAGTTTAATGTGTTTGTTGTAGAATGTGTCAGCAATTTCTAGAAAATATTCAATATAGTACAGCTGACAGATGTAAGATTGACAGTTTTTAGCCTCAAAAGCAGAAAAAAATTTAAACTAAGAAAAAAATTGAGGTGACTGGTGTTGAAGTATTCAATCAATAGTTTGCAAAGGTGATTTCAAAAAGATCCAGAGCAGAAAATCCACAGTACCAGGCAAAGTCCATGTCCAAACAGAAATAAAAATGAAACCAGAGTACCTCTGACTCCATTAATCAGTCGGCATTCTTTAAACTGCTCAGAGGAAGGAACAAGTATAACCGAACACCAGCTGACAACTGCAGCTCAAAACAATGCACCATAATAAGTTAACATGAATACACAATAAGAGTTGCCATCTGGATTTCTTTGTAACTGAGCTCTTTATTTTCAAATACAGTCAGAGATACACAGGTTGACAGATCAGAGTCAAGGTTCGATCCCGTTTTGGTGAAAGACAACATGGGTGTTGGATATCCTTGGGTGAAAAATCATGAAAACCTGTAAGCCTTTATTGATGCCCTTTTCTCAACATTTTACGCAGCCCTCACCTAGTGTTAGGGACCATGACGAGGATAACACTTTAGTCATTGTCACAGACCAATTTTGTGTTTCAGGAAAAATGAGAGAGTTCCCTAAAGTCTGCCTTGCTGCTTCATCATGCTCGATTACACATCGGTAATACACTTTTTGTGTTCAGTCTCCTCTTTGAGGACTAAAATGCTGCTTTCTGACTTTAGCAATAAGAAATTAAAACCATTATTTTGTTTCTCCATTCCTTCTGTTGATTAATAGTAAAATCATTGTATCTTGTCTTAAAACCCTCGATTTGAACTATGCTATCAATGTGCATTGTAAGAGAGAAAAAAAAGGCCTTGCGATAGCAAAGACAGACAGAGAAGAGAAAAAAAGCGGGATGGTACATTAACCTCTTGCACCCAGAGGCCAAGGAGGGTCTTTAGGAAAGCAAGATGGGGGTAGCCCGTAGAAGGATATGGCAGGCGAAGAAAAGAAAGCAATTTTAAAGTGTCGAAATACGAAAATAGAGAAAAAGAGGCCGTTGTTGGCATACAGTTCAGGTCACCACAGCTCTGTGAGCATATTCTCTTCCAGAATACAAAATCAAATCTATGACAGTGAGGGGTAACAAATGCAAAAGATAAAAATAAAATAATGAATGATTAGATATTTTAAGATATAAGTTTTCTGTCAGATTTACAGTTAATTTACAGGTTTATATTAACATTTCTGTAACCTGCTTTCTACTACTTCCCTTCTCCTTGAGTTAGAGCTATTTCCTCTCATCCTCTATCACTGTATAAATGATGCCGGCCCTGTGAAGAACCCCTGAGGGATTCAGTCTCTAAACAGCCGTTACAGGCAAGATGAATGGCAAGGCAGCCAACACCCACCTGGGTACCATATTGTTTCAAGCACTTGAGGTGTATTTGATTTATTTTACCTTGCATGTGGTCTTCTTACTTTAGTGGAAGTTCCGTAGTGTGTGCACCTCACACTGGCGATGCTGCTTGACAAGTAGTCAACATTGGCTACATGGAGCTTTATTGACTTCTTAAGAGTGCAACTTTTCTCTTCACTAAACAAATTGAGTACAGTTAAGTACTACAAGAAGTAAACTGTCAAACCAAAATTTGGTTCTAACCCTGCTTGGATTTTGTTAAACAGCCTGAAACCTACATCATCTTCCAAACTTTTTAAAAAAATCAGTTCAAAGTCAAAGCTTGACAGCGCTGTGGTGGCTGGCTATGGCTGTTTTAGACTGGATGACATCTCTTTATGGATTAGATTCATATCGCGCTTCCATCCAAAGTGCTTTGCTCATCTTTCGTGCACATTCATTCACTGACGACAGACAGCTCAATGCAAAGTGCTGGTGTGACCATTGGGAGAAAATTGGGATACTGAAACAAGGGTGTGAGATAAAACCACCACCCCGTGCCTCCCTCTGTAAAGTTAAATCTGCAGGGTGTAAACAGCAGCAGCTGGGCAGTTTGTCCAGAGAAAACGCCTCTTAACGCCTCTTCTACTTGTGTAAAAAGATTTCCCACACATACCAGGTTGTCTTCAGAATGTTAAAATGTCAACCACTAACTTTGGTTGGCGTCACAGATGTTCTTGGTGTGTTGTGACAGGCCTGATACCTGCTGCACCCACCTGCACCACCTTCTGCGCCTGAATATCGACGATCAGCAGTCGGCTCAGGAGGGGCTGGGCCACGTAGATGTACTTATCCCTGATGTTGACTGCTGAGGACCACATGCAGCGCTGAGGTGACACCCCCTCACCTTTAGGGCACATCTCCTCCTGGGAGGAACCACCAGAGAACAGAGGGGATGATGGGAGGAGGTGAAGAGCAGAGAGAGGAGAGAAAGGTTGGCAGGATTTGCTGGAGTGCCACAGATTAGCAGTATGGTAGTTCCCATATATCATCCATCATCAGTGATTAGGTCTGGGCAAAAATTCAAAAATCGTGGGTTATCTACCGCACTGGAATAAAATCAAGATAATATGATCACATCATGGAATTCATTAATTATTCAAACCAACCATGGTGTCCCGTTTGATTAAATCGTCACTGAGGGAGCACAGATCACTGCACTGAAAAATTCATCATGGTGCATATCTGTGACATAATGGTATTGGAGCCACAATTACAAATAATTTTAATGAATAATTAATCTGTGAACTGTTTAAATTAACAATTAGTTTTACTTGTGTTGTTGAACCTTCAATTCAAATGTTGAATAACAAAGCAGAAGGATAGCATGTGCTGTATTTTGAGGAGTTAAAGCCAGTAAATGTGTTAAATGGGATAAATGGCACAAAATAATTCATCCCAATTGTTGATTTTTGTGAATCATCAAATTTCATTGTTAAATCCTGCACTCATTGTGGTAGTCTTGCAAGGGCGAGGCAAGACAAAGGAAGTTAATCTGTATAGCACCTTTCAATACAACATTCCTGATATTGGAGAATGAAAAGCATTACAATTAAAGGAAAGTGCCACAATATACATATATATATAAAAAAAGAAAAAATAACCGACAAAAACCTGATATAATAATAAAAATTAACAAGGGGAATAATAGTTATGGCACAGCCAAATGGCAGTGCAAGATATGAATAAACAGTCTCAAATTAATTTTAAGAAAAAAAAAAAAAGCCTTCACCCTTGAATTCAAGAAACCATTAATAATATAACCATGTTGCACAGTCCTACAAAAGAAGAATACTGATGTCTTTACAAATGCATTTTTAAATCCAAAAATATTTTCATACTAAAATTAAATGTAGCCATTATAAAGGATTTTTTTTTTTTGTATTCGTTTGAAGCAAACAACAATGAGCTCATACTGCATTTCTGACTTGGGTAAGGAATCACCTATACCGGCCCGGCAGCCAGCTGTCTTTGCTGACTAGACATTTGTGCACACACTCCTGCACACATTTTACTTACACTAATGCACATACACCCACACACCTACTAAGACTGTGTTTCAAGGGCTTCTACCTCCTCTCCATCTCAACATAGTGGTGAAACTGCTGTTTACAGCAGGAACTGGCTAACACATGGCTTATTGAGTTTGTATTGATCTCTAATACAATTATAGACTCCTGTAAAACCCAAATCCCTCTGAGGAACAAGCAACTTTTAGCATCTAAAGCCCATAGCCCTGGGAGGGAGATGTTCTCCAGTGGATTAAAAACCTTGGGATGTGTAGTGTATACAGTTTTTTGATGTGAACTGGGGACTAATGGACATAAGTAATCCCATTATTATTGGTAAGAAGAGGAATCATTATGTTACTTGGGAAGGTGAAGCCTTTGCGTTTTAGCTGCGATTTTGTTGCACACTAAAAACACCAATGAAAAATTTGTCCAAACAGAAACATCGTATGTGTAAATGACTATTTACTTTTCAAAAACACAACACGCAGTGCGGCTGGTCCAGATTATAACCTGAGTTGTGGTATTACAACTGAATTCGGATCCATTACTTACTGGTGTACATGATGTGTTGAGTACATTCAATGTGAAAACATAAAGCGTGGCTTTCAATAAATCAAAATTTCATAAAGAAAAATGTGGCACAAACTACACTCACATAGGTGGCAACAATCCTCTCTGTCCACTTCATGTGTCTCCGTATCTCACATTCACCAGGCTGAAGAACTGTGATGCCCTCCTCAGAAAACACATAGAACATGTTCCCAACACTCAACCCTGGAAGACAGAGCAGGAGGACAGCTTGGATAAAAATGACATTAAAAAGCAAAAAATAGAAATTATTTCTGATAAAAAATAAATAAATAAATAAATCCCCCCCTTATCTGACATTAGTGATGGACATTTCAATTTCCCTGCTAGAGGAGACGGCCACACTTCTGTTAGCTCGTGAGTGGGGATGGGCAGTTTGTGGCTGCCAGCTATTTTGACAATGTCTACAAAGGATCTTGTCAGCAACATGTCCACAACGTACTGGAGTAAGAGGCATCAAATTAAAGGCCCGGTCTCTATGAGCAGGCATTTCACAGCTTGTCTCCTCGGTGTAAACAGATGCTGATAATTTACCAGGGATCACAGTCTTACGCGCAGGTATTTGGATGAGCAACAAACTCTCCCTGCTTTCAGGAAAACATCACACGAAGGGAGATTAAAGCCGAAGCGCGTATGCGAGCCCACGGCATTCATCAACAGTTCGAAAATGCACTCATAGACAAAAACTGTAACGCAGATTGATTTGTCAAACTGTTAAGCTATTTTTGCAGTAAAACGTCATCAGATCAAGCGCAGTGTGCCACAGAATGAACTTCCCAACAGGGTCAGGAAAAAAAAGAAAAGCATGGAAAATGCTGAGACAGACACAACATGAGCACTTGATCATACACAAAAAACATGGAATAATCATTAATGCTCACAAATAATCATATAAATATCAATCAAATAAAAAACAAATAAAGTTTACACTGTCTCTTAAACCACGCTGGCTCAGTTTGTTTCTGTGGTAAACCTGATCAATTAACATGTCTGTTAACCAAAAGGTTGTTTTCCTGTAACTACGGTGCTGGCCGTGTGGTATCATTTACAAAATACCTACAATTTCTGCTTGTGTTTTAAAAGAAAAGCGATTAGCAACTAAGGCAAAAGGATGGAAAACCTTCGGCAGGGCTGGGGGGGTAGCTAAACTTTAAGGCAAATCTTTCTGAAGAGAAATAAGCTTTGTGATTCTTCCCGATAATACATAAAAATACTGAAATCCCGCTGCAGTCCCCGAACAGCTCCAAAATATGTTTGCAGTGTTTCCTTATCCACAAAAATTCAAATGCTCTGTGATGACCTGAGATCTGTGATGCATTACCTTCTTCTCGCCACAGAATGTTTGCCACTGCAGAACCAGCCACCGCACATTGGAAAAGAAAAAGGGAGGAGGGGGAAGAGAGAGAAAAACATGAATTTACCTTAAGAAAACAGACAGAGCTTCCAGGGAACAGAGATGGTGACTTATCTTGTCCCATGTCAAAACAAATTATATCTGACAGTTACACAAGCTTTCTCACTGCTGTTGACACGGCCATATTTCCCTCTAAATCAAAAGTTTAAGGGGGAAATATGACTTGTCTTGAGAGCTGTCATTGATTATTCTGTTTAATTTCAACTGGCCCATTAAATTCTGTCTAGAGAGCAACACTGAACTTGGCACAATGATGCAACATAATGAAAGAGCAAATACCCAAAAAACAGAAAACGTGTGATGTGATTAAAAATTAGTTTTTCCTGCATAATTCAAAGTGATGGCTCTTAACAGTCAGAACAGACACAACGGAAATAGCATCTCCTTCCTCAAGACTGTCCTGCTAAATAGTTTTTTGACCGCATGTCATAGATGAAAATATTTCTAATCCATATTTAGAGTTGTGCATTGAAGAATGCTCTTTCCTCTGAGCATCTCATAGAAGTGTTAAAACTTAGCGAGAGGAGCAAAAAACTTCTGACACACAGTTCTCTTCTTATGGGGATGTCAGGAGGAGTTCCAGATGCTGCGCCTGTTTTCCTACATTTCAACATCACACAAGATGAAACAAGCAAATGTCACGACTGATGCTCACTTTTGTTCCTGACATTTGACATCTGTCAGCCAATGGCATTATCAGGCTGATATTGTGTAGTTTGATCTTGTAGAGAAGTTGCCAGGCTGTTGGTGCAGTCAGTGAACACGTTCCACCCGCTTCAGTCAACGTGCCGCCTCAATGTTGCTGTTTTTCAGCCATTTGAAGGCATGAGGGCCACTTAACAGCCAGTCATTCCATGTGGAGCACTTAATAATGTCAGAAATACATGATGGACAGCTATTACTAATCCCAGTGACATGTGAGCGATGATTTCAGTTTAGGACGAACATAATCAGCTTTGCTTTTTTTTTTTTTTTTTTTTTTAGAAACATGCATTTACCTTTTTTCCCTACACGCTGTTTGTAATTATGTTATCTTGGATAGCTGCCATTAGCATTAATGCCTTTACAGTTCATTAGAAACTCTCTTTTTTTGGGGGGGCGGGCATACTCGGGGCTTGGGATTATACTTGTACTTTACAGAGATATGGTTTAGCTGGTGTTAAGAAGTTATTATTTTGAATTTTTATCCTCCATAGGAAAATGTGAACGTTAACAGTGTATGTCTTACGGGTTTTCTTGGCTGAGTCCTCAACAAACAGAGAAGAGATATCCTCGTCCACTCCCACTTCATTCTTGGCAATGCATGTGTAGGCTCCAGTGTCCTCGTACCGGACGCTGCCAATGAAGAGCTCACTGCCATTTGCTGCAAAAGGAGACAAGGGTTACAATAACAGATTATTGTTGCTGGTTTATTAGAAATATTTATGGAGCACAATGCTCTTAGGAAGACAAAGTCAAAGTCCTTTCCTTCGAGATACAAAGCTAATTCAGTAATCAGGTTCAGTGTTGGATCCCTGATGTAAACTCAGCATCTCCTCGTGCTGTAAGGCTCCATTGTTTGCCTCAACCTGCAGCAGTGACAGATGTACAGTAGGTGCCAGGTACAAAAGTCATCATCTCTCTGATGAAGGGAGACTCTGATGTTTGCCGTAGTGGCCTCTGTGATGTACAGCTGCACTCTGATCCTTACCACACTGTGTGAAGCACTACAAACATCACAACATACATTGCAGACTGTAGTGGGAATAAATGATGTGTGTCAAAGAGCTACTCTTACAGCCCTTTGTTCTGTAAGAACATTAAAGGCAGCATCAAATTTCATTCCTGTGAGTACATCTCTCATAAGATCAATACCAGCGACACCTCCGTCTGACACTCCAACTCTCCTTCCATCTCTCTCCCCTCAAACTTCCTCGCTTTTTCTTTTCTACCTGTTACAACTTAAAGCTCGCATACTGTAAGTGTTCATCTTCCTGCCGACTCACAAATCTGTCAGATAGGAAGAAAGGACATGCCTATTTTTGCACTTAAAATTATCTCTGCCGTCTTATTTAAGGCCTAGTGGGTTGTAAAATAACAAGACATTACAGAAGTTGACGCAAAGCTTTTGACATTAGTGAAATGTCTTTTGGATTCTGGTAATAATTCTCTTTTATCAGGAGAAAAATGTGTAATGCTTTGAAGAGTGCCTTGAAGCAGATCTTCATAGAATGAGACACCACTTTAATTACTTCTAATTCATAATTATGTTCAGATCAATTCTTATTGGAAACCATTGAATGCGCTGCTCATCAAATTTGTCTTTATGTCCTTATTTTCAGGCTTGTGGCAGCTCATAATGACAGAGGTTGGAATAGTTTTGTCTTAAATAAAGCTGTAATCATTATTTCAATATTAACAGTGGACCACATGAAAGCTTTTTTTTTGTGGAGAGGATCGTGGCGACAAGCCCACAGATAATTAAAACCTGACTTTGCAGTTCCTTTTAGCTCTGGAAGGTTTATAGCATCTTTCAGCTCACTGTTTTAGGTTTCTGGCCTGCAACTTTAATGAATTGGAGCTCTCTCACCACTCTCCTCTCAGTGTTGTTTTGGCTGCAGCAGGCGGTGAAAAAGCTCTAGAAACCCATCGTACTTGATAAGCACCAAAGCACCAGCTGACAAGACAAATTTAGTCTTTTAGGTACTTCTGCCGGTCGGTGTAGAACAAAATAGAACTGAAGAAATCATGGACACTGGATGTATTGATGGCCTGAAACACGGCTGAAAATGAATGCGAAGGCCGCTCGGTAACGTGTGATGATAGTTCTGCATTGTTTCTGCATGTTTGCAGTTGGAATAGCCAAAGCAGTTCTGCTTGGATGAGTTCTTTATTACATCATCCAATTTATCATTCAATTTGATTCCTTGCTAAGTGGAAATAAAGCGGGAGTTACGATTGCCAACGTCAATCGTAACCTCAACGTG
The DNA here is from genome assembly GCF_900963305.1 of Echeneis naucrates. Taxonomy (NCBI): domain Eukaryota; kingdom Metazoa; phylum Chordata; class Actinopteri; order Carangiformes; family Echeneidae; genus Echeneis; species Echeneis naucrates. The sequence goes on from NC_042524.1 coordinate 9,041,437, forward strand.
TGAAAACAGAGAAGGTGATCAGAGAGGAATGAGGTTGGAAAAAAGAAAAGAATCAAAGAGTGACGAACACAATAAATCCCAGGCTGTCGGTCCCATTTAAGGACACCTCTGATGAACTGAGCTTTCATCAGACCTGAAGGGCTCTGCTGGCAAGCAGCTATGAAAACAATGCTAGATTTTCCTATAACCGTTGGTATTTCTGAATGTAATGATCCAGTGTAATATACATTGTGCACCTTATTTTCTCTGCGGTCTGGAAGACTGTGTTCAGAGGGTGCATGTTGAAGATCCTAAGTAAATTTGTGCCCACCTGTTAAGTGCTTACATGGGACGCACTTTGGTTTGCGACCTTTTGTTCCCCTTCATTAACAAGGGATGTGATTTATTTATCTGGAAAAAAAAAGTGGCGAGACTTTCTCCCAAGTTGTATTAGTGTCATAAAAATTATCTATAATGTAAAAGTATCCTGGTAGTTGTGTTTGTTCCGACAGAGAGCAGCAGCCGGCTCAAGTGCGGATGCCTTCTGAACACGGTTTCATTCAAACAGCAGCACAAAGCTGTTTTCTGTCTTCACTGTTCTGCTGCTTACAACCACCACGCTACTAACCGTCAGCTGTCAGTATCTGGTTCTGATTTGACAGAACTCAGGCAAAAAATCAGGACAAAAGGAAAAACTTTGACAGTGTATTTGTTAGGCTGCTGACATATTACAGGAGGAAATGAAACGCTTGATCTCGGCTCGTCTGTGCTTTGATCTTTTGTTAAACCATAGTTACATTAAAATGATAATCTTCCCCATTTTCCTCCAGCCTACGCTACACCCTTTCCCTCTATTCTTTTCACTTTCCTTGATGTTTTTAGTAAAAAAAAAAAGAAAAAAAAAGCACAAATTATCACTGCAAACAGAGCTCCTGCCCATTGTCATTTTCCACGTTAGTTTGCAAATCTGAAAGCGTGGCCTCCGCAGTGTTTATGTGTTGGTGAACCTTGCAGAACCTCCCTCGTTTGAGTGTCTGAGGGTTGATAACAGGCTATTACCACAGGTAATGACCCACACATAGCCAATAAACTCTCCCTTAATGAGAACTGGGCCATATAAAGAAAAGTCATGCCTCCTCCTCTCTGATATTGAGTGTGTCTTTTAAAACACTGTTATAGCCCAGATAAGTCACCGCCATCTCCTGACATGCAGCGTATCTCCTTCTATTTTCACGCCTTTGATCACCCTTTTCATTCACTTCCTAAATAAGTATGTTTATTTTGTCTGAGGAGCAACATGAAGACAGCTGAAGAAGGTGATGCAATCTCAGTTTCATCACCTTCGTAAGAAATAAAACTAAATGGAAATCACTGCAGAATATTATTGCTGAGAGGCACCACTGACTTTTCAATTAAAAAGCAGTTAGTTTTAGCGAGCTCCTCCTTCATTTTCTAGCTCTGCTCTCATTGTCCACATGCACTGCCTTGATTTCCAAAGGTTTCTCTGACGTACCACATACTGCAGTATGTACTTTGCAATTCAAAAACAGTGCAGAATCTGCTGGAGCATGTAATGTGCTCGTAGCACATCCCAAAGTAATCTCAAAATAAACTCCTCACCTATAAGAGAAAGTTGTTTGGAGGATCGGGGCTGCAGGTCTATGCCGTTTTTCAGCCAGAGGAGTTTTGGATTTGGGATGCCGTCAGCGTGGCAGTGAAGGCTGGCAGAGACGCCTGGCTCCTGGGCCTGCGTCTCTGGATAGACCAGGATCACTGGAGGGACTGGACACACCAAACACAAACAATACCAAAGACACAAACAGGGAGGGAAGAGAGGGACTAGTGAAAACATAATTACACAATGTTTCATGGTAGACCATAATTCCTGCGGGAATACAGCACAAACATCCACTGAGCAGAGAGGAATTTGTCTTCCCCCAGTTTGGAATATATTCACACATAACAAGAATTCAGGAGCTCTGGGGGCTGCTTTCTTACATCCAAGTCCTGCATGAAATACATGCTGGACCTATCTGCCACTTACCAACTCCTCTGGGAAGGGAACTGCAAATGAACGTGGAGGAGTGTGGGGGGGTAGAAACATGAGGTAATAGTTTATATGAACAGGTAAACTGTTGTGTTCTGGTTAGGATGCAGGATCACGCTCGCAACTTCCCCGCTGCCAAAATTTGATGGCTGTTCTTTTCAGGATCTCAATCATTTCCTCCACCCAACTTAGAACTTTGCTCCTTATTCTAATGCAATATTCATTTTACATGTATTGTACGTTTGATCCTTTCCCTTCCCATATTATTATTATTTTTCGCCATGGTTTACTGATTCTGTATATCTACATCCACTCCACATATACCTATGAGCAAATAAAATAACCGCTGCCTCATCTTACAGTGACGATTGCACAGCAGCCACACATTACCTCCCTTCCTCCTCTTCGGTCGCTTTGTAATGTGATATGTCTCTTTCCATTCCACCTTATCTCACTTGAAATATTCAGAATCCCCAACACATCTGGCGATTGCACCCTTGTGATAACTTATCCTACAGGACCCTCCATGACTCCCTTTGCCTTTAGCTCAAGAGGCAGCAGCATTTCTTTTTCAATTAGCATCTCAAAAAAAAAAAAAAAATCACAGCCACTGTCAATCGTTCGAATGAATACATTCTCGCCTGTATTTACTGTCTGTCACCTTGGGACAAAAGTGGAAAAATTAGAGAGGGCACTATCTTTGATTTGTTGCCATAGGTGGGAGTGAGGCTTTCAAATTTCCTCCTGAGTAGATTTTCTTTGGAGAGATGCCCCTTATGCAGATTATTAATAGTGTATATGGAAGACACTGATTTGAAAAACTGTTTTGGCTCACGCTGATTTTGCCTACTGCATAAAATCAAGTTAAAAAATGCGTCCTGCACACTCAGTTAGTATTTAGTTCGACGTAATTAATGCAATCTTCAATAGTAAGACCCTTTGATGCACACTTCAAGGCAACAGCAGATACCTTTGAATGGAAAGTGTTTGAGAGGCTTCTTGTTAATCACTAAGGCATAACTTCATTATGAAGGAAACTTTGCTTAGTAGGCTGCAAGTGTATTAGGAAAACATTTGTGCGGGCTATATCGATAATTGATTAATTGATAGTCATTTTTCAAGCAGACATGCCAAGCTTTTGCTGGTTCAAGCGTTTCAAATGAAAGTTGACGCTTCGTCAGACGACAGTAAGCTTTTGAAGGACTGTCACACCTCAGCTCTAGGAAAATTTTAATTGATTTTTACACTCAATCATCTTATAAAATACCGGTTAGATGAATTGATAAAGGAAATAGCGCTTTGTTTAGGCCCAAGAAAAAAGAGAACAATGACAGATGCAAATAATTCAAGAAAAAATGGCCTCCTTTTAATGCTTAATCCTTTTTAATCTGAGGTCTTGCCAAATCCTACAAAACACACAAGTAAATATTGTATCTGTTACTAATTCTAAACCAGGATTTAGATTATTCAATTTGTTTGGTTTATTCATGCAGCGCATTAACACTGCAGACCATTTGGCAATTCCCTGCACATTGGCTTCACTAAATTAAAAGTAACCAACAGTCAATGTGTCCAAGCCAATTTATGTACAACAGCTGGAAATCTGGCTGTGGAGGAATCCATGGTTCATTCTGATTTTTAAGGAATATGCTTCTTCTTTTTTTTGCCCCCCCCCCCTTTCTTTTCTTGTCTCGGAAGCAACTTTGCCTAAAGAGTTGAAGCAACTCTTGCTCAAGATTTTGTCATTTATTTTGTGGTTTGCATGATTTGTGTCACTTGGCACGACGCGACATTGCTGCCTCACAGCAAAAAGGCTCTGTGTTCAGGCTTCCTGTTCCTGTTCCTAACCCTAACCCTAACCCTAACCCTGCCCTCAGCCTATTGCTCCAAAGTCAGCTGGGATTGGCCAGTGACCCTGAGAGATATATATCTATAATGAATGGATAACTAAACATAAATAGACCCAAAAACTAATAGAACTAAAATTACTGTGAAGCTGATCTTTACTGGCACAGTTACCAAAAATATGATGTGAATGCATAAGTAAATGGTTAAAATGCCCAGACGCAGTAAGCAGACTTTGACATGGCCAGTTGCATGATCACTTTGTTCTGTCTTGTCTCTTTTGATTTCCACCTGCCAAGAATCCATCAGAGTTTCTGGGTTTTCTCTGCAGTGAAAGACAAACAAACCCTTAGAGCCACCCCATCTGTGGGGGGAGGGGGGCATGATTTACCCCCAAGCCCTTCTGAAGAGCCTGGGAAGGCAGTGATTGACAAAATAGTACAGCTGAACGCTATCATAGGTTTCCCGACATTTCAGTCAAAGATAGATTTTCTCACTGGCTTCTGACACTGTTAACCTAAAGACCTCAGGTTTGGATTGAGGCTGACCCCTCACCTGTTCTTCAGAGAAACCGGGATGACCGGGTAGAAAAAGGAAATCTTAATGAGGAACTACAAAGTAACACATCCAAACTGATTACGTTCACATTTCACTCACAATTTAAAGAAGGAAATGAGCCATTACTGACCATTCACCTGCAGCACATGTGTCTGATAGAGGTCTTCATAGCCATAGGCGTGGCAGCTGTAGTTCCCCATGTGGATGGTTGTCACCTTGGTGATGTACAAGGAGCCATCATCCCCAAAGTCCTGTAACACAGGGAAGAGGTGGAAGTTGGGAATAAAGTAAGACTCCGAAACATTGGAGGTGGCAAAAGAGCATGATGAGGAAGGAAAAGGAGGGAAGGATGAAGAGCCAAGATGGGAGAAAGAGAGGAGGCGTAGGAAAGAGAGCAGTGCTGAAGAATGGGGCGCAGCAAAGAGCCACAGGGAGCGAGAGAAACAAAGCTAGCTCGATAGCTTGACAGAATACAAAAGGATGCTTGGCGAGGGCAGGGTGAGGAAAGAGGCACGAAACAGCAGGGAGTGATGGGAAAAGACAAGGGAGAAAAAGAGTGATGCGAAGAGGAAGAGAGACCATGAATCAACTGTTTCCCTGTTGAGCTGCAGCAGGCGTTGGGGAATTTGATCCTCCTCTCTCCCCTCATTGCGCCGCCTCAGCCTGATAAATGGCAAGGGTTAAAAATATAAAGCCCATTAGGTTGATGAATGGAGCTGGTTGTTTTGTTGGTGCAGCATGCAGCAGCCACCAGGGGTTTTTCAGCCACAGCTTAAGGTGGATTAAGGTATTAAACAGTTTGCTGTCCCACCAAGTGGCACAGCAGATGTCGTGATGCGGCTCCGTCAACACATGAAAACCACAAGCATCTGCTTTCTTTCTGAGAGCTTCCAGAAATGAATGCGACCTGACCGAGAGTCGCTTTGTGATTTGAAAAATGTGAAATGACTCACAGGGGGAGTTTAAAAGGCAGTTTTTAAATTTGAGAATTTAAAATGAAGGTGAGAGATACAACTATACCAGGGTAATTAAAACTGAATGGGCCATTTGGGTTAAAAAAACTATGACTGTAATATGTTTGACAGGTTTTGCCAGATATAGTTTACTTTAAAATCGTACGTATCTGTTGTTTTTCCTGCAGGTATTCAGTATTCGGTTGTCTCTTTAACAGCAGTGATCCAACTTGTCATTCAAGCTGCTCATGATTCCAACTTTAGTGTCAGATAAAAAATATATAAAAAGAAATAAGGATTTTTTTTTTTTTTTTTTTGATTGGCTATAAGCTCTGAGCCACACTGCAATCGAAAGAGATGTTTTTATTTCTTTCACTGTGTATATTTTTCCCTTCAGTAAAAGCATTAAAATGTCAGACTTGACATGTTGATTTACAGGAACTCACTCAGGTGTACATTTTATTATTCAAGTGTTTTCTCAAGTTTTGCTTTTCCAATGAAAAACTATGCTAATATCTAATTTAAGTTATTCAGCAATAATAATGATCACGCCCTTTTCACAATACACAGAATAGCACTAAAACAATAAAACTCACATATGTTTAAGACCTGCATTTATGCTGTTTTTACCAAGTGGTAGCAATGTGCATGCAAATAGAGCAGTTGGGTAAAGCCTGTTTTTTCATTGAATAAATGTAAATTATTCATTTCATTTCTGACTTAATCGCTACCTACCTCCTCTCAGACACTTTGGCAAATGTGTCGCCGTCACGACAGTGTTAGCCATTGTGGCAGACTGTATTGCTCTTTCTCCTGTCGCTGTTTGTGCTTCTGCGTTCGTGATTTTCGTTCCCCAGTAGTCAGACCTACTGAAACAGGACTGAACCCCTCCAACATAAACGATGCATTTACTTTTTCAGAGGCAGCTCTGCTCCAAACGTATAACACCTGAGATCAGGAGCAAAGTGGGCACAGCGGAAACGGGCAGAAAAAGAAAGACCAAAGAATAAAGGCTGGAAAGAGGCTGAGAGACGGCACATAAATGAGACTGATTGTAGCACAGGCTCAGGAAGTTTGGGAGCGCTCCGGTTCAGAAGTTATGTGTCAGAGTGCAGGGAGGATTTTGGCAGTGTTGAGAACTAAAACTAAACTAAAATTCACTAAACTAAACTAAACTTCAGAAGTGTTTACATTCAAAACTGTTTCACAGTCAAATCTTCCTCCTCCCAATCCCTCATTTCATTTCAGTTTTACTATTCGAAAAGATGGTACATGAATTTAGCACATGAATATAGATTTTATTGGAATGGGGTAAAAAAAAAAAAAAAATCTATTTCAAAGAGTATATTTGCTGACTTCAACCTCTCTAGTCAGTTTGTAGATCAAATGCCTCATCCTTAAGATAGTATGAATTAGAATTTTCTAAAGAACTGGCAAATTTGCATTTTTCTCAAATGAAACATTATGCCCTTCATGTGTACAGAATATAAATACAAACGTCCACTTTTTTGTGTGCAATTTCTGTAATTCATCTAAAAATGTTTGATTCCTTAATGGCTTATTTATCTTTGAGAACTTTAGTACAAGAGACAGCTGTCCACACGGGCCACATGAACCATCTGATAAATTCTTTTAAATATGCTGCTCTTCTTTTCTCTGCCTTTGACTTTAGGTGTCTGCCTCTCCATTTAGGGATTTCGCTTGTTTTTGCCTTTGACTTGACTCAGTGAAAAGGAAGTCAAACACATGGCTGAGGCACCGCTCTCCCTCCTCCACACCGATAACTGCGCTCTGTGGAAATTCATTATGCATGGTCCAGAGCCTGGGGGACCTCTGTTGCCATCACCTCTCTTCCAGTCTCCACCTTAACACTTGACATTGTTTATCAGCTCATCATCACAGCAGACCAACAAGGCCACTCATTAACATGCAATTAGTGAATTGCCATCCGGCGGTGGGCAAAGCAAGGCCGGTGCTCAGCTGTCACCTGTGCAGATGTGTCTGAACAGGAGCACAGCCACACACTTCATTAGGCACTAAACAAGCTTTACTTTACGATATTTTGGAGGCACTTTGATGTAGATATTGAGATGACATTGCTACCAAGCATTCTCGTGAAAATCTGTCCAACAGTTTGATCATGTCAGGCTTGCGTATCGTACAGGTTTGGTCAAGCTTCCTCTGCCCCCTTGTGGACAGACCTTTTTAACGCTTTTCACTTCTTTTTTCATAATTCATATCTGCATCAACGTAATGACTTTAATAGTATACCATATTATGTTGCCCTCACCATCAACTCCATCATCACTAACCACGATCAACACCCCAGCAGCACTCACGTTGATATCCTCCAGATCCAAGAAGTTCAATATGATGCCGTTCCTCTTCCAGATGATCGGTGGGCGCAGCGTTCCCTGGATAGCACAGGTGAGGACGGCGCTGAGGCCCACTGTGACAGTGGAGACACTTATGCGCTGATCCTCGGCCAGGGTCAGCTGGACCACCTCTGTTAGAACAAGACGAGGAAGGGAGAAGAGAGATGATAGTCAGAGGAAAAGCTTGGATCAGAAAAATTAGAATATGGAGTAAGCAAGAAGCAGCAGTGAAAATCACAAATCGGAACGGGTGTGCTGATGTAGTGGAACTGTAGCCAGGGTTAATCCATTTCTAAGCTTCCATCTCATTATTAGCGGACCGAGGAGGATAAACAGCTGTCCAGCAGTGAAGGATACCCAATATGAAGAAAGACCACGTGTCAAGAGGACACATAGCCAGCCAAATATCATTCTTCTCATTAAGGGAAATTTATGTTCATTGAAGTGGTCATCCAATTCAATTCACCTTTACGGCAAATTAAGAATTACTTTTCACTGGTTCCCTTTGGCGCCTTGAATAGTATCTGTCGCCAAGCTGCGCAGCGTAGCCAGATCTCGAGTCTGAGAACTTTCTGATCCACAAATCATTTTCTCATTGTCAGTTTAAACCTGCGTTGAGCCCGGTATTTTAATGAAACATTAAAGGGACTTTGCAGCAAAGTGTGCTACACAATATACTAAGCATGTAGGACGTATCCTCACGATCAAATCCGCTGTGTTAGCAGCATGAACATGTCGGAGGCAGTGAGATATCATTTGAATGTGGGGTTCAGGCACACCATCACTGACATGATGTGTGTCAGTGTGACCCTAGGGCACCATTGGCCAAGGCGGAGAATAGACTTCTAATAATTGAAAAATTATCTGACTCTTTAATAAAGGATTTTTTGATTACGTTTAGAAATGAATACTTTCACTGTAAGACATTGAAAAGATAACCCTCAGAACAAAACTGGGCAGGGCAGCACTGCTGTCAACAGACCAAATTAAACAGGAGCCGCTCCAACGATTCAAAAAGCTGTCTTATTTCCAGTTATTTCCACCAGCAGGCAACCATGACGTCAATCTGAACTTTCGAACTTTCTGCTGACATATTAGTTTCCTGTTTCAATATCTAGAAGAAAGGGCAGTCAATAAAAATGTCTACGTTTGTGAAAGATCAGTTGTGTAATTAATCTTGACACTATGAAATTAATCCTGATGACTTTCAAACTCAACCCACTGAGGTAAAGCTATTAAACCATGAAAAGAGAGGCATTTTATGTTATGAAAAATAGGCACCTAATGTGAGGAAGAAATTCTGTTAATTGCTTTTGATGAAGCCTGTACTAAAGAAAGTGGATCTAGCAGAGCAGGTTAAAATAAATCAAGTAATTTTCAAAGTTTTGACTTTTCTTGAACAGTTGCAATTTCTACAAACCAAAAATAAACTCCACTGTTCTCCCTTTAAGAAAAGGGGCAATACTGGTCAATTAATTCATTTAGAGAAAAAAATATATACTGCAATGATTTCATTATTTTGCCACTTATTGTGATTGTGGCTGTCATTATTGCTGATTATTATATTCACAGGAAAAACAGTACATGTATACATACATATACAGAAGCACCAAAAAGCTTACATGGCATTTTGTGACACATTTCACGTTTACCAGAAAATGCAGCTGCTGTGATTTGGATAGTGCACTTGCCCATATGCAATTCTCATAATATCTTATTTAATTATTCAGCCCAAGGCTCATTCATTAACTATTTTCCAGATTTGGAAATGTGTGTGCGTGTCCTAATGCTTCACAGCTCTGGCAGGGACAGAACCTCAAGTTGTTTGTTCTTTGCTTAGCTCCATTAATTAGCTAATTAGCCTATCTACTTTGTGTGTGTGTGCCACTGACATATTTCAGTTCTTGTACTTCGGAAAATGTTTTTTTTTTTTGTTGTTGTTGTTGTTTGTTTTTTTCCAGTTCATTCATTATTTTTGAGCAGTGGACTGTTTGGCAGACCATTAAAGTTTTGGTCAACCCTTCTCATATATGGAAGCTTTCGAATAGCAAAAATATCAACAGTAATGAGCCTGGGCCCTAAACTGGGATTGGATTGCTAATTATTTTTCATTTTTGGGGGGAAAGTTTGTGTCCTTACAAAAGGAGATTAAAGTTTGGCACTCCAGCCAGTACAATTGAAGACCTTCCCTTAAAATCAGCAAATATTGATTGAAATGATGAACTCTCAGGTCAATGTACACGTAAATAAGCGAGGATTCACTGCCAGGGTTCATAATATTAAAGAACCAATTTGAGTTTAAATCAAAAATGATCGGTGTTTAACTGGAGCACTAATAACGTCATCCAGGTTTACTTCATGCACAAAGGATTGTATTTGGTTTCATAGCAGCTCTATAACAATATGTTCAGATATCCTACCATGTTCTGCACCTTTCTTAGCGACCCAGACAAATTGCATATCCACAGGCAGTGGCTGCTCTGAACCGGTCGGCCGAGGAAGGTTGTCATGACATTATCTAGCTAATGGCTCTTACAGTTTTCTCCCTTCTCTCAAAATAGCACCAATGTGTAAGTTAATAATTGACTTTCTGGGGAACTCTGGAGCTCCGCTGATCGATCAGCCCTGCTAACTGAGCTATGGACCGACTGACAGGGCCAACTGGGAGGTTTCCTGCATCCAGCTCCAGAGGGACATTAAGTACAGCATGAGTAAAGAGAGGAAGGAAAGAGTGAAACAGAAAGGGGAGGGTGCAAGGCCAAGTAACAAGAAGACTAAGACAGAAATAAAGACCAAACACGAGGATACCTAAACAAAAGAAAAACACAGGCTGTGTGTGGGGAGAGAAACAATATGTAGCAGGTAAACAATGATGAGCGAGATAAAGAAACAAAGACTAACAGAGACGTAGTAAAAATATGTGCGAGTGTGAGACGAGAAGGGAGATAAATTAGATTCAGGACACGCAGCTTATCTCCCAGGGAATAACTAATGTGTTGCGCTGAAGACGGGGGCTCAGAGAGTTGTCTCTTTCCACTTTTATGAGACCAGCCCCTCGTGAGTTAGAGTAAGACATCAAGTTGCAGAGCAGAGGAGCAGAAGACCATGACTTTTTTAGAGGGTAAGACAGATAACATCCTCACTGAAGACTGGAAGAGGGAGAGTGAGAGATGGCACCGGGCAGAGAACGAGGAGGAGAAATAAAGAGACAGATGTAAAGAGGGTTATAGGTGCCAGAATGTGGATGTGAGAGTAGGACGCAAACTATGAAACGGACACCCAGATGGGCTAGATTCGTTGCTCTGGGGGTCAAAAATGTTGAAGAATGTGGTTTATTAAATTGCATAAAATGTTTCAGATATCTAACTTTAATAGAAGTGTTTCAACAGCCTTAAGATTACTGTCGTTTCAATTAATAGTCACTGAAATTTAGTTGAAACACTCAAGCCATCCAAAGGCCAACACATCTCTCAGCTGCTTGATGGCGTCAAAGCTTTGTCCACGAAAAATAACATAATATCTACCGATGAATGAAAATCAGGTGGGTTAATCTCTCCTCCCTACTGACACACCAATATTCAGGAGGAAACTGGAGTGATGACGAATTACCAGAAGATTCCTTTTTTTATGACATCTTTTTGTTTTTTGTGACATCTTAGAGATATTAGGGATCTTCTCAGATCTAACTTAAAGATTTTTTTGAAAATATTATGCAAATCAGGGCAGTTAAAGCAAATTTAATAATACTGTGAGACTCAAAATGGCATGAATGGATATTGTGCTCAGTGGTTGTCTAAAGTAATTGGTCAGTCTCGTTTCCTCATGAATCAAATGCAGTTGTTGAAAAAACACAGTTCTTTGAATAAATATGTTTAGATAACAAGCTTCAGAAAGCAAAAAAGCAGAAAGACGTAATTCACATTTTTAGTTTTAGACTCTAGTATTTTAAAATTTGCAAAAACAGTCTGAGAGAAATCATATTTCCATGTATCCATGAATAACTGATTAGTTTTCTCAGATCTGTGTCTAAGAAGTTAATGCATGTGTGAAAAAGTCAGCCTCATTATTAAATGTGGCACACGTGCCTTTAGCTCCGTATCTCTGTATCCGGAGGATCTCCTCATAGACTCATCCCACGGGGCAAAACAGCACTTTGCATGTCAGGAAACATTTTGTCCTCAGCTCTCCTAAAACAACACTATCTCTCCACAGACCTACCCTCTAGCTGATTTATGTGTTGTGCTCTCTGGTGACACCACCATCACCGAGGTCAGTGTCACTGACAGTGAAACAACACGTTTGGATTAATCACCATCACCAACCTCCTCTGACAGATTGAGGCAGACTGTGTGAAAGGAGAAGTTGTCCAATTTTATTTCTCTCTTGTGAAAATGTGTGTTTTTTTTTATGATATAAACCTGGGGAGAAACATGCTAATCTTAAAAAGTAATTTCTTAACATAACATGTTTCTCATTTAACAAACTTGCTCAATTGATTTATTGGATTGTCATCAAATTATTTCATGGAACTGAAGCTTGTGGCTTTTCCTTCACTTTTTTGTTGAAAATTAAAGGGCTGAATCTTAGAGTACGGAATCATTTTGGTGATTTTAGACAAACAGCAGTTGCTTCAGTAGAATACCGGTGACTGTAGTACCCACAGGCTTTGTGTGAATTAATTTCACAGTAATGATCTTTACTTCAACGCCTTTTTTTCTTGATCTGCAAGGTGTTTGAGCCCATCTGACGCCACTGCAGACACACACACGGAGAGTAACACACAAACACATGCTCCCTTGGTGATCCAAGTCAGGACTGCTTTGGGCTGGTGACAGTGAAACCCCCAGCTGCCCCAGAGTGCTCTCTCTCTCTCTCTCTCTCTCTCTCTCTCTCTCTCTCTCTCTCTCTCTCACTGAACACGGGCCGTGGTGAGGAGTCGTGTATCATCTCTGACATGTACATCCTCCTCTCATGTGTCATGAATACAAATCTATGCATGGCACGCTTGAGTATTGATATTTGACCCTTAATGAAAAGAATACCCTCATTCGGTTTCATTTGGTAAATTAAGATTGAGGCATTAATGATTAAGCTCATCACAAAGTGAAGAGCAGCTGCTACAGTAAGTAGGCCTGATTTGCCAGCATCACACTTCCTACATGTTTCTCTGCAGAGCTGCCAAGTTTCTTAGCAGAGTCTTGCAGGATTCCAAGCAACCTCATGCTGCCCCCTCTCCGGCCGCACAAAAAAACTGCTTGTGTTTTTTTTTTTTTAAAATAGGAAATAAAATGGATTTTCTCATTGATTGTTGCTATGCAACCACCAAAAGGTCATGACAAGAGGCAATCTCAGACTACCAGGCAATGGAGCACAATATGTGTCAGGCTCTGGATAAACACAGGTTCGTCATCCCGATCACAGGGACACATGCTGGCACCTATTATCACTTGTTCATGTGTTGCAACATTTGGAAAAATGCTTGGAAACGGCCCGCAAAAACTAAGGAGTGTGCAATGGTGCATGATGGCGCTTTAAAAGACAGATTTGAGCAACAAAGTGAGCTCGTTCTATCAAATAGCCCTGATACCTTTCATGAAGAAAAAAAAAAAAAAAAAAAAAAAAAAAAAACACAGGCAGATGTAGAGCAATTCTACATGCTAATGTGGACACAAAACAATAAAAGTCTCTTTCATTGTACTTGGAACACCTTCAGAGAAAACCAGTGGTTCATGTTTAGAAATAATTTATTTGAGCTTTTTTCCCGTTAATGAATGTAAAAGGGGATACAATGAATAAAGTCTGTGGATTCCATGCAAGACAGCAGCCTCATTACTAGGGGGCAAGGGAAGGAAGCAAGGTGTCATGATCAAGGATGTTTTGAGATGAGGACAGGATCAGCCCTGAGATCGACGGAAGACCCGTTTCATGGTGTGATTATATGGGAGTTTATATTGTAACATAGAGATACAGCATGCTGTGATGCACATTAGAGGAGCTTTTGAAGATCTGATGAAATCCTACAGAAGAAATAACCAGATGGGTGTGTCAGTTTTTTTGCCAAGTTCATTAAATCAATGGGGTTCATCAAATTGAGCACAAATGCCCAAATTGAAATATCAAAGGTCCATTAAGTCGTCCTGTTCACTGACATGCACGATTTCCTTTGTTGTTCTAATATGATAATTGGCGTGAAAATCATGGCATCTGCATTATGAACAGCTCAACTACATCCTTCCTGCCTGGTAAGTTTTTATCACCTGAAGTACGTATTTTCACATCGCCGAGGCTGATGCAGCATATATCTCAATCCGCGGATGTTGAGTTCACATCGAGTTTTATTTTTTAACACAAATTATTTCCTCAAAGATTAAAAATGTCTGCACGTGACTGTCCTTGGCGACACCGACAGCAGCGTTACGTACAGTGCTTGTCAGTGTGCACTCAGACTGAGCTCTGTCATCTGTGGCGGGGGGGGGGCAGCTCTTAGCAAATATGTCATAGAAGTTTCAAACACACCGTCGTACTAAGTTAATATCATGCTGTATATTTTACTGTATGCACATACGCATTCAATAACGATGCACTCAGTTAGTTTTATGCATACATTGCATCCCACATCAAGGTTTATGTCTATAAATACTGCTTATTTACTCTCACATTCACTCATGCTTTTTTCCCCTCCATCTCTTATGTACACTTAAGCACTTATTCTCTCTCTCGCTTAGACGCGCGTGCACACACACACTCAGAGAAACAGCCATGGCGATTACTCATGTGAGGGAGATGGGGATGAGCCATCAGCGGCCAGCTCATTAATCACACTGGATGCAGACCCTTAATCTCCTCCACAGGTATGGAGGAATCCTTCGCTGCTGCTCATCACTGCCGCTACAACTTCCCCTTCTGTCTTCCACCCACCATCTCATTTTCTCTGATTCTTTGTTTGCATCCTCGGCTATTTCCCTCCATCTTTGCCCTTCATAGGGCCTATTACCTTCCTCTTGTTACTGTATCTCTGTGACTCTCTCACCATCATCTCGCTCTTTCCTTTCTCTATCCTCAAGTGCTGTCTCCTAACTCGCTACCCAGCCAATACGGTGCTTCTCATGCAAGGCTCCTTGGCTTGACACCAACCAAGCCTTCTTATGATCACAAAGAGAAGGCAACAAGCAAGCTGGTGGAAAAAGGTATAGCGCTGTTTGCAAGAAGGTGTTTTTTAAAACAATCTGTTCCAAGCTGTAATAATGAACCGAGAGCAGCAGCTTGACTGGATGCATGTTCTCCCTCCTGGGCTGCATAAGCATTTAAACACCATGCTGAGGATATTTCACATTAGCGGCACCTTTACTTTGTGAGACCATGGGTGTTTGGTAATAGCTAGAAGGTGATTTGTAACATTTGTGTTGCACAGCTAGCAAATCAAAACAAAATTATAGGAGGTTAGTTAATGGTGAGTGATGAGAATTTGACAAATTGCTATCTTGTTGTTTTTTTTTGTTTTTTGTTTTTTATGAAAAATGACCTCCAGCATTTTGTGGAGCAGAACAAACAAAACAATAAGACAGACAGCTAAATTACAATCCAGGCTTTTGAAAAAAACAAGTGAAGAAAAGCCTGAAAAATTATCATAATGCCTCCATGGGATTATAAAAAGATGTTTTTCCAGTATACCAAATGATTTGTGAGCTGCTACTTATATAAAGTAAAAGTACTGAAGATGATCCGGCTGTATTCAGTGATATATATCACTCAGGATGTCTGCCACAGTTCCCAGTACACACCCACCAGCCCCCTGCATTATTTAATGACCAATTCTGCAGGAACTGGGTACTAACAACAGAGCCCATTTCTGAGGAGGTTACTGCTGCTCAGCACAATGGAAAAGCAACAGTGGATGAAACCCAATGATGGACCAACATTGGTTTGGTAATGACAGGCCATAGCTCCCTTTTCAGTCTCATTCAATCCCTAAGGGTGGTAAAAATGAACAGATTAATTGCCTATATGGGGGGTTCGCCAGTATGTGATCTCCAAAAGTATGTGTTACTACACATTCAGTTTGTTTTTGGAAACAGAGTCATAAAATATTGCTAGGGACTTCAATGCCAAGCCTGTAAATCACCTCATGCTGATACAGAAAATTACACCAATACTGACTTTGAGGTGATTCTTCCCCCACTGTTTCTGCTGTTATGACTCGTATGATGACTGATGCTATGACCCTCGGGTGTTATGACATTGCATTGATCGAGATGAAAGTGTCCGTGCAGGATGACGTGTCTGCATTTCTCATGTCTTTGCTTTTCCTTGAGCCTTTTTATCTTGGAAATCAAACCCTTACATTTCCAAATTCCTTGAATTTGACATTTATTTACTTAGAAAACGTGTGAAAGTTAGAAGAATAAAATGAAGTCAGTTTGTTTGATCAATATCTTCAGAGCTATTTGGAAACTGTGGTGTTACTCTTCTGTCATTATTGTGTCCAGTTTAGATTATTATATTTTTAAATATTAAACATTATTAATAGAACAAAAGTCAATATTTGACTTTTTTTTTTTTTAAATGAAGCGTCTTAAATAACTTCAGTGTCAACTTAAAAATATGCACAAAGCAATAAAAGATAAACTTGTATATGCAGCTTTCAGAGAAATCAAGTTGAAGACACATCTCAGAAAGATTTTTAGCTTTGCATCCTTTCATTTGATAAAACCCAGGCCATTCTAAATCTCAGAGGCCAGAAAAGTCATCCGGCTCTAAGAAGCTGAAGCTGACAGTCTGGAGCTAATCTCCTATACTTCATTTGGCCAGATGAGACACAATTCATTAAAACGACACTCTCATCTGATGGAAGCATAAGATCTCTGACAATCTGGGCAATCTTTCATCTTAATGGATAGAGGAAAATATCCCTTACTCTCCCCTTTGCTCTACTCACCAGCCGTGCCTCTTACTGTAAACTGCAAAGGCTTTTTTTTTTCTGACAGGGTTGGCTGAGTGGTCTTTCTCATTTTAAAACCCTTTCAGCCTTGTGGAGGAGGAGGAGGAGGAGGACAGAGGGGGGAGATTAGTGGCCTGCAGCATAACTCTACACTGCAGGAGTCACAGCTTGACCTGACCCAAGGGTCCGCCTTGATAGAGACAGAACACACAATGATATACTGAGAGCTCCGTGTCTACAGTATGTCAGCTTGAAAGCATGGTTGCAGGATCGTATGAGTTGAAACGTATACACCTCCATCTGGTGTTATACACAGGGAGGAAAAACGCCTCTGCAAGCTTTCTGATGTCGACAAATATATAACCAGTGTCAGCTTGATGAGAACTGCGGGACAGAGCGATAGAGACATCAAAACTGTCTTATATTTAGCTCCCATAAGGGCTGTTCTCCATTTGAAGCACTCCAAGGTTAAAGGGGTTAACGGCCTCTTTAATTCAGGCTAATAAAATGAGAGAACAAAACTGGGAAAAAAAAAAGTAGAAGATTGGCTACATCTACAGAGAAAAAAATAACCAGATTCTCTTTCATTCCAACCCAAGTAAAGAAGACCAAGCATCAACTGTGGTGCTCTGTTTGAACTAACGAGTGCTAGTTCACAAAATGACATATTGAATATACTTTAGCAGTCCCATATACACCACACAATTATAAAGGGTCACTAAGTAGCTTTTCTACAAAGTATTACAACTAGGTTGTCAATGCTCATGTGTATTTAAACACTCTTCAATATTCCAGCTTTCCGTAAATGCAGCCGCATGGCAAGGGTAAATATGTGCATACTCTAGTATATAACGTCACAAGACGCCACGGTCACAGAATCAAAACGAATGGTTATCACTAATGCAGCTTGAAATGGTTTGGCAGCATTTACATTGCAATTGAAATGTTTCGACTCACTGTACAAGTGAAGTGGAAGTGAAGTGCGATTCATCACAAATCTTGTCGAGACAGCTTTGTGAGTATATCTACTCAATCATATGCAGCACTTAAATTTGGAACCAAGCCAGTCCTTTGCCAGTCAAACAAAAAAAAAACAAACAAAAACCAACCCCAAAAAAACGGTTAGAAGAAATGAAGCTATTGAAGTGAAGCTGCACTGAAAAAAAGTGCACTCATATTTAACAGCATGAGAAAAAATGACATGCAAAGTTGGCATTTGTCTAATCTAAAAAAAAGAGACTTTAAACAGACTGACAACAGATTTTTTCAGAACTAAATGTGTTTATACAGGTGTTTTGACAGCTGCAGCATTGGGTGAGAAATGACAGGTTCAGCTGCTTTCCACAGAAATAACAAGGTATATCCATACAAAACATGGAGAAATGGGAATGGAAATGAAGTTTGACCTTCATTTAATAATCTAAAATGATTGGAAGGTTTGCTGAGAGCATGTTTTTCAGCAGTGCTAAATATATATATACATATATTTTTTACATGTTCACACTTGAGAGTTGCTGGGCAAAAAATAAATATTTTGTAGCAAGCTTTTGAGCGACTGCACCGGATCAGTCGGGTTTTAGTTTGGTGAACAGCGTGTTGCCTCGTTTAATTTTGGTCAAAACTTCCAAACAGACTGATGTCTTTGTTGTAATAGTTGACAGATAGTCATAATCTTATACTCACACGGAGAGGCATTGTGAAGGAACTGAGAACTGTTATCTTACTCCTTGAAGTAGAAATGGGGCCCCCTGTGGCTTTTCTGACCGTGAAGGTTTAGTATTAACAGCAGCATTTTGGGTTTGAGTTGTGCCCATGGCTCTTTGCTGCATGCCGTTTTCCCTCTCTCTCTCTCTCTCTCTTTCTCTCCCCAGCTTCCCTGTCTATCTCTCACTGTAAGTATAATTAAAAAATCCCATTATTTCTTAAAATGTATTTACAGTACATACACAGGGCGGTGCACAATAACGATAACATCGATGTTAAGCTCAGCTCAACAGTTTTTTTTTTTTGCACCTGCTGTACCAAAGTTTAAAAAAGCACCAGAACCGCTTTCTAATTAATGATACTACCATGAAAAGAGACAACAAATAGAAAGAAATTTATTACACAACTTTGTCCTTGAAAAATTAAATTAACAATACCGTGAGATAAGTGCAAGGCACTACAAACAAGTGAAGCTCTAAAGCATCAGGATGAAGAGCCTTCGAAATAAAATCTATTGGGAACAGCAAATTTTACTTTGAGAAAACGTCTCTCGGGGTGTGTTCCTGATAAATAGTAGAGGCAGAAACAAAATCATCTACTTGGCTCGGGTTTGGGGATATTTTCGTCTAATGAGATTGATTTTGTAAACTTACGAATGAACACACGCGGACTAATATCACTGATTTATCTCATTTACCATCAGGACAGTTCACGTACTGTTCTGCGAGTTTCAGGAATCCAGACTCACAATCATTGTATCAAAAAATACCTTTTCCAATTGTCTGACTAAAAAATGAATAAACTTTTTCACAGAAAAACCTTCAAGTACATCCATGGCCCATACTCATTTAACTTCTGCTCAAAAAGTCTGTTTTTGTTTTTATTTATTTTATATAACGCAATTGCTTTGATGTCAGAAACCTGAATTAAAACTACAATCTCTTGTCATTGTTGACCACTCCTTGGCCTGGCCGATCATTTTACTCCACTGACAATAACTGATCTTTTTTTTTTTTTGGTTATTAAAAACACTGACCATCATTTTAGCAAGAACACCAATTTACTCCTTGTGATATCAGCAGACAGAACAATAAGTGAAACAAAGAGACTTAGTACTGAAACCCAAACCTCAAACACCCCAAAAGCTTTTTTACCTGTGGTTTGAGACATTTGAGACAAACATTCAACAACTTTTTTGTAAGACTGAGTAATAATGGTTGACTGCTGTGAAATATCATTTATTTCTTTTCTACCCTGGTTAAATTTGGGCTGATTAATTAGCAGGGAAGCAAACTAAACAGGCATTGTAACATGGCACCATTATAACCACTAACAGGGCTTTTAAAAAGCTGTTGATGAGTCGATGAAGTTGATTAAGTACTCCACATTTTCCCCTTGAGTACACATTATCTCCCTCTCTCTCTCTTTCTTCTGTGCAGTGAATTATTGGTGAATAAAGTTTGTCTACACCATGCACAGCTACATTATTATGGATCCTCCAAGCATGACAGGAGTTTTGAAAATAATTATGAAAGTTTCAGGCTATATTCCTGCATGCTAAATGATTAAACTCTGTGTGGGCAGCACAGCGACTGGAGGGCAGAACTGTATTCAAAGTAAAAAAGGATTGCGGTCTAATCCCCAACTGGGGCCTTTCCACAAGAGTCTGACCGCAAGTAACAAGTGACCTGTGTGTTTGAATGAGATAGTATACTAATGTTTGTCACACGCCGACTTTCATAAATGCGGGTCTGTACAAATTTGATTAAAGACATCATTTTTGTGCAGCAACTGGATGCTATGTGTCAGCTTTTTTTTTTTTAAATGTCAGTTGTGTAATCAGCTTTCCAATATGGAAAGTGAGCGGAAACGACTGAATTTGGCTGATTTCTGGCTCCATCTCTTCTAATCCAAATCTTTGTGAAGGTGATTGATACACAAGATGTTGGCACGAAAGGGAATTTAAATAAGTAGCTATACTTCAGTCCTAGATGTTTCTCTGGCAATTAAAAAACAATAAGCAGCATCATTGGAGGTTGCAATAGTCAATCACAGAGTCACTGAGTTACCACAGCTCTAAAATGCCTGGGGTAACAGAAATAAATTTCTTTTTCTATCAATTTATAATTAACACACCTGTTCACAGTCTACAAAAAGCATTAGACGGAGTGATTACTAGAAAGTAGAAACAAATATCTGTCATGTCTGGTGATAGAGAATCTAGCTGCTGAAACTCTACAACCATTGCATGCTGTCTTCATGCCACTGCAATCCTGATATTTATGGCTACGTTGCTGACATGAATCCATCAAACTCAAAAGCTCCTTTGTTTCTTGCTCCATTTCCTCGGCATGGTGCAACACCTCAAGGTGTTCCACATGTATGTGGCTTGTAAATGGGATTGGGTCTGGGGAAAAAAAAAAAAAAAGCCTCTGAGCTCAAACCTTCAAACTGGCTCTGTGTGTGAAGACTGGGTTGAACAGGAGCTCGTTGCCTCAGGAGATGACGTGTACTGACAGCATTATGGGAGCATCCCAGCGTTAAGGTGAGCCAGAGAATCAGATCTCACTCCTGAGAATATTGACCTCAGAGATATTAGATTACTGCTCCCCCATCCTCACCCCCCCCTCTCTCTCTTTCTGTCTCTTGTGCACACTTACACTTGAAAATGTCTGACAATTTCAACTTTGTGAAGCTGCCACTGCACTACTTTCAAAGTGTACTGAAAACAAAACAAAACAAAAAACAAAAAAAAAAATAAAATAAAATAAAAACTTGCTGTGGATATTCTTTGAAAAGCCACTGCATGATACTGGCTGCCATGTATTGCTTTTCAGAAATCAGGAGGGCTTTGGTTCAACTACATGAAAACTTTAGGAAAACAATAGAGTCTTTCTCAGTTTCCTTTAGTTGGATTTTCCAACAGATCACCTTCAACTCAACTAAACTGATGTTTCAGCACACCTTCCCTACAATTATGAAAAATTTATATTTTCATAGTCTCCATCCAGTTTCAGTGGAGCCCAGGAAACATGCAGATGTTTATTACCTGTGCTTGGAAAATGTCACATTTCCTCACAGAAATAAAAAGCGTGTGACTTTTTTGATGCATTTGGAATGTAAGACAAACATTCACAGATCCTCCTTACGTATTAAAAGAAAAATTACCCAAACAAATTCACAACTGCAGGCTGCCTATTGTGAGGTGGCCACTCACAGTGACATCACACATTGGTATGTGAAGTCGTTTTGAAACCAGAAGAAGCCATATTTGAAGGAGAAGGTGGAGCTGAGGAGGAGTGATCGGCGGATCTGGCTATCAAGAGGTATCCACTCCCAAATAATTACCCTCTTCTAAAATCTGCTTTCATCATTTGCAGCACAGCAGCATAGAAGTTCGCGCTGTTGCCCCACAACAAGAAGGTCACAGGTTCGGTTCCCAGCCTGGCCTGGCTGTGTGGAGTTTGCATGTTCTCCCCGTGTGTGTGGGTTTCTTCCGGGCACTCCGGTTTCCTCCCACCGTCCAACGACATCATGCTTGGGTTAAGTGGTGCCTCTAGTTTGTCTGCAAGTCAGAGCGTTAGTGAGAGTGGTTGTGCGTCTCTTTCTGTCTCTGTGTGTTGGTCCTGTGATGGAACCAGAGTGGCTCCAGCACCCCTGCAACCCAGAAATGGAAAAGCGGTAGAGGATGGATGGGAATCATTTTGAAGTTGAAAATCGTGTTATATTGAAGAAGATCTGAAACTAAAGACAGAGACAATAAACTCATTTGGAAATCATTTACTGAGTTAATAAATCGAGTGAGAGTTAAGGCCAATATCCCATAGATTTCAATACACTTTTTACAACCAGTGTAGTGACTCTGATGGTCATGAGAGAGGATGTAGGATTAAGGTTCTTCAGCGTGGACTTCCTTTTACTTTCAGCTCTGGATTCTACATCCACTTCAATACAGTCTATGCTGAGTGCTGCCAAACTCTTCTCCTGTCTCACCATCAATGAAAAAGACTTGACACTTCTCGTCCGGGGAGTCAACAGGAATATGACTCACTCACTTTCTTCACTGAGTTACTGTTTCCCAGAGCGCGTGCAAACTTTGTAAAAAGGTGTGTGCGCTCTTGCATGTCAACTTTGTCTGCCCTTCATCTGTCCACTTCCCTCCCAGCTCCTGGTTTGTGCTTCGGCCTTTACTCACTCCTCCCTTCATCCTCACCTCTTCCTCCTCACGCTTAGCCAGCTCTAATCTCTCACACCCTCCACATCTTCCCACAGTCTTTGCTGCAGCCCGAGACGCTTGGAAACATGCGATTGTGTGTTAGCCACTTTTGCTTTCTCTACTTTTCTCTATTCCCCAAAGTGCCTGATTAGTCTTTACTCTGCTTTCTTGCCCCCGACTCTCCTATAGATCTCGGCAAGCACGTGAAAATGTATAATCACGCATCACCTCCTCTTCTAAATCTTCCCCATCTCTCTTTCCTTCTCCGTCGTTGGTGCTTCTGGCCTCCTCCCAAATCCTATTCTTGCTCTCCTCCCTGGTAAATACATGTTAACAGCCAGCATCAGCGGGTTAACATTAGTGCCTTTCTGCACCTCGCTGCATTTGTAGTGCTCTCTCTGATCAAAACACAGTTTCATCCTTTTGAATATGTAGGAATTAGATTGAATGGCACCTAAGGTGTTTGTTTGCGCTTTACTCATGTGAGATTGGGCTGTTTGTGAAATAAGCCCTTCAGCTGGGAGACACCGCAGCAAGTCACTACTACTACTACTCTCCCTGCATTACCTCATCCTGCTCTCATTCTTCCCTTTTCAAGATGAGTGTTTGTTGTCTTGTTTGTCGAGTTCAGCTTAATGACGTCAACGCTGGCCTCTCGTACACTTCCACTGTACAAACAGCGAGGAAATCAACTCTTTCATTAAAAAAATAAGCTTATCACTATAACCGAGCCATCTGGACCAACCCACTGAAGATTTCCACAGAACAGATGTTTACCTGAAGAAAACAACACTCGCTCTGAGCACATCCATGGGAAATACTTCCTGCTCTCTTACACCGAGACATTGTAACAGCACAGTTCCCAAAAGCTAAGGTTATCCAGCCATGACGGATTATACGGTTGTATCTAACCTTGTTGGGCAGCCTTGTGTTTTATAAATCTGCTGCCATATACTTCTCTGTTTCTCTACAAAAAGTCACTTTTGGTGCCCTTCTTCTCTTGTGTTTATCTCCTTTGTTCTGCGAGAACATTTTCAAGCCCGATGGAGGTGGGTGCTGTAGGGGATTTTGTTCAACAGATGAGAGGAGAAAGGGGGGGGGGGGACTACCACTCCTTTGGAAGCACACACAACAGCGGAGGCAAACGCACATCTGTACGCACGCACACTTGTTTGAAAATGCAGAAAGGGTGTTAAAATAAGAAAGGGGAGGTGGTGGTGGAGGGGCGGATTTTTCACAACAGAAGCCAGAAAAAGAGCAAATCAATGGAGGCATGATAATGAATTATTTCCTCACCAGAGCGGGAGTTAGAGGAGAGAGATAAAAGCAGACCACATGCTGCGCCACTAACAGCCTGGGGGCAGCTGCCTGTGAATTATGGTGCGTTGGAACACACTCGCCGCCCTTGGGACCCATCGGTTGCAAAGGAAAGAGAATGGTGAAAAAAGCTGAAATAAGAAAGCTGTGTAGAGATGGGGCAGCCGGAAAGAAATGCTGGAAAGGGTAAGAGGTCAAAGCAAAGCCCCTTGAGTCCATGCAAAGCGTGGATGTACATCTCAGTGGCTAATTAAAGAGGTAAAGATGAAATTAAAGTGGTGGAAATGAGCGAAGAGCAGATAGATGAGGGAAATGGAGAAGCCGGGGTATTGGATGGGATTATTCAGCATGTGTAATTATGGGAGATATTAACTGTCTGGTGGAACAGTGAGTCTGTCACCAGTATTAAGTCATGTCTTAATGATCCTTACATGATGTTCTCGATGTACTGTGAAGATTTTTACAAGTGCCCCCTCCCACTAGTAACATGATCTGCCTTATAAAGCCCAGATTATTCAACTAGTGTGAGTCATACAGACACGCAAATTACAACCACAATTTGTACTTGAGTGCATAATGTTCAATTTACGTCATCAAACACTAGTTGAACTTCTGTGTTTGTTCTTTCTCAACAATGGCATACCACTGAGGCTATTCCAGTTTAGGTACTTGATTCAAAAAGGAGAGGTGAGCATGAGACAAATACAAACTTGAATTGGTGACTGCATAATGATTGAAGTAAGAAATATGACGTGGCTGATTATTTTAATGTTACCGTGCTGTGACTGCAGTACAACGGTTACCTCAACTGAACTTCTTAATTTCTTTATTTTTTGCAACTCTTTCATTTGTATACCTCACCTGTCCGTACTCACTGTAACTTAATTTTGGACTTGACTGAGTTTTTATCCTCTTGCTTCATCTATTCAATTAATTGATTCAGTATGTTTCTTGCATTTTTTTTAATAAACCCAAGCAATTGTGTCTGAATTAGAGACACCCAGCTGTTGTTTTTATGTCGAGGTGGGTGGACCAAACTGTTGTGCAATAAGAGCAACAGAACAAATTTTGCCAGCTGAGCAGTAAAAATCTGATTTTGCTTCTTCCTCAAACCTCTTGCCTTATATTTGGTTTGGTAGGTCAACAACTCTAAAGATTGTTGTGTAAGATTTAGTCAGGCCTCATCAGATCTTATAATGTGACATTGTAAAAGTCTGGACAGGGAGCCAGAAAAAGAAAAATTATCCCATTAGAAGCTCTATTTCCTCCAAAGATTGTTTCGGCTGTATTTTTAATGTAATCATCACCTTTAATTTCTGTGTAATTGGCTACTTTGCAAAACAGCAGCTACCTTGCTCTATTTCAGGCTAATTCGCTGCTCATATTAGTCCCTGCACAAACAAAATGCATCTATTCCCATAGTGTATAAAGGCACTCAGCAAAGCTTGAGATGTTGTTCCCTCACATGTGACTGAGTTTTTGAAAAAATAAGAGGCAGACGGGAAAGAAAATGAAATCTGAATTTCAAAAGCACATTGAAGGGTCTGACCCAATGTCTGACAGCTTGAAAGAAGAAGAAGGAAGAGAAAAGATCTGTGCCATTTGCTATTCTCAGGGGTTTCCATGATGAATGTGAACACTTTATTTATACAGTGTAAAGATGTGGATTTTGGAGAAGTTTCTTCCATGTGTTCAAAGTGTCATGTCTGTTATTTTACCATTTCCATTTTCTGTTTGCAACTAAAATGATTGTACCTTCAAAATGCTGAATTTTTTGGCTGTTTTGCCTTCAAACTGTTTCCTCAACACTTTGATAGTTGACCGGCTATGTCACATTAACCAAAAGATTCATAGCCTGATGTTAACATCAAGTTTCTTTATCATACCTGCACCGCACGTATTCATTTTTTGTTCTACGATGTAGTTTGGACAGCAGAGAGTCCACAACATGCTACAAACATACTGTACACTGCCTATCGCACTTTTTGTGTGATTTCAGCCATAGAAACTGCACAAACAGCTTTTATTACACCACTGCACAAACAGTATATTTAACTTGTCTGGCAGATGTTTACAAAACAGATGTCTTGGCTGAGGTGGGGGATGCTTTATAGTCCCTCAGATGTTGTGCACATTAAGTGTATTTGTAATAAAATGTAATTAATTGATGGCTCTATATGTCATTGAAGGCTGGCTCTGTTCTGTTTTTATCCAGATACACTCAATAATTTATTGCTTGTCTTTTGTGATAAGGACCTTCGACACAGTAAAAATGTCCTGTTTTTTTTAATACATTTCACCTTTCCACCTGTTTCTTGAAAAAGTCCACCTGCTTGGGGACAATATTGTCTGTATCTCACCTCCTGCACGTGTTGTTCCTTAATCGCTGATTATGTGCAGCGTTCATATTGCTTCCTTTGCTGCACCTCTTCTTTATTATGACCAATCTGCCTCTCCTCTCCTCTGTGAGTGGCATCAACTAAGTTTTGCACGTAATAAATGATTCTGGGATTAAACAGAGTTGCCATGGCAACTCACCGGGCACCTCTCACTATTGTACTCGGAACAGCCTGCTATATGACGGCCCATCTGTATGGTGCTACGGTAGTATGTTTGTGCACCTGAAAATTAAATGGATCTGCATGCGGACAAGTATGAGTGCATGTATGTGTGAGTGAGGCAATTATCGTGAATGAAATGGTTTTGTGTCTGGAGGACATATTTAAACTAAGTGGTTGAAAATAAATGATTGAAGCCAAGAGGTGAAACTGCAGTAGTCGTGAATGGTTGAAGTTGAGATTGATTCAAACTACAATGTGTCCAGCCGACGGAAATTATATCATATTTGTTATTTTCAGCAGACAATCTTGGCAAAAGTGTTTGGCCAAGCAGAATTTTTCCTTGATGTGTTTTTGTGTATGACAGCAGCAATTTGTTTGGTTTACAAAGGAGATCCAAGTGGCCATTGTGTTTGCTACAATAAGGCTGATTATAAAAAGTGCAGGACACCAGACATTGATGAAAAGCTATTTGCCTTTGAATTCCTGGAAAACAATATTTTACAGCTAACTTAGTATGGGCAAATACCAAAGCGTCTCCTCTACCTGTTCATCCAGCTACGGCAGGCACAAGGTAATTACCCAGCGATACAGATGACACTTGGAAGATGCCAGAAAGCCCCTTCTACACACCAGCAATTAGCTGTAAAGGTCCATTGAGCAGTAATGAGGCATCAGGCATGAGCTCGGGGAAAGTGAGCAGAAGAAAGGATAGGAAAAGAAAGATAAGTGTAAAACTGAGGGGCGACGTGGTGAAAAGACAATGATATAGGAGAAACAATATGGAAAGCAGGGAAGAGGAGAGAGTGAAGGGAATGTTATTGTGTGGGTGTAAGAGGAACTTCCAACACCTCCTGCTCAAAGTCACTTTGTTGTTAAGAGCTTAGCTGGAGGTCTCTCACCCACTTGGCTGTCAGAGAACAACAGGCCCCGTTGTAAAAGTGATATCTGATCTCAGCAAGATCATTCGTGCAGATTAAGGACAAACTTGAGTAACGTGAAAGATCAAACCTTGATGAGAGCTGCCGGGCAAAGATGTTATCTTTCTGCAGAGGAATCAGGTTCACTGATCAGGATACTTAGAGGTTCACTGGATACTTAGACGGTCCAGAAGGGGAGCAGGGCCCAGCAGGGAACTATTTCACCCTAACACAACACACCTTCTGCATTTCTTGGAGTACACAGTGTAATCCTATGGAATTCGGAAAGTGTTCATTAAAATGTTTGCAATTAATAAATAGATTGTTTGAGTACTAGTTTCATCCACTCACCATAGCAACGGTGAATACCACCACTCAGAGGTGATCCACCTCCATCCAATCAATCCATTTCTGTTTGTAAGCGTACCGTACGTATTGATGGACATGGATGTTTGAACCTGGGTGTCTCTGAGCATTTCCACTACTGTCCAACAGGCAGAGATCATGCTCGCACAATGAAAACACATGTCCCTGTCGGTTTCATTTATAATTAGAATTTTGTCTATTATTATGTGTCTACTTGACTTTAAATACCACATTTGAATGAAATAATTTGTTTGTCCACAGATGATAAGATGGGATTACTTTGCAATTGTTATACTTCTACACTTCTATTCTATATCGCTATTTGAAGTCTAAATGTCGTGCCCTTGTACCTGTTCATGCTCATTACTGTTATTTCATATTTTTAAATGATTATGCAAATTGGGTAAATGAACTCTCTTGAATTGACTTGAATTTTTTAAACTGCACTTCTTGCTCTTACAAAAACAACGCTTACTCATTCACATAAAACATCAGCTTTTTCTGAACCATTCTCTCTTACTTTTTTCAATTTCCACTTTCTGTAATTCGTAATTTAATCTGTCCTGCTGTGTTTTTCCCTATAGAAGGAATAAGGATATCCTCTTCTGTCTTTTTAATCTCCTCCCCCTCACCTTTCTCAGAATCCCTTCCTCTTTAGACAACACTCACTTATCTCTTCTTCCTCCATTTCAGCCACTCTTTTCCTCCTCACAGGCTTCCTCTGTTCCATCTCTGCTAGTTTGTCTTTTTGATTAATTAGACAGACATGCTGAGCTGCCCCAACAGTGCAGCTCAGCGCCTCCATATAATTCAACAATTAACTGGAGTCATAGAAAACAAATAGACTGGAGGACGACTATGGAGAAAAATGTGACCAAGCTTGAAAGGAATAAAAAAGATGGAGAACGATTTGACTAAGAGGAAACTAGCCTGGTCCTAATTAATCCAACTGTGTGTAATGAATGAGAAAATAAGTCTTCACACCTTTACTTCTCACCTTTACAGCTAATGCTTCCATTAATTATATTCATATTATGTCCAATAAGCAAACTTAAATATCTTATCTCTTTTGATATCGTGAAAATGAACCTGGGGCCTTTCTGTGTGGGGATGCCATGTTCTCCCTGTGCCTTGCTGGGTTCCCTCTGGGTCCTCCAGCCTCCCCCCACAGTCCAAAGACATGCAGGCTTAGGATAATCTGTGACTCTAAGCTGCCTGTAGATCTGAGTGTGAGTGTTTTAGTTATTGCTCCTGTATGTGTTTTTATGCGAGTCCTACAACTGGCCTAGAGTGTTACCCTCCCTCGCCCAGTGTTAGCTGGGATTAGCTCAGGCCTGCCTGTGGCCTTGCATGGATAAATTATATGGATAACAGATGAAATATATCTATTGATTAGATATATAACCATTGAAAAGGCAGTAGGTGATAACTTCCAGGTACAATATAAAGATTCTAATCACAAACTTTTCAGATTGCGATGCCAAATGTGGTAATGGCCAAAAACCAGAAAGATTAAGAAAAACAGAATCAAGAAAAAAGTCATCCATTTTTCCCGTTTCGTTTTCTTCTCATCTCCCTCAAAAAGAATCCTGCTGTCTTTCTGCTGCTGCTCCTTAACTTCTGTCACCTTTTGTCTGGTCTTTTCTTCTTTTGCTCTTCGGTTATGCTCCCAATTTGCTGACTTGTCGACCCAGGGTCATTCATGAAAATTTTGTAAATAAGCAAGCCAGTGCTGACAAAGGAGCATCGCTCCTGGGCATTAGTTTAAATTCATGAGCATAATTGTTTATCTTTGCTGTGTTGCTCTCATGCTGATCACTGCAGGGTGTAGAGGGTCTCCAACAGTCCCAAAGTTTCTACTTTTAAGTAAAGACAACTTTTAAAAGTTTTCGGCCATAATCACACTGAGACCTCTAGTTTAAGGCCTAACAGCCAATAATGCAACAGCGCTAAGCCATTCCACTGTCTCTGTCTGAATTCACTCTGTGCTACTTTCCAAGTCCACCAGCAACCTTGACTTCGTGGCCACCATGACAAGTGATGTGCTAGCGAACTATGCACTGAATGCATGCACAAACTGCAGATACTGAAAGCAAGCCAGTGTTGTTAAGTGCAGCGCGGCTATCTCAGACATTAGGTTTACATAAGGTTTCTCATCATACATAATGCACACACAGCCCATCTCTCACCCCTGGGCTACTTGATATATAACACCTGTACCCATGACAGGAGCTCTGACCTTGTGTGCCTGTGTGTATTTCATCTGCAGGCATCTGGGCCAATGTCTGTGAGGTGAATTCCTGCACGTGTATTACTGTAATATTACTGTGTGCGGTGGTTGTAATTTGGATACAAAGAGCTTGTGCGCAATGTTTCCACTCCCACACAACTTCACACTACAATAAATGTTGGGAAACAGAAACAAGTGAAACCACACACCATGAGGAAACCACAGAGCTGATTTCAAGCCATTACGGCCTCATCTCTGTCCTGCAATATGCTCTCTGGAAAAGAAAAGGTTGATTATTCACTTTTGCTGTAGCACAGAACAAGAGGTTTTTGGCTTTACTGCACTACATGTCAGCATCTAGAAATGCCAAATTTTCTTTCTGTCGTTCATTTGAAGTTCTCCCCCTACGACTTTTGGACAAACAGAATAAACAATCTGAAGCTGTCAATATTGTGCTAAAATTTACATTTGTCAAAAATGCTGAACAAAAGGTGGAGAAAATTCTGAGATACTTTATTCTGAGAATTGTGAATGCAACTGTAAAGTCACCGACCTCTGACAAGTGCAATATATGTGTTTATTTTTAACACTTGGGATGAATGAATAGAATAATGAAGATGATTATTATAGAAACCATAACGGTTGCCTCACAGTTTATTCCTCCAACTTCAGCTGAGCTTCTGCTCACATGCCTGTTTACCAGGTGTCATACGAAATATGAAATCTTTGTGTGAAATTTTGTCATGATTTGTCAGGATGGCTCAAAAGAAGTTCTGTTATGCGACACAGAGCTCGACCTTTGACCAGCTTAATTAAGCTTAACCTTTTAACCACCAGAATATCATCGGTTCACCGTTAAGTCTCGCTGAACTTTTTGGGCCAACTCTGACGACATACTCTGATACCATTACTTAGACACTGCATTAAGAGAAATGAATAGACTGATAAGTAAACAACCAGAAAAAGACGTGCCTGTAGCACGACAGGCCAGAATGACTTCTAAATGCCAGAAACAGAAATATAAAGGTGATTGTCATCCCGCAGTTATTAACAGTAATCTCTGAGATACCCTCAATAATACCCAATAGTGAAACCAAAGGTGTGAAAACAGCTTGGAAAGGGGTAGAATCACCCCCCAAAAGGTAAAAGTAAATAATAATAACAATAAATAATTGTTTCCAGTGTATTCCCCAAGCATATTCCCTGCATTCAATTTCTGTTACAAAAAAAAACAAAAAAAAAACGTACCTAGTAGGGAACAGCATGAAGTCTCGAAAAGCTTTGTGCTTTTCAAGGTCTGAACATTAAATAAAGCAAAGCCAGCAGTGGGGGCAAAACAACAATCAGTGTTTCTTAACAGCACAAGTTCAGTGGCCATGGGAGTTAGAATGAAACTTCTTGAGAAATGGCTAAAAGGTTTTTATTGTCACACTACCCCCCCAAAAATAAAAAATAATAATAACAAAAAAATCAACAAAGAAATACAGTACCATGAAAACTTCAGGAGAAATGTTGAACACACTTCCCCCTGCTGTACTCGAGTTATAAACACCACCAAAGATGTATTTCAAATGAGGTCAGACAACTAGCTAAAACCATGGGGAAAAAATAAAAAATAAGAACTTTTCTCACACGATTTAGGCGTATTAAACCTTTTATTTTACAAGCCCACCTCCATATTGTGAGTTTCCACCCAACTAAACACACCTGTGATTCCTGGCTCCTAGCGTTCCCAGACAGCTCACTGGGGATGCACTGATTGGATCCCAAAAAATACGCAATACAGACTCACCTGCAGTTATACACACACACACACATGCAATCATGCAATCTTGCACAATTCAGTACCATCAACATTATCCAGAACACCAGATGCGCCACTCAAAATTAATTACTCTCCCTCGATGTTGTCTTTCTGCATCCCACCAGTTAACCTTGAGCATCATATGATCAGTAGCTAGTTTTATTGTTCCCAAACCCCTATTTCAACTGCTTGTCAAACATAAAGTGCATTGACAACTTGTCCCGCAACCTGCAGGCAGGCTTATAGGCAAATGGGAGAGAACCGCTCAGCACCCATCTGGAAGGTGAAGGGACTATAACCAAGTAATAGCATGATGGTTCCCACTAAAGCCAGTCATTAGCTGGCTAAATAAGTGCTGAGGCTTAATGGGCCTTCTCGGGCTAAAGGTAGAGTCATGGGAATGGCCACCTGCCACAGCTGACTGCTGGATTCACCAACTTCATCAGATTTTATCACTGTTATGGGTTCAGATCTAGGTTATTTCACTAGAGTGTGAAGCGTAATGCAGGTCACAGAGCAGTCAAAGTTTGGAAAGAGGAGAAGCAGTAGGTTGCCATGACATCCAGAAATTTTGACGGCAATGCTAAAGTAACGTTAAGAGTGTAATTTTGATTATTGGTCTTAATAAGGTGAAATGTGCCAGTGCTCTCAGCTGCCGATCAGGTGAAGCCCCAAAGACTATTATGGCTGCTGTAGTTGCTATAATCACAAAAACTGGGCACATGTGCTGGTGTGTATTTAGCAATTTATCTGTGGCTGAGATACTTTTCTCCTGATCCAGAGATTGTGACCGTCTGGTAGGTCTGCAGCCTCGAAATAGTGAGCACGTTTTGAAAGCACTGGGCACATATTTAAGCATTAAGAAAGCCAACACATATCAGGTCAATAAACCGGCTTAGGTTATCAGCAGAAGGTTTGAGTTAAAAGTCGGCAAACTTTGTTTTCAGGAAAAAATGACAACAGTAAGCAGGTAAACTGACACGAAAAGGCAAAGCATGGGCAGAGAAACAAACTTACGGAAAGCCGTGTAGAACTCGTGCAGGCTGAGGTGTCCGTCGTTGTTGTAGTCGTCGTAACGCAGCAGGTCCTGCATGGTGCACTGCAACAGGCTGTCCTCCAGGTGCTCCTTCATGGAGATCTAACGCAAACAAACACAAAGTGTGTTACATCTGAACAAAAGTTATGCCGCCCTTCAAATAGATAAATAAAAGTACAAGGCAACATACAGCGATGGGGGCTGTTATCACACACCTTATCGCAGCCTTAACTTATCATTTCTCTTTTGCCTCCCTCTTTTTCTTTTTCTTTTACTTGAAGCCATCATCTGTTGGCTGGAGCTACATTATGCACACATTCAGTTTAAATGTAAAGCTGACCTTCTGGCGATGCCATACTCGTTTAACATTTCATTTTTCATTTCTATCATTCCTAATAGCATAGCTTTAGAGCTACCTGTGAATATCAACAGCTGTACTCAGCCTAAATAACCCAATGTGACGAATCAAAGGAATCTCCCTGTTAAAATTAAAATTATACATTCTGTCCTTACACCCTGTATTTTATTGTGTGTTACCTAAATTAGTTTATTGCAAGTCTCTTTTTCTACAAAATAATACATTATTCTCATGGAAGCTTTCAAATTTTGCTGCTCCAAGTGGAACAAAAAGTGATCGATGAGTTCCTGGCAACAGCTGTAGAAGTGAATTGCCTGAGTGAATATAATTAGCATTACAAACATTATGTCTAACTTGAGCTTTTCATTCTACCAACAAATAGAATAAAATTTTCTTCAGAAATAACCACCACATGTGCATAAACACCTGAATCACAGTAACCGGTTCATTCTGAGTGATCACAACCTGTTGTCATAATCTGTTGCTTGAGTGCTAAATCAGATGACTTTTCATTTTCGGAATACCTCCGTCTTGCTGCTTAGACCTGCACACACTGCACTTAAGTTAATTCAGAGAAGCTCCCGTGGGATGACGCACTAGCCTCCCTTCCAATGTTTGTCATTTACAAACCCTGTTTTCCGCTGTGCATCGTTGCCTCAGGAGCCATTTTTTGAATAGGTGATGCTCAGGAGGTTTATGGAGATAAACAGTAAAACTCTGTTTCGACTCAAAAATTACATTTAATCTTTAAAAGAAGTTATCTGTAAATACGCACTTAGCACTATATAACAGACATTTCAGTGAAACTATCTCTAATGTGGTGAGAAAAAAAATGCAGAGCATACTAGAAGCTTCTGTGTTTACTTACTTACTTATTTTATGTACTTATATACTAGTAATTGTCAATCAAGGGAAACACACTTGGCCAAGTCACAAAAAGGAGAAGTAATTTAATCCATCGACAAACTATGTGTACACAAGAGATAATGAAAAAGGAGCATTAACAGCTAATGTGCTTTTAGGAAATTGGGGGATACTTTCCCGTCAGCAATCATGAAGGGATTTGTGCTTTTAATAAATTCTTTGTTTTACTTTCAGGTAGACATAATTTTATGTCAAGCTGATGATTAATTTTATATTTATGAGTTTACAGTCAGGTTTATTCATCCACTCACCAACTAAGACTTGAGGCTAAAGACACTTGCCTTTTCACAATTAATATTTAGGTTATTATTTATTCAATAAACAAAACTGAAATTGCAACAGGAAAACGACTCCAAGCCAGAAGCTGGATCAATGTGGCCTTTGCAGGCAGACAGCAGGGCTTTATTAGATTTTACTCACCCAATACGAGTAGGTCACCATTGGTTCTCTACTGTATAGCATTAATAAATAATCACTTCAGATACAATAAGATGTAATAATGTTTCCTCTTGTGCTGCCGATAATGTCGCAAACAAAGCAGAATTTATTAATTTATTTTTTGAGATTCCTCAAAGTCTAAATCCGAATAAAGATCAGGCCATGGGATGGTGTGAACTCTTCAGCTTCTGAGGGAGGACATGGCTAAAAAAGTTTGAGAGCTGTGTTAAGAAAATTATGAAGTAAGCCCCATATTTACTTCCTTGAGCTATGATTTCCTGCTGTAAAATTTAGCCCCTGTGTGTGTTCATCTCCTCCAATTGATTCTATATAGCGCTGCACATGGGACACAGCAGATTAAGGGATCTGACAAACTTTTCTTCTCCTGTGATCGCCTACAGCAGTCTGCAGCCATGTGTTGACTGTCTCACACTAATCTGTCCTTGGGTATTTTAAATAATACATTTCAAAGTACAGGACTTCACCCTCTGAACTCATCTGTGGCACTTGACACATCTCCAACTGGAAGCCGTCTGGACGGATGACTCCGATTTATCTGTGAATTCCTTTGATTCTTAAAAGCATTATCTTGGTGAATTTATGAATTCCTACTGAATAATAATGTCTTATCTAGCGACCTCCTGGTAACACAACAGCATTAGTAATTGCCAGCTGTGATTGATCACAATCTTTTCTTGGATCTTTAATGCATTTCTGCCAGACAGAGAGAGTTTAATATTTATTTCTCCTGCTAGAACTAGGCCAAAAATCACTCAATATTTTTAATTATAAAATGGAACAAAGTGTGTTGTCACTTACAACCACAGTAATATGACAAGAGATTAATTACTGTAGCATTTTTGGGACTATATTTAGTTGCACTTCAAATTAGCTTTCCTTTGGCGTCCAACCTCTTTGAATTTCTACATAATAAGAAAGCTACAGCACAATTAAAATATTAAACATTAAGGGTGTAAAGTACGTGACAACTCTTCCTGTTGTAGTGACTACAACATGGCTCACTGC
This sequence comes from Echeneis naucrates, assembly GCF_900963305.1. Lineage (NCBI taxonomy): Eukaryota > Metazoa > Chordata > Actinopteri > Carangiformes > Echeneidae > Echeneis > Echeneis naucrates. The sequence goes on from NC_042524.1 coordinate 9,077,029, forward strand.
AGTCTGGCCAAAGTCTAATTAGCACTCATCACCGATATCAGAAGACACCCACAATAATTTCATTTCTTTATACGGCAGACATCAATGCCAAACCTCTCCATAGTTCCCCAACTGTTTCGCATCCTGATAAAAAGAAAACAAAACCAAAAAAAGACATTTTTGTTTGTAAAATACAATGATTACATGCTCAAGCCACACATTACTCACTCCACTTTATGGTTTCACCACAGGGTTGTCAACATCTTATAATAACTAATAACTAAAGGGGCAACGCACAAAATAATAATAATAAAAAAAAACAACAACCTTGAATCAATGAAAAAAAACAAACAAACCGCTGTGAAGAGGTTGACTCATATTTGAAGCATAAAAGAGCTCATTAAATATAAGAGCAATTGTAATTTAAAGAATTTTTCCCCCTGATATCACAGTGATATGCTGATAGGTATTTTTAAGCTTCAATAGCAGAAATGTCTGGAACGAGGGTTGAATTTATTTGGTGCCAAATGTTCTAAAATTCAGAAAAATTTCTTCGTATTTTAATAAATACATCCAACAATCTTCTGTAAACACTGCTGTGTTTACGTTTCAGGCACAGTGAAGTGTGAAGATGCTTTCAAAATATTTCAATCAATGAATAAATAAACATCATACAAAGTGCACTGAACAAAAATGATCAGAATGATTTTGTCTTCCACAGTCTTCCGGGCAGTAAGCAGGTGTTTTGTTTTTGGAAGCATCTTATATCTGCCACAGCTCTTCTGTGGATTTATGCTGTCTCAGCTACAGGAGACGCGTTGGGCACCATATCATCAGTTGCAGAACTCCTTGTTCTTGTTGTGGCTGAGAAAGGTTTTTTCGGATGCTCGGTGTGGTGTCATGCATCGTCATGCTGCAGGATGAATTTGGGAGCGATTGCACGCCTCCCTCAACATCAACTGCCCAGAAGTTTGCGCAGCACTATATAATCTATGCAAAGCGCTCTCCTGTTTATATGATATTTAAATGAGATTTCTGCCCATTCATACTGTACGTTTATCTTGTTTTTAACGCCACGTCAGCTCCACACTCACCCTCTCCAGCTCGTCGCTGACTAGCCGGCTGTCCTCGTTCACATCGAGGTATTTGAACATGGTGTCCACCAGCGCCCTCTTCTCCTCCATGTCTCTCTGCTGATTCTGCTCTCCAGTCTTCAGCACTTTGGGCTGCATATCTAGCAGCATGCTCTTTAGCTTGTTGTACTCTGACATGGTGCAGGCATTGACTGCGAGAGCAAACACACAGATATGGAAGAAAAGACATTTGATTAACCTCAATTATACAAATTTTATCCTTTTGGATTGAGGCTGTAGAGTCAATTTTATCGTGTGTGTGTTTTGAGCAAGAAGTGAGGAAAAGATGACAAGGGAGTAAACAATGTGTGTGTTTGTGTGGATGCATTTGAGTGTTTTTGTTTGCGTAGTTTGTTTTTCAATGGGGGGGGGCAATTAATTACAAGTAATCCTTGAATCCACATGAAAACAAAAGGTAAATATCCTCATTTAGACACTCTCAAGGTTCTTGTCCTTCTTTGCTGTGGGATTAGAGCAATGGGCAGGCTAGGTTCTGCCTGATGAGAACGCACAGAGGAAATGAGAGACAATAAATTAATCACAGGCAGCAATCGACATTTATTCTTCACACTAGAAATCAATATTTATGCAAAACAAGTTTCACATGCTGTGCAGCATGTGAGACTAATAGGGAGAGGGAATACAAATAAGCACATGGCAGAGAACGAGAGGACAAGGTTTCCTTTTCCTTTTCTCTTCAGTATCACTTGAGCTAAATGACAATATGAAACGTTGGTCGGACGGTGAGATGTGGTGATACATCTGTACAAGTCATAAAAGATGGCGATTACGAAAGAAAATCTGGAAAAAATCTTGGTGAATAAATAATCAGGTAACATCTAAGGTGAATTGACCTTATTGGCATTTCCTCCAACAACTTCACAACTATGAAAAGCTAGCAAATGCAAAATGAGGGGAAATGACTTACCCAAAAGAAAGACTAAAAGTTTACTCTCAGCATCTCTTAACTAATCTCAGTGGGGAGCCCAGCCAAAGTATATTTACAGTTGTTAGCAAAACTGTCACTGTAGCAAAGTCAGCGAGGCCACAGGAGGAAGACAATGTCTCCTGCTGGGGCACTCCATGTTAAAATACATACATCCATTAAAGATGCACATATTTTTATGCTTATGCAAATCCTCACAGAAAGTGTTTCCTGTTGTGTAAAATGTCCCATCTTAAAGGAAAGCTCAGGGTGACCCATGGCTAAGTCACTAGAGATACTGAAGAATCTCACCAAAGTGGTTGAAAACAGGACAAGAAGCAAGTTATCAGAGAATATGGCCTGCTCTGTTACACAAACTGTCTGTGTATAAAAATGGCATCCAGCTTGAAACTTTGAAATTATTTTATTTTGAAAAAATAAAAAATAAAATAAATAAACAAAATCTGCTAGAGGTGTTTCAATGGATGCTGCCGTCAGGGTGATGGCTCACCTTCCCTTAGCAATGTGATTTTAGCTGTCTGTACAACACCAGACTTTAACCTCAGGGAACGCTTATGAACTTCTCTGAGTCCTTTTGGAAGCAAACGAAAAACAACCGACTTTGTTGTTCAGGTGTGAAGATGGTGAGATGTCTGGGTTCAAGCTCCTAGCCGACATTGCAGGTATCTTATAGCACAAAGGCAATAATTCACCATTTCTTTACTGTCAACATAAAAAGACAGAAGCCAACACCAATAAACAACTTCTGAACTATTGTCAACGCTCCTCAAGCACAATGGTCCTAAAGACGTGAAAAAGGGGTCAAAACATAACACACACAAACAAAACACACTATTCAGCCAGGTGGCAGCTGCCAAACTGTTTTTAACAAATGTCTCTCAAAATGACGTTTGCTTTGAGCTGTGGATTAATACACATTTGATACAAAAGTGTATACTTCTGTTCAGTGCTTCAAAAAGAATAAAATGTTGAAGAGGAGAAAGACGCCCACCTATGTACACATGTCCATTTGTACAGGTAAATGTGCGATAATAGCAAGAGAAAATGCTAACGGAGGCGAATGAATGTGAAAAAAGACTGCAAGACGTGTTCATGTAAGATAAATAATTCAATCAATAAAACAAAAAGTTTGAAGGTACAAATAAACTCTGAAGGTATAAAGTGACAGGAGGACCTGGACCAGAGTTATAAACGGAACTATAAAGTGGAGAATTCAAAGTTCTTTCTGTCTGTCTGACAGTGAGTGAGTTATTGTTCAGTGTTACAGCTTAGGGCTGGAAAGAAGCCCTGTATCGCTCACTGTAAAGTATATCTGTAGTGCCTTGAGGTGACTTTGTTACTATTTGGCGCTATATAAATAAAATTTGATTTGATTTGAAAGTGACAGCACATATAAAATTATGAGAGTGGAGCTCCTTGAGTTTCGGTTATGAGGTCCACCAAGTTGTAGTCATCAGATTTTACAGCTTTCAAAGAGCTGGAACATTTTGTTTGGTTGGTCGACGTCAATGCCAAAAAAAAAAAAAAAAAAAAAAAGAAAAAGAAAAAAAAAAAAGAAATAAAAAAGAACAAACAAATAAACAAGAAACCGTCAAGGGAGGAAAATCTTCGTTGTTAACGACTTGCACGCCGCAACACTGACCAACCCGTGTTGCTCATTACAACACAAAGACTCGCACAGCCCACAAAGACTCTGTGCACACTTTTCCACAAGCAAGCAGTCAAGTCAAGGTCTCAGCTAAATCCCTGTTCAATGTTATTCCTGCGAGGGGGATGAGGCGTGAGAAGGATCAGACATGAGGGATCATCACCTAAATGTCATCCGTGCCCCCGTTCTGGAAGGACAGAAATATATAGCGAGAACAATCCTCTCTTTGCTCAGATTTATTCTGGCCCTGCAAATATCTATTCAGAGGGAAAAAAAATTATATGTATTATGAAAAGACACGTGAGAGGATATTCTACTGTGTTACGTGCATAAAAATGGACATTATAAAGGAAATTTAAAAAGAACTTGTGTGAGAGGAAGCATATTCAAGCCATGTTGCTAAACTGGCAGAGACTTATTAAATTAATTTAATGACTGAAGTGAATGACCTTGTTATCGCCCCAGGTACTTTTCTAACTAATCCTCAGTGTTACACCTCGATGTTAGAGCGAATCTTTGCTGAAGTGAATGCCCTTTGATTCTCATTCTGCTGAGTGCAGCAGCTGCGGCAGTGGCAGAGAAATATCTGTCTGTATTACGGTGCATCCACCCTTGACTCTAACACTACTTTATTGTTCTAGAGGGACTGGGACTCTCTTTATTGCCCGTTTGAAATGTTAGCTGCTTAAGTGAGTGATCCGAAGCTGCTCGCACCATGGACGCCCAATGTCCCGGAGATGGAGCTCCTCTCTGCTGCTCAAAGCATCCTCTGAGCTCACACTTTGTAAATGTCAGGTGGTGGAAAATAAACAAAGCGCCAGAGAAGAATGTCCCTGTCATGCTGGGGGTGGACGAACCGACTGAGAGGACAAAAAGTCCGGCATTGAATGATTCTCTGGAAGGTATGAAATTTAAAAAGTGCAATAAAAACAGAGATGTGACAGGTTGGGGAAACATTTAAATTAACCACTAATGTGTAACCACTGATTCTGCATAGGATAAATTCTGCTATGTTTGACTAAATGAAGTCCAAATCTTACCTTGTTCTCTAAAGTTGTAGTTTGGATCAACGAGAGAAAATAATTCTTGTTGTCAAGTTCTTATGGAGGTTTTTGAAGAAGCAAATCTAACATCTGCATCAACCAATATCTTAAAATCCAATTTGCACTGTATTTTAACCTTTTATGGGCGATTGTGGAATAACCAACAGCTCATTTACAAACTATTTTCAGAGCTTTGCACACTGCAGCAGGTCCTTTTTCGATGATAAATGGTAACAGAATACATCACAAACATTTCATCCAGGTGAACAGCATTTTACAGTTCTCCTCTCCTTGTAAAGGGTTTGAGGGTATTTTCAATTAAAATCTGTAAAATCAAAAAAAGCCTTCAAAACTTGAAAGAACCAGAAAATGTTCATGTTTTTTTCAAATCATAAAAAATTTAAATATACTTCCTCACAACCAATCATCCAGTTCTGACGTGGGAAAATGATTTCTTCCTAGCAGAGGTGGTCATGGTGCTGGGAAGCCTTCAAAACAGATTTGTCGCTTGTCTACTTCAAGCGTTGCTTGGTAGCTCTGTATTGACAATTTCAGAGGAGAAATTCAGGCAGTTCAAAACAGTCATAGATCCAAAGTCATTCAGATTTGAATGAATCAACAATGCTAAACATTTCTCCTGCACCTGCATGAGTTCTTGGCACCAGCTAAAAGACAGAGAGAGAGGAAGGGAAATCGAAGACAGCAATCCTTCAGATGATGAAACCTCACTGCGCTGCCCTCCAGGATGTAAAAGTGCTCCATGTTAAATTTATGTCTGCCTGACCTCCTCTGGCTGAAGTGATGGGATTATTTACTGTCATGCTGTCTGTGTGCTGCTAATATACAATGGTGATGGACCTCCCTTCCAGATAATTATGAATATGATGGACACTCTTTGCTCCTGAGGGCAACAAGGTCTAAGAGAGCTGAGCCAATCTTGGAAGGGTGAGACAAGTCAGTGGAGAGCTTCATATTGCATAATCGCTGTTGGCAGCTGTTTAAAACGGCTTACTGTGTGCTTCATTGTCTGTCCAGCTTTTTTCCTGAGGCTGCTGTGACTGAAAGCACTTAAATTTCTTTAATCATAGTCAAGTTCCAGTATGATCAACTAAGAATTAAATGTATATAATTTTACATCCTTTCTATGAAGGCGTGAAAAAGACACTTAGCAAATAAGAACGTACTTTAGCTGAGATTAATAACGATTAATATATTTATAGTTTCATATATAGCTCATCAAGTGTAAGGTTCTGCTGCTTTTCTCAATTGTGATGCAATTAACTGTATTTTTGACTCTGAGTCAAAAATACAGACAGACAGACTTGAGTCTGTATTTTTGACAGACTATTATCAGCATTCTCTTGGGTGGTGGCTTAATTCTACACGAGGGATAAATGAATCACTGCATTTTTCTGAGTCACTGAAGTTCAGTAGCAAATGTACGCAGCAGAGAGAATAGTAGATTGTAGCAGCACTTATTACTGCATACTACGGTTGACAGACAGTTTAATGCTCCTTTGGAATGAATCCAAGCAGCATGCGAGGTATTCTGCAGGAAGCACAATAAAAATTCCAAAGACATATATTTTCTATGAATATGAAACCATGGCACAAACCCAACCATTTGCCAAAATCAGTCTGCGCAGAATGCATGTTCAAAGACGGTGGAAGAATTTTGCAGCAGCAGCAGCAGCAACATCCTGGACCTTCAGAGAAGTAGGAGTGTGAACTGTGCGCCGACTGTCTGAAAGTCAGCCAACAGGATCAGCTGCGAGGTGTCACGACAGACCCCGAATGGCACATTGTGGTCAGACTGGGGCGTTAAAGTAAATCTTGGCTTTTTGAATACGGGACTGTTCTTGGGGAGTTTATTAACGGCAGTGTGGGAAATAATCTCATATCAAAAGCAGTAAAAAGTGATGATTCCTGCATAGTTTTAAGTGACACCCACGATTTCCGGCTAATACATAACCCCCGCTGACGCTTCTAGATATCCCAAGTGCAGGAAAGCTGTCTGCCAGTTTGCTTCACCATACATTGAGTAGAGTGGATCACTGTGTGTGCTCACGAAGCCTTATCAGAGTGTGCGCAGGTTGGCACCGACTAAATGAGAAACCCATTGCAACACTGAAGTTATTGGCACAGCAGTGAAGCAGAAATAGTCTGGTAGTATTCGGTCCGTGTCTGTTTGCAGCCCAAATCTTCTTCAACTGGCTTCTCAAAGTGCATATCAGCACTGTACACATCAGCCCTGTATCATTTCCTCACGCTTCCAGAGCCAACTCTCTTTCACATTCACATCCTGAACTCCCAACAGCGTCCTGTCACTGTGAAGAAAAGTAGAATTTACCAGCAGATCAATTAAACGCTTATTGTAGTAAAACTGAACACTGCAACTGGATATTATCAATGTTAATAATGTCACCAGAATATATATAACTACTGGGATTGTGACAAAAAAATCTATTAATTTAAGAATCATGATTCTCCTTTACTACGATTCAGAATCGATTTAAAATGTCCCAAAATCGATTTAAAAAATAAATAAATAAAAATCTGCAGGCTGTCTACGGGACGTCCTGACGTCACCACGTAGCCAGTTCAGGAACATGTGGATGCGTGGTAAACACCAAAACAAAGAGGAAACTACAATAATGGAGGAAAGAGATTCAACCGGCCCCACCCTCGATGAAGGCAAATATTTGGACAAATTTTTGTTTTTACCTAGAGCCCTATGAAATCTATTTTATTTTTTCCCCGTTTAAATCTTTCGGTTTTTAATTTTTGAGAATTCCATTTTTAGCGTTTTACGCAAATTTAACCCTGAGAAAGTGTTTTAACTTTTATTTTTGTTAGTTAAGCAATGTGTGATATTGCTTTTATGCAACAGTTGCAACGATTCCATCTAAGCATGATAAATGTTTAAAACTTAATAAATGTGAAAAGGACACTTTAATGTCTCCATTTGTCATTCTGTCTTGCAGAGCAGACTGGAGTCGATCACGAGGATCCTTTGCACACCTATAGATTGAAGCAGAAATCAAACGGTTTTCAAATGAAAATCAATTTTGAATTGAATCGTAGATCCAAAAATCAGAATCGAATCGAGAGAAAGTAAAAGATTCCTACCCCTAATAATTACTGATCATTTTCTATTTATTTGATATTGTTACAAATCTAATGCACATTGTACTCACAGTAGCGAGAAAAAGTATGTGAACCCACTGCATTAATTTCTAATAAACAAGTTAATGAACAAACAAACATCACACAAAGAATTACAAACTTGTGTCGTTATTGAACACGTAAACATTCTGTTAGATAGTCAAGCCTTGGATTTAAGATTTAAGAACTACTACAATACAAACCATTGGCGGCAATAATCTAAAATAAATGCTTCCAGCAGCTTATCTGGTTTCTGGTGGATTAATCTGTATAATTTTTCCTCCCTTCCTTCCTGAGCTAATTCGACTCAGCCATATTTTTGTGGTTTTCCTGGTCTGGCCCTCTGCAGATCGCTCCACAGCATCTTCACAGCTGCTTCTCAGCAAAAGTTCAAAGAAATCTCACATGTTTTGTTTAACTTTTATATTTTGAACAGTGGACATTAAAGTTGACAGGATTTATTTTTAAGGGTACAAATATTATGATTGAGGAAAAATTTACTGTCCAAAGACATTGTGTTTGGGTTAATTGGCGACTCAGAATTTTCTGTAGGTTTGAGTGTGACTGTGAGTGGTTGTTGGTCTCTTTCTGTCTCTGTGTGTCGGCCCTGTGATGGACTGGCAACCTGTCCGGGGTGTACCTCAACCTCGCCCAATGTGAGCTGGGATTGGCTCCAGCACCCCCTGTGAGCCGGAAAAGCGGTTTGGGCTGTAAAAGCAGGAGGCTACTGCCTTATGGAGACTCAACTGGCCTCTAGAGTCATGATGACCTACATGGTGACCTGTATGACTCTCACAGCAAACAAAGAGCAGATTTTGGTCAGTAAAGGGTCAATGATGACAACACAAAGAATAGGCAGATCCTCAAAGGTAGCGACAAACCGTAAATACAGCTGCACTTGTACCCTCCGCTTAGGTGAAGCGGATTTAGCCAAAGAAAATAATTACCAAGCCATCACTTCGGCTAATAAATTGAGACTGGGAACAAGCTGAAGCGTTGATTACATTTTTAGCACCCCTCCCTCACCCCCCCACCCCCCCCACCCTCACCTACACCTGCATAAGTTACAGTAATCTCCAGGCCCTTCACAACTCTTGCTGAGGCCTGCAAGCCACTGCCTGACGATCCCAGGAGTATACAGCTTTTAAATTGCCTGGATGTGGTGACTAGAGGAAGTGGCCGCCTCTGGCTGTATGTGGCCTGACTGAGCCCGAATGATGACAGACTCTGGACTAACATCTAACATTACCCTGCCCAAATACTGCAGTGACCTTGTGGGGAAAATGGGAGAAAAAAAGAATGAGCAATTTTAAGTAACTGAAAGAAAAAGGTGCACATAAACAAATAACCACTACCACCGCTAACATGCATTGAATTTTGACATTCTACTTCTGTCCCTCCTCTGAAATGGCATTACAATCATCCCTTATCTCCCCAGCCTGATAAAATCACAGGATGTCCTGTTACCCCGATGGATTGTGTGCGAAATGAAGCTGAAATCTGTTGGGCCAAGGTAGATGGATAATGGCACTTAGGAATGTTCCCAGGACAAACCCAGTGTGCAAGTAAGCTTTCTCTATTCTTGTCTCAGTAGGTAATAGAACAGTGCACTCTGCTCAGTCATCAAATCCAACTGTGTTAACAACTCCATACCGTGTTCAGTCTGCTCAGACGCTACCAGCAATTTCACAAATGTTGAACATTTGTTCTCTTACCAACAATTTAGTTTTAATTAATGACACAGTCACCACCTACGGTCTTGAGTATATACTTTTAATCTCAAGATGCTTAAAGAATATTACCACTGCACCAATTCTCACAAAGTGAGGCCCTCCAGTGAAAGAAAGACAACCTCAAGCTGCTTTTGTTGAACTCAACATATCTTACTTATTTTGGTATCACAGAAGATCTAGCATACTTACTGAAAATTGCTGAACAGTTCTGCAAAGCAGCGGTGTAGTCCACGTGATACGCTGGTAAACACTGTATACCCACGAGAAAAGGTCGGTGATTTCCGTACACCCTCATAAAAATGTGTGATAATAAGCAACAACATCATTTTGTGACTGCACTTTCACTCTTTCGTCCCTTCTGTGTTACTCACTTTTGGACGTCTGGGGCCTCCGTAGCCTGTGGCCTGAGGCCTGTGAGCTGTTGCTAAGCAACTGCAACACACTTGTTCGGCTTTGAAAAACCCCGCGAGATTATTCGTTTCGCTCTCAGAATTTGATCAGTCTACCTGTCAAGTTAGCGAGCGGTAAACATTAAGGAGACATGAAACATTTCGGGAAGCTTTCCCCTCCTATGACTACGACAGGAGAAGAGCCAGGTGAGGCGGCTGTCCGATATAAGGTGACAGAGAACGAGCGCGGTAAGTGAAGTTAGCATGGTTGTCTGTAGTCTCAAAATGTCTATGCATTAGTGAGTGTGTTGGTGTTCATGAGGTGTTGCTGATGAGTGCAAGTGTAACAGTATACCCACTACGAAAAAGTAGACCACACCACTGCTACAAAGCATTTCTGTAGTCAACCTGAAACTTGATTTTTTATTAAGAGAGAATTTCTATCACTACTGTCAGATGTGTTTGCTTTGACTGATCAGATTTTCCTGTCAAAAAAAGGCATACACAGTGAAAAACATACCATTTACCTTTTTTGATGGAAGCCATGTGTGTCAGTAGAGTTAGTGAAATTCAGTTTTTAACTGTAAAACTCTGTATGATGTTACCTGCAAAAAAAAATAAATAAATAAATAAAAAGAAGAACACTGTGGCAGCCAGGCTGTCACATGTCAGGAAAGAGAATATTGGAAAGTGCACTTCAAATGAAAGCCTTTATCAAACTAACCACATGATCTTTGAATAAAAAGCTGTAACTCTGATAGAAAAAAAAAAAAAAAGCCTCTACAAGAAGCAGAGGCAGATCTACTCTACTTCAGTCACACAGAAAGAGTTTTGCTATATTGTTAGCAGTTATCAATACTAAAGCGCTGCAGTATATAGTTAAACATCTAAATTCATCCTGCTGTTTTGGCAAGCCAACCAGCTTATTTTAGAAATGCTGTCAGCTGCCTGGAAATTTCTGAAAATTGTTGAGAAGTGCCTGTTGTTATGGCTGCTCTAAAAAAAAAAAAGAAAGAAAGAAAGCATGGACACTTTAATAGCAAATCCATGAAGGAAAATTCAAATCTCTTCTTTGCTGGAAAAAATATTAAAAAGGTTGTTTTGACTCATCGTAACCTTATAAATGTCTGTGGCGTTGTGCCTTCTGCGTACATGAATAAAATTGCACAAAACACTTCACTTCTCAAATGACAAACCATCATGGGGAAAATAATGAGGATGGAGGGCATCCTGAGATTGTCAGTGTTTCAGTCGATATTGGCAGGTGCGAGTTACAGTCCCCCCGCACATTATGCACAGATGAATGCTGCAGAGCACTGACATTTAAAAAACTAGAAAAAAAAAAAGAAGACAGAGATGTATACATATATGCAGAAAACCTATCTTTCTTATTCAAAGACAAAACATTTCGATGCTTTCTTCTTTTTTTTCTGAGAACTATCTGTGAACATTTACCTTAAGAATTATTTCTTAATTATTTCATAACTTTCAAGTATTTTGCAGGGATGTCTTTTGACAGAAGAGATTCTTTATTTGTTTCCTTGCATTAATATAAAAGCTGAAACCGCCAATTACACATCAATTGCAGCTTAAAGTCAAATGACACTGAGGTTTAAAATCATTTGTATGGTATTTTCCCCCATTTTTGGGGAATTCTTGACACAAGCAACAAAAGTTAATACACAATCAGCATCTTTCATTGCAAACAGCTTGTACGAGACTTTTGTTTTGATCCAAATATTCAACTTTAACAGTGAAAAAGCAAATGTTAAGAAGAACTGGTAGAGAATACGCCACAATCATGCCACACCAATGGTGTTTTCATTACCATCAAATGGAGCAAACATAGGGAGCTCATTTCAACTTTGATGACAGCCCTTAAATTATAATGAGTACGTTTCCCCTTGAGCTAATGAGAGACAATGCAATCAGCTGTTAATGTGGTCATTTTTTCCCCTCCCAGTAATTACAATACAGTATTTTTTCATGGTTGGTAAACAAAGGTAGAGCTTCTATTGCCTCCTCTCATTGTCTAGGTTCATTACTAACTTATAAAGCTTCCTACTGAGGTTCCTTGGCAGGAGGAAGCGGAGCTGCGCAACACAAACAAGAAAATCTGATTTTTGACCATGGACAGATGTATAACATTGTATGTTATTCTCGTATTTTAGTCCTGAGATGATAAATTTTAGATTTCCAATGTGATATGAAACTCCTTTCTGATGAACGACTTATTGTTCTGACCATAAATTGTTCCGCATCCTCTTTTTGAGGTAAAACAGGTATAAATAAATCAAATAGAACAAGACATCAGAGTCCATTTGATTGCACTTTATAACCAATTGTCTGCCCCGAGGTAGACTGGCAGTAGTAGACTGATTTTAACTCAAAGCCACTCTATCTGCCAGCTGGTGAAAACAGCAACAGAGCAGGCCATTAGAAAAAGCCACCAGAAAACAGAACTAATGAAGGGAGAAATTAACAAAACGCAAACAAATAACACATGTATTTCTGAATTCCCTGCCTGGCTGTTGTTGATATGGCTTTCCTCTTTGTACATCACCTCCTTTCTTCATTATGCAAAGCTATCTGGGTCACACACATCTTCCACCATTGGGGGAAGACAAAAAAAAAAAAAAAAAACAACCCCAACAAACAAACGAATAAAATAATCGACAAAGAAGGTACAAGAAACACGTTTTGTCAAACTTGTAGTTTTCCATTAACAATGAGGTGACCTGGATGGACTGTGATTTGTTCAGACCTTTCTACCTCAACACTATTTATAGAAATGACCACAATGTGAATGTCGAACAGGAGAATTTATCATTGGGGCTGGGACGTTAATAATAATAAAAAAAAAAAGTGTGCACCATTTCAACTCCGTGTCCCTTCAGAGGATTGCTTCTAAAAAAGACATTTTTCTTTCCTTCTTTCTTTTCATCCAGCCTTTTTCTAACTGTCCTCTTCATAAATTCATACAATATAACACACTATCAGAGACTAAGGGTTTCCTGACATAACAATTTCATAGTACGAGAGCAAGAACCTGTTCTTCAGACAGCAGCTTGTCAACTGGAATGACAAGTTTCAAAGCCCGGGATATACTGTTATTCAAATACCCATTGGCTTGCTGGCCCCCGAAGATCCAAGGCCTAGCCTCCATATCCCTTTGTTCATGCCAAGAGTGTCAGAAAACACACAATTCCTAGATGAGCTGTCTCTTTGCTCCGATGTGTTAATTTATTTTTTAACATGCCATGAAGATTTTTAAGACAAGAAAATGAGAGACAAAGAGTGGCTCATTCATCCAGCCTTCTTCAGTTCACTTTAGGATTGTCATCCAAATCGTAATGAAGGACTGAATGTATGAATTAAGTGTTGGCAAGTGAGTGAAGAAGCAGATTTGTATATTTTTAACTATCAGCTAAAGCGGCTGGGGAAAAAGGGGAGAATAAATTGGCCGAGTTTATTAAAATATGAGGCAGCAGTGGAGCAGATTCAGGCCAGTCGGTCACATGTACAGTACAATGTGGTGTTACACTGTGTACCCTGGAGGAGTCTTGCTTGTCTCGGTGACTAATCTAAGAACTTTGGTGAAACACAGGTCATCGCTGCACTTTATTTAATTACCAAAAACCCTGTCCATGTGGGAATGTCCGAGCAACAGAAAAGGTAGAGACAATTTGTCATTGAGTATTTATCCATGATTTTTGCTTTCTGCTAAGTTAGAGTGAACGTGGCGCGTCACAGGGAAGTAGAAGTACATTTTCCACGATTCCAAAGCAGTTTGTCAGTAAATAAATTATGTAGTTAAAGAGCTGAGCACTCACTGTCTCACCACTGTTTGCTGGATACAGTTATTTCTGAATATTTCTTCTGGGACATTATCTTACCAGACAGACTTAGCGTAATTATGCTATTATGCCGTGGATTCAACTTTCTCTGAACCAACACTATGACTACAGGCAGAGAGATTCTATGAAAAAGGTCTCATTAACACGCTTTGTGGCATCCAGGCACTTTCAGTTGCTCACACTGCTGCAGCAGGCAGTTGTTTTTGTTTTCGAGCTGCTCTTGGTGTCAGTAAATCGAAGCATGATGTATGCTGACGACAAACCCTTATGTCCCTGGTGCCTTTTCATCATTTGGAATAATTAATTAAAAAGGCAATTAATGAATAATGCAGAAAGAAAAAATAAAAACAAAATTCAAGCAATTACAATCCCAAACAGTGGATTAACTACCAGCATCTCTAGGGGGTGCGTAAATATCAATAATAGCCCGTCATTAGTTTTAAAAAGACCATAATTGTTTGACATTTTAAGGGAGCCCTTTTAAAGTGTCGATGCAGTTTCATGCAGTTAGTAATGTATACATTACTGTATTTATTATTTGTGGCACAAATGCAGTGGCGTATCAGCAATCAACACTTTCACTATCACATATGATTTACTGTATTTCTCCCATCGTTAGTCTCATGGACACACTTATATTCAAGCAATATTTAACAGACAAGTACATTTTTTTCTAATAGAAATTTATAGGTTTGTGTCAACTTTCCTTTCACAGAAGCATCCATCTTAATATTGTTTGTATTAACTAGATAAAATTGCATTAGAGTGCAGAGACACATTTGTATCCTATACAGGCAGACATTTATGGATTATGTTAATTTAACACTAATTTTCTATACTTATGTTTTCCCCGCAGCTCTAATCTATTTTGCCCTAATCTGACAAGCTTTATTTGTAGGTGGCAATAAAAGCCATTTCAGCTTTGTGTTTGTAATTCTCGTCATTAATTTTATGTGCTCAAATGAATAAACTATGAACTAAATTATTCAATGACGAGATGTTAGATTTTCCTTCTTTATCCAATCTTCGGTTACATTAATGTTGTGCAAGGTTTGGAAAACAATCTTTCATTTCCTCCCATCAGATTTAAAATGCCTTAGTAGACAATCATCAACCATTTTACCATGCTACATAAATCAAAGATGTGAAGTTCACAGTTGGCGAGGCTTAATATTTTAAGGCTGGGATAAAAGACTTGTTAGATGAGGCAAAAGCAGTAAGAAAAAAAGTAGAGAAAAAAGTGAGAAAATCTTACTGCCTAAGATTACTACAAATCTTGCTGACACCAGTCAAAACCTAATTGGCCATACTCCACCACCTGAACCCTATTTTACAAGAGATGTGAAGTCAAATGTGTAATTTAGTTGTATATCAATTTGGCTTCCTGGTGAGAGGCCTTTTACGCTGCTGAAGGAGTGAGTGTGCTAACAGGTGTAGCTCAAGGAAAGCACCGTTCTAACTACACTACACTGTTGCCTAGAGGCTGTTGTCTAACCTCATTAGGAAAGACAGACAAAGGTGTCTCACACTCACACACACACACAAACAATCAGAGCTGAGATCAAGTGGAGTTAATATTGTCCAGACCAGTAAACAGGTGTTTCAGAGCAGGGGAGGTTAGATCAGGACAACTCAACCAACAGGTGCCAACACGTACAGTACTAGAATTGCTACTTTAATCAGCCACTGACACAACAGTTTTTCAGCCCCAACCCCAACTTCTATTCCAATGCACTCATAAATATACTCCTCAGGGACAGGAGGCAACAAAGTGCTCCAATTCCAATGAATACACAAAGATGTGTTTAGCAGTAAGTCTCCATGGCTGAACTGACTAAATGACTGGTAAGCTTAGTGAACAGTAAAAGAAAAGAAGATCACATCAGCAACTATTCTGCTACAGTTCAGCTCGACAGTGCTGTGGAAATCTAAGTTATTCCGTACTGCATCCTATATCAATAATTCATTGTAAAGTGCTGGAACAAGCTTTTCATGTGAAAATAAAAACATTTGTGTGGTGCCATATAAGGTGAAAAATAACAAAAGCAGGTAATTCATGCAAAGCCAGAGCCTTCTGTCTCTTCTGGACCGAGTCCAAAAGGACACAAGAAAACTAATTTGTTTCATATGCTGAAAGCAGACAAAAGCCTCTTTGAAAACAGATGGGGCCAGTGATTGAGGATTGCAACTGACCTGGCTAAGACCTGCATCTCAACCTGTTTGTGTTTTTTAGGGCATCCAAATCATGGGTCTTTTATAAAGCTCTCCTGTATGACTGTCTGTAAAACCTGTGTTATAATCTCCCCTTTGAATTGCCTGACTCGGGGTTTGTGTAAAGAGTTTTAATGGCCTGTGATAGATTACGTGTAGCGTGAGAGGCTTATCTGACATGGACAGGAAGGAAAAAAAAACCCAAAAAAAACCAAAAACAAAAAATAAAAACATGGGGAAATCTTTGGCTCTGTAAAATACTGCCAGTTTTGATTTCCCAAAAATACCATTTACAGCCTTCAAACCTCTTACTCCACAAACATTTACTGGCACTGTACTGTAAAGCTGCACATTAAATATACCTTCAAACTACCCTTGAAAAACTAAACCCTAATGCCTTCTGCCAAGTCAGTCACTGTTTTACACATTCCTAAATCTCAACTTGGGTCTTACCAGACTGCACTTAGCTCACTGCCTACCAAAAATAAATGTTTCATATATCCTCCATCTATCTTTGTAAACTTTCACTATCCAATTACGTTGCTATAAACATCACCTCCCTGAAAACTCCCTGGGTCCATTCACAAACAATGTCAAACAAAGTCTGATTGCAGTGTTGTAATCCTACCCCTAACCAACCGGCACAGCTTATTTACGAAATAGAATCAGGCAATGGACTTTTAAACACCTGTTGCAATTTAAAAGTCTTAAGCACCTAACAAAAAATTTCAGCTCCAAACTCATTACCTGAGAGAGGGTGCTGCCATGTTTGGTTAAAATGGGTGTCACATGATGTATTGCTGTGATGATAAGCTGTAGTATTGAAGCGGTGTTATAGCCTGAAACTACCTTGGTTTTTAAAGCACACTGATCTTACTGATTGAAAGTGGGTGAAAAATGAAGGTTATAACAAAACAAGGCTGCTGGTGTGAATCTCCAGAAAATCTAGGCAGGACAGCAAATGAGAAACAAGATTGTGAAGAGAAGGTTTTTCAGTTCAAATTCCCTGGACAGAGCAGGAAAAATTGGTTGGTTGCAGAACATAATGAGTAATCCCCCCCCCCCCCCCCCCTTCGACCAGTGCTGTCAAGGTGTCCTTGTGCAAGGCGCTTAACCACCCACCTGTTCCATTGGACCTGTTTACTGGAATTCGACTGAGATTGCATGGGGCACCCCCCGAGGGTGTGTATATAAAGGTTAAAAAGAAAAATCATCCACATTAAAAAGGTTGCAAAGTCCAGAGATGTGAGCATTTAAAAATATAAACATCACTTTGACATTGCATCCTCCCTGAACACCTCGCCCCCACAAAAATAAATAAATAACTAAAGTTTGATTAAAATGTCATAGTCAGTGTGAATATATAAACCACAGCCAGTCTAAAATGCGATGGTGTAAAAGCATTCAAACTCGTCCACCTTTCAATTACCATAACAAAATCTTGTGGTTTCATTTGATGACATTGGTGACAGAGGATATATTAACACAAAATAAAACTCCATCTCCAACACTGTTTATAGCTTTGAGGCCATGTGTGGGAAGAGACACAATAAGTCAGGTTCTTTTTGCTTGCTTTTCATGAAGTACCACTTTAAAGGATGAAAAACTGAAGATGATAGAAGCAGGCTCCTTAAAAAAAAAACAAAAAACAAAAAAAAACACTCACATATGTGCATACACAGATACGCATTACACAGTGCTCTCTATTCCTCTGTCTCCCTCCTACTTCTAATTTCCATTCTTAAAACATGTGTGATTTCTGTCTCCTTGGAGTGCTGCAGTGCTCCTCCGTGATTACCTACAACTGGTGCTGCTGCAGCCACTTCATGATTTAATCAGGATGAGACACTTTGACTTTGTCATTGTTTCTCTGTGTGATCCTCTCCTGCTGCTTTCCTGCCTGCTCCCTCTTCCTTGACTCCTTCCTCTCCTCTTCTCCCTCCCTCCCTGCCTCGATGTTTTCTTCACCCCCTCCCCAAATCCATCTGTTTTTTGGTACCAAAGGTGCCGAAAGAACGTTCTCAATAGAGTCTTGTAAATAATTCAAGTCACTCACATATTCATCACTGTAGACAATCACACACACAGATGGAAATGCTTTACGCATGCGCACCATGTATGCAGATACAGTGACACACACACACACACACACACACACACACTCATGTACAATCGTCCATCCCTTGAGGGAATCACACAGATGTCTGGGCACCTGGTGATCTATTCTAAATGCTGCCACTTGTCATGTCCAAGATCTAATTTACAGCCCAGGTAAACAGTTTCAGTCTCACTTTGCTGAGGAAACTGACATCAATCTTGTGCTAATTGTTTGTTCTTACTCCAGAATTAAATTAAGTAACTGTGTTCTGTGTTCTCGTCACTCCAAATCCTGAAATATTACTCAGCTTATGAAGATGACTCGAAGTCAAGCACTTCATATTTAAGTTGGTCATTCATTTTCTCTGATCTGTTTGAAAAAGACTAAGACACCATCAGTGAAATATACTGGGCTGCAAAAAACAATGTTAAAAATGTTTTGTTTTGTTTTTTTTTTTCCATCTGAGCTAAGGTTCAGAAGATTTAATGTAATTGATGCCATCATGAAAATAGCAACTTGTAAATCTGTAAATTTCCTTTTTGCTTGTGAAAAACATTTTCTGCCCCCTTGATGCAGTAACACTAAATAATAACACTGAAAACAGATTAAGGATATACCTTAATCTGTTCTTTTTCTTTTTAATACCTTCTACAATGCCATTGTTTGTAGGGGCGAAGGCTTAAGAAACACGCTCTTTGTATGAAATTGAATAAAATTTGTTTCAGTCATCTCAGACAATGTTAAAATGAAGTGGCCTTTCCTTTCTTCACAAAATAAGTTTTAGTGTTAAACAAGTGGAAACGTCTGGATAACCCTTTCATTAAACATTAAGGGCTCTATTTTAACAGTCCAAAGCACACGGTCCAAAACCGGTGCAAATTTTTTAAAGTTGTTCATATTCCTTTTTCCAATAGTTCAAATGGGTTCTACTAAGTCTTTTAATTAACTATGGTTGCTCATAAAGTGCCAAAATGTGCATGCACCTTGGCTTATTGCTATTTCAATGACACAATGTTACACACAGAACTGGATTCTCTTTGTGGTCACGATGAACACATAATGTGACTGACCAGTGAGCCCAGTCCTGACACCCCGACACAGCAAGTCTCTGTGCACCAAGGAGAAAGGAAAGACTAAATTAGTCAATACCCTGCACACATTCATACAAAGAATCAATGACACGATTAACAGTATTAGTCATTTTGTCTGTTATGACACTTGAAGGTGCATTAAGTTTTAAGGTAATCTTTAAATTGTACAGTAAAAACTTTTACTGTTATGATAAGATATCCTTAAAATAGCACAAAACTCGGCACTGAATTAAGACCAGATTTTTGGTGTTCAATTACAGCATTTCCAACTTTCTAAATTTAGCGTGGCCCCAGAATTGTGCTTAACATCACCTCCCCATAAGCCCAACGTACCCACAGGTGCACCAATGGGCATGCTCAAACGGTTAAATCCAAGCTTACGTGGACAGCCATGCACTTGTAAGTAGGCCATCTGTGTTGCATGTTCTTCTACAGTGCAAGAATCTGAATTTTAAATGTGGCATTGTGATTGATGAGCAGTATTCATGAACGCAAGGCTTCCCTCTTAAATTACCATATAATTGCCATGAATATATGCAGATTGATCTGGCCGAGGATTTCAGATCTAACGTCTTCCAAGGAAACATTAATACTAAATGCCATCAAATGGTGCTTTCAAGTTAATTTTCCATGCACAATTCAGGCTTAAGATAGTCAGCTATTAAAGGGGATGGGGTACCTTTTGGCCTGGGTGGAACATACAAATAGTGGATGGCAGTGATAATGACAGACTGTCCTGACTCCCATATGAAATATTTTGGAATGATTTCTTTGACAGGTTAATGGTTTTCTCACGCGACCATTTGTAAATGAGTGGACAGAATCAGCGTCCACTCATTGTCACAGTCAAATGACTCAAGGGAAACTGAAAGCGTGTGAATTAATTTAAGTGAAAGATACAAAAAACTGCTCTATTATTTTATTTTGTGGTTCCTTTTGGATTATTTCAACAATAATCTTGTAGGATAGGAATTCTTATTTTATTCCTTTTTAAGGTTAAGTTATCAGTGCTTACAGTGAAAGCGACAGCAGAGTTCATCAACTTATATGCAATCACAAATGTGAACATGTTAGTCTTAGTAGTGATCTAACTCATGTGAACATGGAGTGATAAACTAATGAAGAGTAAAACAAACTATTACAAGCTCATGAATAGTTTGGGAGTTTGGTGGCGAGCATCTTTGCCTAAAGTGAACAGTGAGTCAGAAGATCACCAGCAGCATGACAGTAGGCCTTTGAAGGGAGGGAAGAACTGAGACGGTAGGTGGTGACAGACCACAGATTCAACGATTCTGTTGAAGCCATTTAACAAAAAAGAGCACAGAGTTGTTCATTAGAGTAGACAATGGTTTGGAACGAGTCTCATATTAATGTTTTTCCCTGCATTTCGGTCATACAAATATACGACAAAGGGAAAGTGAATTTGACGTGCAACAGCTATTATTCTTTTTTGAATCCTGCCAGAATTTGATTTAAAAAAAAAACAACAACAACAACAAATAAATAAAAATACATCTGAAAAAATGTTGCTTCAATTATGAAATCTCACACTCCGTGATTAAATAAGAACAACTCAAAAGTTACATTAAAGCTGTACTTTATAAGGACTTTCCTCAAAAAATAATTACAATGAAAGTCTTTCAAATGTCTTATAGGCCGCACTGTGGTCATCAAAACTATAGAAAGCTAGGAGGGAGAAAAGTGAAAACTCAACTTAAAAAGTAATATATTTGATATAAAAGTGAGCCATACTCAATAAACGCGAACGAGAACAGGCAGAATGCCAAAGAAATAGGACAATATGGTTGGAATGCTGAGTGATCACACTAACACATCGACACACATCTGAACAACACAAAGGCAAAAGCTTAGAAAACCAAAACCAAGTCCCCATGTTTTTATCATTTGGGGAGAGTGGGGGGGGGGGGGGGGGGGGGGGGGGTGACTGTATTTTGCAGAAAACTATTCAACAACTAATTTCTGATATAATGCTGAGAGGGAGTCATGTTAGAGCTGTCAATCTGATAATTTAGTCTGAGATTTAATCCTCCTACAGTTTTGTCTCGGCTTGCCAGAATGCCAACACAAGACACACAAAACCATTGTTCACTGTAAGCAACAAAATGGACAAACTATCACCAAATCAAGACCATGGATGGATGACATATTAGTCTAATTTCTAAATTTGGTAAAAGCAAATGAATAAATCATCATTCCAACTGCATGTTAAGCACGATTGGAATATTATCAAACTTTTTGCTGGTTACTGTTGTTTCTAATACACATTTTTGCAATTTAATCCATGATATGGGCATCTGGGATGCATTTGTTGTGCTGTGAAGGTATGTGATGAAGGATTGAGTCAGCACTGTAGGGGTTAACTGCTTATCAAATAACCATTGCTTTGCCTTTAAGAGATATGAATTCCTTTAGCTTATTTCCATATAAT
The DNA here is from genome assembly GCF_900963305.1 of Echeneis naucrates. NCBI lineage: Eukaryota > Metazoa > Chordata > Actinopteri > Carangiformes > Echeneidae > Echeneis > Echeneis naucrates. The sequence continues at coordinate 9,098,771 of NC_042524.1, forward strand.
ATTAATTTGTGTCAACTGTGAATTTCAGGATTTTGAGTGAAAATAACAGTACACTTTGCATGAGCAATGACATGCAGAAGAATATAGTATTTAGTACCTTGTTTCATTTTCTGCTATAAAAGACAAAAACTAGTCTTTATTATATTATTTTGACTTAGTAGTATAATTAAGCTAGATCAATGTCATAAGTGGGGTCTTGAAAATATATTTAAATGTTGAAACACGACACACTGTCCTTGTAGCTTATCTTCGCTTCACTTTGACCAGTCTCATAGAATCTTAAAAGTTGAAAGGCCACTGAACTCAACAAAGGGGACATAAAACTACTAGCCAAACAGCAACACAAATCACACTGATGCATATATTGGCCAAATGGCAAACACACACACAGTATGCTATTTTTAATAAAGCAGAAACCCTTTGAAAAACATTTGTTACCATAAGCATACTTTCCCTTGCACAGATACACACACACACACACGCACACACACAAAGCAGACACTGTCCAGAAGAACACTTTCCAAATATTGTCCCAGTACTCTATAAGCTTGCCAGCGGGTGTTTCATGATGAACAGTGTTTGCCTAGTCGGAGGCCATCATCAACTACCTGGGGAAGAGTTCAGAGCTCGGAAAGGCTGCGTCCTGGAGTCCCACCTGGTCTTTGGGAAGGAACCTCCTCAGGCGGAAATCACCACCACCTCTTCCAGCCAAGCGGAAATCTATTCATCAGCTGCTGTAATGAGCTCATGGCACTGCCTAGCCTATTATACATGCCGACCTGTGCGCACACAGCCAGACACACGGACATACGGGTGTGGGGTAGGTATGCATGCAGACACATGAGCATTGAAGAGACAGAGCAACGTCGAACAGTCTGCATTCAAGTCAAGCCCGTTCATTTTCTCCACATCATGGCAACTAGTAAAATTTTTCACTGGGTGACCATTCAACATGTCTTGGGGTATGTTTTGCAGCTTCACTGCTTTTCATGTTTCTTTATGTGATTCTGTTTTATGGAAAGGGAAAATGAAATACATCTCCAAAGTTTGGAAAAGTTGGGAAAATTGTGGGCTGTGTGTGCACTACAAAAAAATGTTTCAAAAAAATGTGATACTGTGTGGAAATTTAGATCGAAACTCCTGTCTGACCAGACTTGAATAGGACTGGATTACACTAGCAGCAAGGTACCATGATGGATTTTTCATTGTTGGCTCAGGCTGCAGAAAAACAAAACAAAACAAACAAACAAACAAACAACAACAACAAAAAAACCAAACGTAAAAAGCTGTTGCTTCTCGATTTTCAGTTTCAGTTTCCCTACTATATATATATATATATATATATATATATATAAGATTAAAAATCACAAGTGACAGTGAATGTCTTCTGTGTGTTTTGATATTGGGCCCTGTATATATATATATATATATATATATATAAAACACAGCTGCAACCGTGCAAGTGTTTGCACTGTTTGCAATGAAATACACTAGTGTGATAAAAATAAAATAAAAATCTAAGAAAATGAAAATGAAATGTCAAAAGATATAAATTTTTTGTCATTAAGGTTTCTTCAATTGAAACTTGAATCTCACTCAGAGAGCTTTTTGGTTGAGCTTGAGGCTAATGACGAGGTGAATGACTTCGCAATGGAAACCTAAATGTGAAAAAGGGGAACATTTTTAATGAAAAAGGCTGTACAGGATGTGGGAGGACAATCAGACAATTAAATAAGGACTCGGTGGATTGTGGATTAGATTTAAAGAAAGAAAGAAAGCCAGACTGCATATAAAGAAGGACCACTCAGAAAGTGCAATAGGGAGCCTTATGAAAAAGTCACAAAGGTAACAGCCATCAAGAGATTTCACATTATTCAGTTTGGGCATTGATCATCAAAGTGTTCCTTCAATCTGTGAGATCTCAAGTCATTATTGTCACAACTCAAGCATGGTTCCACATGAGATGCTGAGGGTTTTTGAGGAGTGGGTCACATCCCACTCTGATATTGCTCTCCTCAATCCTCTTCCCAGGAAGGGGGCAGTCGCCCAGCATGGCTGGTGATGAATGTTTGTTTATATGGAGCAGTAATTGGCTTGTGGGATAAATTGTATGTCAATAGCTTTTTTTAAATGTGTGTGTGTGTGTGTGTGTGTGTGTGATTTCTGGATCCAGTGCTTATGGTAAACCCCTCCTCAGGGGTCGGAACAGGGTTCTTGACAGGCCACACAGAGGCTGGATTATAGATAAACCCTTTCTCTCTGGATTTCTGTAAAGACAGACTGAACAAGATAGCGCTGATGCTACAAGTGTTTTCTAAATTTAAGACCACAAGGTGGGATACTAAACATTAGAAAGCACACAGAACTTAGAAGTTAAAGTAATCAATTGCTAATTTATCATGAATCGCCTCCCACCTTTAATTTTGAGTGTCTTCAGAAGGTTCCTACTTTGCATAGATTAAACTGAATCTATTTAATCTTAACAGGAGAGACCAGATTTCTTCGGCACGTCTGAAATGGTCTACGCACTTTGTCTCTGAGTACTTTATTTTTTTTTCCTTCTATCGCTCTCTTGTGGCTTTGATAAATTGGCATTTAAAATTAAATGTTTCGTACAATAATTTGCCATTTCAGTGGGGAAATTAACATTCCTTACATAATGACAAGCTTGGCCTTTTGCAGTAATTCAAGCTTCGGGTAGGGTTATGGCGGTGTAAGAAAATGTGAGGAAATCCCCATGGATGTTCAGTAACAGCATTTAAACTTCTCCATGGAAAATGTAAAAATGCGAATATACAATAAGGTCCAAATGTCTGAAACCCCACAACATAAGACCAACGTGTGATGCTGTTATTGGGAGTTATCTGCTCTACAGTTAAATACATCCAAATAAATGGTTTTACATCGATCACACAGCTACCCATGGCCTCTGAGTTACAGGCTGAAACTGCCACATTTCTGTCAAATGAAGAGAGTCTAATTGAATCATATGTAGTCTGCTTTTTGCACACTCCATATGTACAGTATGGAAATACACACATAAAAACAAAACAAAACAAAACAAAACAAAAAAAAAAAAAAACACACTCACACAGCACTCACACTGTCATTGTAATGACTTAGAGGCACTCCCGAAACAGGTAAGTGCTGATCAGTGCATTAGGTAAAAACTTCATGTCTACATTTTTTTCTTTCAAACTAAGAGCTGGATCTGCAAGTCAACAGATCGGCAGTTCACACCAGCAGGGGGGGCACACCGTGAGGCTAGACTTCTCCAGAAGGGGGTCCAAAGGCAGGGCTTGAGGATGTTCCTGGCTTGGCTCATCAAAGGTGTGGAGCTAAAGGGGCTTTGCGGGCCCTCTGTGGGGGTATTGATGGTTTAAGAGATTGAAATTTTGGGGCAGTTTCAAGGTCGTATTTTCTGCAAATTTCAACAATATTTAACAATATTATGTAAACCAGAAATTCTTTTTGAAATACCAAATATTATCCAAATGGTATGTGAGGCCATTTCACTGTAAATTAAACAATGATTCCGAAATAATTAGTCACTGACCAAATTCATGTGGATTGTGGAGTGTGGGATAAAAAAAAATCCCAGTAGACATGGCAAGCAGAGTGAAACAGAGTTTCATTGCTCAGTATTTAGTTCCATTTAGGTTTTAAACACTTTATTATATTGGTAATTCAATGTTCAATGGCTAAAATTGCCAATTTATCCACTCTCTGTAAACCATAATGACAAGGTGAAATGTTTTACGCCATTATCCATTGGGCCAGTCCAAAGTATGGCAACTTGAATATTTACTGATATGAAGCTCAGAGAGACATTGGCACTACCTGTGTAAACTGTTACTCTGAAAAAAGACTGATTGCAGACTGCCAGGCAAAGCCACACCTCCACAACACATACATTTGACAAATGAGATTCAAATTTTAGGGAGAAAAAAATGCTGTTCAAAGGTTGCTTTTGTATTTTATCTCCTTCCAAAGTAATTGGTTTAGAAAATGTGTTTGTCCACAGCCTTGGTTTAATTGGAATTAAACAAAAGTATAATGGAAAGGTGCACAGCTCTTGCTGTAGATTAGTTGGGTCTATAAATGTCTGCTGAGGTAATCGCATTAGAAAAACATGTATTTGTGTGTGTGTGTGTGTGTGTGTAAGCATTGAAATGTAGATGTGTATGTCTCCGCTGGCTTCGTGGTGTTGGGTTTGGATATCCATTTGGGTGAACCAATTCCACACATGGCAAGGGCTAACATGTAATTAACTTCAGGACAAAGGACATCTTCACCTATTTTTTCTTCATATCCACTGCAGTCTAGTCATGTCTATCAAGGGTGTGTTCTCTCAAGGGAGCTATGAAATATATTACCTCATTACGCTCATTTTCTGGCTCAGCCACTAACCAGGAATTGAGTAAATGCATACAGAGTCATTGTTCAGTGAAAATGCTATAAATGAATCACAACAGATGCTCATATTATTCCTGATGCCCCCACCTTCTTGCAAATCTGTAATTAACATGTCTGATCCTTGTGCTACTAAATTAAATCAGAAAAGATCTAAGGGATAATTCACACCCTATTATTAATAATAGGCTTCAATAATTGGGTGCTCTTGAAGCATCAATCCTGCCACAGTGGAAAACACCTTTTTGAGTAATTAAGTGTCTTGTGCAGTCAGGGCAGATTCGTGTTTTGAGGTAAAATAAAAAAAAAAAAAGAAAAGAAAAAACTGCCCTGAAATAGACACAAAATGCAGCATAAATGTTCACTGAGAGGAACAAACAACCTAAGAAGAATGCCGCTAATGCTAGGAGGTAACATTAGCGGTGTAGTCCATGTGATACGCTGGTAAACACCGTATACACACAAGAAGAGGTAAGTGATTTCCTTATACCCTCTTGAAAATGCGTGATAATAAGCAACAACATCATTTTGTGACTTCACTTTCACTCTTTCGTCCCTTCTGTGTTACTCACTTTTGGACGTCTGGGGCCTCCGTCGCCTGTGGCCTGTGACCTGTTGCTAAGCAACGGCAACACACTTGTTCGGCTCTGGCAAACAACGCGAAATTATTTGTTTCTCTGTCAGAATTTGATCAGTCTACCTTTCAAGTTAGCGAGCGCTAAACATTAAGGAGACATGGCATGAAAACAGACGACAGTATTTCAGTGTTTTCTGAAGTTTTCACCTCCTTTGACTACGACAGGAGAAGAGCCAGGTGAGGCGGCTGTCCGATATAAGGTGACAGAGAACGAGCGCGGTGCTGCCGCAAAGTCAGCCGGTAAGTGAAGTTAGCATGGTTGGCTAACTTGAACAACGTTAGTGTGGTGGAAGAGAAAGGGAGCAAGATACTGCGTGTGTGTGTGTGACATGTTGATAACACATAACCAGTCTCAGGATGCATAGTGTAATGTATACATTAGTGAGTGTGGTGGTGGTGTTCGAGATGGGTGTCGCTCTAGGATGGATGAGTACAAGTATAACAGTATATCCACTACAACAAAGTAGACTACACTTCTGGGTAACACTGCAGCAAGCTGGCCAAATGCGGTGCATCTCAGAAAGACCAAAACCAGGGTGAACTCGACACCCTCGCCATCAACTGGCATCATCTCAGTGAAAAGAAATTATCTCCATCAAAACTGCCTACAAAGTTATCCGTTTTCATGAACGATAACTGCCAAAGCTGACACTTGGGAAACCTCAGGAAAAAAAGAGACAAACTTTTATATGGACAATTATGTTGGATCGCATACATATTCACATTCACTACAATGACTTAATATGTGAATGAAAGAGATATTAGCGTATTATATATGAGTGTAGAGTTTAGTGTCAGAACTCTTCTCTGAATCTGTGAACCATTTCGGGGGGTGACGCAGTGGCCTGAATCACTGTCACATAGCTCTGGAGACTGTGTCTCTTTGTGTTAGACAGATAATTGCAGGCTCGTTGGCTAACGGAGCACAATGCAACAGAGGGACAGTCAAATTAAGATGTGTTTGAGTGCAGAGGAAAGAGGGAGTGCTCAATCCATTGACTGACTACAGAGAGCTTGCCTTTAGGATGTCAGGTGGAGAAAAAGGGTAAGATGAGGGAAACAGACCAATCAATCCAGAAAATGTAAGAAATGGGGAAGAGAAAAACCACTGTGGATGAAAGTATAGAGTCTGAAATGCTGTAGGATAAGAGCAGAGAGCAAGTAAAGGAATGGCAGAGGTAGAGACCTACAGGAGAAAGTGGATGTAGAGGAGGAGATAGAAAATCTAAGGAAGAGAGAGATTCCTTAGGGCAGATTGAGTTTCAGTAATACAAACATTTCTTACGAGGCAGAGCTTTACTGAAGGCAGAAACAATCTTAATGGGCGTGTGGAGAAATGTATTTTTTCTGAATAAGTAATGGACTGAATTGAAAAGGCATAGGAAGACGAGCTCGGAATAAGTAAATGTAGAAACAAGTTGTTGGCAGTGGAACAGGGTTTTCACTTTCTTGGCTTATCCAAGATTTTGCCTACCAAGGTTCACCTCGCTCTAATAAAACAAAAAGCTTGGACAGAAAAAGAGCTGAGGCAGAATGGTCGGGAAGAGAGGAGAGAAAAAGAGAAAAGAGAACGTGGACATGCAGGAGAGGGCCTCGGGGATGGAGAGTGAAGTGGATGAGTGAATAACTAGTGAGGACAGAAGGAGGGAGGAGGGGGGAGGATAAAGGAGAGGAGCAGGGGGAAAGGCGAGGAACGAGCTAGGTTAAGGCTCCAGGGACACACAAGTGAAGAGGCTGAGAGAGACACGGGTGTAGCTGCAGGGATGGTTGCTCCATTGCTCCATTTGCAGTAGAAAAGAAGGCAGTGATGGAAGTCAGTGAGTTCTGGGGCTGAGACTCCAGCATGTGTGTGTTTATAAGCTTGAAGAGCTCGGTCCTACATACGTGCTGTGTGTGTGTCAGTCAAAGGAGAAAGAGCGTATTTTGTCTGTCACTGAAGCTCCCGGGTCCACCACTAGCGTAGCGGTCCATAGCAAATGATGCTGTGGGAGAGCGCTGCCTACGTTTGTGGTTTTTTTGCCATGTGTGTTTAGTGTGTGCTTAGTGTGTGTTCTGGCTTTTTACAAGCGTGTTTGCTGCATTTTCCCAGACTGGTGCTGCAGCTGCTCTTCAAAAACAATTACTGAAGCTAAAGTATGCAGTGCTTGTTTATCATGAAAGTGACCAGCTACTCAGGATTTCAATTATCATCCTCTCTGGCTGTGAACCTGTGCTTACACACTGAGAACAAGAGAGGGACATCAAGATGTTCAACATCATGTGCCCCATACAGATGAGGCAGCGGACTGACCATGATGGACATGACTACATCTAAGCAGATAACGGGGCAATTTACAAATTTAAAGTGTTCCTGTTGAGTTCAGTTCAGGTACAACAACTATTGCTGCTGTCACCTGCCAGGGGATTTGTTTTCATTGTCTGAAGCAAAAAAAAAAAGTATTAGATAGCTTCATTCCAGTATTGTAGATGTGCTGTGTAGTTTGACTGAACTAAACATTCAGTTTCTCAAAGCTTAGATATTTTCTGATGAAGATGCCAACTGATGAATTTTGACTACAAAGACCAAAAAAAAAAACAGACTTTCCCAAATGCTACTTTTCTGTATATTGTAATTGCACTGCTGATGACTAATTCTGTCTGACCTACATAGAGTGATGCACCCTTGAGGGAGGATGATACATTTTAACTCTAACTCAGAAGTAGATTTTTGTTTTGTTTTTAAGAGGGAGTAATGCTCAGATTTGAAAGCACACAGACAATCTTTGTCATTTTGGGATTTTTCAGTAAAAAGATATGGCACTTGATGATCCCCCCCACCCCCCCACCCCCTCCACACACACAAAAAAAAAAAAAAACCTAAACAGAAACGGAAAATGGGTAAGACAACTCATCTTAAAAATCAGACACTGATGAAAGAGACAGACAGAACGGAACATTAACAGGATTGAAATTAAACTATCGCACGTTAAATTAAACTAAGTAAATGAGGCAGCATCTGTGCAAACACAAAGAGCAACACTAAGATTTTACCGCTAACTAGAGCTTCCTGAGTCATGGGCTACACAAAAGTTTTGTTCACATGATGTGTGAACACTGCAAGCAATCCTCATTAAAACTAAGGATTCCAAATGGCTGCTTTCTCAAATTAGAAGTCGACCACATTCTCACGAAACGGTAATAATGCCAATTAGCAGTTTAGCTATTAATTACACTCATGTGCGCACGAATAAGCATGTGGATAAGTCTAAACTAAGGGTCTCTCGCAAACAAATGACTTTGCAGTGATTCGTGTGGAGCAGCAAGCAGTAGTCATTCGGTGATTAAAAACTAATTTGTCAAAGCGAGGTCACAGGTTTGACCACTTGAGCAGACAAATGTTCCAGAAAATGGCCTTTACTATGACACAGAACCTTTAATCATTTGCATCACTCACAATGTAGTGAATGAATGCAAATGAGTGAGCAGCAAAAGAAGAGAGGCAAACAAATTGCAGCATTAGTATCATGAGTAATAAGCAACTCTCGCCTTCCACCCAGTTATAAGTAATTCAGCTGAAGTGTGGTGACTAATTCATATGAAATAGTATCAATCACCAAAAAGATCACACATCGCCAACGCAGAACTCCAGTGGATGATAATGAGCGAGGCTGGGATCACACAAGTTTCCCACAAACTACAGGTCTGATGTTACATGAAGAAAGCAGAAGACTGGGTGAATGTAATTACAGCGGCAGAGTCACGTCTCAAGCTGTGCCTCTTAACAAAATGACATGTTTTTAATCCACTCTGGCCTCATGGTGTCCAAAAAGTATAATTTCACTGAATGCATTATTTTAATTTCCATAGGTGATTCGTTGCTTACACTGTGACTGAAGGGCTGCTATTGCGATGAAGAAAAAGACACTCAGCTACAGACTGTGTTGAGTTTCAAAACATTAATAAAGAGCTGGGAGGAAATGTGGGGATGTGAAAGTTCTGTAAGAAGTTCAATGACCGTGTCCTTGATTTATATTTCATTTTTGTACAAGTGGTGTCTTTCCTGCATGTGGAACACCGTAGCTTTGAGGTGTCAAAGGAAAGTGGTAATAATACATTTGCATTTAATATACAATTCCCCCTCAGTAACTGTTGTGGTAATTGGCTACTCTATAAACAGAGTGTACCATATTTTACACAATAGTGCCCACATCATATATACAAAGCTCACTGTTACTAAGGAGGCTGTTTTTATTATCAGTGTTCAATTCATGGTACTCCAAGCGTCACACAATTCCACAAATATATGAGTGTGAAAACAGACATGATGGCATCCCAAACATCTTCAACAAGCTCCAACAAGAATAAAGTCCAACAGGTTGACATATTTTACTCCAACAACAGAATGTTACTCAAAGAAAAAAAAATCTTCCTCTTTATATAGGGCTAGGTTTAGATAACGATACTCAATAATTAGTTTGCACAGGAAATCCTTCTCTTCAATGCCACAGGTTTTGTTTATACGATGACAACCTGTAGCTGTCAAGAATAATTGGAATGCAAATCTAACAATGTCATACTACTACAAACCATATTGATGCTATCAAATAAGAAAAAAAAATAGGTTGAGTATTGAAAATTGCTTGAGTAATGAAGGTCAGTGAAGTACTGCCTTATCTCTGCTCCCAATATTGTTGTGTATGGTCAAGAATTTGTATCACATCCAAGTTTAATGAAGAGGAAATTCGTCAACTGAAGCAAAGAAGTTTTTTTAGAGAACAAAAAAAAAAAAAAGAGAGAGATGAACTTCTGTTCACCCGATGCCAATACAGAAGTTTACTCCTATGTAATACTGTAAAACAATGTAACTCAGCCCTCAGGTACAAACAATCTAATTAAAGAGGGAATTGTAAATAACAGTGGCTGAATTGGCAGCATCATTGTGGATTGTGCCAGCAGGCATTGGAGCAGCGCTGGGATGGTGACCAGATCGTGCCTAAATCTGAGAAAGAAAACACAGTGACACCTGTAACATAGGCGCTAAAGAAAAAAGGTCAGCGGCATCCATCCATACTGCTCGTGTTCTCTGAGGAAATCCTGGGGGCGGGCTCGAAAACAATAACACGGACTGATAAGTTCTGAGGCATTTGTTGGGGTCGTTACTCCCTGTGGGTCTGAGAATTATAGCACTCTCCATAGTCAGCGACTTATGGTTGACTAATGACTCGATGATGCAAATAAATCCTCTGGTAGAGAGAAGCTGTACTAGCTATTAACAAGCAACAAGGGCACAGTGTCACTCAATATGTAGGAGTCACTGTGTGGTAACATCTTGCATTGGCGTGATAGTATGAAGTGACCATATACAAATACAGTTTCCAAATCTCCATGCTGTTCTATTTAATGCGTAAATGTTTCAGTTTTTCTAAACTATGTCAGTGATTCAGGACTGCTTGTTTAATTTAAACACAGTAAAAGCCAAATATAGACTCCCTTCTTATATATTGGTCATTCAATCAAGTGCTTATATCTAAAGAGTCACTCAACCAACAAGTTCATAGAATAAGCTAGTTAAAAAAAAAAAAAAATAAAAATCAGAATGGAACTATCTTTATGAAACATTGGCTACTTTAAGATCAACTCAAAAAAAGCCCTCGGGATATTAAAAAAAGGGAATGATTTTCATAATTCGCTATTGTGGCCAGAGAAGATGGCAATTATGTGTGCGGTTTTGAGGAGATCTGGGAATCAATATTCAACATGCAGATTTTTATTTTAAAGGTTTTTTTTAAGGTCCATTGTTTTGGAAATTAAATTTTGTTTTGGAAATTAAATTTCCAAACAATGGACAAAACAGTAGCATTTGAAGAGCACAAAGACCTCAAGTGTTTTCATCAAACAGAGGGCTCTGCGAGAAGCTTCAGTAGATCGCTCAGTCAGCTAGAGAGTTGGCAGATCAGTTGCTACACCGCAATGAGCTGCACTACTTGTCGATCTGGGCTTGTTCTTCGCCCTCTGGTCAAACTGTTGAACTGGCAGAGAGGAAATATATAATATGACAGCTCACAGTGCACAGGACAGTGGAGGCACTATTAATTTATCTGTTCTTTGAAAGATCAGGAAGAAACTGAGAGGCAGAGCAAGTGACTGTGAGCTGAGCAAGGAAACAGAAAATGTCACCTGCTTAGACAAACTTTATGGAGGTCGAATGACTGTCATTTAAATTTCCCAGTGTGATACTCTACACCTGAACACAAAGTCATACTGCAGAAGCAAATGTCTGAGAGAAGCAGGCATTAAAAATGGCCAACTGATTTTCTGTTTCTGCAGCCAGGAGCAGATAATGGCTACAAAGTGTGCAAAGAGTTTTAAGGCTTGCTGAAATCTTAGCAGCATATATGCAATTATGAAATTTGAATTTGCTGAAAGGGGTTTAGTGAAAATGAAAAATGAAAGTATATTGCCAATCTTCCAAAATTATAAATTGTGTATAACGTTTCAGATTGGTTTGGTGTTATTTTAAAGTTGTCAATGTCTAGACAAAAACTACTGTAATGAATGTGGTGCTGCACACAAGCTCTCATTACTCCTTCAGGAGCTGTGCTGCAGTTCATCTGCTGATGATGTGTGAGACAGTATACAGTCAGGCCAAATCTGTCATTTGCATAATCCCATTAACTACATTAGATTAAGATGTGTCAGATTTTTTTTTTTTTTGAGTGTTTGCATTACAAGCATACTTTGCCTGTGATCAAAGGAGCACTTTGAACAACAGAGTATATACATAAGTTAGTAAAAGAAACCTAATTTGACATAACTGTTTTGTGCTGTATATCTCAGTCGGCCCCTCAAGCGGTTCTATTCATAATGCAACATAATATCAAGATCCAAGTTGGTAGAAAAAAGTACATTCGCTATGCAGAAGCTGGAGGAACACGCTGTATACAAAGCAACATATTTGAAATAAAAATGTAATAATTGAGATGAAAAACTGAGAGCAAAGATCAAAGAAGACACTCTGATAGATGAAGACCTAACCAAGATGTACCTATATTGTAAAAGCCTGTGTGTATGTGTGCGTCTGTGTTGTTTGTGCTTGTTGGGGACATACAGTGTGTATGTCCAGGGTCACTTTGCCTTGAGGTGAGGTGTTTCTATTTATTTTTATTTTTTTTTATATTTTTCAGGCTCAGACTCTACTTAAGCGCTGAACCAATTTAACACACAGACAGGAATGCAGTGGGAAGCTTGACAGAGTCACTCAAATCCCCGTCTGCGCTATATTGGGAGCACAGCAAGCGCAATGAGGGTGAAATACAGAGGAGAGAAAAGTGGTCCTTGGGGCGGGGTGTCAGGATATATGGGGAAAAGACAGATATGCATGTAAGCAGAGGAAGCAACATGTTTTCTGTCTGGCATCAAAGGCAGTTTACTGCTGGCTAACAATAAATATAATAATAATAGTTATTTAAGATGCTAACGAATTGAGTGACGTTAATAATCTTACTTGTCGGTAACTGGAGTTTAGCTTTCATAACATTGTATCTGATAAACAAAGTTTTCAAAGATGGGCTGAGAGGTGCTGGCAGCCATATGCATTTTCATTTTACGCAGCCATTAAACTGATGAAAGAATCATAAAACTAAGGGGATGGGCCAAATGAATTCATTTGTCGCTCTCTAATTTCTCAGTGTTTCAGAGGCTTTGCCAACAGCTTTTAAAATTGCTATTATGAACAATAATAAAAGCAGAACATAGATGAACAGCTCCAAAAAATTATACAGTACCACCTGTTAGCTCAACCGAAAAAAAGATACAGAATGCAAAAATGGTTTCCCCCGAAGACGATCAACATTAGGGATCTGTTCTTACTTCAACAACAGATAGAAACGTGTTTGCACGTTAGAGACAGAAAGAGAAATACTGAAATTCATTTCCAAGAGGCAAATGTGACTTCAAGTTATTCACTACTTCCTTTACAGTTCAATTATCAATAAAGCTGCATGTGCCAGGATGGGCAGCAGGTGTCAAAAAGCTAATCCAGGAGGCCCATCACTGAAAAGGCACTGATCACCAGTGCCAGTGTTGTGACAGGTATGTCTTAATCCCTTGGGCATGAGTAAACATTCTCTTTCAGAAGAGATTATTTTGTTTTTGTCAAGAGAGAAGCGGTGCGTCTGAAGTCATGTGAGTGTGTCCATCGTTGTGTGCACAGCCTGTGTGTTTTTGTATGTGAGAACAGACAAAGAAAATGATGAGTCAGGATGAGTAGGCAGTCCAGGTCAGTGAGGAGAAGAATGAAAGAACTAAAAGCAGAGCGTGCAGGAAGAAAAGAATGTGAGCAGAATATGAATGTAGATCAGGATAAGATGAACAATATCTTCCTTAGTTTCATTAAATAAAACTGGCAAACATTACTTTCAAACGTGTTTCTGAAAATCTACTATAAATCTTTGAGATGGATGGCAAATTTGATCTGATTCGGGTTTTTCAGATGCTGTAATTTGGCTTGATTCTCATCATTTTGCAATCTGACCAAGTGATCCAAAAATGTCACCTATCTGTGACAACAACCTAACACTCTTAATGTGAAAGACGATTCCCGGTGGGTTTAATTCTCCAGAATATCTAAAAAAAGAAAAAAACGGACTTTCACTAACCTAACACATCTAGAAGAAAATACATTCACAATGTAGATGTGGACATTTAAGCTGGATAAATATCTTAAATTCTGTCCAAACATAAACACAAGAGAAAAAAATATTGATAATAAAGTCCCCAGTAAGAAAAGAAAACATTGCTCAAAGTCAAACAAAGAAACTAGCAATACTGTGCTCATTTAATGGCGGTGAAAGAAAAAGACAAAGAAAGGGAAAGAAATGCAGATCCTGAGCTATGGGAACTTTAAAAAGTGCAACATTCCTGATTTACAGCCAGTCAGTTTGTTCCCTCTCACAAACATTTGGGTCTTACAAGAGCCAGTGGCGCTAGATATTCCACAAAAGCCACAGGCGATGGCCGAGCACAGACACTCAGTGACAGCCAGCTGTCAGATCAGGGTCAGGGCTTTTATAGCTGCACTGCTACACAACACTTATTACCTTTAGGGCGCCAATAAAGAAATCTGCCCAGATCTGACACTCTGCTGCCATTTACTGCTGCCAACGAGTGAAGCAGCGTTCCTAATTTATTTTCACACGAAGCATGGCTCAAAGAATCTTGACCAGTAGATTGGTGTCAAGTCTATTTTGATTTCTGCGTTTTTCACTGTCACTTCTTGTCTGCTATTTGCATACATCAAATCCAGCATATCTGTTTACAGGGGGTACAATGTTGTGGCTGTTTCGTAAAAACAGAAAACACATTTGATCAAAAAGAAAATTCTAATATTCAACCAGATTTGCTTCCACTTCGGTGTGATGAGCACAGCACATGATACAAGCAGTACTTTGGTTGTTTCTATGTCTGTGGCATTGGGCTGTTTTCTCTTCTGTCAAACCCAAAAACATGTTCTTCTTTTCCCCAAACACTATTATTTACTTGTGTGCTCTGCTAAGAGAAAGACAGGCTTCACCAAATCATAAATCCACTCTTCATTATGCCTACGTATCACACCAGGTGTAGGCCAGTTTTACATGCCAGCTGTTGCCTCATCCCTGGCTGACAGGAAAGCATCGTATTTTTGGTGCAATATCCTTGACAGTGTCCCACTACCTCAGCAGTGGGGGGACGCCAGTGGCCAAAGAGAGCTTTCAGTTTTCAGCGGGGAGACTGATGTTTATGAGGCAGGGGATCGGAGCCGGACCAGGGGACATCGCTATCTGGGACAGGGCATCCATTTCACACAGCAAATATTTCCACCATAATGAATCTGTGGGGAGGAAATCAACCTAATGAGGTACAACCCATGTGACCGTTGTGTAGAGAAAATTAGGGAAGAAGGTTTAGCTTGGATAAAAAAAAAAGAAAAAGAAAGAAATTGTGGGACCGTTCGTTAATAAGCTCATTGTGACAAATAAAGCGCTGTCAGGTAAGGCCTGCAGGGTGTTAGGTGGATGTCTAGGTTGGGTGTTAGGTGAGTGTCTGCATGTGGACACGTCACACCTTTTAGCCCAAGCAGACATTAGTCCTGATTAACCTAACAGAGTTGGACAACTTCTGGTCCTCCTGGTGCCTTATGTGACCTGAATAACTTCACACTGCCGAAGCACTTCAGTTAAATTATGAGCATTCATAAAAGGTGTCATTGTGATGTAGAGCTGAAAAGTGTCATTTAACATGGTGCCGCAGAGCTAATTAGGGCAATTTTACATTAATGGAAGAGTTCACCCAACTCATTCTACTCATGCCCCACACGGACCAATATTATCGGTCACTGTGCACCAATCCCACCTGACAGGATGGCAGGTGGAAAAACCTGGTTGATGTATTTGTCACTTTCAAAAGTATCTTGCTGTGACCCAATCTGGCCTGTGTGTGAACGGCTACAGCTTCTATAGGCTGGAGCTCCCCCCAAAGTTGATCTTCCTTATGAGAGCCATGTGTTTGCACGACTAAGTTAATGGCCTCAGCCCCAAAAGGGGGCAGAGGGTTAGTAAGCAAAGAGAGACACGGCAGAGGCAGAGCGCTGCTATGGGCTGCTGAGAGGGGACGGAGAAAGTAAGACGAGGGGGGCAGATTTGATGGCTAATGCAATAACTGCCGCTGCTCTCAAACGAGCCAGGATGATAAAGAGAAATCAGAGGGGTCGAAGCGCCTCTCAAAGTGGGACACGTGGCAAACGCGTACATGATGGATGGCTTAAGGGGAGGGACACAAATGAATTCACAATCTCAAGATCACCTGCCAGCAATTTACAGTGCAACATTTTCCACATCATAAAAACAGCATACAAAATAAATCAGAAATCAAGAATCACAAAGACACATTCCTGGAAATATCACTTCCTGCTGAACTGATCAAAATGAATGGCCATTTGCAGCTTGTGACAAAGGATTATTAGATGTGCATTCGCCAGATGAATACATGGATGAATTTGTGCTGAATGGATCAACTTGCTGAGGCAGCGCTCATAAGACCCCGGAGAGACTCACTTATACTTTCCATCTGGCAGATGGCAGCACATTGACCGCCTGATCAATGAGATCACAACCAAGTATGACCGGTGCAACACTCATCCCTAATGAAGCAGTCATAGCCGAGCGGGACGCATTAAAGAATTAAAGAACCTCCCTGCTGAGAGTCTTACACGACTCAATGAAAACAGATGTCGCTTCTTTCTAATCAGGAAGATGAAAGTGGTTGATCAACTGAATTAGTTCTTTTTCAAATGGTTTTAGGAAGCAAAGAATGCAATCAAAGCCAGGGCCAGAAGCGGGGTGAGCTGCAGCTCGTTCGTGATACAGAGGGGAGAACAAATATCTGCTTATGAGATTGGATGTGGACTTGAAATTTATGAAATGTCATTTCACAAATTGTAAATTGATAAAGTACTTGCACAATGGTGCACGTCTGTGTATGTTTTGGAGTCTATGGGAGCTCAGACATGCACTTACTATAAATAATGAGACTAAAATTGAATCAGATGGAATTGATTCTTTTGACAACAAGTAGAGAAAACATGTTTTTATACATACTGCAAAAACACTGGGTGTATACTTTTTCATATTTTAAAGTTGGGTGGTGAGGGAATATATATTTGTTTCAAAAGATCAAGGACAGAGCAGCTCATAAACCAAACCACAGCTACTGTCACATAACTATAACCATCCTGTGGCAGTACTGAAGAGTTGGACATAATCATAGAATGTGTAAATGCTTTGAAAAAAGTCCACTGCTGTCAAAAAGAGAGAAAAAAACAACAACAAAAAAAACAGACAATTGACTCATATCATCACGGTTTTTTTACAGAAAAAAAAATGTTATGCACATTTCACGGATGGTTATTGCAGTGAATGGGTGGCACCACACATCAATTAAAAGGTTATTTTTATAGAATCAGTTACTCTGACAGGATGTCATTTTTCACATAATGAAAAAAAAAAAACATCCTCAAGGAAAATCTGTTTTATGACTTTCTGCAATTATAAAGATTGAGTGCAGTTCACCTATTAGTCTTTTTTTTACTGACACTGTGCCCCTTAAAAAGCCATTTGGAATTAAAAAATTTTTTACTTTGAACCAGTTTATCAACTTTCTATGCTAGAGTCAGTGAGGCGTCTTTAACTAGTATGAGACATTCAGACTTTCTGTTCCGATCCTTTAGAAGAGTGTGTGGATAAGTAACCAGCTAGCTCAGTGTAATCTTCAAAGTTCTGTAAAGAAAACAAAATTCACCTTTTAGAAAAAGATGGCTTAGTGAAAACCTCTTTATCCTATTTTGCTTCCCAAAAGCGCCGTCTCTCCCAAAAGCACAGTCTTTCTCTCTTATTTGTGAAAATAGAATACAGAAAGGTGTCTCTAATTCTTCCATTGATATTCCACTGTTATTGTACTGACTGCTAAGTGAATATAGATTACCAGCTAAACTGCCTGATTGTAAACACAAAGAAACCAGTGACAGAGCAGAACATAAATCCCCACCCACAGCTTTAGACTAACCCATATGCAATCACCTCTCCTGTCTGTCACAGACACTAAGCTATTGCCAAACACTGAGGAGTATATGCCAGTCTGAGCAGGTCAGAAACAGGCTACAGCCTCCTTCAAGTTGCATCAGAGAAAACATCTGCACCCCCACAGGAGGTGGAGTGATAGATTCCCTCACCTCTGCAAATGTGTTTGCCTCAACATTTAACAGTCTTCCCCTTTTTTTTCCTCCCCACTGTCTGTGACAGAAAGAAAATTATGGTTTCAATAATGATACAAAAATAAATAAAAATAAGGAGACCTGAACTCTCTCCTTTAAAATATCTAAAAGCAAAAATTAAATATATACACATACACTACCAGTCAGATGTTTGGACAGACTTTCCCATTCATTTGAATGAGAAAGTGTGTCCAAACCTTTCACTGGTAGTGTGTTTCAGTGTGTGTGTGTGTGTGTGTGTGTGCATGCGCATGTGTGTCTTCACCCACAATCACACAAATGTCCAAGGCCACCTTCGAAGCAAAATGAGAAGGTAAATATTTAAGCACAGCTATCCACAGGGAAAAAATGTGCTCGGGACGGTGGTCTGTGCAGTCAGCCATATGGGAAATGTTCATATTCAGATATTCAGTCAGTCATCCATTGTACAGTTTACTTTAAACAATGCTTGCCAAGTGAGAAATTTGTACTCCACAGCATTCAAATACAATTTTAGAGAAAAATATCAAAGGCTAACGATAAGGCTACACACTCAAAGTTGAGTTTAAGCTTATTGAGACTGTGTGAGATGTCCTAAGTGACCTGGCAAAGGAGCAGCGACAGAGGTGACTGTGAGTGTGTTCTGACTGCTATTTGCAAACAAATCCTGAAATCAGTTCCGCATGCGAGTTACTGAAATGAAGTCGAAACAATAGACATTTTCTTTTTTCTTTCTTTTATTTCTTCTGCCAGACTGTAGAGTTTCTTAAACTGGCTCTGAATCACAATAATCCAGATACGCTGAAAGGCTGAATAAGTACTTGCCAAATTTGAGACTGTGGCTTTGGCCATAGTACTGGAGAAACAGGAATTCACTGCAGAGCTTTTAGGTTTATGCATATTTACACCAAAATAAAAAAATAAAAAAATAAATCAAAAAGTAAGAAAACCCACGAATAAACACACAGTTTTCACCATGTAGCTTCACACACGTCGCAAAAATGTCACTCAGGAAAAGCACGACATCAAACATTTAATTATCTCTAGACTCTATAAATGGGCCAAAAATAGGAAAGTAAACTTTGAAGGGAAAACTGAGAAGAAGATCAATGTTCCCACAAGGACGAAAAAAAAAAATGTTTCACATACTTTTTATTTAATTTGTTTCAAAGTGAAACACCATGCTTCAAGGGAGCAGCAATGCACCACTGCTTGAATAGCATACACTACTGTTGTGTTGTCCCAGTGCGATTTGTCTGGAAGATTTTCCACATTTCCGTTGACTTGGAACACCGACTAAATCTTGACACAAACTTCATTCACAGAACAATGAGGGAAAAAGCAGCAAGATGGCTTATTCTGCAGCAGGACATACTAGTATCCGAGTACACATTTCAAGCAGGATTTGTCTTTTTTTTTGTCTTCATTTGTCCTCAGTTTAACCGTCATGCTGTCTTCACTTTCTGTATACACCCCGTGTCCTCAGAGTGAAAAATGACCCGCCTTCACTAAACCCCTAAAATACAGCAGCTTAATTGAATTTTAAGTCTCAAATCTGTTTTGCATGATGAAACAACCTGTCATTCACCACACACTTTGCGAATATCTGGGGTTTGCCTCTTCACGCGGCAGAAAGACTGCATTTAATCAGCGGACACCATTCGTTTTCATTACAACACACCTGTCATAAGCAGTACAGCTTACAACTTACCCAGTTGCTCACGTTACATCTCTCTCCCCTATTGTCATCTACAGCACTTTTATCATCTCCCATTAGGAATTATTTATTTTACTGTTATGTTCTTGTAATTTATTTATAACAATAGTTTGGCAAAAAAAACCCAAAACAAAAACCAAAAAAAAAACTTCAATCTTATCTTTTAAGCAATTAGAAATGTTTGTCTTGTCTGAAATTGTCTTGGTTTGTCTGTGAACTTGAGTTGTGTGGGGTTGTTGGAGGGGAGATGCTGCACATGCGCAAGAAAATTGTAGTTTTTCACTGAGTTCAGTCAGTAGCACACATAATCTCAACTTCTCATTGTGTGTGTGTGTGCGTGCTTTTGGCTTTTTTGTGGTGCATAAATGACCTCTAGGACAATCTCAGCACCCTTTTTCTGTGTACAGCTGTCATGGAAATGTGAACAAAAGATGATTTGGTCGGTTTCTGTGCTATTAAACATGGTCTTAGGTCATTTTTGAACCCTAACACAACACGAGGGTTAACACCACAGGTGATGCAGTTATAGCCTTGCATCTAAATATTTTACTATTTCAGTGTGTGTATGTGACCATCAACAGCCTTCCCTGGAAACAAGTTTCTTGATCTTTATTCAGTGAAATGGCCTTTGTGTGGCAGGAAGGGCAGTGCTACACCTCAGTGAATATCGGGGGGAGCACAGGACAGACATGCTGCAGAAGGACGGACAGGGGAAGGGAAGCAGGTGCTGCTGGTAGAAACTAGTGGCGTGCGTTTCCTGCCACCTCACTCAGGATGAAAAGAGTCCTGAGGATTTCTGTGTAGATCTTTGGAGAGATCGGAGTTCAGTTCAGTGAAGGTGTCCCAACAGAAAACTGTCTCATAGATAGGGTACATAGTGATGGAATAAAAGAACAGCTTCATCAATTCTTCATGATGTGACCTCACTTAAGCTGGCAAATGAAACCATACATGGATATGGGCATCGGGGCAATGTGAGTGAGACCATTACCAGGGTCATGGTCCAGAGCTGGGTCCGGGCCCCGGCTCCCTATGCCCACCACCCCGTGTGCGGGAGCGCATGAAGTACCAAGCCCAGACAGCCACCACAGCCACGTGGCACGCCGTAGTCCCCAGTGCTCCGGGCGGGTGACGGCAAGCACCACCGGACCGCAGGGCAGGAGGGCCCCATGCCCCCCAGCATGCCCAACCCAGCTGTCCACATCTGCCACCAGCATCTCACACCCCAAACCCCACCCCCCATCCACTGGACAAGCTGGAGGCACCCCATCAACTGAAGAGGCCCACCCAGGAGCCCCAGCAATGCCCCCACAGGCAGACACCAGTGAAGCGGCCAAAGGGGGAATGGCTGCAGGGGCGGGGGGCCCCCGATGTACACACACCAAGGAGACTGCAGGAGGAGGAAACCCCCTGGTACAGGGAGGAGCCCTTGACCCCCCACTGAAGGGAGAGAGGAAGCAGCGAGTCCTGAGACAGTCAGGACTCAGCAGTCAGCAACAGGCCAGCAGGCCAAACACAACCTAACCACTGAATGATTTCTCTGTTCCTTCCATTGTTACCAAAAAAAAAAAAAAAGGTGAAATAATGTTTCTAGCGCAGCACTGTGAGGCATGCCTTTAATGATGTCTCTGTACGTCGTGTAAATAATTCCTTCCCATTTAGAGACGCACACATGCACACAGACTGATTTCCAACATTTCCCATTTCTTCCTGGTTTTCATTTAGACATCTCAAGTCTAAAGCCTAATGTGCCAATTGAACATCCTTAATGTGGATTAGCGATGCATGGTGGTGTCTGCCAGGAATCCTTCCCTCCCTAATGGGATGGGACTTACATGCCATGTTTGTTTGTACGAGTATGCGTGTGTGTCTGTTTCTGCTCAGCGTGACAAAGCCATGCAATTAACTATAACTTTCAATTTTTTTTACATTCCCATCCCGAGGAACTATAAACAACATTTAATACTCTACTGCTGTAATACCATCGTAATAGAAGGAGTTGCCAGCAGGTACATGCAACACTCTAAAATACTGTATGCTTGCAAAAATTCATGACTGCAAACAAATAAAAGAGAAACAACAAAAGCATAATAAAATAATGTTTTTGCGTGTGTGAAAGGTTAGAAATTGCAGGATCCCTTCCTCGCTCTGTTACCTTCAAATCGATATCTTTATGGAGCAACTGGGCTGTTTTGTTGGATAATAAAGCTGACTGTGCATGCTGAGAGTGCACTTCTGCTAATGAATGATGACCAAGAAGTCAACATTTTAATGATTTACCATAGAAAGCTGGTGATCCTCAGTAACCTACTGGTGATTTGTGAGTGCCAGGATATTGATGCAGAAGACGTAGCAGTGTAACTGTATGTGCACATACTAAATGAATTTTGAAATGTTCGCATGAGCGCTGGCTTCAAATGAAGTTTTATCACTCGGATGTTTACATTTTCTGAATGAAAACCCACCATTCAAATTCTAAAATTAGACCGATCATTAAATCCACTTTTAGGAAGCTACTCTGAACGATTTAGACAATGTTGTTCGTGATTTGGACCAACTGCCAAGTAAGTATGCTGACTTGAAGTAAAAGGAGTGTGATTACAGCAGCAGAATACGCAGAAGAGATGAATGCAGCACCTGGGAAAAAAAAAATAAAAAATCCATTGTCTGGGTGCCAGACAAACTCCACCCTGAGCCACAGCTTTGAGTGCCAAGCTACAAATGATTTCATTTTCTCATCTTGACTGAAAAGGCAGCTGACAGAAACTGCGTGATTTCCACGGTGATTGATGCTTGTGACTCCGGCTTGACAGGTTGCAACGTGTCACAAAACAATTGCTTTGTGTGTCTGCACAACTCTATTATTGTTTAAATGTTTCAACATCAAACTCAAGTCAAAGCCTCAATGCAGCCTTGGAATAGCTTGAAACTGCGCCCCGTAGGTATGACAAAATCATCTGAGGGCAATTTTCAATCACTCAAGTATTAACCTGCAGCCGACTCAGTGATGCAGTGAGACCGAGTTGCTGTGCAGCATCACTTTGTTCTGGTTTTTTGCCAATTATTATAGTTTCATTTCAAGATATTATTGACAAATCATGGAAGAAGGAAAAGTATATTTTTGCAACTACTTGGATTGAAACTGAGGCAGTACATCATTAAAAGCTTACTGTATGCAAAATATTAAGTGCTTAGAGTAATTTGGGCTTCTTAGGCCTGCTGATATTTTTCCTTTCCAACAACTGGATATTTTTTCAGTGCATCACTTAAGCAGTCAAGAAGTACCTTTGAAGAAGCACTCCTTGCTGTGCACCACATAGATTCGTCTCCTCTCCAGGCAGGCCGTGCGATAAACTTCACAGTGGTTCTCGTAGAACCTGCCGTCTGAGCCGCACACTGGCACGAAGGAGGCTCGGCACTTCTCCTGGCAGACGCACTCGGCACGGCCAGTTTCTGCCATCAGCACACACTGCCGACCCCGTCCGCAGTAGATCCGCCTGCAGGGATCTTCATCTGGATTGGAAAGGGCTGGAAGAGCAAGGGAAGAGTTTTTATTTAAAAAGCAGGAAGAATAAATAAATAATAATGTTCATAAAAGCAAATTCTATCTTGAGAGCGAGAAACATTTTTTTAATTCACATATTTGCCTTTGTAACTCTCTAAAACTGATAGAAATCAGCTAAAGCTGCTTAATGCAAAAATGAAATACACCTAGGTCACCAGCACTGATCACCATTCTTCAGACAAGACAGACAAAATGTTCCATTCTTGTGCTTTCATTCAGCTGAAGTTGGTTAAACAATGAAACACATTTGCCCCTCAACCGGACTGAAATGCTGAAATAATATCATTTCCTAATATGTCACAGCAAGCGGAAAATTGAAATGTCCTGTCCTTTGTAGTCTTTGTAATCATTTTAAATGACATTGAACCGATGGGGAATACCATCTCATTTTCAAAACTTTGTAAGATATATATAGATATATATAATAAAAATGCATCTGGATTTGTGCTGATTTTATCATATTCTGCTGAAGATATGAGAGTAAAATCAAACGTTTCTGCTACAGCACACAAAGAAAACGAAATAAACAAATAAATCGCGTGCACCAGAAATAGAAAAAGCGTAAAAAAGCCAAACACCTCCAGTCCGGATCACAGTTAGGATAGTGCTAACAAGGACAATCTTTTTTCTTTTTCTTGTTGTTTTTTTTTTTTTGTTTTTTGTTTTTTTAAAACAAATCCTACGACTAAAACAGCCAGGTGTCCTTATTAACACCTCACAGGACTCATTCACACATGTCCGTATACAAACACACAAAAATATGCAAACCTGAGTGTGTCTGAGACTAAACGCTTCAACTTCACTGTTCCCTCTTCATATGCCACCACTTTGCCACTTCCTGTCCTACACACAGATGTGCATACACAAATGCACACACCAGCAGCCCAGCCACTTATTGCAGAGGGCACCTTATGCGTTCTCCTTGACTTCATCTATTTTCACTTAAAGCAAATCAAAAAGGTTCTGATCCCACTGAACGCTCCAACTTGGATTGATCTGTCCTGACTCCTTGGGCTTAGCCAGGAACACCTCTCTTTTTGTGATCCGATGGCTGGATTTATGAGCTCATATGCCTTGTCGTTATCACAAGGCATCCTGCATGATTAAAAAAGGCATAAACAGTACATTTGGTGCTTCATTAGCTCATTTATAGCATGTCAGTGGTAATAAATTAGACAGAAAACTGAGTAAGAAATTATCTCTGAGTTTACACATGATTCATCTCATCACAAAGGAAAATCAATATGAACAAACATGAACAGTTATGTAGGCAGCCACTCAAAACTCCACTTCAGAGATTGTATGATCAATAAAATATAGCTGCGTGTTTGGCAAAATAAATACAGCACATTTAGCATGAAACAAAATTGATAAAAACGAAAAGAGTTAAGCGCTAGAGTTGAGAGTTAGCTTTGCAGTTTTTTATTTTTCCGAGGCTGTAGAGAGACCAGTAAATTCACCCATTAGGAGGTCTGAGCTTCCACAACCCTGCAACTCCCACATTCTCCAAACTGTTAAATACACACATCAAAAATTGGATGAAAAAATTTTTGAAGCGAAAGCAAAGCTTCACCTTTAAACGACCTAGTTGAGTTACTGCACTCATTCACTCACTATTTTCTTTTTTAAGCTTTCTGTCTTTTTTTTAACTGATGAACTCAACAAGCTCTGTGATTTGCCATGGAAACCAGGGAAGGGAATAACTGTTGGCTGTGGCACTGAGAGAAACAAATAAAACAAATGAATAATGAACTATAGAAATGTGAAAATTGTACCATAGTTTCTCCAAAATTTAAAAATAAACATGTACAAGAAAAGACTGCTGTTGCACCTCATAGCATTACTTTTCAGTCATGGAAAAATGTGAAAGCCGTTTTACCATTAAAAAGAAATGAGTAAACATCCCGAAGCGACTAAAATAGGTATTAGGTTATTAGTGTTTCGAGGTTGAGTCAGTAGAGATGCTGAGAAGGGGTCAGCTCTATTATCCCCCGGTAGAATAAGCCTAAAAACCACAGAGGCTTAACTTAAAAAGGGCTTGGTGAAGGCTTTTACACTCGAAGTGCTGAAAACAGAAATTTAATTTGTCCAGAGTATAATCATATCTAAACTCTCAGCATATTCAATAATCGAGGTAATGCGCTGTTGTTGGAGGACAAAAGTCCCTTAATTACATAAAAGTGATCCAAGGCCAAAGGAAAAAGACCGCCCCCCCCCAACACACACAAACAATGGCACCTCCATACAGTAAGGTATCAGCATAAGGAAGAGTATGCATCCACTATTGTATTCAGGCAGTGTCTAATACACATCTGTGACAGCCACCAAAGACGCACTAATACCACACACAGATACAACTGAGAGGATTAGTCTGTGTATCAATTACTAAATCAACAATAGGATTCATTAATTGAATTTTTTAATTGTTTGTAAGCAGCTTAAGTATTTTATCAAGGACACCAGACTGATGCTGGTGTCCAGTGTAAAATGAACTGCCGGCTGGACAAACTGTGCTGCGTGACATCTTCTTAATTGTCTATGAAGTTGTGATGGACATTTTTTGTTATATTTGATATTTTGAAGATCAGGCCTTCAATTAAGTAATAAAAGCTGCAGACACTCTGACCTGAAATGGAAGCACTGAATACTCTTTTATCATAATTAATCTGTGCCAGGTAAACACCACAAGGGGGGTTGGGGGGAGTGGAAGAGGGAAGTGTGGCAGACTCAATTCCTCTTTATTCCAGTTTACTAATTGTTGTGTGTGTGTCTTGGTAGAGCATCTGTGGGAAATGCAAAATAGACCAGCTCCCTTGCGACCTTGCTGTTCATGTCAAGGTCAGGGACGATTACAAGATCGTTTGTATTCTCCAAGCGTGGGAGATTAAACGCTTAGCTACAAGCATCCTGCGGCAGTTACCCACCAGTGGCTGTCTTCCGTCTTCATCCTTCTCATTTAGCCCCCCCTCCCTTTTTTTTTTTCTCAGAAAAAACAAAAACAAAAGCAGCGCCAGCCCCATCGCCCTTTTCCATTTTGCTCTGAGAAAAAGGGCTACATGAACAGAAGCAAACAGCGGAAACAGTAGCGCATAAAAGTTACATCTACAATACAGAAGCTGTCTGACATTTAGCTAAGTCGTTGCTTTGGGGTCCATTCTCTATAAGTCCTTTGTTTTGTGCTCTCTTGAACCATGTTGGATGCAATCGTTGCTTGCTTAAGAGGCTAAAAGTGTCATTTGATAATCCTCCTCGTCTAAGCTGCCAGCACAGTACTTATAAATGGCTCTTCTAAGTTGACACGCTCGGAGGCACCAAGACAATGCTGGACTGACCATCTAGTGTCGAGTCCTTCTTCCTTCCACAATTTCCTTTTCTCGTCCTCTGTTTTCTTCCTCTTTATTTTGTTGTGCATGCATATGTATTCTGGCTCTTTGTCAATACCCATCTGGCGCCGAGCTCTCGGGGCTTCAGGGAAATAGAAACCGGGCCTTGTCCACCATAATCGGAGATTTCTTGGACATGTTTAGAGAGGAAGCCTGTCAATAATTGCATGGGAACATGGGGGGGATTTGGTGAAAGTGCTCGGACCATTTTGCCTTATCTTTCTGACATTTTTCAACAGACAAAGATAAGTTTCCGCTTTCATTTCCTTTTATGCATGACAAAGTGGATGAGAGCATAGCTGGAGGCACATCACAACTGTCTGTCTGACTGACTGACTGACTTTTCATTTGTTAGGATAAGCTGCAATTTTGCCAGTCTAAGCCGCCGCCGTATCATTGTGATGAAGCCATTGGTAATTTGTATTCACAGCGAGCAATACAGTCTTTATGCATGCAATAACGTACACACTGTACAGTGCACACACATAAAGATCAGAGGACACACACATCGGCAGCAAGAAAGCCAGAATATGCCACTTCACTCTGGAAGCAAAGTACTAATGCCCTTGCTTTATTTACCAACTAAAACATGTATTTATACCTGAGGCAACACTCAAGCTCTTTAAACCTCTGAAACATTTAAAAGCTGTCACAACAGTCTTTATTTATTTTGTATTTAATACAGAAGCTCTGAGGGGCAGTTTGTTCTTTTTGATACACTCTCTTCAGAGAGACAGACGGACAATGCTGAGGGTCCTACTAATTAGACTGGAAGAACATTTGCCCCGGTGGTGCAGGACTCTCTGTCTGTAGCACTAGAATATTAAAACCACACTGATCCACAGAAACACAAAAGCTGCTGTAGTCACCGATCCTTCAGGATATGAGTATGTGACATTTACAGGAAAAGAGAGAAGAGAGAGTTTTTTTTGTTTTTTTCTTGCCAAGAGACAGATTTTGTTAGATGCAGAAGTGTCACTTTTTTCCATTTGACTTGCATGCGTACAGTTGTATGGCGATGCGGGTGGATGCATAGTGTGTATGGATATGAAGTACTTGTGTTTAGGACTGTGCGTTTTGCCCAAGAAAAGCTCTGTCACATCTGCTGATCCCATGGATCATTCTATTTGCACTGAAGCAGCTGTACATAATTAAATTCTAAGACGCGCCGTCAAACAC
This sequence comes from Echeneis naucrates, assembly GCF_900963305.1. Taxonomy (NCBI): domain Eukaryota; kingdom Metazoa; phylum Chordata; class Actinopteri; order Carangiformes; family Echeneidae; genus Echeneis; species Echeneis naucrates. Next base: position 9,126,428 of record NC_042524.1, read on the forward strand.
TGTCTCCCTTGTGTCACGCAGTCGGACAAAGTGCTTCTGACATGCACGCTGAGCTTGAATATCAATGGCGAACAGCGGCCCTCGCTGCGAGGTGAGATATGTTGTTGCATACATCCAGATAAGAACAAACTGAGAGGATACAGTAGAAACTGAAACAAAGAGGGGTGAATTGCACTGCAGAGTTGTTTTTTTTTTTTGTGTGTGTGTGTGGGTGTTGTAAATGTAAATTAAAATCTTTCTCCCTCCCTCTTAAACAGAACAAATGATGCAGTTTTTTGGGGGGGTACATCTTTCAGGATCTCCGATGTTTAATATTTTTAGAAAAGTATAAAGGGGCAGATATTGGCAGGTAATTTGGACTTCTGTTCCCGCCGTCCTTTGTTCAAGCATTAATGACACATTTGCAAATATGATGTGAAAGACATCATCAAAAGCTACAGAGACTATGAAATATTTATTTTCTGTAAGAGGCAGCTTATTAGTTGCGTACTTGCATTTATTGCAACTGAAGCCTAGACAGACCTTATAATTACCGAGACCCATGAATATTACACAGCCTACGCATAACAAATGCTTACAACGATCTTTATACAGAAAGGAACACGTAGAAAAAGACATCGAACACCAGAAGACTACAACATAGTTTTACTGAATAAGAAAATTAATTATTGACTGTTCCTACACTGAAACAGCAATGGACATCCATCAAAATGACGCAGTTTTATTTATGAGTGAAATTAAATTGAAGACGCAAAATTTAATGAATGCCATTTTAAATAGCAAGACATGAGAACTCTGACAGGTTGTTTTTGTTTTTTTCTTGCCGTTGACTGTCTTCATTCCAGTCCATAGAAATGTAAAAATATCTTACTGAGAATGACAGGCAGCTTCTGGAACAGATGGTTACAGATTACAGTTTGTCAACACTAAACTGCGTTTTATTACATCTTGATGTTAACTGACCCAGATATATCCGAGATATATATATTCTATCTGATCTGATGTCACAGATATATATATATGATCCTCCCAGTTGCAGTGACTTGTGCTGCCGGCCTTGATGTGTCAGTGTTCTGGCTAACACGCCACTTCCAGCCTTCAGTAGCATATAAGCTGACTCTTGCTGTCATGTAATGATGGAATGTGTTCATATCTTTAAACACGGACTACAAGTTGATCAAATTCATCCTAAAGTAACAACTAACTGCACTACAGTGCTGGGCTGACTGGCTAAAAGACCAATAACCGAACAAACTAGACAAAAAGTGAACCAGACAGAAACAATCTTCATGTCTGACTGCGGGCAGCAGAGATGGCCACAGAAACTTTGCTACATAAAAGCAACTTGAGAAGATAATCACATTTAATATTAACTTACTACCAGGGCCATTTTTCTCCATTAAGCGCTGCAAAGTACCCATTATCTCTATGACCTCCTCTTTCTTAGTGGTGGGTAAGCCGGCACCATAGTGCTAAGTGACTGAGTGGATAGACGCTGCAGCACTTTCAGTCAGCTAATCTGAGGAATGGTATAGCTTGTCATCTGGAATCACGCAGCACACTGCTAATAACAGTTATGTATAGGCTCAGTCACTTAGCATGCCTTCTGCTCCATGCAGTCAAGGATGGACACGTAACAAAGACACAAACCTGAGCGCTGAATATTTTCAAGGATGGAGGAAACGCTGTCAGAAACAAAGCCCTCTCTGTTAACTGAAGAGAAAAGTCTGATAATAAGACTGAAGAGAGTATTTATAGCAGATTGTTAGTAACACAAGGAAGCTCTGTTTTTCTCCTGTCGTCATGTCTCTTTTAGTTTACCCCTCCCCTGTAGATTATCGATCGCAAAGGATACAAATGGTCGATGTAATCAAGTGAAATGAGGAGCTGCTTGCTGCTGCTGTTTATGGGCTTCTACGGTGTGTCAGGACCGCACTAATGTGGTTACGGCCCTTCTGTTATCATCCTCTCATTCATTTGCAATACTGAACAAAAATACGAAGGTTATGACACATGTAGTGGATGGTCAGCACAAGTCGCTGCAAAGAGAAAGGAGAAACAGAAGAAGAAGAAAAGATGAAAGATGCGATTAAAAAAAAGATGAGGATGAGATGAGTTAATAGTGGAAAAAACAAAAAAACAAACGATGGGACAATATGACCATTGACACAGATGAAAAAGATCCGAGTGTGAGGGTTAGATTCAAAGACCGGCTCAGCTTCCACAGAGGAGGGATATCTGGCGCCTCAGAGAAAATGTCACTGCGCTCTTACGGCTGTTTCGGCTGATAGGCTGGTATTGATCTTCTGATCCCTGTGAATCTGTTGCTCTGCTGAGAGGCCCCCGCTCTCTTGAAGAAAGACACGGGAGATCATGGGTTGCTGCACTTCATTGGGAATTTCTTTGGGGAGTCGTGGGTTATTTTTCTTTTTCTGTGACCAAGGTGGCCACAGGTCAACATGATCATCCAGTCCAGTATCTGGGGTATACTGTTTCTTGGTTTACTGAATCAGTTTCAATAATGACATTCTCAGCAGATAATGTGTGGCTGTTTGTTAAAAACCTCATAACTCCAGCCTCCACAGGGACTAACCCTAAAGTTGTCCAGCCAAACTTTTTACTTCTGTATGGACTCTAACACTCAAGGCTCTTCTTTTTTTTTTTTTTTCTCTAACCAGCAACTATGACTTTGACAAAAAGTGAGAGATGCGCTTCATGCTGGCCATGAACTATGCAACAAATATTCAACCATTTATTTCTATGAGCCTTTTTCAGGGTCACCACAGTGTGCTGCAGAGCCAAAGGACTCATTGAAAAGAATGTACAAATCAGCTTGTTTAAATGTCAGGATAGGAGAGTGAATTCTCACAGGGTATCAAAAAAAAGAGCAGGAAATGGTGAAGTAAAATCAAACGAGGCATACGGACGAAAAGCACTTCTGAGTCAGTGCTAAGCTTTGACCACACAGAGGAATTACAGAGACCTAAATTAGTTGGAATTCACACATGGCGGCCATCAGTCACATGGCTACGTTGGTTAATTTCCACAGGTACCCATTTGTCATCCTGCAGGATGCACTCCTGCGGGCACTGAAAATGATTTGATCAGGTGGCAGTGCTTCTTTTTTTGACAAAGTGAATTTTAGATACAACCACTGGCCCATCCCCCAGATTTAAGGAAGAAGAAGTTGAAGATGAATGAATGAATGAATGACTGAATGTAATAATATGGTGAGAGTAAAGGGTGCTCACAAGTTTGGTTAAGGATGTATTCCCAGGTTTTGTAATTCAGAAACTGGAATAAAGTGCTTTCCTCCCCCATTTTCTTTCACATTGGTATTATTACCATGTTTCCAGATAGAGTTTACACTGATTTGAATAAAAGAAAATACTACATCTTCATAAAAGATGCACTGGAATTTTGCAAATTGCACTGGCACGGTCAGACATGCTACTAATTTCATCCTGACAATTATTCTCCTGTTTCAATCAAAAGACTTAATTGGATTCAGAACTTCATTAAATGACATGTTCAGTCGGATGTTTGCGTCTGTATTCTTGGTACCAAACAGTCATTCATCGAGAATTGACACAGAATACAAACTATCCTGAGTGTCATGCTTTGTTCATGAAAACAGCAGAAAATTGTACATAGGCAGTAGCCACACACCATCTGCTTTAACTCCATGGGGATCAAGCCTCTACAGTAAGCTAAGCTGTTAGTTGACTGGATGTTGGTGTGTACCCAAATGTTCAACTGTCTGCAGGGAAAGAGTTTTCATAAAAGGCCAACATTGATGCCTGATGCCACCTGCTATATCGTTCATGCCACTACAACCACAATTAAGACTGTAACCATGTAGAGCTTGGGCATCAATCCAATTCAGCTGCCACACTCATAATTTCACAATAATGGCAGCACAGCCAAGGATGAAATGAGGTCTTGAATGTATTTATCTGCAGTAGGTTTGAGTAAGCATACTAGTGTAAAGACTATGATCTTGACTGCAGATAAAAAAATCTTCACATCTGAAGAGTTTGTGATGCACAAAAGTTTTTGCGAACAAGAAATGTCCCTCCTGTGTCCTACACAAAAGGATTTGGAAAGATCTCAGTCTTCAAGGTTTAAATTCAATTTTCATTTCTGTGTCTGCAAATGTGCATGCATGTGTGAGAAAGAAAATAAAAGGTGTTTTCAGCTCTGAGGCCCAATCTGAGTAAAAATGTTTGTTTTCCCTTATTAAAAAATATTGTTTTTTTCTGCAGTTGTAAAAGCTCCTCAATGTGCTCCCACTACACCTCATCCCTGTTTATTATCAACAACATAATAATCCCTTCGATCCATCTTCAGCCTCATCACGCTCTCACCTCTTGGTATTCATCTTCTATTTATACATCTCTCTACAGTATATATAGTATTTCTGCTGACACCACACCTGCACCTCCCTCTCCACAGGGCTCTGGGAGAACAGAGACCAAGCACCCCCGATAGCCACACTCCCACAGCCGAGATGAGTAATAGGCCCCGCAGGGCGGGAAGTGGCAGAGAAGAGGTGGAAAGGTGAGAGAGAAACGATCAAGAGGCTACGTCGTCTCTTACGGCTTGTAAAAAGCTTCATCTGTTGGGTGGGCTTTAGCTGTTTAATACTCCATCTGCAGAGAGATAGTGTTTTAAATTAAATTTTTCATGTCCGTTTATCGGGGGAGAATATTAGGCCACAACAGAATACTTATCAAGAGCACTGAGGGATGAAATAGTGTGTGTGTGTGTGTGTGTGTGTGTGTGTGGGGGGGGGGAGAGAAGAAGAGAAGAAGAAGAAAAAAAAGATAGGAGTCTAATTCACTCAGATTTGACCTGACGATTATAAAACATTTTGGCTTTTGCTAAACTGAAACACAAATTGCACAACAATTGTAAATGTTACAATTTTAATAGAGCACAGGATAAAGCTGATGGTAGGTACTTGAAACGAAGATGAAATCCAATGCTTAGCACTTAGCAATCTGTGCCTTCTCATTTTGTTCAAAAGCATGCCACGAATGAAATTTCGAGTATCATCTTTTGAAAAACTCTCAATTGTAGCGGCATTTTTCAGTTGTACATTCCACATTTGTTAGTAGAGAGATTGTATTTATGGAGGCAGGAGGCCACATGTGAGACTGACTCAGTATTGACCTGAAATTGTCCACTGTGCGAATACTGGTAACAGTGAAGGAGTGTGTCAACCCAGTCACTGGTGTTTTGTATGGATCTTTAAAAAAACTATTCCTCCGGGTTGGATCGTGGTTTGTTCTTGTCTTTCTGTTGCATTATTGACTGTTATATAGCTCATGTGCTATATACTTAATTAAATATTACATGGACATATTGCTTCAAATACAGTGTACGTCAACTGTGTCAGCTATTCTACCTGCACTGTAGGAAACAGTGTGCCCCCCAAAGGTGACTTTAAGTCGTGTATTCCAGTACGGCCAACAACAAAACAAACAATGGAACAACAACTGTTTTTTATAAGAGCAGCATATCTGTTGTATAAATTTCAGTTGTTCGATACACAATTCAACATGTAACATTACAGACTTTTTGTCAGGGGGTTTTTGGAGAACCTTTTAATTAGATGCTGAACCTGGATATGAAAGCATTTTATCATTTCGCAGGATTGGAATCATCACAGGGAAGCTGGTTTAAGGCGTTTATACTGTAGATGGCCTACAAAGATTAGATCACACATATGAAAAAACTAATTTTACATGTACAAGGTGAATATATGAAGAAACCATGACTGAAAAAAAAGCATCACATTTCGCACAATTTGCATAAGATTAGTATCAAGCAGATTGCAGAAATGGAAGATTCTCCACAAGATGAAAATCCAAAATGATCCAAGCTAATATTAAAAACGACTGGGCATTCTCCAGGTAATATTAGTGCTGTGTGAATGGAGAGCTTCACTTCACCTCCAGCTTTGCATTTAAACAGACTGCTGAAAGAGTGGAGGCTGTAAGCATAATGAATTGTAAAATGATGGAACAGATGCAGCAAATCCCACCGCAAACATATCCTATTGTCTTCTTATCGTTTTTGTTTACTTATCTATTTTTATTTATTTATATTTAATTTGTCATCACAGACAGCGTTCATCACGTTGCCCATCGTGGCGTTTTGTCATTTACGTTGGAGATGCACGGATATGCTGAAGTGAAGTAAGATCGTAACACAGTGAAGTCATTTAATTTACAGTAACACTGTCATCCATATATAGATAAAGCTCCATGGCTGACAGCTGAAAACTCAGCTTGGACATTAAAGAGAGGCCATAAAATAAAATCAATCACAGGGAATGGGCTGCTGTGCTAACATTACTGAACTGGACTGCACAACATACCTGAGGTTACATAAACACGTGGGACTTGTTTACTTGTTTGTACCGAACTTACTCCTGTACTGTTTAAAAAATACTTGTGACATACACCATTTTACTGCCTGCAGCTTTAGCTTGTCAAGGTCTCTAAAGCCGAGGCAGCTGGTTTGGCCTTAAATAAATCAGCAAAAATGGTGTTACCCTCAGTTTTCCAATCTGTCTTGCTGCAACATGTGCCCTACAAAGTTATGCAAAGTGCTATCTATTTTAATGGCATATGTAGGAGAGAAGCCCAATTACATGAGTGATGAGTCAGACCTCATACAATAAAGAGAGTTAATGAGACTCATCCAATTAAGCAGTGGAAAATTTTGCTTTGTGAAACAGAGGTTATTGTGAAATTATGTCAAGTGCCAACAGTAACTAATTACAGGGAAAGGATTGAAGAATTTTGTTGATTGAAGTGCCTAATTTCTGAGTTTCCTTAGAAATTAACGTGGCTCACTGAGATGTGACTTTGTTTCACTGATGACACTGGACACGGCACACATGATATTTTCAGTAGGAGAATGGGAAAGATGAGCAAACAATCAGGTGGGACACCGGATCGACAATAATAACCACAAAACCATGTGACTGAGCGAATGATTCAAGATGGACATGAGAGGAAGCCCTTCAGAAAGCTACCCGATGTCCATAGTGCTTAAAAATGCTCAATTTAGCATTTAAAAGCTAAAGGAAGAACTAAAACCTGCCACAGCACTCTCAGCTTCTCCAGGCCTCATAGCACCAAAGGGCTGGAAAGGGCACGGGCTGCTGCTTACTGAATCATGCCTTTTGTTATAAAACGACTTGTCATCTATGAACCCACAGGGAGAGCAAAAGCCTAGTAATAAAAAGAACAAATAAAAACTATCTTTGTTTAAAAGCAAAAAATCAACACCAAACAAACAACAGACTACAAAAAAATAGATAACAGGAACATTTCAAAAATTCATTTACAAAAAGCCAAATCACACAACAAGTCCATGACATCAGGGATTCAATTGTTATTCTGAAGTCAGCCTAAAAATATTATTCTCGATATTTAGCACGCAAGACTGCTTTCAAAATTCTAAAGGAACGTGCTTACTTTGAAAAATCGTACTAAACCTCTTGAATGCTGACAAATTGAAGTAAAGCAGAAAATACCTATAACGAAAGGAGGAACATATAACTTTGCACTCTCTACCATCTCTCTCCAATCACAAAACAAAAATATGTCGTCTATCAATGTGAAGAAGTTCAGTGAAAGCAGTTTGCTTAAATTGTCCCTTACTGGTGCAGTAATCAATGGCTGCACATAAATGAGATACGAACTATGGTTGTGGCAGAGTGCAGCAAATTATCAGTATATCGGTATATTGTTCTATTGTATTGTATTGTTCTATTGTATAGAACAATATAACAATATAATGTTCTATTGTATAGAACAATATACCCCCCCACACACTTAAGTGTCACAACACAAACATAAAACAAAGAAAAGCGCTTTTAAGCTGACACAAGTTTGACTGCACCAAAACAGTGATGGCAAAGATATCCAATTCACATGTTATGCTTTCCAAATGAATGGTCACGTTTGAGAGAAGGGCTTAACTCTATCAGACATTGATGAAGACGATGCCAAACCAGACAGAGCCCCATAAGAAGTACTGAATTAGAAGTACTGAATAAAACATTGCTACTTTTTTCCTCTTACAACTGACAGGTCTAATGTTTAAATGATGGTTTGCCTCAAGGTACCCAAGAGGCAACATGGAGAAAAATAGCCGCATGTTTTTCTTTTTTAATTTTTAGATTTAAAGCATCAGTTCGAAAAAATAAATATATAAAGGAAACAAGAAGGAGAGAGAAATGCACATGTGAATAAACATAAGCAAGAACAACGCCAGATGCAAAAAAAATAAACAAAAAAGAAAAAAAAAAACAAAAGCTAATGAATAAATAAAACTGAACAACTGCCATCGAAAATAACTGTGGCTGAGCTCCGGGAGAAATGTACAGTGAGTGATCTCATCGGTGTTGCTGTCGGGTCCGCTCAGTGGTCGGGAGAGCTGGTGTGGTGTTGACAGTCGGCTGTCATTACTCCCGGAGTGACGGGAGGCAGCGGGACAGGAGGAAGACGCTCGGCGAACAAAGGAAGGAGGGCATGGAGGTGACAGGAGGGGGATGGGAGGTGGGGAATGAGGAATAAGAAGAGAATGAAAAGAGATGGGGACATACGGAGGGGCGAGATAGAGTATTGTGATCTCTTGGCCTTGATAGACATGGGACACTGACCTCATTTTTTGCTGCTTGAATCAAATTGGGCTCGGTTTCTTTTTAGTTAGATCCAGAGTTCTAACGCAAAACCGTCTTATTGTGATGCAGCAGCGCTGACCGCAGCACCACCATGCCACCTGTGTGTATACAGTATTGCACAGCAGTATTGTGTCTAGTTACTTTTACATTGGGAATTTTTTTTTTTTTACACCCGTGTGTTGCACGTGTGTTCAGCTGACAAAAACCAATTAGTATGTAAATGTTTTTTTGATGATGAGAGAAGTAAAGAAAAGGGGAGGTGAGGGAGTAAAGCCAGCAGAGAGAGAGAGCCTAGGTGTAAGAGAGGCAGAGACAAGAGCGTGACGAATAAGAAGAACGGAGTGAGAGATGGGAGGAACAGGGAGGAGGATGGAAGACAAACAAAAGATGGAGCGAGAGCAAGCGAAATCAGACAGCGAGAAAGAATCACAGACGGGTGACAGGAGCACAGCTGGCAGAAGGACTGAATGGAGGCCGCGCATTTGAGGAACCAGTTCTAAGCAGTCTGCATCAACGTGTGTGTAAATGCAATTCATATTTCGAATCGGATAGCGTGTGTGTGTACACAAACGCAATGCCCTTAAAGCCCTACACACACACACACACACACCAGTGCATCACTTTTATAGCCTGATTTTAAGAAAAGTTCTGTGAGGAAGGAGCGATTTCTAACTTTCCACCACAATGCTGCATCTTTCGGATGTTTGTCCGCTCACCCACATTCTTTCACACAAAAAACTACCTGTTTTGACAGCATAGTGAAAAATGTAAGTAGTGTAATTTAAAGCGTTGGGTAGAAAAACCATGTTTGCCGGTCTCCCACTACCACGAGCGGAAACGCCACCATGTTGGGCTGCAGCTGCTGAAGGAGGTTCTTGTTCTGCTTCAGTGGAGAACTGGCACTGCTGGTCACTTTTAAAATAACTTGTGCCAAAGTTATATCGACCACAATACAACACCATCCCCAGCTCTACCTGAACATGAGGCGTCATGTGATAGAAAAAGAAAGATTTAAAAAAAAAAAAAAAGGAAATGAGTGGGAGACAGGTTGAAAAAGAAAAATTTGAAAATAGAAAGAAGTGAACAGAGTGACGTTCGGGCCCATTGTGCGGAGGATTAGGGATTTAGGGCTTGCTGGAATAGACAGCGTGTTTACAGGACTCCAGAAATATGCCTTTCGCCTGGATTTGTGGGTATTCTGTGAATCCAAGTTGCTTTTAGATTTAGCTGTTAAATTTGAAGGAGAGAAAGCAGTTAACAAAGGCAGCACCTCCATATGTTTCGTTGTGGCTGAAAACACCAAGGGCATTGTGTCGCTGACGAAAAGATACACAACTGAGCTCCTATATTCTGCTGCATAAAAAAGAGAAACAATAGTCGTTTTGAGTTTTTTTTTTCCAGATATTCATTCTTATTCACTAAAGGAGACGTATGCCAAAACACACCACAGATTGCACAAAACAAACTCACAGGTTTTCCTTAAAAAAAACTAAACAAAACATATGACATGGGATTGCTCCTGCTTTAACTTGTTGTTTTCTGGAGGCTGAGACGTGCTTGAAACTGGTTTCTTTCAGACCTGGTAGCCGTGCAGTGAGTTCACAGAGGGGGCAAAATGGGAACACTCAGCTTCAATCAGCTCACAATCCATTATAGATGGCCATCTAAATATCTTATGAAGGAGAGCCATGGAGAAAATTACTCTGTACTAAAGAACACACATGCATACACTGGGACACACACATGCACACACAAAGAAACACAAAGAGCAGACATTCCTCACTGTCATGCAAGGAAAAAAAAAGTGTAATAGTGTCTTTATTTAATATTAATACGCTATCTTAATGGACATTTGGCTGAATGTGCTCTTGTTTTTCCTCGCTGTCTTTCCACGCTCATAAAAAAAACAAGGCTAGTTCTAAAGACCTGAGTTTGCTTCTGAATGTGATTTTCCAGTTCGAATGAAAAATACATATATGACAAATGTCCCATGGGTCTTACTTGAACAGTGTTAATATAAAAAATAAATTACTGGCAATGTAAGAATGGGACACTAGTTGTGAACTCTGCAAACAGATTGTTGGATACAGCAGTTGGGAGAGCACTCAAATATACGCAACACAAATATTCTACGTTTTCTCACATTAAGGAGATAATATCAGGCTATGAAAGACTACAACCTGGCCTTGATGCCAATAATTGTTACTTTGTGAAAATATTCATTTATTTATTTAAATAGGTTTAAACCCAGCAGACCAATGAACTGTTAATTTATATCCACATTCTCTAATTTTCTTTTGACTTAGCTCTGATATCATGGTGGGTTTTTTTTTTCTTTTTTTTTTCTGATTTAGATCAGTGTTGACATACTTCAACACTTTTCAGCTTTGATTTAGGTTTTTCCATAAAATTTTGTGACCGTTTAGGTCACAAATTCAGCTTTATTAAAGCAATGACTGACTGAAGTAATATTGTAAAAGGTTAAGGTGACTTCTGAACCAAAAATGCAACCGTCCAAACATCAGAGACGCATCACATAACTTCTTGTTAAATTATCAAATGGCTGATAACTCTGATAAATGACTGATACTATTTTACCTTATCTTGTTTGAAAGGACAGTATATATAAGGAAGGTGTGAGAAAATCATTAAAGAAGGGATAGTCACAGTCAAAGAACAAAGCCATTACTTCATCACGTTGAAGTCTAGCGGCTTTTGGGAGTCTAGTCGATGCCGTCTGGGTGGTGATGATATTATGAGTGCAGCAGCAGTGCTAAGCCAGGAAACACACCAGGGGGACCACTAAAAGCAAACCCTGACCCTGTTGATCGTCAATAATTCAGCACGAATCAGGGTTAGAATAAGTGCAGTGTTGAACGACACATCTCAACGTGTGGAGGAGACAACAGCCTCTGCCATCATGAAGTTTGCATAAGGCCCGGGCCTTAAAACATTAGCTCCATTACATTAAAAAGAAAGGAGGGTAGTGGAAGGAGATTGGGGAAAGGAAGTGGTGCTGTGTCATTAACCATTCTCAGCCTCCACTGAGATCCCCCTGGCATGGAGAGAATGGAGTTGGAAGCCATTGGCTATAGGAGATCATCAGCAACTGGAAGCCCAGCTGGCTGATGGCCATATTGCTCCACTGGGAAGACAGTCAGCCATGTCGATACAGAGATAAACTATAGATTAAGAAACAAAGAGAGGGAGTCCAGAAAAGAGGAGTCTGTAAATAAATAAATAAATAAATAAATCAAGAAATGTTTAAACACCAGACTACCCACTAACTGTAACTATCCAGGAGGTTTTTGGGAAATTGTCCCATTGACTGATGCAAAGCTTATGTATCCCGAACCATCAAATCAATAAGAGATAATTTACATGTGCTATCTCTCAGTTCGTACTGCAGCAGGTGAACTTAAACCCAGTTTCTTTAAGATAAATGAACAATCGTCATTGCCATGTTAATTTTAGTTCAATGTAAAACTCAGAAATTACATTCCTTCACCATTTATACGCAATACACAAGTAGATGATCCATGCAACAAACCAGTTTGATGTACAATGTCCACTCTAAACTCGTATATAGTTTGATCAGAGTACATTTACAATCATCCCCAACCTAGTTGCAAAGAGCAGCCTGTTGCTCTTGCACAATGACATGTGAGCATGAGGTGTATTTTCGATCACAAGATTAGATCAATGCATTAAACATTTTTTCTTCAAACTGATTTTCAGTAAAGGCATAAACCAAAAAGTGAAAAATTCATCCCGCACAGTATCAAGTAAAACCACTAAACTGTGCAGCTGTAGTGATCCTCCAAATTGTTATGGCTTATGCCGTTAAGCATTAAGTATTGGAGGCAACGCTCAGGAGGAAACACGAGCAGGCTTGCCGATTGTCATCCATATCTAAACATGAGAACAGTTACCTGCCTTTGACTGAGTAATAAAAGATTTTCAGCCTTCTGATTTCCTGGCTTGTCGGCTATGCAATGCAAAAATATTTTTTTCCTAACAGAGCAAACTTAAAAGTAAATAACATAAAAAAAAAATTAAAAAATTGGGAAAGTTTAATTCAAACTGGATTTGAGTTCACCTCTGCAGTGATTTGCATTAAACAGGTGACTGAAATTTGCATTTTTATGGAGTTCCAATGGCGTTCTTTTGCCCTTAACTTTCTTTGAACAGGAGGACAGGAGATAAGGATTAATTATGGACCGCAAAGACCATATTGGGAATGATCTCAATGGCTTCATTGTGTTATTCTGAGAAGGATTTAATTGAATTATGGACATCATGGAGTCCAGTGCGGAGGAGAATGCTGAAAATAGTGTTCCCCTTTTTAAACAAGTGAATTAACCCAATCAATTATTCTAAGCTTAGCTTCATTTCAGAATAATGTATTTGCTTTCAGGATTTCATTTATAAATATAAAACTATTCATGTGGCAAGATCATCACAGTGAGGTGACTATTCAAGGTCATGCATGTTTCTGGGCATCATAATTCAGACAGCAGTGCCAAATCAATGGAAATCAATAAAATAAACAGCCTGAAATAATGCAGCTTTTCTATTTCCATGTCTCTGTGCAAATGTAATGGAGAGAAAGAGTCCAGGAGCGCCACCACCATCCACCCCAAACTCATACTCAAGGCTTTTCTTTATGACAACAATACAGGAAGCTGCGACATCGAACGGGAAACAGGAGATTGCTGCTTCATGTTATTTCATAAAAAGACTAAAAACTGTTATTAAATTTTAAATTAAGAAATCGATTGAAATACCACCCTACTCTGCATGCCATCAAAATTTTTTAGAATTTGTGTGAAAATTTCTCTCTATTTGCAATAGGTGGCATCAAAAAGTGATTCATCCAAAAAAGTTACAAAAATAAATAAAAATTTCTATATATATATATATATAAAAAACCAGCATTAACACTTCAATGACATTAGCATTTTTTGCAGTTTAAAGACACCTGAAATGTAAGTCTTCAGGGCAGCTTTGTAGCTAGCAAGCTAGCAAGCTCCGAAGCCCAGAGCAGATGGAAGATAGAAGATCCACTGCCTCGATTTCTCTCTGCACTTTATCTAATACGTACATATTCATTTTTTTAGGTTGCTGTTTTTTCTGCTGTTTGGGGGCTAAAAAGCATCCTCAAAGGGAGCCTGACACAACAATGCAGATGAACCGGAGAACTGTCTGAAGTAACCAAGTAGGGAAAGCATTTCATTTTCACAAGTACCATCAGATGAGCATCAATTCTATATTCGCCTGCCAATCAAAAACAAAACAAAAAAGGAGTACATGGCTGCACTGCATGCGTAAAGTCCAGGACCTGAGGAATTTCTACTTCAGCTGATACAAAACTGTGCTAAATACAAAACTCAAATTACTAGATTGCAGTTGTTTGCCTCTGCCAACCAGTCAAGTAGCAATTTACATTATTCGGTCCACGCTGATAATATGTAGTAAACACTTTGAAGGGATTTAATTAAACATATTAGAGGAAGAACTGTAGGTTTTGCTATTACTACATAACCAACGTTAGAATTAGCAACTGTTTATTTAGCAGTCTTGCCAAAAGCCGCTGCAATCATTGTATTTACAGGAAAAAGAAGTTACAACACGCTCCTTCTTCACAATTAACTGGATGCTACAGTAACTCAATATCAGAATGTGACAGAGCCGCTTGAATAGACTGGTGCAAGTTGATTAGTATGCTCTCTTCAGGAGAAAATAAGCAAAACAAAAGCTCAGTGGTGTTTCTTTCCGCAGCTGGAGGAAGCTGAAGGAAGTGGAGGAATTAAGATTGATGCTGACTCACAAGGTTTCTTCTACGTGAGTAGATAAACAGTAGGGGTGTAGCAATTTATTTTACAGCAATACAGTACATATTATTTTCCATGGCTCCGCTATGATAAATCATTTATGCAACTACATCTATTAATTACTATTTGTGAAGAAGTTTTCAAAAGTCTGTTACAGTGATAGGCGCACTTTGGCTTTTGCAAAAAAGGAGACATAAGGGAATGTTTTCCTGCACTGATAGTTAGTAAAGCTTTAGTGTTTCCACATGCAAATCTCTCTCTCCACTTGGTTTTGTCTTTGGTGCTGCCAATGATGCCAGAGACTGGGAGAACGAATCAGAGAAATGTCAAACACTTTTCAACAACGCAAAAGTGCTAAAAACACATTGGAGTAAAATTTGTTTTGCTTCAATACAATACGCAAATTCTTAGCAGTATTACAACAGCGTCCCTGGCAAACGACAACTGGCCAAGGATGTGTCAATGTAGTTGGATCGTAGGCATCTAAATTGATGCATCAATTAATGAGTGAATTGTTTTATCCCTAATAAACAGTGAGGAATGCTAATATTGGCTTTCGAGTAGGAGCCAAAATGTATTCCTGAAAGGGTTTTTCATTGCAATTAGAGCATGAATTCTGGAACTTGAGTCCAAATGGATGTTTAATGTCTGAAATCCTCCCAAGGTGTAGCTAAATATCAGGTCCACAAGAGTGGGACAGACTGACACACAACCTACAGCATAAACGCCACCATAAAAACGAAAACAGCGACAAAAATGAATACAGCAAAACATTGGAACGTACACAAAACATACATAAAAGACAGAAATGAACAAAGATTTTCATTCCTGGACCCGCAGAAGAGACGGGGGTGGGGGGTCCCAGAGGATTGCAGTGGGAGGAAAGGAGGAGGATTATAGGAGTAAACAACACAATCACATGACACTTTTAATAATGTCCCTTTTCTCCCTCCTCCTCACAGTCTACAACCTTCTGTGGATTCTAAATCCATATATCTCCTATTGGATTTGCGTCTTTGCAAATCTTTTCTTCTCCAATAGTCAGTGTTTTCTCTATTCACTTCCTCCATTTTTAATTCACCTGACAAAAAGACCACATCATTGCCAAGTAGAGTCTATTTCAATATTCAACATACTCATGAATCGTCCTTTTTTTTCTGTTAAGCATCAGGTGACAACATAGCACGAGAGGGAGAGAAACGACTTACTGCTTAAAATAAAAATCAAAATGTCACAGCACTCAGATGAAATCAGGAGGTAAAAGACTGACAGCTGTTAAAGGGGACAGTCTAATTTGTCAAAATGAAGGCACTGCATGTCTAACCCTATCTGTCAGACTTTTCTAATGTCACTGCAAAAATAATGACAATAATAATATATCAATATCAACACTCATTTGCCTTAGATATAATATACAATTTATGAGAACGGCTGGATGTGTATTATACTGTTCATGTGACTCTAATACGCAGTGCATGGCACTGTTTCTCAAACTGGTGGGCCGGGCTCCTGGGAGCCATTGCAGGAGGAGATGCACATCGATAGGGGAGAAGTTGTGATGTGCCGGCTCACAAAAGGCACAATGACCAGAAAGGAGCATAATGTTTTTTATGAGCCCGGTCCCGGGGCGCTCAGATGACGCAGCATTAGCTGTAGATGGCAGTTAAAATAACCCTGATTTGCTTCTTATTCCACTCGCAGAACTACTGAGGACATTCATGAAACGCACATTTGAAGATGGGTGGCTCTGAAAATCTTCACACTTTATTTATTTATTTATTTTTTCATATGCTGGATGAGTGAGTGGAGTCCATTGCTCAAGGACGCATGGCTATAGACAGCTGCTTGGCTATGGCAGGGACAACACCTGTAGCCCTTCAGTGACGGGAAGTCCGTACACATCAGGAAGACAGACCTATGTCATCATGTGTTATGAAACCACAACACATAAGAAATTTCAATGAACAAAGTGTGCAAGAAGCTTCCCAACTACTGTATTCAAAGACCCATAATGAATCTGCTCGTTGTTCGTATCTCTCCACACAGCAAAACGGTACACATATCAAGGATAATGAACATGATTTGAATACAAACACTACGCACCGAGCATGCAGGGTAGTTTATAATAAAGGTGCCCTGTGATCACACGCACAAAGTATTGCTTTGTAATTGCACTCAGACATCATGCATGAATCCTTCTCCGCAACATTATAGTGATTTCAAGCCACGTAAAGAAAAACGGATCTACAAGATTGAATTATAGCATTTGCCACACACAAATACACATTGATTATCATATTTAATTATTATATTTTTTATTATTACATTCTCTCCTACAGCATGATTTAGTTTTTTGTCTTTTTGCTCTCTGACACAATGGCCCAGACATCCATGGAGATTAATTAAGTGACTCCCAGCACTTTTGCTCCTCATAATGGCTAATCTAAAGATCATTAGTAACAGTATACGCTTGACTTGTCTTATTTATTATGCTGTTCTGTTTTCTATTAAAAACTCCTGCTCGATCGTGATTGAGGTGCCTCCATGCGTGCACGTTGCCACACAGACTCACTGGTCACAGATAGTGTGGGTGTGACTTCCGTCACTCAAGGAGCTCACTTTCGGACGAAATCGCTTTCATGTTGCGGTTAGCCATCATCATTGGCACATAATAAAACCTCAAGGTTGAGTTTCATCCACAGCGAGGAAAAAAAAACTATTCTGCTCATAGTGAGGACATTTATCTACAGTGCATTTATGGACTTTAAATAATTCCAAGAAATACGGTCCTTTGACGGCCTCAGCTTTCTCCCCCTGAACTGCTAATAGTTGACTTTCAGATCATCATTCAACTCAAATGTAGCTTTTCCATCTCCTTTTGGTGATCATTTTGAAGTGCAGCTGAATTAAATGTCAGACAGTGGTTAAAGGAAGTAGTTTGTACCGTTATCGGGGACAGTACAGTGGAGAGTAAGAACTTGGATCTGACCGTTGCGTCACACGGCTAATACATACTGCATTTTGGAGAAATGTTGAAAAAGGGGTTAAATCCATACTTAAATACATAACCATACAATCCATACATAACTTAAAATATGATATTGATTTGAATTGTGGGTCCCTGCAAAGGTGCATTGATTTTTGTGTGTATCCAAGTAACACATTATCATAAGGTTGAGTTAATTTTACACTAATTGGAGACATGGAAGGACTACAATGGTGGAAATGCTTCAGTCTCTTTTTTTTTTTTTTTTTTTTTGGTCTTCTCAAAACAAATGTATTTCAACATTGGACGTCCCTCTACACATTTCCTTTGTTGGCCAATCAGGTTAATTCAATCAATGCCTTTTAGGGGGATTCTTTTCTCGACAACAACCAGAAAAATCTTTGTTCGCTGTGAATTTTTTACACAGTGGAGTTACACGTGAATCTAGCAGAGGCCATCTGTTTCTGTTCTGCTTTGGTGTCCCTAACTAATTATACTTGGATCAGATCTTTGGGTTCGCTCAGACCCCCCAGCTCCACCCACATGAATCACCTTACATACATTTCTAAAACTTTGGGGGAAAAAGCAGAAACTAGTTTTTCTAAGGCTAAAGCATTGCTCAAAGAATGAAGGGAACATGAATCATCACCGTATAACTAACATCAAGTCAGTTAAATTTAGCTGTTAGAATTGGTATACTAGACCTGCATTACTTTTTTCATGAACATGTTCTTGTCAAGATGGTTGTCAGTGAATGATAAAAATGAAATGAGAACTAATCAAAAACTATGTAACTGGCTGATGAAAATGGAAATTGAATTGGAACATTTTATTTAGCTTTACTCATCATCAGAATGAATCTTTTTTTTTTTTTTTAGGTGGTGGGTGAGGGACTATTCTCTTCACTGTTGTCTTTGCGGCTGTTTACATCATATGGTACATCCATACGCCCAGACGTAAGAAGATTCATTCCCTGGCTGTTATTTGGTACCTGGATGAAATCCTCAGAGTGCTTGTTAGACCTTCAGAAGGTGTAGAGCGCCTTTGGTTCCTCCTGTTGCCAAACAATGAGTGTGTAGACAGCATGTTGACCCTTATGTTCCCCTGACCTAAATCAAACTGAGCTTTGTGTGATATTATGTATTGTGCGTCACCCCAGACACCATCCATTGACCTATCAAGAACATGTGAAGATGTTATCGAGATTTTATTTGGCTCAGCCTGCAATAATATATATATATATATATATATATATATATATATATATATATATATATTTTTTTTTTTTTTTTTTTTTTTTTTTTTAACTACGTGATCGTGAATCCAACTCTCAATTAGTTGACAGTTTTGGTGTCCCTTAACTGTCTTTGCTCTCCCCAAATTATACAATGAGCATTATTAAAGATTTTCATCTTGATGATCTAATGTGTGACTTCAGTTTTTCCTTCATTTTTTTGGGCTGTTCACTTACCAACCTGCCCATTTTGTCTTTATGTCGTTATCTGACAAATACAAATTTAAACGATCAGAGAGACACGCCTGCAAACTGCAAAAACTCCAAAACCACAAGGAATAGATGTAATAACCCAACAGATTCCTGAGACGTTCCTTTTTTTTTAATGCACATTGATGAAAATCACTTCACAAATTATTTGACGAAACAGCCCATTCCTCCCGTCCCCGACTTCATAGCCAGACTAGAAAGAGAAACAACTGGAGCAGCATTAACAGCAGCCCTCCTCAAAAAATTTAAATGATCATCCAATAAAATCACGCTGACACTTCATGCTGATATTCCCTCCGTGATCCACGGAGCCATTTACTGTATGGAAGGCAATAGAGATGGATGGATCCACCTGTCCCTGAACAATATAGGATGCAGTCAACCATACAACAAGTGATAAAAGCCAACGTTATCACTCTCCAGACTTTTCCCGTGGGAGAAGCTTTGCAGTGCTGCTGACTTCTCTTTCACACCTATGACTAACGCAATCCGCTTTTCACGCAATCGAAAAATCCACCGCTCTCCAGAACAATATTTTCTTGAATGATGATGACAGGGTCAAAATGTCGAAGGGTACAGGGCATTTATCACTCTCAAAGCACAGGATAAAGCAGTCAGTCTTCAGCACTGAAAAACAAAAAGAAACTCTCACCATATAAACACACGTATGTGAAGAAATGCAGTTGGCCAGTTATGTCAGAAATCTGTGTTTGGGGTCCATCTTCTACTCTCTTTGTAAGCTTTGTGTAATTTCTGTGAACAGAACTGATGAAATATGGAATTTTTATTATGTTCTTTGACAATAGAACTTGCCTTTTCATTTTTCAAATGTAATAATACCAGGTTTTCTTTAGATTAAATCCAGACTAGATGTAACCTATGCCTTTACTGAAGGTAGATATTAGCGTGCAAACACAAAAGTTGCACTAGCTGAGAATGTGAATGGATGGTGGAAATTTTGCTGCATTAGCAGAAAACTGTGTGGATGCTTGTGAAAGTAGGTCACAGTGGGAGTCCACTGTAAACTATAATAGTACAACACAAGCTGACTCGATTTTGCTCTGATGTGGATGCAGCTACAGCTCTAAAGCCACCTTTCAAGTCAGCAGGAGGTCAGTGTTAAACTGGTTGACCTGGAACGGTTGGATTTTACACTGAATACCAATGAGCCATTGATCCACCAGCGGACGGTGGGACTAAAATTTTGGTAAAACTGAGTGAAGACTATATTCACTCTGGTTGGCCATATGCACCAATCATTCAGGGCAAATGAGCTTAAGCTTTTCATTTTTGGTTCATTTGGGTAAATTAGTACAAACCCCTCCCTTTCCGGTTCTCAGCTGCTGGGCCAAATAAACTCATGATTAATGACGTTTGAGGTGCTGTTGAAAACGTACACCCACACCTCCTCACACTGTTGCTCTTTTCAACATGAGCCAAATGTGGTTTTGCTGGTTCTGCTTCACCTTGAAGACATTTGGAAAATGTGTGAGACTCCTAAAACACTGAGCAGACATTATGCTGCTGTGTTTGAGATATATCCTCTGGATTCAACAACTTCATCAGAATACAGATGGAATCACTGATAAAACTGAGGATAAGATGATGCAGAAAGGTAACTGTATTGCACATAAATTGCCTTATTACACTCACTGTGGTGAGCTTTTCAAAGGGATATGTGATTTCCATCCTGTTGGAAAGGTTATATTTACATTTGTTACTGCAGCCTTAACAAAAAAAATGAACATAACCAGGAGCAGTAAATCTGATATTTTTAGAATTTTTATTTTTGACATCAAGCAAAATAAACATGCTTGATCACAGGAAATTTGCATGCATCTTGAAATTAAATAAGAAAGAAAAACAATCCATCTTGGAACCAGAATAACTGCTAGTGACCAAGTGGTGTTTTTTTATTTTGTTTTTGTATTTTCTTTTTTGCTCCTGTTTTACATCAGACTGATAACTGAACAAACCATGACAAACTTTCTCATGTAGGTGCACCTGTACATAGATCTCTATGTACATCTATTGAATTGAAAGAGGTCATATATAATAATTAGTCAGAGGGATCAAACCAGTGCATTAACATTAATACTGATGCCAATACGGAAGCTGATTTAAGTTGGAATTTCCATACAGGATTTTAAGTTGCAATGGAGTTTAAGTGAAGGATCTGAGTACTCGTTCCCCCGCCGACACAGGGACATCGGAAACAGGCGGTGGAGTGTTTCGTTTATCTGATAATCTTGGGTCTTGGTGTTTCAGATGTGAGCACAGTTAGAACAAGGAGCACTTCTGCATTTTTGAGGGAGAAAAACAAAACAAACAAACAAAAAAAAAGGCTCCTGGATGTGTGATTGTTTTCACTCCTTAATACATTTCTCTGCATCAGGGTAAAAACATGTTGGATATTTCATTTATGCATTTTATCTTAAAAGGTCAATTCTAAAATCAAATCTAAAAGTAGATACCCATGTCTTCTTTGATTAAAAAGCAGTTCATCAAATTTAGCTCTCTCCTAAATATCAGTATATTTGGTGATGGCACACCAAGAGGAGCGCACAGGGCAGTTTCTGACACACACACACACACACACACACCTCTTCCTCCCCTTTGCATTTAGAAGAAGAAGAATCAGGAGCAGAGCTGCAGTAATGGCATTGTGGAGATGGAAAGAGTAATACTCAGTGTAACTTTATGGGTTACACATTACTAGTTACTAAAAAGTAATGCATTGCATTAGACAATTACTCCCTGTGAAAAGTAATTACACTCAATTACGCTAATATTACTTTTGAGTTACGGCTAGTCCAACTATCAGCGGCAGCGGACACAGTTCAAGCTTCCCAACATTTTCTTAAGCTCATTTTAGCTTGGCACAGAACAGGCCCAGATACTTATTGAAAGTTTCCCTGTCCAATGTTTTTTGTGTTGGGTATTTTTGCTGAGTATATTTCTGAATGATGGAAATTCTGCGATGGAAATGGGTAACACAGCTACGTATGATGCTACAAGCGTGTTCATCTCTGTTTTTGTGAATGTTACCTCAAGCTTTGACTGCTTAGGCGGGGTTGGCATGGACTCACGCTGTACTCTGGATCGCCATTTCGCCACTAGCTTTGCGTTCATGTTGCTACACCTCTAAAGTTGTCGACCGCTCGGCCATGTCTGTCTTTCCTCCCGTTCGTCTCTCTGAGCTTGCACTAGTGACTGCGCCATGAGAGGTAAGACAGCTGTTGGGCAAGTGTATATTAAAAGCACTTCTGATTTTTCTTAATCCGCCCATTTACACGTTATTAAAATTCAAACAACATATTCGTCTAGTAACTATGATGTGATTACTGAATGTGGACATAGTAGGATGTTGCACTGCTGTATTCCAGACAAATGTAATGTGTTTTGAAACACTGGTAGTATCCCACACATACGTTCAAACAGGGAGAGACTTGCAATTTACGGAAATGTTTCCTGATCTACACTACAGAGAGCAATGGTGGTAACGAGCACAGGGCAGTACTGTCCCCTTGTGTAGTGACAGTATGCCTTTTTATATGTACGGATGTTCATTCAACATTAACTAACTTGAGCTGAGATGAATCTTTGTGTCTGTGTATAAAGCTGTGTTTTGTTAATACTCTACCGAAAAGTGATATGAACCGTGCTTGAACAAATAATGACACAGTTATGGAGCTTCATAAAGCTTACGTGATGATTTCCATCTTCCTCAATACTCTCCGCTATGATGAGTGTATTGTTGATAGATTATGGAAGAACTGTTGGAGCCTCTTATTGACATTTTGGGAACCCTTTTTATACGCCCAGGATGGTTTTTATTTTATGTCAAATAATGCACTCTTACATAAGCTTTACCCAGGACAGTGATCCAACATTGGAGCAGAAGAAAAGTAGGTTCTATTGAAGTGTATGGTGTAAAACACTTGATGCGAACTGGATAAAAATGAGCAAACAAGAATTGACAAAAATATGAACAGCAGTGCATTAATGCGTTTCATATTGACTTTCTGAATCCGGCTGCTTTAAAGCTTGTGCTTTATAACAAATAGAACTATAAATTGAGCCTCAATACTGAAGTTTGTCCGACAATCACTGGCATTTCTCTGGCTAATCATGTATCTTGGGTCTTAATAAACTTTATGAAATATGCAAAGGCATCCCAAACTGTCATTAGGTATGAGCTTGCTGCGTCTAAAATGAAAGCACAGGAAAATCATAAAATAGTGTAATTGAACTATATATCATCTCCATCTTTAAGGACATATTGTATATGGACATCTTCCCCCTTTTTCATCTCATCATCCCATTAAATTGAATAGACAGAGATTTTATAAGCAAATTTTCCAATTGATCTCCATTTTTGCTCGTCCAACAAATAACTGTATTGCTTCGGATTGAAGGGAAGCAGAAGATCCTTTCAAGTGTTTGTTTTAGCCAGTCCTTCTCATTTCACACCATGGCTAGCTGCACACCTCATAATGAAACCCAGGAATAAGTAATGCTGTGTAAGCAGCTAGAGAAGCTGCTGGAAATACAAATATGATCAGCAGCGAAACTGATAATAGATGGGAAATGGGGCAGTCTCAAGCACCAGTGAAGCCAAACATTGCCACGATTATTAAGCTAAATTACTGACAGAGGGACTGAGACTCTGCAAAACAAAAAACAGTGTAGGACACGGGAAAATACAATCTGTGTGCAGTGCAAAGAAAATCCTGATTAAATGATGGCACACCAAATATTTGATACTTGAGATTTTATATGTACAGGGCTGCTTAACTACTACTGAGAGTGTAGTGTCTGTCAGTTGTTAATATTTCCTAATAAATATGTAATTCAAGAATAGATTAAAGCAGGAAATCAATTGCATTTAGGGTCACAATTAATGATTATTTCCCTTCAATTGATGTGACTTTCTTTATTCATCAACCGCTGATTTCTTCAAAGACTCTTAATTTTCTTGTCAGTTACCGAATATAATCGGTTCACAACATAAAAAAGGGATTGGGGAGCTGAAACCACAGATATTTTTGGCAGTTTTTCTACAGGAGAAATACCTAAATAATAAATTAACTATCAAAATAGCTCCTTAAATTTGGCCAGCCTTTTTGCCAGCCGGCAGCATACACAGCTTCAAACGTGGATGTTTAATTTTTTAAATGCAATGCTTTATTTTTTCCCCCCACACACCACTAATTACAGCGAGCCCTCACCTTCGCTCCCCGCTCCTTCTAACCTTCAAACTGTATGAAAATACAGTTCTTTAAAACCGAAATGAAACCCCTAATTTCCCCTGGCTTCTACTTAAATTGCATTGAAAAGAGTAAAAACATTTTCAACCATTTGCCCCCGGTTGTTTAAGGTGACCAAAGGTGAGCCATCAGTCCTGCAGCACCACATGAAACGCAGTCATTATCATTATCAGACCCCTGTCATCAGAACTTGACCATCATCCTGGGTGATCCGACACCTTCAATCAAGTTTTTGCTGCTGATTATAGGTAAAAGCAGACAAAGCCTTGATCTCAGGAATCAAGTTAGCTTGAATGGCTTTTGTCCCCCCGCGACTGTAAAAATATTCACTCTTTCGAGTGTGCTCTCAGCTCCAAAAGGAAGGTGCTGGCAGTAAAAACTATTTTATTCTATTTTTTACAGATGTTCTGTAGATGTTTCACACACACAGAGAGAGAGAATGAGACGGGGAAGAGAGGAAGAAAGAAATTAATGAAAACAATGCTCCAATTCCCTGATGCCTTTGAATAGTCTCTCTTGTTGTGTCATTGCCTTTCCATACTGTGCATGCGCACTCAAGTTGCCATCGTGGCTATAAATATCACTTATCAAGCTACCTGACTGCTCCCTTGAGAGAGTGAGTGAGTGAGTGAGAGAGAGAGAGAGAGAGAGAGAGAGAGAGAGAGAGAGAGAGAGAGAGAGAGAGAGAGAGAGAGAGAGAGAGAGAGAGAGAGAGAGAGAGAGAGAGAGAGAGAGAGAGAGAGGGAGATAGATTGGCTCAGGTATGATTGTTTGCCAAGACAAATGGCATCAATCAAGTTTAGCTGAGCTCCATATTCATCTGCGATTGGACTCCAGCCATGCATTCACAGGGAGGGAGAGGAGGAAGAGGACAGCTGGTCACGTGTGCGCTGCAAGCCAGAAACCGCCATCCCTGTTTCTACAGGAGTCTATTATTTACTGTTGATTGTTGATGTCACAACCACTTTTAGTATGTGAAATTATATAAACACTGGCAGGGTGTTGATTTTAACACTGTAAAAAGTTAAATTAACATTGATGATCGTGCTGTGCAGCAGCGCTCGTGCCGTGCTGATCGATGGGAGTGGTGAGGGCCAGAAGCAAAGTGTGTGCGCACAGGCATATAGTTAATGTGTTAACATGTGTGACTGCGGCTTTGCTCTTTGACACACACACAGGCAGAGAGAGTGTGTGCTTGCACAAACATCCAGGAAAGATTGTGTATTTCCTTTTTTTTTTTTTTTTTCCCCCCTGTGTGGTGTGCCACTACATTAACTGTAGCTACAGAGCAGTGCCTGTTCTCCAGCTCGTCTGGAGAACAGGCACTGCTGTGAACAAAGTCTGTCTGCTCAGACACCTGCCCTGGCCTACCCAGCATGGCTCAGCACGGCACAACAGGACCTGGCACCTCCGCCGGGCCCCAGAGGTAATTGTGCCTCCGCATGTGTCCAGAGATAAACCCAGCTGTAAATCAGACTTCAGCCTCTGCATTGCAGGTGGTAATCAGTGGGGAATTCAGCATCACCCATGGCTCCGCCCCTCCCCCTCTGTAGCTGTCCATCTCACCTTTTTCCCACAAAAAATATTAAAAACTGCAGCTCTACTACACTGTTTGTTTAGTTCCATGTGTTTGGCCTTAATTAACGCTCATATTTGCTCTCTTTGTTGGCAGACTTTGTGCCACAACTAAATCAAGTGGCTGTGTTCAGTCCACAGTTTAATTTGAATGCTACAAGAAAGCATCATGGAAAACACAAACAAAGACCTATGCAAGCTCTTCAAGGATAGTACTAACTTCGATATTTGAAAATATTAATGATGTATCGTTCTCATTTTCTGCCACTTATCCGTCAGGTTCACAGGGAATATTTAATCTGCCTGTATTCATTTTTTTCCTTAACCACATAGTCATTGTGAATAAAATGTTCTAAAATCAGGTTTTTAATGTTTTATCGAGGATACATAACATTTACTTTTCAACAAGAAAATTTGATAAGTTTCTGTGAATATGAAGTTCTGTTCCATTTTGAACCACTTTGAGGTTCCGCTGCAGGTATAATAAATTGAGTGTTCCAGATAGCAATGTTAATGTGGATGAACTGGATGCAATTATCATTACAGTGATTTCTTAAAGTTCAAAAATATCATTTACCCCAGTATCTCTGTTTTTCTTGAGTTTATCCCCTCTATATTGTTCTTAAAGAAGACTCAAGAAGAGGAATGGAAGTACTGCAATGAGACTTAGCTAGGCTAAAGTTACCTCATTCATTCTCCTTGCCTGGCAGAGTCACTATAAACTTCAGAGTCTTTAAGGTATCTTTGGAGGTTAACCTCTGAGTTAGGTGAGTGTGTGTTGTGGACCAAATCCAATAGAGATCAATACGGCTTGGCAATAGAGCTGAGTCGAGCATCGAGCTGTTCTCTGCTCTCATCTGACGCCAAGCTTCCACAATCATCGCTGACCCAATGAGGGGTTCAAAACTTGACTTGAGCAAAGTTCCCCAATTGCATGTATCCGCACTCTTCGGAAAAGGAAAATGGCAAGATGCATCCCTGTTAGCTAATTTTACATGCTTCCTAGACAATGATATTTCAGACTCAGGTAGAGTTCCCCATGTTTTTAGTGGTGCCCTGTTGCTTACGCTCAGACTAGCGATTGGTAGCACCGTCCATGAAAATAACATGAAGTCATGCTCTTTCATTCTGTCTCTTTATAATCACGATGCATACGTGTGTAAGGATTGCGTTCACTAGCCAATGACAGTATTTAAAACAACATAACTGTATATATCGATGAGTAAATTGAAATTTAAGAACCTTCAAAAAACCTTTGCAAACTATATATATATATATATATATATATATGTGTGTGTGTGTGTGTGTGTGTGTGTGTGTGTGTGTGTGTGTGTGTGTGTGTGTTTTGATATTAAAGTGGCTTTAACAGCCAGAAAAGGTAAGCAGTTCAAGTAAAGAGTATTTTAAAAACATTTCCAAACGATCAAGAAAGGAGACTCCTATTGCCTTTTGGCGGTTTCTCCATAGTGTTTGTGAGGTTGTGCTTTCCAATAGATTTAATCAAAATGCCGCAGATCTTGAAAAATGGTGCGAATAGAAAACACCTGAACACATCAAACTGCCATTTTCCAATGTCTAGATCATGTTAAGTTTTATCTGTACTTAACAGTAGGGATTCCTTTAATTAACCAATGCAAAGCGATTCCTTAAGAAACTCTTTGTTGAGACAGACAAGAAATATGACCACGGAAAATATTGCCAGAGAAAACAATAAAGAGAAAGTGGATATATTTTACACAGAATCTTCTCAAAACCAACAATTTCTCTTAAAATTACAAATCACAATGCTAAACTGATACCGGTTGAAAGTCCGCATGAATACCAAGTATGAAATCAGCATAGGTCCAATAGAAACATATCCCATAATCTTTGATAAGTATATCTTTACTAAAATAAAATATTTTTCCTTCTACATGCAAATAAAGGAAATGATAAATTTTATTACATTTTCTTCTTTCTTTGTGCAAATGTTTAAAGTATTTCTAACTTTGTTTAAAAATTATATGTTATGTGCAATATATTGCTGACCCTTGCAATGGGACACCAAGTCCATAATTCTGTGTTACTCATCTAAATAACAGTGAGATATGCTATTAATGATGCATGAATGTAATTAGATTTCTCAGAGCATTTTGCCTAATACGCCAAATGAATGGGGAAGGAGAGTGATGAGAACATAGCGGGTGTTAATTAGCCTCATCCATGAGCAGAAGAGCTTCTATGTCCCAAAGAGGAGAGTTAAAGCTTCAAGTTGATACAAGTTCAGGAAGGTGCAAAGAAATTACTTCAGATGTACCTTGGCACTCCGATTTAACAGAGGTCAGAATTTAATGCGTCTTCCTAATGCAGGAATAAAAGCTGAATCATTAAATGATTTAACTCTTTCTCACGCTGAATAGAGAGTAGCATGCAGAGTAACGGCGCTTCCTTTGAACTGTGGAGTTTTTCTGACCCTGCAGATGTGATTCCTTAACTTTTCTGATCTACACGAAGCCACGACATCTATGCAGAACGACACTTAAAAATGAATATTAAAGCAATCCTGCTCGCTCCTCTGTAATGGAGAGTTAAATCATAATGACTAGTACAGTGGGACCTAATTATCCAAATTTCAAACATCTTAATTGAATGGATATAATGAATCAAACAGGGGCTTACAGTACGTGACATTGCAGAAGAACTACCATATTAACTGGATGCTCTACCATTAATTCCCCCCTATTTTTTGTACCTGTGGCAGAAACCTCCTATAGCAGTCTCCCATCTGAAATGAATCCGCCTCACACAGGCGAGACAAGGAGGAAGTCCAGCAATAATAAACACAACGCTAAACAACACACATCGATTTAAGACATTTTTCCTGTACTTGCTTGAAGAACAGTAATAAAAAAAATCTAGTTTAAAGTTAAACTAAAATGACATTATTACTGCGTAAGGGTTATTTTTACGTTATGTCCCCAGGAGTAGGAAATGGTCCGAGGGAACCACTTGTTAGCCACAATAATAATCCATGTATATACTGTATGTGAGGAAGGAGTTATGTCCGCTGCTAATACAGACTAGAAGACCAAATGGAAAACAATCAAGTAGTCTTTGTCTAAGTGCAGAGTGACGAATCCCAACGTTTTTGAAATAGTGCATATACTTTTTAATTGAATTGTCAAAGAAGGAACAGAGGAAGCCAGTAAGCTTATTCACGCAGCAACAACGTGTGGCAGGTTTGTTACGCCACAAGCATACACATTTGCAAGACATTCCTGAATTTCATCTGTTTAATTAAGAAACAATGTCCTGTATAATGCTGCCATAAAGCATAAGCTACAGTGTCATAAGGCCTGATTACTGCTTAGTCTACCCCACCACATAGGAGAAATCCAGCATTTTCCACTGAGCCCCGTAAGAACAAATTAAATATCAGATGCACATAAAGGACATAAAATGGGATCGTGTCAGTGTTGGATGGTTTAACAGGTTCCTGTTCCTTGCACTACTTTTAACACAGCCAACTTTATCTCTGGGGAGAACTTAAGGGAGATGCATATATTATCTCCATATATTCTGACTGACTCACTCACTCACTCACACGCAAGCACACACACAAAATGAGAAACAAAAAGGAAAAAGGTTTGAGAAAAGGGAGGGAAGCAGCGCAAGACCAAACTTGGATGTGAAGCAGTGGATATGGGAATGATCTCATTGAAGCTCACAGCACCTTATATATATTTACACATTTAAAATACTAAAATACTGTGCAGCAACACATCAGACTGGCTGGTAGAATGGACGAGACTGTGAGCTACTGAAAACAAGAGAAAGGGTTAATTGGCTACAGTTCCCGATGTTCCTCTGACTGCATATGCTTTAATCAATGCTATCTGAAAATGATGGCAAACTGTGATTAAAGTCAGTGCTCTGAAACACCCACTCTGAATAATAATGGCCTTCCAAATGCGCTCTTTTACTGTACGGAGTGCTGGGTTGCCTTGTGGTGGTACAAACCCTTAGTAGATGACTTTCATTCCTGCAGTTGGTCTTTATGCAGTACAATTTTTAGTAGATGGAAAGTCCAATTACTGCTGGTACCAAATTACCGCTTTCCGTCAAATTATTGAGGTAAAACACAGGAAATGGATCACATAAGGAAGAAAATTAACAAAAGAAATGTTCTTTCGTGGTACATGGTTTGAAAATATAATTTTCACTTAAATGTGTTAATAATTGTTTTAATATTCTCCAAGGAACAGGAGTATCTGTGTTACCACAGAAATACGGGCCAGCAAATTCAACAGTATTAAACAGTATGCAAGAGTCAGATCTGATCTGACTGTGGATTATATTTTTATCTGGACGTAGTCATTCTATAATCAAGCCTCAAAACTGTCCGTGAACTAAATTGTACATTTGGAGAGTTGTTATACTCCTTTCAACAAATTATAAAACCTCAGCGGAACAGCTAGGTCCTTTACAATTACAATATACTCTCAGGTTTCCCTTAAGAATGACTTGGTCTGAAACAGTTAAAAAAGGAAATAGTAAAATGCTGTGTTCAAGTGTTGTCCATAACAATCATAACCGCAGACCTAATTCAAGTTTCAAGAAAGTTCTGTGTCAGTGTAGTTTCAGGAAAAAATACAAATAAACAAACTTGTGTAATCACAAGTTCCTTATATTGTAGCACCTGTAGCACATCTGGCCAAATGAGACAATGGCACTTCCAGGAAAAACAAATCATACAAAGAGCTGGCTTGCAGGTAGAAGTTTGACAGATATTTTAATTGTATTAGTTTTATCAGAAAGCAAAGTTTGGTTGTTAGCTTTGATCCCTGCCCTCCTTCAATCATCTGAGAAATGTCTTATCGTCGCCTTCTCCGCAGATTGACAGGTGAATTATCAGAGCTCAGTGTGAGACAGCTCATTCCAACACGTGAAAATAACCAGACTAGCCACGGTCGACTGCTTAGTACAGCAAGGAACAATTTCATTACGAATTTCTCTCCCTCCTCTTGCTTTGCACTGATATCCTTAACCAATGACACCTTAATCATTCAGTGTCCTATTTCTCTGGGTAAAAGATTTCATTGCTGATGCATATAAGGTGAAGAGCCTCTCCTCCAGGGCCCGGCGGTTGCTCACACACCTGGGAGTCTGCCCCACCATTATGCATGCTATTTGCACAAATTGCTCCATTTGCGTTTGAATATGAAACACAATTCCCAAATATGACTGCAGACCATATCTGCCCCTGAGAGAGCAATTGAGATCTGAGGGATTTTTTATTCTTCAATAAGATTGCCGCTTCATCTCCTCTTTGTCAGAGCTTTCAAGGAAGTTTGGAGAGTTTTATGTGTGACATTGTGTGGAAACCATGAAACCCAGTTGTCAATGCCAAATTGTCATTCTTTAATGGATTTCTATTGGTCTTGTGTAAGCAATAGGAAAAATAAATAAATAAATAAATAAATAAATAAATGGCATCACTGAGGGCAGGGAACACGTTATGTTAATGACATGATTTTGATGCTGCATTTCTGAATATGAGGCTTGACGCTGATAAATATCTGTGTTTATTTTCTAGAGTAAATGTTGGGAATCTTCAAAATACAGACATTGCTCAAATCTGGGACTGGCTGATAAATTATCACTGTTTACTGACTTGTTATCTTGATGAATTGATTGTATCATGTTTTATGATCATTTGTCCAAATTAATTTGGAGTCCAGGCAAATTAGAAAAGAAAAAAGAAATGAAATTACTGCGCAGTTTTCCACAGCTCAGTCCACTAAACTTTGATTATTTTATCTGTGGTTTTTCATATGTTGACAAAAGCAAATGTAGAAAAAATGCACTGCATTCTTTTAAGCCATGAGTTTGGGCTGAACAAAACAACTTACTGAAGACTAGGTAGCACACACCGTCAGGCTAGGCGGACCAGAGACACCAGAGAGAGCCCTGCGCCCAAATACACACTAATAAAATAACAGCTCAGCACATTTTAAGGGCCAGACTCTATTTCATCCAATAGAGACAGCAGTTTTTTCTACATTACACGCTAACACACTGGGACATAAATACACGCAGGACTCAGGACGATGAGTGAACCAGTTCAGAGTCCACTGCTCATGAGACTAAATGCAAATACATAAACAGCACACAAATATATATATATACACACAGGTATTTTTCCCATTAAACATTTAAACTGTGAGGACACCGAATGTGGTGCTTTCTTGCCATTTACAATGGGATGATGGCACTTATTGACATGCATATTCTTTAGCAGTAAAAGGGTGTGTGTGTGTCACTGAGTTGTGTGCCAAACTGAAACCACCAATGCAATGAATAAATACGTAATTTCATCTTTTTGCCTTTTAAGGGTATTTTCATCATTGTTATCATGAGCAATGTATCATATGGTGACTATGGTTACTCTGACTCTCACCCCTTAGCCTGCCACTGCTGTTTTCACTGGATATAATATAGATTTTTTTTCTTATTGATTTAGCTTTTTGTCTTTTGTTGAGTGTTACAGTATGACCTCTGTTTTCCTCACTGTACCACGGGGAGTTCCAAATGTAACTTTCTTGTGCCAGTGCAATGACAATGAACTTTCATTTGTTAGAGATTAAAACCCTAAAACAAGCTCCTATCAGTTCACATCTTTCATGGAGCTGGATAAGCAGGAATGGAAAAGAAATAGGCACATCGGGTGAAGGTGCAGGAGGAGCAAAAGGAGAAACGTTCCGCCTTCACTCCCGAGTACCTTTTTAAGTTGTTAATCACAGAGCCGGGTAGTATATCAAAAAGCTGAAAACGAAGAAAACTCAACAAGATTAATAATCCCTCGTGTTGTCAGAGTGGTGATGCATTTTAACACAATTCTGTCGGAAAGAGGGCAGTAAAAAAAGTAGAGACTGAAAATAAAAGAGAGAAGGGTAAGAGAAAAACCGGCACGTCTCATGAAACCCACTGCGGACTTGGACGCCAACACTTTTTCTGCCAGAGATGTACAGATTTCTAAAAGGAGAAAAATAGACCACCAAGAACTCAGAATCATGCCACCCTCCTTCAAACCAAACAACAGCCGGCCCGGTTTGACAACAAACAGTGTAAAACTTCAGGCACTGATGGTAATGGCAGCAGCTACTTTAATGCCATGATTGCACACTTCTGTGTTTCCCTACAGATTTGAAACATTCACGAATTCCACAGATCCATAAAAACAACAACAAAAACCCCCCAATGGTTGAAAATTGATCTCTATTGTCAATAGGATACGTATATTAGTTGATGTAATTTACTCAGATCCTGCTGTGGTTCAATATGTTAAATAAGATTCTACTTTATTAGTGGGTCATAGGTTCAACAGTAGTTTTAAAATTGAGGCCCAGGATCATTTCATCATAACAGAACTCAGCAAAACAGGAGAACTCAGGCCAGAACCTTAAGAGGAATTTTGATCTCTCCAGCCCAGCAGCGTGGGGGATTTAATTACGAAGGAAACTTAATAAACGATTCGGGCTATCTCAGATCAAAAAAATTGCCTGGTAACGCTGCCAAATAACCAGAAATGACCAAAGACATTTGACCTATCTTCCCCTCTATCAGAACCCATGACCATGTTACATTACATATTCATGATTTTAGTCACCTTTTGGGACACAATAATGATCCTGGGCTCACACTCTGTGAAAAAGCACTGAACCCCCTCCTGCTTGTTATATTTGCTATTATTGCCACTGCTGTATTCCTCTCTCCTTTGGAGGCTGGCTGCCTGAGCCATTTTAAATTTAAATTTGTTGAATAATAAATTATTCAGTGATTTAATTCCAAAGAAAGTGGCAAATATTTCTGAGAACAAGCAACCCACCTGCCTAGCTATGGGTCCCTTCCCCCGCCGCTGACTTGTTTTTAAATTACATCCATGATAGGATTCTCGTTAATCTTCATGCATTTCAAAAGGCTTCAGGGATCATAGCAAATTTTAAAAATGGATTCCTGTATACATGCCATAACGATGCTCTGACAATCCTCCTGGTCTATGCATCTATTTCTGGAGACTACTCCAACAGCAGTGTGTTGAGACCACAGTGGCTTTGGTGCTTTTATGTACTGTCTTGTTGCTGGAGAAAAAAAAAAAAAAAAAGGAGTGGATGTGGACAAAGAGAAATCTCAAATTGCATATTGAATTTTAAAAGCACACCCTCAAAGGCAGAATCCCAGCAGAGGCTGCTCACTAAGGCTGCCAAATCCCAGACAATGGTAATTGCTTGTCATATTTATGAAATTATGTGGGAAATACAAATGCCATATTAAAACCTTTTTGAAATTCTATTCAAGCCCATGTGATTCATTTTCATCTCACCTCGTCAAGAGGCACCAGTGTGACCGCCGTTTTGGGTTTCAATGTTATCTCCTTTATTTTATCAGAGCCAAAGCTTTCCGCCCTAAGCATCTCAAATTAAATTTTTGTCATTTGAAAGGCTTTCCACCAAACTGAGAAATCATCCGTTTCAAAAACAGTGACACTGCCTCCTCAAAACGGCTGAGAAGGACAATATAAGGCTGCAACTTACCGGCGGGACTTCAGCTCACAGATGGGGCGTAAAGGGCACTGTGATACACCACTTGTGGTCTGATACAAGACATCCTGCGTATTTATTGCACAGGCAGTTTTCTCTGCTGCAGGTTGCTGTTTGTCTTGTCCTCAGCTGTAAATGATGTGATAGTGCTGGAGACGAAGATAAGGCTAAGATGATAATAATATCTCGCAGCAATCAATACCATGAACTAGAGTTCTATTAAGCCACTCTACCCAGTTTGGCATCATATATCTCTTCAGCAAAAGTGGCTGTTCAACATTAGCAGCTTACTCACAGACTAACTTGGAGGTTTATTGTTGGCCTTGAAAATTAGTCCACCCTTCTTCTGTCGGATTATTCTTGCATAACTTGCAGATTTGCTTGCTTCTGTCCAGATCCTTAATATATTTGTAGTGTTTAAATCCAAAATGGAACCATAAATCTGCAACTCAGTTATTTTCCCTTCGCAGAGGAAAAGTCTATATGCTCTGAGAGGCTTATGTTAAAGAATCAAGCTCAGAATTTTATGAACCAATATCTGATTAATAAAATGAGGATCGATTTCAATCAATTTTTCCACCCCAATTCAGAATTCTGGCACCCTCATTGTACTGAAGTTCTGATTTATATAATGATAAGCAATAAGCTCCAATAAATCCACAGACAGAATGAGTGGTGAACAGTTTGTTATACTTTCCAATCAATCTTTCATTTATCTTCTACTGTATAGCGATGGTCTCCTCAGGTGACCTGTTTCTGGAGCTGTTCATACTGTCGTTTAGGTTCATAGAGTACTGACCCAATAACGCAATACAGAAGTAAAAGGGCTCAAGGTGTCTGTTTTTTACTGCAGGATTTATGGAAATCATAAAGCATCAGTAACCACCTCACTTAAAAACAAATTCACATGAATAGCCTCTTTATTACTTTATGCAAATTAAAATTGACCTGACCACATTTGACATTTTCCACGAGTAAATGTCTCAACAACTTAGCACCAAAAAAAAAGGAACTCAACTAAAAGAGGAATATATTGGACAAATCAAAAACATCCAGGACAAGTAAATCTTTTGTGACTGATATGACAGTATACACTTCCATGCTATATGACATCTGAGTAATGGGAGAGTATCTAAGAGTTAATGTGTTTATTCCCGCTATGTGACCTGACAGCAGCTTATTAATATTTCCACTTCCCTCGGGGTATGCAAATACACCTCGTCCTCTGCAAAGGGCTAGCAAAGACCTTGCTGGTTGAAATCCAACTCAAACTAGCTTATCCTCAAACTTCCGCAGAAATATAGATTTATACATATGCGTGTCCTCCAGTGTGTATGCACGATGGAGTTGGGGAAGAGGGCAGGAGCGGGAACGGAGAGATGAAGCGACAGGAAAAGAGCTGAGCGCAGAGGCATATAATCTGAATTCAAAAGCAATCATTTTTGTTCTCAGCTCATAAAGCCGTCTGCTGTTGATGGGTAAGGCAGTAAAAATCAGGAGGATGAAGGTAAAGACTGAATCTGGAGAATTCACAGCTATGCCTATACTCTCAAAGCAGCAGCTGGTGTTATCCAGAAGATGACCTCCAGTGAGTGAAACATTAGCATATGCAGAATTGCAGGTAATTACAGTAATTACATTATATAAACTGATAAATAGATGTCATGCTAATGCAGGGGAAGATTTGCGGTTTGAACCTGCTGTCTAGCTGTTCTCCATGTAGCTGTGTAGATTTCCACCACGGACTGTACGGAAAAATGGACGTAGAGCTGAGAAGTGAAGGCAACGCTGTAGTGTAAATCCAAAGATCATCAGGAGCAAATCCATTTGTGTAGAAGTCTATGAAGAAATGGCTCTACTCCTTGATACATTTAAGAATTTGAGAACGGTCTGGACAACTAGTTCCAAATCTTCCAAACATGATGATGTCAAACTTTTAAACTCTGGGCCCATTTAGACGAAGTCCGATATGAAGAAGATTATACATTAGGCTGTATCTGCCGGAATAGCAACATGCTGCAGGAGTATAAATAAAAAAAAAAAAATGATAATTACAGATTTGAGATTTCAACAAACCAATGCAGGATGCCAGAGTGTGTTGCAACTCGGTTTCCAGTAGGTTCAACATTTTCCTCCCACAGTCCTCCGACATTTGAGGCTAGTCGGATAAATTCGTCAATAAAAAGATTCCGGTATTATACAAAAGCTGAATTGTCAAATGCACTGGGCCGCAGGGCAATGAGGGGTGTGAAAGAACGTATGGGAGAGAGCGCGAGAGAGCAAAAAAACTGCCATTTCATTATCGGGACAGTATAGCAAGTGTTAAAAAACAAAAAGAGAGCGAATAAAAGGCAGAATTTGGTAAAAACTGAACCCGTGGAACATTTTTCTCTGCAGTCACATGAGCCACTTTCCTGCAGAACAGAAAAGCCCAATAATAACGTTTATATGAAGCTCATTAACGATCAAAAGTAAGCTGTGAGGATGCTCTCGTTCCCGTAACAAACACGTACCATTGCTTGCTTGTTCTCTGCGTGTCTCTCTGTCTGTTTTTAGTGTGTTTATCTGCACTCCAGGATGTGTGTGTCTGTGCCCAAGTAGGCAGTGGCCCAGGGACATTGAAGTGTTATGCAGAGTGTCGCTGTCAGTCCCTCTTAGTCCCTGGAGAGACTATATGCCCTACTTAAGCCCTTCAGCGGTGTCTCCAGGCACGCTCAACATGAAGCTTACACTGCTGCTACAATCCCCCTTTTTCTTTGACTTTCAGACTTCTTGGCCCCCAAAAAAAAAAAAGATGACACTGTGAAATTTTGCCTGCATTTGAATTAGATCAGAAAGGAAATTAGCCACACCTTCCAGCCTGTTCAAATTTTGCCTCGCGACGATGCGAAAATTGTTAAATTTATGGTGCAAATCATAACTTTACCGGAAGACGTTCTAAATTTGTAACAATGTCGATAAAGTTGGGTATGATTTTAGGAAAGCCTGTTTCATTTTACTATTTTGATTAAGACCTCAATGGCTCAATGAACTTTTCACTTGGTAGTCTTTATAGCTCTACAGTTTAATGAAAGCACATTTCACCGAGATTTATGATGTGACTGAGATAATAACTTGCACATTTTTAATGATGTAGGATGTCTCTGGGAAAATAATCTACAAATCCAGGTACCCTACATATGAAAGTTCCCCTAAATGGTTGTATTTCCAAATCTTGTGTGTAAGACAGTGAATGTGGACCATCCATTAGCAAAAAGCTGCATCTGGAAACTGATTAAGAATCAATTAGAAGTAATAAGAAGAAAAAGAAGAAGTTCTGTTTTGTTTTGTTTATTCTGAAATTAATTTATGGTGCTGTGCTTGTCATTTGT
Source organism: Echeneis naucrates (assembly GCF_900963305.1). NCBI lineage: Eukaryota > Metazoa > Chordata > Actinopteri > Carangiformes > Echeneidae > Echeneis > Echeneis naucrates. Next base: position 9,164,251 of record NC_042524.1, read on the forward strand.
TTGATGATCATTTATATTTTGCTTTAGTTATGAGAGACTGCTCTCTTCTATGTGGTCTAAAATTTTACAGATACCACGAGTCTTGGGAATGTATATCCATCAATTGGGAGGGACGGCTGTATTTAATTGTTTGCTCTACTGCAATTATGACATGGCAAAACGCTCTCTCTCTGTATGTGTGTGTGTGTGTGTGTGTGTGTGTGCGGACACACATGCAAGCTGCAGCAGTACTCCAGCAATATAGCCATCAAGCTCAGTGTACAACTGAACATTTCAGACCTCCAATCAGCCATTCAAAGTGCATATCTAATTTACAGCTCAACAGCGACAGTCTTTATATTTGTCATGTCAGATTCACTTATAAAAAAACAAGAACAAAAAAAACATCCAATCAGAGTAGGAACACACACACAGACCCTTTTCTGCTATGGTCCGTCTCCCCCAAGTTACCCCTGACTATTCTTCTCTTTTAGAGTGTGAAAACTCAACTTGTTGACTCAATAGTCTGACAATCTCTGGGCAGGGTGTCAGTGCAGCCACACAGTCGATGCGATGTGACTGGTTAGCATTTACACAGAAACTCTGTGTCAATGGAAAAGCCTAAATGCACCAACTTCTTTTGTTGTTGTAAAATCTCAGTCATCTGTTTCTGATATGAAGGAGTTTATATCATTAAAAGCAGCAGAAATAAAAGAAACTATTAAAATCTTATCTGATTTGGTAATTAAATTGGGAAATGACTTTCAGGCTATCATTTTGCAGCCCCCCACCCCACACATCCCTGCTTCTTAGGGGCTTCTCAGGGGTTCCTCCACTCTCTTCTTGCTTTTTCTCCTCCCAGCCATTTGCTGCTTATTAGAAAGTCTCGCTGTCAACCTTGTCCCATCTAATTCTCACCCAATTACAATCTAAATGAACCACAGGAATGCTTAACTTACTTTGCCTCATCTCATTGTTTAATTTGTGATGGTAACAAACTCTGATTAGGCCTCGGCAAAGGTTCATGAATTAAGCACTCAAGGCCAAATTAATCACAATTCCCTTGGAAGATAAATGGACAATATTACACTTTTCTATATAGATCCCACTGACAAGAATAAAACACAGTGAAAAGAGGAATACTCTTATTTCAATTACTGCACATTCTACACAGTGGGAAAGATCAGCATGGTTGGTTCACTGCATGGTTTGTTTCACAGAAGTATAAAATGCCCTTTACTAAGCTGTCCTCAAAAGCAATTTATATATTTTTTCCTGCTAGCACATGTGTTCCAGAGGTAAAACAGGGTCAGTTTGAGTAATGTCATCGTCTAAACATGAGAAGCGCAGACCGCACAATAAAGGGCTTGCCAAACAGGGAGAAGATGAGTGAAATAGGGGTGGAAATATGGGACTGCAAAAAAGAAAGGGACGGTGAGTTGAGTTAAGCTCAAGATAAAACTTTATATGATGACAGAAGAAGGTAAAGCGACAGAGTGAGAAATTCAAAGTGGGAGACGTCATTGGCCAATACCAGTTAAAATGTACAACCCCAGGAGCAAAACAAGGAAAAGAAATGCAACTGCCTGATTTTGACAGTGGATCTAGTTTAGCATACAAACAGGCAGCGGATAATTAGTCTCAAGAGAGAAATCAGCACAAACTAAGTGGGGGGATAAAAAGCTTGCAATATTAAAAGCAGCTATCCTCAAATGACAGGACTGTCGTATTACAGGTCTGTCTGGTGGATATTTTCACTTTACCTTTCCCTCATTTTACTGCTCCATCACTCTCATCTCTGGCATATCAGAGGCCATCAATTATTAAGGTGGCTTATGTCATTTTGCTGATGCGTGCACCATAAACAGCAGAAATGAAATTGAAGTCAGTACGATCTCTTCTCAGGTAGCTGAATAAAGTCCAACACATATTTAAACCGGCAGTAGTAATGACTGCATGAAAGGCGTGGTGTAGACGCCAACAGTCATTTATAGTTAGCATTTTCTTATATACATGGCCAGTCGAACAGCAGAGACTCAAGCTCCAACAGTCAGATACATCAATGCATCTGTTTGCATAAACTAATGGTGGAATGATCTATTTAGTAATCAGATTCACTCAGCTGATACAGCTGATACAAAATATGACAAAAATAGCAACAGTGACATGTTCCCTCCTGACACCTCGCACTATTGACATTCAGGTTATTAACGGAGTCAAAAACACTGCTGATGTAAATAAGTGAATGTCGGCTACAATCATGTCCCATTATCACCTTGTCCATTGTAATGACTCCCTGCGACAACTGACTCACATCAGTGAGCAGGAAGTGATTCAGTGAGCCAGATAAATGAAGATGACAATGATGTCTGAACCCTGAGAAAGGCCTGTAAGGCCTCTGGTTTGAATACCTCGTGTTGTGTTTGGAAAAATCTATGTGCTGATTGAACAAGTGGCTTTTTTTTTTTTTTTTGTCTTGTTTTCACTTCTAACAAGGGCCTTGAGTGGCACCTGGACCGTGGTTATTGTTATTGAATGGTCATTAGTATGAATGGTTGGAGCGAGGGAGCAAAAACGACTTTGTCCCTCGGACTATAACTTCTGGAGACAAATATAAAAATGACATCAAGCCAGTGTATGTAAATCTAGAACCATGACCTTCAGCCCTTTGTTACCCCTTCTGGTGTCCCCATCAGCTTCTTGTGACTGAATACTGAATATCTGTTTTCTGCAAAAAAAAAAAAAAAAAGCCTTTATATAGGACTTGAATGGGAACTCACTGGGTTTGCATTTTGCTCCTGGTTCACTGCTAGAGCTGTTTTTATTCAACTAACTTAACCCCATCAATGCCGGTGTCCTTTTTACTTACATATCTATTCATATCAGCATCAAAATCTGGGAGAAATGCCAAAAATAAATAAATAAATAAACTGCCCATCACAGAAACGGTATGTTTCCAATGGTGTGTTGATGTGGCAGAAATAGAAAAAGGTGAGCCAAGAATACAAACTAAGGACAAAAAGGGAAGAAAGCAAAAACGCCGCACAGGATGTTGAATTGTAAACATGAGAAAAAGAATTCTTCTGGGTCGTGATTAGGGGGAAGAGAAGCTGGATCGGAAAAACAGCACTTTGGATATAAAGCCAACACATCCGAAATTTCAGAGGAAGTCACTTGTCAAATAGGGAGCAGTCAGCCCTGGAAATATTGTTACACTAACTTGCTTAAGTTCACTACTGCGTGCTACGGTACAAATAACAACGCAAACACTAGGCCAAGAAAAAATGAGAATGTTTAGCCCTGAACATAAATAAATAAATAAATAATCTTCCTGACTGGCACCAAGAGATCTACGCCAACACATTTTATTATGCTTTAGTCTATCCCTCAAACTGATACAAATCAATTGAATCTCCATTTTGAAAAAGCAACCAAGAGTGAAAAAACAAAGGATACAAACACTCCTTGCTGTCAGAGATGAAATTCTGAGATCAGCTTCTCTGCTGCAATACGCGCATTTATCAGCATCTCTCTCTTCAAATGCCACGTCTACACTTAATGCTAAACAAGAGTTCAGATTAATCGTCACCTGCAGTGGGCATTTGTGCGCACATGGCTTGAATCAAAAACAAGAGACAGTGGCTGTGTACACGCATGAAACTGGTAAAAATGACCAAACATTGACTGGAATGTAAAACATTCACACAAACTTTTTATATGAATAGCCTACTTCATCATCCCTGGGTTTACCACCAACTACTACTGTTACGACTGCTAATACTACCCGGCAGAGTGGTTTGATTCCATTTGGTGTTGGCACTGGTGCAATAAATCTACTTGTGTATAGCTCAGATGGCAGAGCAGATTAACCTTTAATATTTGGGTTAATGGTTCAGTGTTAACAGCCCGACTTCCCAACAAGGAGGATGGAGAGAGAGCAGCAGCAGCAGCAATGAGTTCTCTGCCTCCACGTCTTGGCATACGAGTTTAGCAGAGGTGTAACGTGAACATCAGTCCATTATTTAAGTTGCGCTCACATGTACTGAAGGGTATCTGTTCTGACATGAACATCTGAAAAACGCAACTGAAACACTTTCTGCGTGCGCCATTATCTGGTGGTCGACACTCCAGAATATTGTTCACATTCACAAATAAATTTTTTTTAACTTATAGACAGCTTGTTGCTGGAATGAGTGATATCCAAATGCTTTTATTTATTTATTTATTTTTATTTTTTTAATTTTTTTTTTTGAGATAGGGAAGAAATGTTAGGATGTGATGGACTAGAGTTTTCCAATTCTTTCCAAAATTGCTTTTTTAAAAACTACAACTTTTTTTTATTTTATTTTTGTCCAGATTTTGTCAAATCCAAATGAATACACAGTCTTATGCATCCCTGTCTGGCAACCGGTTAGTAGATTATCTCCTGGCATTCACAGACGACCGATATGCTCTCACAATTTTAATCTGAAATCTTTTCAAACACTTCCCCCAAGGATAGCAGTGTCATTAATGCGATACAGAAAGTGGAATATTTCTGATTGTCACAGTTACATCATTATCAGAGGTCTGCCCTATAACAGGCTGCATGGTCCATTTTATGGGAGCCATTTAGCTTTGGATTACTTTCCAGCAGCATTTTCCCAGCAATCAGAAAACCAAAGCGCATGCCAGCATAATAGCAGAAGGAGAAGGGGAAAAAAAAAAAAAAAAAGATTTTGTCATCATGGACCACAACATGGCATATTCTGAAAAATGCTGTTTGTTTTGAACGCAGTAAGTGTACTCACATTGATCGATGTTCCTGTCTGCTTTCCCCTCCTGCAAACACAGAGAGCACACACAAAAGTGGTTATTACAGGCTTGGAGGAGTGAGACAAAAAAAAAACAACAACAAAAAAAAAAAAAACAGCCCTCTGTGCAGCTTTTCGTGGCCCATTCGTTAGTGAGCCTTTGCCTCTCTTTTGGGCACAGGGAACGACAGTGACAGAAATCAAAAGGCGAACCGATGGAGAGAGGATGAAAAAGAGGGACAGAGAGAGAACGAATGGCTGTTGACAGACGAGAAATGAGAAGACCTTTACAAATCAGATCCCACAGGCAATTCAATCACACAATTGGAAATGCACTTACATTGGTGTCAGATGTCAGCATATTGCACTGGAATGTTTAACTGGATCTCAAACTCTTCACACAACAGGGATAAGCTGCTTTTTATTTAATCTGTCCCATCTGAGAAAATGCACAATTTCTTTGATTTACTAACTCCCCAATTATTGCTTTAAGGGAATTTTACATTTTTAACTTCTTAAAAATTAGGTCTAAAATCATTTCAATCAAGTGTTACAGAACAGACAGTGACGAACAATTCAACCCACAACTTGCAGGTCTTGTGACCTGAAGCTTACTGGGAAATATCACAGGTTCACTGAAGGTCAAAAAGTGACAAAGCACTTTCTGTAAGTTCTGACTTACTACAGTGCAGCAGGCTGTGATACGCTAATCCACCCTGCGCTTTCACTGCATCTGTCACTCCCTCTCTCAAACATGCACGTGCATCTGCTCAAACACACATTGGCAAGTCCACACTTATTTTCACACACAATGCAGGTGTAAGCCCTTATAGGTGGGCAGGGAGTCTCATCACTCCGCAGCCATTTTGGCAACACCTTCGGGCATTTCGGGCCAACAAGACCGGGCCCCGGTCCAAAGAGGCGGCTGCATGTCACGATGAAAGCACAATTCATCAGTCAGCACTAGTAGTAATGCAGCCCTGTATGTATGGGTGTTTTTCGTGTTCACAGGTTGGTGTATATTGTGTGCTTGTCAGTTACTGATCACTTGCACTTGTTACAACAGCAAAAACATTGCTGTGCATAAATGCATCCGAACTTGAAATGCAATTTAAAGTACATTGGCGAAACAAAGGACTAACATGCCGTTTAAAAATAGAACAGAGGCAGGTCTTACAATGCTACACTGCTTTGGAAGAAGTCAATATGTGGCAAGAATTGAAGTGTTGTGACATTTTGCATTCTTGTCCCTCAGTAAATATGTCAGCGGTAATGAGGCTCCGTGATAAAACACACGCGTCTGCGAAGGCTTCGTGACTTCCCTGGAGACTGAAAGCCTCATGAGAAGCTCAGCAGTTTTAATGCCTCTTGTCATTGCCTCCTCTCTCATCTCTATATCTCCATCCTTCCCTTTCTGCCATCTGTCCATCTTAATTGCGTACGTGCTTCCTTGTGATGGCAAGATAAAATTGAATATACTCATCAGCGCTGCTTTCCATCATCTCAAGTGCTGCTGTTTGATCAGTGCATTAGAGAAGGGAACCAGCAGGGGTAAAAGAGCGGCTCAATGCTTCTTTATATATAAAAAAAAAATACTGTCCCTTCTTTACCACAATTGTCTGGGTTTTATTCTTGTCTTCCTCCTTTATACAAGTAGTAGTAAATTAAGTATTGCAATATCACTTAATAAGAAAACGTAAATGTTAGTATTCTCACACAGTCGATTAGCAAGCAGTTTGCATTTTTCTCTTAAGTGCTATTTGTTGAATAAATAGCAACAGAATTTTATTTGAACAATTAGGGCAAACCCACTGGGTCTCAATGCTCAACTATATTTCCTCCTTCTGACACAAGTAATTCAGATGGGTGTATTTCTACTTACAACCTTCGCCGCGCAGAAGTGCAGTGGAGAGAACTTGTGGCCAACTTTAATTCGCTTTATTTCCAGGTTTATGGTATACTACATGTCTGAGACTTGTCATATCATTCTCAAGACAGGTTACAGTCTCCACACTCCATTAGCGCACTCATACCATGCCTGCCTACATTCTGACTGCTCCATGCCTCCATCTTAGATGCCATTTAAACACCCTCGCAAAACAAGAATCTGACATCGCGGCCACAGAGACTTGCATTTGTGGGAACACAGGACAGACAACAGGGCAATGCAAACCAAGCTGTGGCTGTTACAAAGTCTGCTTGAATGTCTTTTTCCTGCTATCTTTAATGCAGGCACTTTTAACTATATGTTTACATGTACCCTCCCTCTCCATCTCTCTGTGCCTCTTAAGTCATCAAATCAACACTGTCGCAGCTACGACATATTTGTTAAGCGCCAGCCTGAATTAAATTCTGGTATAAAGAGTGTATTGATATTTTGACCTTTTAAGAGACACTGCCCAATTAGGTCGAAGAGGGCAAACTGGAGACAAGAAACAAATCTATACATGTCTGTCCTCACAAGAGTTCATCTATTCACATTCAATAAATACCCCCTGATGGCTGGTACTTCGAAAGAAGGGACCTGCCTTATCTAATAGTAATTCATCAGTCTACTAACAAGCTACTTAATGAGCTAAACAAAGGAAAAGGACCAGGCCCCCTGCCCCCCCTAAAAAAGACAATGCCAACGCATGTGGTGCTAATAAATACTATATAGTAAAATATATCTAGCTCCATAAGTTCATATTCTCCCTGCATTATTATCTGGAGTGCTTTCATATTCAAGTGGATGGAAATGATGTAATTTTTGAAATCTTTGCTAATTTCATAAGACAGGAATAATTGGTTTCAAGATTCAACTCAAGAAACTCAAGAAATTCAGATCCATTACATTTTTGATTTTTGATGGGCACATTTGGATCGTTCATCTCGTGGTCTTGCTCTCCATAACTTTTCTTTCCTTACACTTCTTGTTAACACAAGTTAGGGATACTTTATATTTTTGCTTTCTTTATAACCTGCAAAACACATTTTTAGTGGCTCTTTAATGACATCTCAGTTGGAGTGTATAAAACTGGGCACCTGAAATATAATGCTCAATTATACACTATATTTCATCTATGTTTCATCAACCACAAGAATCAAAGAATTCATTTTCCAACAACCTTCTGCGGATTTTTTATTACATTGCAACTGAACAGATTTTATAAGCCACTACATTGTGTACCAAGACAGGGTTATGTCATGTACTGGAAATATACCACATTACAGAAGCTACATAAACACACGCACAAGTTGTAAAAATATTATTTCCTCATACTGCGGTAACTATTGCGTATGTTCTGCCTACCTGAAGGCTTTGTATGGGCTTGAACACAAATCAAGTGACTGCCTGAAAATTGTGAACTAACCCTCCTGCAATGGAACAAAAAAGTTTATTGTACCCCTAGCAGAATCTTTTATTCTGCTGTTTACATGCTTTGTGTTATTCTGGGGGGTTTTTCATTAGGAGAAAAAAGGAAAAAAACAACAACAAAAAACAAATCTGGTCCTACTTATTGATTCCCAAAGGCTCTCAGAATGCACTCCACATAATCATGTGTATTTATGAATTTTCATGATTCACTCCAGGGTTGACTTTAAATTCTGGCATCAATTGACAGCTATATTATGTGCAATTTCTGTCTGGTGGGGGGGGTCGTGTTGGGGCGGGTCATGAAGGGATCTCAGGAGAGAGAACCACCAGCGCGAATGACACTACAGCTGACTGCCAACTTGGCAAAACCCAAAGTAGTGAGCCTGACTTAGAACAAAACGGGGTGAGGGAGGTTTACATGCTTCATTTCACAGAGAATTAGGATGACCGCGGGGCTGTGTGGTGTGTGTGTCTGTTTGTGCCTCTGTCTTTTGACAATCTCTGAGGGTTTTTTTTGTTTCTGTACCACATACAACATTTGTTATAAAGAGTGCATTCTGGCTGTCAATGACCTGTTTGCTTGCAGGGCTCATCTTTTTTTCTCTTTGATCTACTCGATCTCATATTCTACCATGATAGAGGCAAATTCAGGCAAACTCTTTCTGAAACACTGGAACAGTTATCTCAAAACTTTTTTAAAACAAATGGTCAAACCAAAACTACACACTACACTGCTTTTGGTGGAGTAGTGCTGTAAAATTGTTATCATTACTACTTGTCACAGTGAGTAAAAAAAAAAAAAAAAAGTCATTTGATTCAGTCGCGTGTGCAGAAATCTCCACACTAGGACACTTTATCAGGGAGTACAAAGCACAAACTGAAGTCTAATGATCATGATCTACTGTTCTTCAAAATTCACAGAACTTGGAATTTGTTTTTGAGCAGGAGAGTCCAATTGTGAGTTTCAAGCTTTCATAATGGATGTAAGAAGTCAGCGACAGAGCTAATTTATCTGTGTTCATAACTTGCTGGTAATGTTGACAAATCTTCGGGTTGACAGCCGCAAAAACTGCTGTTAATTTGAAAAATTGACACAATACACTCACAGCAACGTGACACTTGCGTCAATGTTACTCAAGTAGAATGTTGTGTGTAAAAAAATCTCCCCAAACGCCCCTAACGCACTGAATAAATTCCAGTCAGGCACTCCTCAGCCTGCATTCAGCTAACAATTGAAGATATGAACCCACATAAGACACTTCTATTTAAAACTAATGCAGTCTAATACAACAGTCCTCTGATAAATTCTCTTTCACTAAGGTTGTAATGTTCAATTATGATTTAAATTGTTTTAAAGTTGCAGTTTCAACCGTGCAGTCGTTTTATTCTGCACGGTGTTGAGTTGTTTTGCATTAGAGGTGTTATCATATCATTTATATTTAATAATTCATACTGGAGGGCAGCATGGCAGCATAGTACTGTTGCCCCACAGTAAGTCACAGGGTTTGATTCCCGGGCCTGGGGCCTTTCTGTGCAGCTTATCCACACAGAGACAGACAAAGACGAGCAACCACTCACACTCAAACTCAGACCTACGGACATTTACAGTCACCAGTTAACCCAAACATGCATGTGTTTGCATGTCTGTGGGAGGAAATCCACGCAGGCACAAGGAGATCATGCAAACTCCGCACAAATTACAGACTTACTGTGGGGCAACAGCGCTAACCACTATGCTGCCGTGCTGCCCCCATAACTGAATATTTACTGCAAATATATATCATTTATAAATATCAGTCACTCCTCATGAATGGGGTCGGCTGGAACACAGGTACCATGAAAGCTGTCAAAGACCAAACCAACACTGCAGACTCTGAGGGCTCATCAATGGCAGCTCATACTTTGTTATTCTTTGTTAGTGCTGACTAACAGCCAACGCAGGCATACACATCATTGTAAATGCTTCTACCGAGCAGTTAGTGTCAGTGTCCCTCATGTCTCCATACTGCTTGCATTATGCATTACACACACTATACAGACACCAGGCCTCGCCTCACGTATACCTCGGAAGCCAACTTTTCCTTGAACCCTTTGTTTCATTCTTTTAAATAAGCTGGAAAAGTGGATCTTTTCACAAGGTAGACATGCACTTATACTTTAAAATACACAGAATACATCCCTTTATGTGTTTCTGATTGAATCTCACATTATTATAATTTTACAACAATAGAAGGGTTTGTTTGGCCTTGACCATGACTTGAAAAAAGACTTAAATTATTTATTGTCTTCTGTGCATTTTTACCGACAGAAATTACCAAGGCAGTTAACTTAGCAGCACAGCTATTCAAACACCGGCAGAAAGTTGTCCATCATCACCTAACCTACCAAACTTTTTCACTTTGTCAACTTCTTCTCTCATTGCAGCAAGCTACAACCAACACCCTGTTTACTGCTGTTTGTTGTGTGGGGGGAAAAAAGGAAACTTCCAAGACAGAGCAAAGGCTAAGGCAGGGACCTTTGAACTTGCTGTCCCAATGTTATCTGTCTTTTTGCAAGCATGACCTATGTCCTTGTGCATAATTATTAAGCTTTCATCCTCGCTGTCTGCCCATTTATCTGCCTGTCAATATCCGCTTCTCCACTGAGGTGAGCAGAGAAGACTTAAGATTTCTGCATCATACTGCAAGGTAGTGAAACGCTCCTGTAACCCTATTGTCCTCACTGCTTCAGAAATTAAATAGGAATCCTTTATAATGCTAAACAGTGTAATTAAAAATTTCCAAAGGTCAGCAAATAGTGGCTGCAATGTCATACACAAATCTGTTTGAGAAGTTATTAGGTTAAAATGACTAACTGGTAAGACTCAACAGGATGCGCGCAACTGTAGCCATAATATGAGTAAGAGCTGCTGATTGTATTTGCTAAATACAAAGCTGACACAACAAAATTATGTTCAGGCTATTCAAAGACATAAATATGTTGATGATTATTTCAACACTATTTCAGTTTTATTTCTGCTGCATCTGTCATAAACGTTCACATCTTATTTTATTGCATTTCCTCTCCTCTGGTGTTCATCCCTGCCACAGATGGCTGATTGCTGTCCTCCCTGAGCCCGCTTCGGTCCGAGTTTCTGCCTCTTAAAGGACTTTTTTCCTTACCACTGTCGCCAAGTGATTTCTCTTGCTTTTTGGGTCTCTTTAAATAATTCTATAAAGAGTTCGGACTAGACCTGCTCTGTATGTAAAACGGCTTGACGCAACTGAGGATTTGGCGTGATATAAATACATTAGAATTGATTTATCAGAAATTGTAAAATGGCACTTGTACCTCAAAACTATGAAAAGCTATTTTGGCTGAAGAAAAATTGGAGACAATGGTGCACATGCTTGGTGAGCCTGTACTTAAACAGTAAAAAGGGAGTGATAATGGACTTGGATATGTGCAGTGCTGAACTGGGTTGTTTCGCAGCAGCCTGGTATTACTTCCACATTGGACAGCTGTGCAATATGGCACTGAGCACTGAGCACTACAGCACATCTCAAAACAAATATGCCAACATATGTGATCTGCTTCAATTGGCAGAAGGGATTTAATAAAAAGATCACAAAGCGAGGAAGAAGATTTCCATACGTTATGGAGAAGCTGTGGCCAACTGATGCTGTGAAAGTCTTCTCACCTTAATTCATAGATTAGCATAAGCTGATTTATCAAAGTTCATGCTTTAAATCTGATAAATGTTACTTACCAGGAGGGAAGTGTGTCCTTTAAAGTCTTTTTTTTTTTTTTTTTTCCTTGACTCTGAAATACCAAGCTTGTACTGACGAATTTTGAGCAATATTGATATTTAGTTAGTGTGGAACACTTAAAAATGGGAAAATGGGCTTCTCATTTTTTTCGGTTTACAGCTCTAAGTTATATACCAAGTGTTTGCTTTACAGCAGCTGATGCGTCAGTTCTTTGTGGTATTAAAACGGTGCATGATTTAAAATGGGCATATCAATTTGCTGAAATGCACAAGCTGACTTCTCCCAACAGAATTCACCAACAAAAATTCGGACAAATTAAAGAAATGGCAGTGTTATCCACCTGATTATTTCTTTGCAGTCCTGACTTGTTTGATGTTGTTGATTTGTATCAGTGTGAGTGAGAGAGCGAGCGTTATAATATTTACCATGGAGTGTGCTTCCTTGGAGGGGGTGTGTGAAACGCCGGCTCTATCCGCGCTGCTTTGCCTGGTTCCCTTGTGCCCTTCAGCCAGCCAGCACCCTGAGGTTCCCAGCAGGGTGGCCACAGCCACAGCCCAAACACCCAGTCCGCCCATGAGTGTTTACCTGGAGGAAAAGTACAAGTACAATGTATACAAAGTCCTTTAAAATCAATCTATTGTATTCGATGCATGGTTCAGAAACAAAACATATGGCACATGGTGTATTGCTCTCATCGTCTCCCTTTTGGGGTAACAGGACAATAGATTATTCGCCTCTGTGCTTGAGAAATGACGCTACTGACAACATAGTTGTTGGGTTTGTTTTTATGTTCTTTTATTATTAGATTACTTTAACTGTAAATCTTCACACCTTGGCTCGCAAGGCAATCTCTCATAATCTTAATTGTATGCAAATGCATTCTGATGCTTTAATTTACCTGAATTTAATTTAACTGCAACAGTACACTGCAAGCAACTTCACAGCTATCACCACAAGAGAGCTCAAAACAAATGAATTAAAAACAAGTAAGTACATTAACTGCGTAGCGTGTATAGCTATAGATATTAATGCAACCATTGCAGCGTACAGAAATTGCTACAAAAAGGTCTGCCAGAGGAAAATGTCCCAAATTTGCATGGTATGAGAGAGTTGCAATTTCCAGGTAATGTAGGTATATATTTATAGATTAAAATGTGTTATTAATAGCCTGATGTTGGGGGAGTCTTTAAAAGATTACCAGGAGCCATTTATAAATAACTATATTTCAAGAGTATATTTAGTGTATGCAGAGAAAAATAGCGGAAATGAGGTACATGCATGCACATATACACAAAAACGCTGCAGACAAATAAACTTACAAACACTTTCACCCACGCACAATACAGCCACGGAAACTTCAATCATGAACGTTCACATTGATACGGATAATTATCCATTAGAAAGGACGCAGAGAATCGTTTGATGTCAACGAAAGAGACAAGCCTCTGAAGTCAGCACACATGGTGGAGTGTGGTACAGGACGTGACGCTCAGAAGAGCAGTTTCCCTGCTGTTAAAAAGACACACTCACACAGTCTTCTTGGAAAAAAAAACAAACAAACCAAAACTATTGCATCATGTCTGTTGTCTTTCGTACAAACATGGGGCGTAAAAAGCACCCCAGCCATCTACAACGTCAGCATTTCACAAATATCATGATGTGTTTTAGATGCTGTTGCTTTAGAGTGAACGAGCCATAAAACCCAACCCTGAATTACATAAAACTCTGTACTAATACACATAAAAACACACACTCCATACACATTTAACAGCCAAATGTTGAAACACAAACACAAAACACAAACACCATCAGATTTGTATAAGTAGTATTTTGTTGCAGGTTTGTTATGCATTATTATGCAGTGTTGTTACGCCGTCTCTCCCTTGTGTGTAGCATCTGATGACCTCCAGAGGAACTTGGCATTTTACACAAATGAGAAATGTTTATTGGGCTCCATCAAAGCACTGACCCCTCATCTGGTCTTATCTGCTGATGTAGGTCTTTATGGTTGCACTGTTGGTCGGCGTAGGTGACACAGCAGTTTGTCATGTGTGTCATTGTACTTTGAGGTAATGTGTTTATTGTTTTTACTGTGGTCTTATACTTTATTATGTGATTTTATTGGGTGTTTTACTGCAGAACTAGTCTGAAAACAAATTTCCCTAAGGGGGTCATAAAGTTCCAATTGAACCGAAACAAGGACAGAAAAAACATGCAGTGCATCCCAAACAGTGCAGGTGTTTATGGTGTTAAACGTCTGCAGGAGTTCTTCACTTGAATATTGAATATTCCATCGCTGCTGAAATTCACCTTGACCTGTCGTGCACTGGTCCTGCTGGCTGAAATGTTACTCTCAGTTTCACATATCAGTATGAACAAAGATGTTTTGGAAACATTTAAAACTCATTTTAAATTCAAAGTAATTAAACATAACTCAGTAATTTTCTTCTTCAACCCGCTAACCTTCTCATATTAATCTTTGCACAGCATCAAGCAAACTACCAGTAGCTTCTCTGACTTTAAAAACAGCAATACCACAGTGTAAAAACACACAAATTAAAGCCTTAAGAGCATTTTAACTGATATTTGTATATTTTGGAAACGTTGCGTAATGAAATCAGCTGTAATGTTGGCATGGTTTTTCCTACTTACAGCAGTAGCTCATATTTACAGCATTAATTTGGCCACCTGGTGAATATATCTTCAATATCCACCTTTTTTTTTTTTTTTGGAGGGGGACTCTTTTTATCCTCCATTAACTCCTAAGGAAAAAAAAAACATCTGGCTCTTTAGCTGACAAATGCTTCAATATCCTCACCAACTCATTGTTGGCTTTGACTTTCTTCCATTTGGTGCTGGGTATCATGCAGCGATGTAAGCACCTTTTCACTGGAAACATCTGCCTGCAGCTTCTCACATAGCTGTGAGCCAGAAAACCGAAACTCTGACTCGGAACAAACAAAACGCCTCGCAGGACTCAGGAGAAGTGCAGCTTCAGACATTAATTCTCGGAGGGATTATCAATATAAATCCCTCTAATTGTATGACACATTGTCATTGTGTGAAGCTTCTGCTCCTCTGCTGCCCTGCCTGCAGTCTCCCTCAGTAGTTTCCCCACCCCTGGACTGCAGCCACGCCTCCTCTCACTAATGATCCAATCACCTGTCTCTCATCTGCAGTCAACTTCAGTGACTCGTTCTCAGATTGTTCCTCTGCAGGATGCATGACCCTCCAGCCTTGTTTCTCAGACTGCTTGCCTGTTCCTGGCTCGTCTCCTCTGCCTGATCCCCGGGTAACCTGCCTGCCTTCTGTCCTCGACCATGAGCGTCGCCTCCGCCCTTCCTGATTCCTGTCTGCACCACATGCTCCGAGTGTGTTTGACACACATGATGGTGTGATGGCTGTGGGGACTCCTGATTCCTCTGGACACCCAAACAGACCCCCCTGCCGTCGGGGTGTTGTTTACCTTTCTGCTCTAAACAATGAAGGTCATGACCACCTAGACCTGGGTCCTACCAACACCCGTTTCACAGTGACACGTTGTTAACGTGAAAAGCGTGAATAATTCCACTTTGTGTGCTGAATTCTGGACACAAAAAAAAAAAAAAGATTATTTGGGTTGGCGTACTGTTTTATAGCTGTTCGAGAATAAACTTTCATCGTCTAACACCTTGTATGGTTTTCTAATTTAATTGATGAGAAGTGTCAAATCCAGATGTGGTTTTAGTAAATATTCATGGCGACTTACTTCATTACTGCAGAGAACCAATACAGAAGTCCTGCCACCTGACAAGGAAACACCACCATCATTCAGCTGGTTTTCCCGGGGCTGATGGGTCCTCGTAGATGAGAGCTCACCCTTGTGAAATTAAACACCAAATGAGATCTGCCAGTCACTGTCTTAATGTGCTGCCTGGCCCCCTGGCATTGGCCCACACTCACACAGTTACACACTTTCATACATGAGTACACACGCACAGACACACACACAAACATAGCGCTGGTGGTGTGGAATGAATGATCCATTTTGGAATTCATCAGGAGTTAGGACGTCTAAGAGGAAGACATTATTTGACCAGCATATTAAAAAGCTTAAAGAGACATACTCTATAAAATCCGTACACCCCTGCGGTGGTTCAAACCAGACGTGAGATTGCTGCATTATATAAACAGATTCATTGTGCTGAAAGCTGACTGCTATCTCCACTCCAGCTACCATCTGTAGTTATTTAATTTTTTTGTTTTATTATAATTTTTTTTTATTTTTTTTTTTTTTTTTTTGCAACAGCCAATTTTCTGATCACAATTTTAAGAATTGTTCTGTTCTTAAAGTGCTCCATAGAACTGCCTGCAGCTGACCTGTCTTCTTTTTCAGGTGCTTACTTTTTCATATATATATTTTAGAGAAATAGGCTCAGAAGCTTTTTAAATTAGAAACTCACCCACTTTGTTATGTAGTTGAATCACAACCATGTAATGATGGATTTCAGACGAAAAGTGGAAAATTATCAAATGCAGGACTTGAGGGAATGTACTGCACTTGCTATGCTGTGCACTGTGGCATGAAGTGAAAGTCTATAAATATTTGTACTGCATACCTTGTCCTCTTTTGACTCATGTTTGGAAGGGAGTCAATATAGACTGGGAGAATGACACAATCAAACAGAAGCTGTGTACACAGAAGAATGTGAGAGTTAATTTAAAGATAGGCAGGGTGAAAGGAGCACCTATGCTTTTAATAGTCTCAGCTCCTCCACGTTTGTGCTTGTGATGTCTGCAAGGTGACAGTGCATAAACAGAATCTTTTTTTCTAATGCTATCATAAAAACTAAAGGAAGTTGGCTAAATGTCTACAATGTGCAGTGCACAGGTACAGTAAAGTGCCATCTGTAAACCATCGGATCTTAAAATAAGGCCGCTGAAGGAAGGCTTTCAAACGTGTCACCCTCCTTTAAACAAGATCTGCTATTTTTTTGTTTCAAGGTCTGCATCTAAATATTAATTTTCACCCTACTGCTTTATTTTGAACGACTACCAAAAAACGTAATGAATGCACAGATCGATGCATAGAAAAGGGTTTATAACAATTTTTTTTTTTTTACTACAGTTACCTGAACAGCTCCACTCCGCATTTGTCAAACAACTTTTCTCATTAGAGAATGTACTTTTAGCAAGTTTGAATGATTCATTCTATCAACACATGATACCTTTCACGAAAATGTAATTGCAAAAATACAATGGACACCAAGAGACCAATATGAACTAAATTGAATCCAATTATGACCGTTGAGTCAGGCGGAGTTTTACTACTACAAGATGACAATTCCATGAAGATGGGATTATTTCTGGGAACCTTCTGAACATGCAACATAAAATATCTTTCTTTTTCAGTACGAAAAACTACATAAACTCTGCTCAGATGAGCACACAAACTGTCAGGCTGTGGCTAATGGTGATATGAGACAACACCACCATGTATGGATCCAAAGCAGAATATTGTTCCACAGAATCAATTCGGGCGAATATTTTCTGTTTCGCATTCTTGCATGTTAAATGTCCTGTGTTTTAGCAGGTTGCAGATCAAATCGTGGGCTGACAGATGCGAATCTCCTCTGCCAGTCAACACAGTCATTAGCTTTACATAGCATTTGTTCTATCCAAATCCACACTCAACTACATATCCAAATCCAAATGAACTGTGATCATGAACTATATATTCAAATCTCATAAAAGTAATTTGTTTTGGTAACAGGTTTTGAAATGATTATTGCACTTTCCAAATTTGTGCTGACAGAAAATAACACAAGATGTACATCACAGAAAGGGCATCACAAATATAGCCAGTTAAGTAGATAATTATCTTTTTATCCACGCAAAGTTTACACAATTGAAATGTAATACATCCTCGATGGCTGATCAATGGGTGGATGAAGCCTTCAGTGCCAGATATTGTTTCACATCAACAGTATCTAACATTTATACCTGGCGGCTCACAGCAGCAGAAGGTTCGGGTGAATTCAAAAGCAAAGCCTGACGGGATATGACCCAGCTAAAATCTGGCTAAACTAGCTCGACTAAAAGGGCCTATTTTCAAGAGACCAAGACAACAGCCAACTGTGAAACTGGCATGTAAATGAACACATGCAGCCCCACTGCCTATCTGTCTCTCTTTAATGGGAGCTGTGAAAGGCCCCTGGCTGAGCTCTGAGACAAATTCAAGTGATCAGACTGAGCTCTCCTTCCAGCTCTCTGTCCCAGCTCTGCGCTCCAGGTAGGTTTGCTATCAGAGTTACAAATGACACATTCACTTACAGCATGACAATCAGTTCCCCACTCAGCATGCTCCTTCCATGCAAGTTGCTGAGTATTTAAAAAGATTACAAAGGAGGGATGGAGTGGCAGATAGAGTAGCATCTATGAATGCTGAACAACACGTGCTGAAACTGTAAGGTTTGTAGTTCAGCACCCTGAAGTTAAATATTTTGCATGTGAGATATTATATAGAGATCATTTTACAACCGCATATTTTATCTTTGACTTTTCTCTGCATATTCACTTGTTTTTTTTTTTTTTTTTTTTTTATGATAACAAAATTTTTGCATGTTCTCCCTGTGTCTGCGTGGGTTTCCTCTGGGTACCCCGCTTTCCTCCCACTGTCCAAGCTTAACTGGAGACTCTAAATTGACCATAGATGTCTATGTGAGTGTGACTGGTTGATTATCTCTGTCTGTCTCTGTATGTCAGCCCTGTGATGGACTGGCGACCTGTCCAGGGTGTACCCCGCCCCTCGCCCAATGTGTGCTGGGATTGGCTCCAGCAACCCCGCGACCCGGATACGCATAAAGCGGATGAGGGTGAGTGAGTGAGTGAGTGAGATAACTAAATTACTGTGAAGAGTCCTGCTTTTGAAAGGACAATGCATTTTGTCATCTGGGTTAACCTGCTACCCTTTAAAATTAGAAGGCAAACCATTTATGCTGCCAATCATTCTGAAAAGTACATCACTAACTTTTCCCAAATGGCACATATCCCATTTTGGAACAAACCTCTCAACATGATATTACTTTGACTGATGTCTCAAACGGATGCTCCAGCTCAGTAAAATCTTTGCCATCATCCTGTGCACGCTGGGCTATCTGTCAGCACTCAGGTTTCAAACAGCCCCCCTTACTCAGTCAGATGTCTATGCAGCATGAAATAGAACCACCAAGGAAATCGCCTTTGCCCAGAATGTTTTCATGATGCTTGCAGCAGGAAGTCAGTCGTCTATATACCATTCCTGTGTGGTTGGAGAAGATACTAAAAACTCCGAGGGTGTCAATCTGTCAGTCAGCCATGCATTAGGATCGCATGTTCTAACTGTGGTTATCTTCTAGACACTTCATGTGAACAGCAAACACATCCTTTGTGGGTTATTTTCCCTACTGTTATTCATATTTTTTATGACCAGATATGTGATTCAGGATGTTTCCCAAAAATGATTTATACAGCACAGTAAAGTGAGAAGTGAAAAGATAAGGTTTCAATGCAATGTAAAACACACAAGTATTGCTCCTTGGAAAGCAGATGGGATTAGCAGCAGTTAAAACCAGACAGACATCTTATTAAAAAAAAGTTTCTATTCTGATTGTCAAGTGTAAACTGAAGAAAAGATGTAATTGATTGAATGAATGTAATTGAAGGTTGAAATCAGTAGCTCTGTCACAGGCCCACACTTCTGACCTCCGTAGCATGATGTGTCAAACATTCTTAGTCAACTCATGTGGAATAGTCTATTATGTAAATTTACACTGTGCTCTGTGGCAATGACCTTGTTGTTTGGCTCTCCAGCTCCCTCAGGGAAACCTGACTCAGAGCCTACAGGTGGATTCTGGGAAAAAGTTGAGGTTTTTGATATTCTACACCAGCAGCATCAGTAGCACCGCATTCAAGCGCGTGGTGTCAACAGGCCATGGACAGTTTGATTAAAAGTTTCCAGGAACAGCTTGGAACTTTAGAATACTACACAAACAGAGGTAAATAGTGTATTTTTTCTGACTTAGAAACTGATTTTGTGTGCCTGTAAGTATTATAGCATCAGGGTTGTGTATGTGGGACTGACTACAGATACTACGGTGCGTGTGTGCACATGGTAATATGGTAAGTGTGAACCACTGCAGACAGCTTGGCTCTGTGATGTGTTTTTAATAGTTTTTGGACAACAATAAAGGTCTATATATTTGTTTTGTATGGAGTGCGAAAACAATATCTAGCAGCAGTGTGATCGGAATGAAAGCGTGTGTAAACAGCACAAAAGCCATTGGAGCTGTGAATGATTAAATGGCCATCAGCGGTCTATAGCAAGCCCCAGTTAAGGTTGCTATGGTGATGGCACTAGCTTATTTTACCCAGTGTGAGACTCAGGGTGAAATAATTTAAGAGATTTGACTCGGCACATCTGTCAAACTCCTGGCAGACAGTTAAAAAGTGCAACTTTTATTGCCAAACTTTTTAGACTATTAGCGGTGATTCTTAGATTGTGTGAAAGATGAAGAATTTGCCAACTTTTTGGCAAAAACTGAGGTGCGAGGAGTGAAATTTGTGGCCATGAGAAACAGAAACTGTTTAACACCTTCTACCACTGTGTCTGTGATATCTCCTGCTGCAGGCTCAAAAGGCTCATCTAAAAACATCGGCATCTGGACATCTGGGAAAATAACCCCAAAAAAATCCCTCGATGTGTTTACCCCGAATAGAAGCCGCACTCTCAGGCTGGTATAGCAGGTGAGGGGATGGGCCTGTTCACAGGCATAAAAGGCTCAGTGTATTGGGGGTGCCCTCCATGAAACACTTAGCCAGGATAAGAGGCCCGTTGTTGGGCATACAAAGCCTAATGGGTGGAAGGGGGTCTTCCGGGAAGTACTTATTCAGAATAAGAGGCTTGATCTTTAGCGGTGAGGATGCTACAGATTGGGCTGGGGACTTCCAGGAGTAACTAAGACAGCATAAGAGGACCAACTGGAGTTTCACACAGTTATTGTGAAATACTGGGTACTCTTTCAGCCACCTCTAATGGGCCAAAATAAACATCGATCACGGTGCTCTTAGTTTAGGTCATAATCTGTGATGAGGGTTTACAAAAAAAGGTTAAGAACGTTGTTTGAGAATGCCAGCATGAAGGTCAGTCACATGTTAGTGCTTACCCACGAATGCAATCATAACTCAATCCAGGGCAGTGCAGCTCTATCAACCAATTATGGAGGATCTTATATTGATGAAATTTTATCTGAAAAAGGTTGAAGGCCTAACGCAATAAATGCCATAAAGGGAGTTTGCTAAAAAAAAAAAAAAAAAAAAAAAAAAAAAATCAACTTAAAGTTTAAAAGTTTATTATATTATTAGAATTGGAATTCCCATTTAAATTAAGGATGACATTATTGAGAAAAATTTCTGTGGTGGGAACATAAAAACATGCAACGGCATTTTCAGTCGGCTAATTGCATTCATAAAATAAATATGCATCTAAAAAGCAAAATGGTTAGCTCCAAGTATCTTTAATCCGTCATAATTTGGCGGAACAAAGGACATGACATGTTCCTTTCATTTACACAGCTATGCAAGCAAAGGACACTTTATCTGCTCTAACCTTCCAAGAAGGAAAATTGAGGAAAAAGACCTAATTAAAGTCTAGTACTTTGTAGAAAGAAAAGCCACAATAGCATAATAATAGCCATACACCAAAGACACATGGAAAAGACAGGAAAAAGCAAAAACTACAGCAAATAATGTGAGCAACAGTAAGGACACCATTAAAGAGACTACAACATGTGATGGAAAGCATATGGCAGCAATGATAGAAAAGTTAATGCATTCATTTTGAAGAGAAACAACTACACATATGTCGATGGAGATTATGCTAAAACGAAGGCTGAGAGAGAAAACAGAAACAAGTTCGCCTCTCAGAAAAGGCAGAGTGACTTTGGAAAGAACACAATACAGGATGTGGTGCTTTCGTGGTGCACATATCCTTATCAGCATGGCTTCTTCTGTGCTACCTCAGTATTAATCATCGTCTGACACTCTCTTTGCTGCTTTCTGTCTCTATAGAAGAGACAGAGCTCTGGGCTGTTAGGTAGTAATAAGAGCCAATCTCACAACTATAGAGAGGAAGAGCCAGAATGAAAGGGAGGCTCCTTCCCTCCTGTGTCAAACTCTATTCTCTTCCTCTCTTTTTACCTTTCTTACTCAACGATGATATTGACTTTCGTGTTTTTCTGTGACAAATTCACATCCTACCAGGTGTGGCTGAAAGACAGACAAACTGCAAGTGAATTGTTAAAGCCTAGCAGGCTTAATCACACAGCTGAAATAGGGGGGAAAGGCAAAAAAAAAAAAAAAAAGAACCTTGCTGGGATCTGGAGGGTTGTGTCATAGTGTCTGGCTAACAGAACTGCATCTGCTAATTATAGAGCAGCAGAAAAGTGCTAGCAAACAACATGAAAGAGGTCTGCAATGAAGAGAAAAACACCTTCTAAAGAATAAATGGCTCTCTGGAGGCACTTTATGGGGAAAAATGTGGTTTGTATATATCATCACTGAGTGAAGATCCTCTTGGAGACCGGTCCACAGCTATAACAGCCAGATTTCAATGCTTGTGAAGAGGCACAGGATTCCTCTCTAATATACAACCCTGTCTAAAAACCGTTGTGTCTTAATGGCGAAACAGCAAAAAGCTAATCTGGCTTGTAGGAGACATAATTACAGCTGGATTATGCTTTCTGTGAACATAATGTGGACGTGCTGCCTATTTGTGTTTAGCAAGGGAAAAATACACTGATGCTGAACGTGGAGCGAAAATGTTCATGTTCCCACCAAAATATCTAATCACCCCATCCAAAATGCTTTTTCTAACATAATCCACAGAAAGGACTCTGGATGCAAACCCTGGTCTCTTGTGTTTCAGTTATGCACTACTCATTCCTGCCAACCACCCAGACCAGCATGTGTTGACTGCCATTAACACATTTGGAGGCTCTTCATTCAACAAAAGCATCGTCTCTGATCACAATACGTGTTTGGCTCCATAAAATAATATTTTCTAAGAAGCAGGTTTGAAATCTCAGGCCTGGTCCACACGTACACATATCGTGATATGACCCAAAATGTAAAGCCATGCTCGCCAATAAGATACCTAAAATATGCCTGGCTGTTTCTGGTGGGCAGGCAACAATAACATTTCGAGCCAAAAACCTCAGGGCTACACAACAACATTGAAACGAAGTTAGTTTTGTTTTTTTTTTTTCTCTCAAAGTCACCTTGGCTAAGTTTTTGCAAAATTTCTCTTTTGTGTCACCTAAAATGGGGTTTGTGTGTGAAGGAAAAGCCAAAATGCATCCGTGTACGTGGACAGAGTGTCAGTGGGCTTCAATAAAACAGTCTCAGGTTTATTGCTTAATTGCTGATGTAGCCCAAAACGCTCGAATGATTTAGGAAAACTCACAAATTATCTTTATAGATTCAGAGTGAATACATTCCAACCATAGGTATACAGCAATTATTGAGTTGGAAGTGTTCAGAGAGGGGTTTGTTTGTTGCGTTTTCTCTGTTGAAATGGTGTCAGATTGTCATGTTTTTTTTTCTACTGCAACTCCAACAAAGCTTCACCTTCACACCGATTCAGAAGTCAGATTTCTTAACTCAAAACCGCCTAAGTGTTTACTACCCATAGAGTGAAACCCAAAGGAAATTTTAAAGCTTGTTTCAAAATTTTTAACGTTTGATCGCCAAAGAATTTCACTTAGAATTTCTAAAATGCTTTACTTTGTTTTTCGTTGCGTTTAGGTTTCTCGCCTAAATGAAGACTGCGAATCAGCGGCTTAATTTGTTCACAGCAATTACATCATTATTTCAATTTCTGTGACATAGATGGCTTACTGTGCCTGAGCTTCTACTCTTTCCAGTCAGGGTGAAAACGATGCAAAAGGCGTGTGATTGTGATCAGATGTTTCACGGCACTGAAAACGTACCATGTAGAGTCGGTGATTCACTTTAGGTCTTGGGAGCATCTCGTGTGTGAAATAAGCTCAACGTCAAGATACTTTTACTGCAATTTTCAGGCATTTTTCAACCACTTTCTCGTTTTACAAATCACATTAGTTAAGTCGGATCATGAAAAGGGATCATATTTTTGTTTTTGCTCACATGGGGCCTCTCATTGGAAAATTGGAACCAACTTTTGCCTGACAAGACAAAAAAAAAAAAAGCCAAATTTATCACACAGGAAGCTAATTGCTAATGACCGGTAGCCTCAGACTTTCTCCACTTGACTTGTTGAATGTTTTCAGTAAGCAGGACAATTTAGACCCTGTGCTTCGCACTGCAGTCATATTTGAGGACAGCGCCTCCAAATATGAGATAAGAAAATAACCCAAAGCAAAAGAATTGCTATTTCATAGTTTTAATCAACACGGTGACTGCATAAAAAAGGCTGAGTGTATTCACTGCAGAAAGCAGATATGCCCAGTGACCTTTCGGTAAACCCTACACATTTCTCCCTCTCTTTTGACTCTTTCATCTGTTTCCTACATTCAGGCAAAGAAGGCAGCGAGCAGTGTTTGCTCAGAGCTGCACGGCTGAAGCTCTGAGCTCAGCTGCTGTGTTCATATGGGATGCAGCACTAAAGGTCATATCTAGAAGTTCAACATTAGTGATCAGAATTTCAAGTGAACCGTGTTGCCCACATTTTTGCGGCAATGCCTTTAGAGGGAGTACACGGGACTTATCGGGAGAGCGAACAGACACGGCGACGTGGGAAAGGAAGAAAGAAGTACCAGATCTAATGGAGCAAGTTATCGGTCCTCCTCAGTTCCAGTGTCACTTCTATTAAGTACTTCCCATTGTCGTAGGCCTCATGTTAATCAGAGTTATATTTCTCTGGGTATGAGTGTGCGGATAGTGTCACAGTCCCCCTGCAAAACCCAGGGGGAGCAGTATCATCAGTTCAATTTAAAAACTAATCTTGTCATTCCCACCAAAGTGCCAGTGTCTGGCTGCCGAGCCAGTTCAAACAGTATGACTCACCGTCTGCAATGCCCCCCTTTCTTTTATGTAAAATTTACATTTCTTTGCTAAATTTGTAAATCAAAACAAATCAAAGTGACCAGGTACAAGAAAGAGAAGACAAGGAGGTGGGTTTGGTTTACCTGAGGGAGTAAATTTGTTGTGTGGAAATAAATCTAGCTCCTGATTAAACAAACTCTGCATGGGGTCCAGGCAATGTGATGCCAAACTGTTCATGAGTGGGACATTATAATTGATTGGAAAAATTTAATCTATCCTAATTAAATGTCAAATAATATAGTTAGCCAGGGTTGTTTATGTGGGATGTTTGGAGCCTGCAGTTCCTCCCTGAAATTTGAAAAAAAAATCAAAAAACAAAAGACTTGGTTGTATCTGTCCCGTGTACATCAGGCCCATGTGTGCACAACAAAAGATTTACTTGAACATGGAACGGGAAGTCACTTGTTCCCAGCCGTCCACTGCTTTCTATGAAACAGCAGTTGGAGGCATCAAAAGCCTCCTCTGTCCTGCGGCCTGCATTGTCAAAACAACAAATAAGTTAACATATTGTAACATTCAACTTCTCTTTTAGCTATAGGCCTCCTGGACGTATCCTTGTAAAATTTTAAAAACATATTTTAGAGTACAAATCAACTTTAAAATCGCCCTTTTCATTCCAACCAGTAGCAACAGTTGTATAGTGAAATAAACCACAAATACATGTGTTACTTGCTATTTCCTGGTGCTTAGGAAAGTGAGCGGTGAGAAAGTCCAGCGGGTAAACAGACTGTGTGTTTTCCAAACCGACCTGTGTTCACCCTCCGGTGTCGGCAGGCATTCATTCAACTTTAATGCCCAGGAGCAAAACACTGCTCTCGAACCTGCTGTTCTGTCGCTGAGCCTGACCTCTGGCCCTCAAGGAAAGACCTCGAGAGAATTTCTCCTCTCAGATCAATAAAGGATCACATTCATGTCATTGTCAGATGTATTTCAACTCGAACTGGGACGTACAGTTATGTTGCATTGGCATGTATGATTTTCAACACTGCCTTTGGTTCTTTCATGAACAGACTATAACCACATGATCAAATATCCACACCGAAAGCAAACAAGACACAAACTACAGCTGTACAAAAAAACCCATCTATCCCTCGAGAATTGAACGACCACAACACAACAATATTGACACTGTTTACCAGTTTTGTTTTTTGTTTTTTTTGGACTATGCGAACTGGTGCTTACATTTGAATATTTCAATTTAGTCAGGAGACATGTTAATTAATCTCAGATTGGTAAACCAAGAACAGCCTACCATGCAAGTCCGGCAGAAGCATGTGAAAATTCCTCCTGAGCCTGGTTACACATGCCATCGGCAGATTCCCGCTTTTACTGCCATCCGAGAAATTATTTGCTTTATCCTGCTAATACCCATGACATACTGCACGCATGCATTTGCACATATACACTGCTTCAAGCTGCTTTTGGCTTTTGAAGAGTTTAAATGCTTAGCAGGAAGAGGACACTCCAGAAGGCTTATTCAGCTGCCATGACTCTAATGTTACGTTGAAGATTAGTTTTTTTGGAATGCATGTGCGCACACCAGTGATGCAATATGCTAATAATCCTCAGTATCAACCTGTAAATGTGTGAGTCATCCCACTATTAGCCCGTCTCTGAAACACAAAAACCAGCCTTGATCTGCTGGACACTGCGCCGTAATGGTTCTGTGTGAGACAGCTAATAAGTTACACACCAGATTGCAAACTGCAATAAGCCCAAACGAGCCACTATTCTGGGCTACATCATTATTTCTTAACTGACTGTGACCCCAGAGTGGGCTGCAAAACTGCTCTAAAGGATTCAGGACATGATGTGCCACCCCCCTAAAACCTGCAAAGCCTCAGAGCTGTCTCAGAAACAACATGGTCCAGTTGGTTATTGTCCAAATGCAATGGCCTTGTTTTTCATGTCACTGTTTAAACTGCCGTCTGGTAAACTCACTGTTGATCAGACGTGACCACCATCGTGTGACCTCCCCTTAATAAATGGGATTGTTTCCTTTCACACAGTTTTACTGACTCTAAGGAACATAAAGCTTTAACATAAAAGAGTTGAATGAAAACACAATTGAACCTTTTTTTTCAGCTGATGTGACTCTGTGACTTTCCCTAAAGAACGACCAGGCTAATTTCTAAAGGTTACATGTCACCTTAAAGTACTAGTTCACACCGTAAACGGATGCAGCTGTGGACTGCTTCCATTCGGGGGGGGGGGGGGGGGGGGGGGGATATCGATCCGGGTTACCCCGCGTGCTCGCACTGTGCCGTAGTTGTGTATCCGCGCGTGCAATCGTGTGTTTTTGTGTTAAGGTTAGGCGCCTGAATTCCGAGTTTAAATGGCTGCTGGCTGGCTCGACAGCTGAAGGGCAAAGAGTTACAACATGTGTTTTGTTTTTCTGTTTTTTTTGAGGGCTGGAGCTCGGAGGGGGAGGAAGTGGAGCGGTTTCAGCACCACGGAGAGATCCACCGGATCGCACGCGCTGTCACGGCGGCGCGCGGCCCCCATATCCTGATTTCCCGGTCCGCTGAAACGTCACGAGGCTCCACCGCGCGCCGTGCCAGCTCTCCGGTCACACTGATAGGATGGAGAGCTGGAGCTGCCCATTTAGATCAACGGGAAAAGAACCCCCCCCCCCCCCCATTAATTCATTCTTGGGAGTTTTTGCATGCTGGTGAGTGCAGATGAGTCTATGTGCTTTATAAGACACTGGTGGTTTAGAGATGAAGACTTCCCTGCGCCCTGCCATTTAATAACAAATAAATAAATGAATTTAAGGGCGAGAGGACCGGGTGAGAAGGGGTTGTTGGGGGGGGGGGGCAATGCCAGAGAGCCCAGCGATGGATGTGCGTGTCTCACTGTGTTATCATTTCAGTCCCTCCAAACCTGGCGCATCCGAGCAGAGGAGTCCTACCGGAGCCATTTATCAAACACTGCCCTGTTGTTTTTCTTCTTCTTCTTCTTCACGAGCAGGTAGGCTCGCTGCACGGTTATATTAGGAGACCAAAGCTGGCATCTGCTCACACTGAATGATTAATCACAGCCCCTTGTTGAGCCAGACAATAGGAGACATACCAGGCTGTGTAGTTAAACACTGTCACAGATTGTCATTGGCATCGCCCTGCGCTATGAGGCTGCACCCCACACATTCCTCCCAGGCTGGAAATTAAGAAGCGTTGCACCTCTCCCCCCATTAACTCCCAAACTAATTCACAATTAATGCACGCCGCTGCCGCCCTCTTTCCACTTCCCATTCACTCCCAACTCCTTAAGCAAATACTGGCAGATAAGGGGCAGTCACGCACCCACAACAAGCAAACTTATAAAAAGAAAGAAAAAAAAAAAACAACAACAACAACGACACAACAAATACATTGCCAAGCCTCCATTCCGCATTATTATATACTGATTCCTCCTTACCTGCGTATTCTGAAGCAAGAGGACAGAGAGAAAGAAAATTCGGGGGGATTGTGCCTCAGATTTCCTCACAGCACCGAGTCCAAACTGCGCTCCTTTAGTTCCACTCCTCTCCTCCTGCTCTGCAGGGGTTTATTTTATTTTATTGTTATTACTATTATTATCTTTTCTAATGGTTCGGGTTAGTTCTGGATAGGTGTATCGGTGGTGACTGTGTCAGTAGCGTCGGGTTTGCACGTCCCGGCTCTCAGCGGCGACTTGCCATCCTCCGGCTCCTCCGGCTGGTTTCCTCTCAGCGCTCCGCTCGTCGCTCTGCCCTATTTCAACTCCTCTCACTCCGCTCTCCTCCTGACGTCAGCCGCTGCACGCCAAATGCGGTGAGGCTGCATCTGCAGATTCATCGCACTGGAAAGCGACACCTGTGTGTGCAGGCGTGCATGTCTTAGTGTGTGTGTTCAGACAGCAGTGAGGACCAAAGGCTCTGGGAGGGGCAAAGAAATTGGGAAGATGACAAACGTTTGCAGGTGTTTTGCTCGATTACTTTCTTAATTCAACAATTGGTAAATTAATTGAGTTTAGAATGAGTCCATCTTAGATTGGGCAGCTAATAGACTTTTAGGTTTTGGCTGAAATGGCCAGAAACTGTAATAGGCAGGTTCGAGTTTAGCCAATGCAGGTGAAGAGTAAAATTATCTACTTGAGAATAATGAAATAATGAAATAATGTATGAAAAGCACAGGTGACAAAGTCAAAGGATCTTTCAATTTGAATGCAAATGCGGGTTGTTGCAAAGACCAAATCACCAGCCACTCCGTCAGTGCAGTGAATAAGATTCTGTGTTCGATCCCAACACATTTCAAACTCAGAAATTGCTATGAAAACATCAGTTCTCGCTACTCAGGAGCTGAAAACAGGTGCTGGTTTTAATGCAAACTGTACAGTGCTGTAGAATACTATGCTGTCTGTTTACATCTATGTCGTGCACAGTGTTGTGGATTCCAAAATTCAAGCAGAAGATGAAAATCAAAGAGCAGATGACGGTGACAGGTGACGGGGGTTGTTGCAGTTTTCTGTGTACACCCAGCCAGCACTTCTGATGTTGTCAAAAGTATCATATGCATATTTTATTTAGTTTTTCACAAGGAACCTATAGGACTGTCTCGTGATGTGCCTGCTATACGTGACAAACATCACAGACTAATAAACAAAGCGGTAATGTTGTAACGGGTGCTAGACATGCAGAGGGCAGATAACACCAAAATTTACAGCGAGTTTACCAGAGAATCAGCAGGTTCCTCTAAGTGCTCATCAAAATCACACAAAGATTTCAACAGTGCACCGCAATTCTGCTACAGTGAATCATTTGGGAAATCCACATATCTGGGTGGCTTTAGCAGCTACTTACATACAGAAACGGCATCAAACATCTTCATTTCCTCCTCCTCATCGCCACTTTGCATCAAAGCGGGATGTGGGAAAGCTGCGCGTGGCACAATTAGACCCACATACTGTATTCTAAAAAGACACTAGAATGGTGGCGGCCCATCAAAATTGCATGTGGCACTAAAACATTAATGCTCAATGTAACATTTATCAAGACAATGAAGGAAAAAAAAAAAAAGACTTCTGGGGGAAAAAAAAGAAGTAAAGAAAGAAAAGAATAGTGCAGGAGAATAAAGGGGGACTAAGACAAAAGTATAGAAGGGAACTTTAATCATAAAGTTGCCATACTTGATTCCTTTCAGTTGTTATGAACTCCCACAGAAAGAAAGAATACTAAGGCCCATATTTCAGTCTACCACCAGCAGCACAACAGAAACACAGTCATCTCCTGCAGGTGTTTATGGAAAATGGCTTTATGGCACAATGCAACTCAATCTACTGCTACTGCCTTTTATTTGACAGTCATGCTCATATAATATCCTACATTTACATTTACTCCTTTGACAGATGCTTTTATCTAAAGCAGCCTTAAAGTGAGGGCATTACTACGGCTTCAGTGCAGCAGGAAGCCTTGGCATAAGAAGAAAGCACTGCATCTATTTAATAAGTCAAAAGAGATCAAATAAAGAAGTGCACTGAAAGTGCATGTTAGGCATGTTAGAAAGTTTAGAAGAGGACGTGCTCTCGGAGTAGATGAGCTTTCAAAAGATTATTGAAGTTAGAGAGGGAATAATTCAAATTGGTTTGATGCTTAAGTGTTTCAGTTTCAGCAGCACAGTCAAACGTATGGTGAGAAAATGTGGGTACTGTTGATCGTCTGCACAACAGCTTTACAAACGTTAACACAACGTGTTAGTGTGTGTAACACAAAGTTTAAACTTGTACAAAATAGATGTAACATAGATGTTTTACACATCTAATTAATTTGTTACTATAAAAAAAGTACACCTTCTGCTGTAATCCCAATTTGTCTGAATACTATAAATAAACTCAAAATGAAATAAAACTATGAGCATGAAGGTTAAGGTAAGATAATGGTCGTCATGGTTTCAGGAAAATATGGACTGAAATTCAAACGTACCATGAGAACCGGGTCCTCATAAGAAACCTCAAAACAAAACATATTTGTGTTAATACCCTTGACACACTGTTTTCCCAAAAGTCAGCAATTTGCTGAAACCTCGCAGTGGGCTTTAATCCACTCTGCTTTCTAAGAAATTTTCCTCGTTTGTAACACGCCAACAAGGAAAAGAAAACCAACACAAAAAGAAACACTGAATATGACCCTCATGTATAAAATTTAATCTGCACATCTGTTTTTATATTTTCCTGAGGTGGTACAAATTTGGCTGCGAAATCACTTCAATCACATCAGCGCAATTCTCTCAAGATGCCAAGTGCATTAGACTAATAAAGCTCCTGAGTTATCTGAGTATTTTAAAGGTATGATTTTTCTTTACGCCCTGTACTGCATCTAGCAGAAAGCCGGTGATCTCATGTCGTCTCTGAATGTGCTTACTCTTCCATCCTGAAGTTCACCCGCCACACGAATGTGGAGAATTTCTTCCCATGATCAGCTTTACAACACACGCACATCTAACAGGTTCGCATTTCACACAATCTTCCCACTGCGCAACAACTTGAGAGCACACATGCAAGGAGCAAACAAACAAACATTCCTTAAAATGGGTCTGTGCCATTGCTGTGGAAATGCCCTGATCCATATTATTGACGAATGCATATCAGATCTATTCATAAAACCAACAGCTCTCTGGGAAATGCAGAGACAAGCTCAGACTGCTGTAGGCGTACCCTGGGTGGCAAATCAATCACACCTAAATGGTGCAAATATGAATCGACCCACAAAGGACTCATATGGAGCTGACTCCGTGCATTGCATAGGAAGAAGAT
The DNA here is from genome assembly GCF_900963305.1 of Echeneis naucrates. Taxonomy (NCBI): domain Eukaryota; kingdom Metazoa; phylum Chordata; class Actinopteri; order Carangiformes; family Echeneidae; genus Echeneis; species Echeneis naucrates. Next base: position 9,195,996 of record NC_042524.1, read on the forward strand.
CATGGGCATTTTTCCCCACAGCCACCCTGACGGCCGGACAAACTGAGTTCCACATTAGCTTTTGGGGGGATCGAGCAGCACCAGGAGCCATCATTATCTCTGCCATCATTTGCTCAGGAGTGTTTGTTCTCGTAGTCATACGTCAGAAACATAATATCTTCTCCCCTCAACCTTAAAGGCACTCAGGCATGTGTCAGCACTAAAAGGTCTCTCTCCCTCAGAGACAGAAACGCCAGGCGATAGAACCATAACTCTTGTTTATGCCTTTTTCCACCGGCTCACCACTGCAAGTATTGATGTGATTCAGACACATACACTCGCCTGCATCGCTTACAGCAGAGAGATCCTCATGTTTCACCCATCACAGTCAACTTCTACACCTTAAAAACAGAATAGGAGAGTTACGCTTAAGTTCATTGCTTATGAACTGATCACACAATAGCACAATATGATGATGACAACTACAGTACAATACAAGTAAGGGAACATTATCATCGGTTAGGGAGAGACTGCTTTTTTGGACCATAAACAGGGTTAAGTGCAACTTCTTTTTCAGAGAAATAAATTGCATACACAGACATTTGTAACTCCAATCTTTTCACTTTGTTACATAAAAGACACACTACTTAACACATTTATGCTGCCATATGGTAACAACATTACATTGTTTCCATTGCATGTTTCAGCAGGGCCACCTCTGCGGTTGCTGTCATCAGTATTATGATATCAGTCCCAAATACCTTCAAGGACTTCCAAAAGTTCAAGCTCACCATTAAAATTCATTCCATTACTCATCAAGAACTGTCTCCAGTGTTTGAAAGCAACGCTCCCTACACCCACCGACCAGCTCTGACCCGGTTGGTCTACCTTGTCACTTTGTTATCCTGAGTCACTGTGTTGTCCAGACTGCCCCGAACACCTCCCTGACTGTGCACAATGACCTCCTGCCTTGTCGATTGAGGCGTTCTCAGCCTTTTTCTCTTTGCCTAATTTTATTTTAGTATTCCACTGTCATATAAATCTGATTTATTGTTACTGTTGTTCTGATGTAAGCGTCAGTCGGATCAGAGAGCAGACTTATATGAAGACATCCAGGGTCAGTTTGAGCAGTCGCTGTACGACGTGGGTGAAAGTCAGTGTAGTGTGTAATATGGCTCATGCATCTGCAGCAGAAAGCCCAGCAGCTCCCTTCTTTGGAAATATTAGCCCTGTCAGTCCTGACTCCTGAAGGCAGTCTTACCAAAATCTTCTTTGTTCTCTAAAAGGTATATATGAAATCAAGCTTTAAAAAAATAAATAAATAAATAAATTCTAACTCAAAATCTATTTTCGTGATGTTACACAAACATAAACAAGCAGCTGCACACTGCCAGTTTTGTGCACTAACAAAATTGCGATGCCCACTGAAACCATTCTCTGCTAACACGGAGTAGCACACATTTGCTCAAATGCACTTGCACAAAGACATAAATAACTTCATCCAGTGCACTATTGAACAGGGTTGTCAGAGAAACCTGCACTGTATCAGCTGCAGTGCTGTCGTTCAATGAAACAACCTGCCACCAGAGAGGGAGAGAGCGAGAAGTAGTTCAGACAAAGTGTTGTACCAGCTTCTCCTTTTAGCTTCCAGTCATGAGATTTCTACTGATGGACAAAGCAGAGTATTTGATTTGTTATGCGGCCTCTCTCTCTGTCTTTTGTTCTCCCTTACACACTCACAAACAAGAGCCTGCACGCAGAAATGCATAAAATACACACATACACCCATGCAGGCAAAAACATGGTCAAGCACTTGCACGGAACTACATTTGTCACTCTTGGTTCCTTACTGTTGCGCCCACGCCCACACACATACACACACACACCCGTACATACACCTTGTATAATGGTCTTTGTTTCCTCCTCCTGCCCAGCCTCAATTTGATGGCAGCGCAGCCGCCAGGTTCCCCAGATGACCATTGAGATAGAGCTAACAGATGAAAGCAGCAGTAAGACGCTGGCGGTAATGGTGCTGCAGCTCCGGCTTACAGCCCATATTTCTCCCTGATGGCTGTGTTGCCCTGACTCCCTCTGACACCTGCAGGAGTGAGCTGCTTGGAGGAGTTGTAAGTATTAGAGATGCTGGGACGCACACAGAGAAACAGTAGCTTGTCTGAAACAGGAACACAGAAGCAGCTCATCAGCTCCTTTACTGACTGTGGCTATTTCTTAATCTTCTTAAACTTACCACAGTTAATTCATCGCATGCATAAATGCCCTCTGAGCTGTTGCATTTCCCATGTTCATTGTCGATGTGAAGAAACCAAGCAACTGGGCACATGTTAAAGGCTACAGTAGGGCGGGGCACTAATGTGGCATTTAGCATTTTTAAATACCCAAAAATTAATTGCACAAACAACAAACAATGGCAGTGGAAAGAATTATTTCAATGGGGATAAAAAAAAAAACACGTGTTTCATATTGATCCCAGTGGACGGATCAATTATATGAAATGATGTTTGGATATTAAAATTATACATGATAATCATGAACAATTTTTTTTTTTTTTTTTAGATTTCATAATATTAAAAACGAGACGTATTTGGCCACATACAGAGAGCCTTATTTATCAGAATATAATCTTCAGCATAATCAACTCACAGCTAAAAGGAACAATATGTTAGTTTTGAGAAATAGAAACAATCTGTATAGTTATTTCTGATTAATGCATTTTTTTTAATTAATTAACTTGTACTGTCCTTTTCATGTTTTCTGCAGTCAATGTCCTTATGTTTTAAGCATGACTACAACAATTGTTCCCTGGCTCTAAATAAGTAGCTTTTTGAGCACTCACTACAGCAGTTTTGTTGCTGAAACTGTGTTGTTCTTGGTCCTAAACCAAACCAGGCCTTAATCTTGGCAATGTCAAATCAGAAAAAGTATTGTAATTATGATGGTAAAAGGTTGGAAAGTTGTGATAAATGATAATGTCCTGCTGAAAGGGCAATCAGATCAGGAAAGTCTTAGTTATGCTGCTCACGAGGGCAATTACAAAAGAATTATTTTGTCATTTAATTTGGAGGACTTGCTGCTCGAGTACATGGGTGAGTGCTGGACTTTAATCATTAACTGAATGTGACTAATTTGCTTTTTGATTCCAACAGTGCAGCTTTTAGCACAGCTGCCTGGAGGAAACTGTCCTCTCTGAGTCTCCAACAAGATAATTAGTGAGCTACGTTTCTGATATCAGCTAATTCGTGCATTTCTTCTCGACGTGAAAACTGCAGAACTTTCACTTTCACAGTGATAACATTTAGCAGCTCAAAAATAGTCAGTCGACTGTTCACTAAATCGAAGCCATCGTGTTATGAACATTCAACACATCTCATTTGTGATTTTGTGGCAGTTATGCTTCTGTTAACAAATTAAGTCTTTAATACAACTATTACATAAACACTTTCAGTCAACAAGCTAGAATCCTATTTTCACTTTTTCAAAAGCCAAACAGAGCAGAGGGAAAATAAAAGTCCCTCAGCCCCAATATTTTCATGCAGTTCCTAAAATACTTCTCTCTGCTGCTGAGTGGCTCTCATGATAAAGTGAGCATTCATTCATCTTCTACTGGTTATCCGTCTCCGGGTCACAGGGAGTGTTGGAGCCAATCCCAGCTCACACTGAGCGAGGGCGGGGGTCACCCTGGACAGGTCACCAGTCCATCACACGGTCAACACACAGAGACAGACGGAGACCAACAACCACTCACACTCAGACCTACGGACAATTTAGAGTCACCTATTAACCCAAACATTACATTTTTGGATGGTGGGAGGAAACCGGAGCACCCAGAGGAAACCCATGCAAGCACGGGGATAACGTGCAAACGCCGCACAGAAAGGCCCCAGGCCAGGAACTGAACCCGTGACCTTCTGGTGCCGGGGCAACAGGCAAACCACTATGCTGCCGTGCTTCCCTAAACTGAGCATGCGAGTCTGAATATGCACAAGAAAAGGCATTTACTGATCACAGAGACAACTTTGCACTGACAAATATAAAATTCAGTTTGTATCCGACATGAATTATCATCTCTGCTCCTCTCTGTCACTTTTCAGCAGCATGTATCACTCCTCTTTCTCACTAGTTATATCTGTGGAGATGAAGCCACCTCAGGCGCTTTCTTGTGTTGTTTGTAAGACCATAGAAGTAAATATTTGTTCATTGTTTTTTGTTTTTGTTTTGTTGTTGTTGCTTTTATTGTGTGTGTGTGTAAGAATCACACTTACTTCTGGACAAAATGAAATAATTATTTAAACACAGAGTTAAATGCGCCATGTTTCCACATTATGTCTTGTTTATGTGTATGTGCCACCATAGAGCCCATTTTCAAAGACATCAAATTATTTCTGTTTTAATGTGGAAAAACAGGAGCGAGTAATTCCATCTTTCAAAACAATGTCAGTAGCTGTGCATCAGAAATGTGTTCCACCGCTGCTTTCATCAGTCACCTGACACTTTTTTACCGTCCCCATCCACATATGTCATCCAGTTTGGGCATTTTGATGTGTACAGCCACCATTAACCCAGAAAGGCTGTTAATCCTCATACAATCTTCCCCAGTTTTTCCCCTCCGCGTACAGCCAGAAAATGCAAATCACCTCACGTTATTAAAGTGTGGAGCCATGTCATTTTCTTATATCCAGCTGATAAAGTGCTGTTTCTTTACAGAGAAAATTTCCATTTTTCACTTTACTCATTATTTAGACTCAACAAAAGTTTGCACATATTCATTTTCATGTTCCTATATAGCCCATAAATGAAACCTAATTCTCAGATACAATATTGCTTGTAAGCAGCATCCTTTACTTTTAAACAATTAAAAATGTAAAATCTATATTTTAGATTTGTTTCTTGTCATTTATTTCATTGTATATCCAAACTAATTGCAAAAGAAGATTTGAATGACTTCACAAAGAGCAGACCAAATGAATGATTAAACTTACTGTTGAAAAAATGTGTCAATCATCACAATTGTATTTTTATCTAGTTTTACTTTATTTGTGGCATGTAAGGTTCACGGCTGTTACACCTTATTAGGTGTAACACTCATTGAGAGTTGCTCCTCTCCTGTACAGTGTGTTTATATTTCAAGTGCTATGAATTGCACCGTGTTGTGGCGATTGTTCGTATTCTTTATGTTTTTAGCACATTTTGTAAAAAAGAAATTAAACAGCGTGTCTCGAAATGAATCCTGTGGTATGACCTGGATTATGATTGTTTCAAAGGATTTAATACTTTTGTTTTTTTTAAGACCAGACAGTTTAACTGAACATGTCGGTACTTGTTTGCATTTCTAAATGAATGCATTAGCATTCAGCCACTACTTAAGAATGTGAGTTTTAGTGTTGGGTTGGTTCTAGCTTCAACATCCATTAATATAATCAAACAGCTAATGTGTTGATATTATGAATCAGCTACCTATTCTATGTCCTCATTATGCATCTTAAAAAACAAATTACTCTTTTAGTAACAGAAATTCGAGGGACAGTAGGCCTAGCCTCCCTGTTCAGTACATTATTATTTTCATATATTTTTGGATAAATCACTGGACTATGATTACAGAAACAGATCCCTGCAACTCATTACACCATTGGCTTGTGGGAAAAATAATGGTATCAGTGTACGAAATCACTACCCAGCATTGACTATTAAAATGAATTTCCTGGTGAATAACATTCTCAAAGAAGCCTCACAGTCCTCAAGGGCAGCTACCATAACAGGGTCACTATTCAGATTATGAGTCCCAGTGGTGTCTGACTGTACTCCTGTCATTTACCACCATAATTCCCTGACAGGGACTATCTGTCTGAGAGGATTTGGCACATTAAAAAAAAAAAGTTAGATCATAATCCCAGACAGAGAGGGCAGAGCGTGGCAGAGGATGAAAACACAAAAAAGAGACATATCAGTTGATAGTAAGGAATCCCGTGGCAATGTGCAGTGTCGGTGTGGGTGTGGGAACAGATATAGGTGTATTTGTTTCACTTTAAGCTGCTTTTCAACCCTTCTCGGCTATTTATATATGCACAAATGTCGATGTGTGGTGTATTTTCTTTTCAAAGAAGTATATGCGGATACAAAGCTGACAGTGCTCAGAGAAAACAGAGATTTAAAAAAAAAAAACACGGTGCCATGACAAATCGAAATACCCATGTACGTATGGGATGACAGAAAGCCTCTCAAAAGCTACTAAATACCTCTGAGGGTGACCTTGAAGTCACAGAGTTGCATTTCTCAAAGACAAAACTTAATCATACATATCCAGAAAATTTACTTGTGCTTCATGTTGACTCAGTTCCAGAGATGACATTGTGATTTCTAACTAACCTATATGAGTGAGAGTTTGTCACAAAACTTACTCAAAAACAGCAGGTTATTAATGCAGTTATTGAAACAGCCAGTGCTCTAAATTGTGCAGATGTAGGTTGGGAGCTTCTTCATATCAAACACCTGAATGAGAAAAAAGGTGGAAGCCCCACACCAGAGCGGCATCCGAGAGACCAAGTGGTAAAAGCGGGAATAGGCAGTGTGAACATGCAGCTGACATATCTGCAGAAATAATGTGATTCAGTCACGTCAAAAAAGGAGCAGAGTCTCAGAGGAAAGTTTCCAACACCTCATTGGATCCATGCCACAAAGAACTGAGGCTTTTTCGAGAGCAAAGGGAGTATGGTGTTCAAATGCACAGCGAATATACGCTAAACACAAGCTTTAATGCCGGCTTTCTCTGTACTTTAAAGTGAGTCGTTCATGTCACTTTTCACCTCCATTTCTTCCATATCGTCAGTGATATGAGCCCATGAGTTGCATAATTTTTGAAAGTTAAACATGAAATATAAACCTAGAAGCGTCTCGCTCTTTGCAGCCGTAGATGAAAAACTGGGTGTCCCCAGTGGCATCATAGTCAGTCAGTTGGTGACTTCTTTGGGTTTGTGTCAGTCCTAATGAGCTCTAACCAGACCGCACAGTACTGCTGACAAGTTCAAAGACACAAACTATTCACGACACCAGACTATTTTTTTTTTCCATGTGAACATCTTTCAGCTATGATCTCTTAATTATTTTACTTATCAATTCTGCATCGTTCATAGTCACAGCATGTAATGAAGGGAGGAGCAGCCATGTGATGATTTTAAAGCCTCAAGATAACCAATTTGATGGCACAGAGGGTAGTGCCTTTCCAAAGAAAAAGACTCAGCAGGGAAAATAAAACTGAGGCATTGATAAATGCCGTAAAAAAGGTTCTGAGAGAGTGAGTGAATAATTGCTACCACAGGCTAAAACAAACAGAATAAAGAGCCTGCAGTGTAACCAGGACTGAAATTACAAAAGGCCAAGAGTCAACAGGGCCCCGTAGGCTCATAAGGGATGAAAAGTTCACACAGATAACTTGAGGCCAGCCCATGGAAAGCGAAGAAAGACATCAATAAAATGCTAAAATCGGCTCTCAACCTGAAACCAGGCCACCGCTTTGAAGTGGCCGCACTGCCTTGTCCTGACTCAAATCCAGTGTTTACGCTTATTTTGAATGACGCGTAGAGCAGAGTTTCCTTTTTGAGAATAATGATGTCTAATAACATTAAAATGCCTCATTCACTGTACTGCAGAATCTGTCAGGGAACAGGGTCAGCTCGAAGCCAGCACACGTCTGCCAACATCAGGATCACAGCCAGGTTCTCCAGCTGCAGCGTATACAGCCTTCAACATTGGCAGCAAAGCTTTCAGGAGCTGGAAGAAAACCCAGCTCACACTAGGAAACTTTGACTTCCCTTCAAAGGCGATAAAGGCGGTTCCATCCCCTACAGTAGACGATTGCAATTATAGCGGCATTTTAATGCACTAGAATTTTTGACTTGTCAAAGTTATAAAAAGGTGTAGTGAGGACCAAGTCATTGTTAAATTATATTTTTCATAAACGTAACTTCAGGAGAAATTCGCAAAAAGAAATACAAAGATTTAGAGGTAAATTGGAGTTTGGATAGAACACTGAAGTACCTATCCCTCTAGCATGAATAATGATGAATGATGATGAATTCTATAAATCATATCTGAAGCATCAACAAACAGTCAAATCCCTCACCAAAACTGCCCTGAACGTTTTCCTCTCACCTCTAGTTCTGCTCGCCATTACTGAGGCTTTTACCCGCAAACTTTCCTTTTTTTTTTTTTCTATAATATCATCTGAAGGTATCCCGAGTGAAAACAATGGGACCAAAAGCCTGGTGATAATTAGAGACAGTCGAAAAGACAACAGAGATGAGTTGGTGTTGGGAACAGCGTGATATTTCTGTCACGTGTCAATGGTACTAGCCAGTATTTTTGTTACTTTCTGCTCCACAGAGAACAAATTTTTGCTTTGTTGTAAACAATAATGTTCCAGCTGGTGATTATTGGTCTGATATGCACATCAAAAAAAAAAAAAAAAAAAAGGGGGTGGGGGGGTGGTGAGGGTGAATGTTTCGTTCTTTTACTCCCACACAGAGGAGACTTCTTGGTTTTTACTTTTTTAATGTTCTCTAAATCAGGGGAATAAGGCTGTTTCATGCAAATAAAAAAGGTTTTAACAGCAATCACACTACTATACTATATACGGATATATATAATCCTGCTTTTCTCCGCTCGGATGGCAGAGAAACCCAAACAATTTAAGCGAGAGCAGCAAGAGATCAGGAGCAAGCGGCAGAAAGGGATTATAAATGACTGGTGGCCTCGCCAAAGCCCGGAGCCTGATCGATACTGTAGATGTGAATCTTAGTCATTACGGTTGAACGAGAGCCAGTTTGGCACAGAGGGATCTGGTTTTGCGATGATCCTCATTAGTTGTTGTCACTCTGTGTAATTAATATGCACAAATGAAAAGCAACTTTCCCTCTTTGATTGCAATATCATTTGCAAAAAGGCCAGATTGCATTTGATTTCTTACCACGTCGCCACACTCAGGCTGAACACCTCCGTTTGTTCTGCGACTGTGGTCACTTATTTTGCAGCCCAATTAATGTGAGAAGCGGCCACAAAGACAGACTCATTAAAACGGTGTGGTGTCATTCGGTTTGCAGCGTACAGACACTCGTCCGATCCGAAGGTGACATTTGATCAGAATGAGAGGCGTCCTGAAACTGGACTAAAGGCAAATTGAGGTAACTCAACGCAGAGTGAACTAAACAGCAGATAAACATCAATGATTGGAGCTAGGGGTGTTTCGCTGCTAAAAGCTGGTCTCTGTCTTCTCCGTCTGTGGTTCAGGAAACACCGCATCGGTTAAAAAGTGGCTCAGAGTCAACAGGTGTGTTTGTCATTACACTGCAGCCCGTGTCCTCAGTACACGCAGCCATTTTGACAAGTCACGGTAGGTAAAGTACAGCTGGAAGCAATAAAATGAATGGTGGCAGTATTTAGCAGAGCTGTTTCAGTTTCAGGGTCCTGGTGTTGTTTACGCTGGCTCATTGTCACACTGTTACCGTCATTCTGGGATGAGAGCCAGGCAGGACGTTGATGTCATCACTAACCTCAGTGCCGTTCAGACTTAAAGCTTACTGAAACAGAATAATAACCAATCAGCCACCATCCACCACACCTACAGGATGTGGTCGTAGCAGGTGGAGATGAGGGGGAGGGGCATATTTTTATCCAGCACGTCTGTTTACATGCTAAAGTTTAGCAAGGCGCCAAAGATATTGCCTTTGTTGTGGCTGAGTGAAAAACACTTCCTAAGCTTAATGCAGTGTGCGAATGTTAATGATTTGGTCCCCATGAATTAAATGCGGTCCCAAACAGGTGGTTTCAGCTGCTCGGGCTGATTTCACCTCTGCTCTTGGTTGGAGCTGGACTGAACCATGATGGGAAGGGCAGGCTGTAACAGCGTACCTGAGGAGATCAACAATCATTCTGCCTTTGTGGACGGTTTTTTGCAGGCACTTAAAAATACTTCCTAAAATATACATATATGCATCCTCTGGATATATGAAATTGAAAACATATTTCAAATAGCTAAATTTGCATTGACAGAATTTAAAACCACTAAGATTATTCATTAAAATGACATACGTGTTTTTCTTATTCCTTTCTTATAATTTTTAAACACATTTAGCTTCCCATTCTGGGAAAGTGGTTGAACACTATTGTATATCATAGCACCGTCTATCAACAGGTTTAGTGGGTGTTTGTGTTTCTCTTTGTATGTCTACAATATCAGTATGCAGAGATAAATGTATGGGCTAGATGTCAATTCAGGAAAGTGTTCCTATTTCCCCACAGGTCTCATCCATGAAAAACGAGCCTTTAGAAACCTGTTCTTACTAGATGTGCTTTTTTTTTTCCCCCGCTTCGTTTTGCTTTTGGTCTACTTGAAGCTTCGCAGCACAACTTTCAGTGCTCTACTCCCTTCTGAACAAATTGTTGCGTGAAAACGCCATATCTTGTCTACAAAAAGCAATAAAATCTCAAAAATCAAAGCTAGTATTTGCTGACGTGAGTTAAGATACAGCACAAGCATGACACATCTTGTTCCGTGTGTGATTTTGTGGTGCGTGTGCTTTTTGATATTATAATCCTTTGAATAATGAATCAGCTTGTTTTACATTTGTGCCGTTTGTCTTTACGAGAGGAAGGAGCACGTAAACAACTAATTTTGAATATCACCTTAACAGATATGGGCTTTTATCTGGAAATTTTCATGCAGGTAAACAAGTTCGATGTCATCATCTCTGTCAGCTTTTCAGATTTTCCTTGCACGACGTTGCCTGTTCTCTGTCGCTAAAGGCAGCTAAAGGCAGACTTCTATGACAGAAGTAAAAGAGGTGAGTGACACAGAAAGTGAGAGTCAGATAAGGTACGTGAATATGTACATCACTCCTTTGTGTCTCTGTCTGCATGCGCATTTGTATGTGCTTCTGTTCTTGTTTTGAATTGCTGAGCAAGGTTGTATATGTCTCATAGTTCGACTATCTTTGTATGCACAACACACACTTAGGTATAATGTCACAGTGTCTGTCCGAACTCATCCATCATTGCCGCTTGCCGCGATATATTCCCAGTAACTTTTCAAACAAACACCAGAAAGCCAGGCTTTGTTTACCATGATGATTTCTCTCTGACTTCAGCAATAACATCAGCATTCACTTTATGTGTGACGTTTTAGGAATCTTTTCCGAGGACTGATGAGTTAACTTTGTGTTGACACTTTTAGTCCCTGAAGCAATTAGTAAATCGAACCTTACACATCCATCAGCAGTGGGTATTATGTCACAAGCGTCCTTGAGCTCCAGTTTCTCCAACTTAGTGTGAAAGATAAATACATAAATAAATCAAAATAGAACAATTTCTGCAAATGTGAAGAGATGACTTACACAGTCTTTTCAAAAATCCACTTCATAGTCATCTAAGCTGAAAAAAAAAAAAAAAAAAATCTGCTTTAATCGCTTTTCCCTCCACTTCATTTATATCCCTCCCTCCATTAATAAAGCCCATTTAATAAGTTAATTTAATGAAGGATCAGCACTTTTACACGTATTGAAATGGTCAGTCTATTACACAGGAAGGAGAATGTGTGCAGTCAGTGTATTATCCACTCTGCTGTAAAACGAAAGATTTCATCCAACATCAATGATTGGTCATCCTCTGTTAATGACCCTCCCTCCCCCTGATGGTTAGTCTGACAGACTGAGAGGCTGAAGACACTTTCATCGCATACTCTCATATAGATCTGTGGGATTTACATTGACACCGGCAGCGTTGATTCCTTCCTCGTGGCGATTATTTGAAGGGTGGGTCTTTGCTCCTCACTTCATAGCAGAAGAGATCCAATGATCTTAGGACCACATATTGAACATAAAGGCACAAAAAAGAGTGCACACACACTAAGACAACATTTTTCAAATGGGTTTTTGTGATCAGTGTTTTTTTTCTTGTTTTGTTATTATTATTTGAATTGTTCTCCTTCCTCCCAGGATCTGGGTATTTTAAAACAGAGAGCCTGAAATCGAAGCATGTATGCCTAGACAAACCTTCCTTCCCACTGCCTCCCACACACATAAATACACAAACACTGCTGTCCCTCCGAGCAGTAACAAACTGCAGTATATTCACTGAGAGAGACAGATGAGAAGCCATCCACGGTGCTGTCTCCCTCCATCATTGAGAGTGTACGATCCCATCAAGAGGTGGGTGTACTGGGGTTGTGTGGTTGTAGCTTTATAACACACAAACAGGCCGAATCAGCAGCAGCTGTATTTCAGCTACGTGTCTCACTTCTCTGTGTATCTGGGAAGTAAAGAAGAGCAGAGGGAGACAGAGGCAAGGCAGCTCTTTAAATCTAACACAGGTTATTTGGGCTTTATTGGAGAATGGGCGACCTGTGTGACAGGTTTTTCCGCCACCTCTCTTGCCCCTAGCTCGCTCCTGTGTTTTAGCTTCATAGTATACGCTGCAGACGGATGTGACTCATGTCAAATAAAAAGTAGGAGACAGCAAATGACAGCATCAACCAAGAAACAGAGGAAAATGGAATTCAAGCTAATTTTGTTACTCTCAGGTAAAAATGACATGGAAGGAAAAGGTGAAAGGACATTTCTGCTCAAAAAAGTTCAATTATGAGCCTGGACTCTGCATTTCCACAATAAGAGTGAATTTCATAAATACATTTCTTATTTTTCTACTTAAGGCACGCGTGAGATAACAATCATTTCAGAAGGCAAATTCAGCAGCATCGAACTTCTCTGCTATTTAACTCAATGCCACACAAAGCTGCTTTTTGGCCAAGTGGTGCAGAGGACCCCCGCCTCGTCAATATAGTGAGTACACTTCCTTGGAATGCAGGAGACGGAGGTTCGATTCCCTGATGAAGAACCCCAGCCACATGGCGCCCACTAGTGGCACTAATTTGCTGATTCCAAGCCTGTTCACAGGAAGGGCGTCCTGTGCGAAACTGAAGCCAAACCAATCATGCAAGTCGCAGGAAGCTGACTTGCTGTGGTGGCCCCAAAAAGCCAAAAGAAGACGACAAAGAAAAAAAAAAAGTCCAGAGGACTTTAAAGCTGCCAAAATAACATTTCATTAAACCTCTGAGAAATTTTCAAGGTGGATAGTAATTGATTATATTATAAGACCAACACTATCACACATGGATGTTCAATCTTCACTTTGTTTCTCATCACCAACTCCTCAGAAAAACATTTGGCTCTTTTGCACTAGATCTTCAAACTAGTAGCTTACAGCTTTGATCTGTTTCTGCTCGGTGTTTAATGTGTCTTTAAACGAAAATAAAAAGCAAAAAGATGCTTGAAAGCGCCGCAAAGCTGGACTCGACAGCTAAATTGTCTGATAAGCCTCTCTTTGGTTTTGCCAAGACTAACAACCACTTTCACATCACACATTATTCAGTTGATCCCTTTTTTGGCAATAAATAAATAAATAAATCAAATCAAATCAAACAACCCAAACTCAAGTACCATGTGCTGCTTTTCTTAGAGTAGCACATTTCATATGGAAACAAATGAGTGAAGCTGAGTGTGGATTGTTTAGTCAGATGACTAATTTCAGGTTCGACAATGAACCTGTCTGAACAAATGATTGAATATTGCTCAATGAAGATGTTGATAAAACGTTATTTGGGTGGAGGTTTGAGTGAATAATGTTGGATAGCTAGAGTTCATGAGCAGATCTACTTAATCTAGAAAAAAAACAAACAAACAAACAAACTTTTCTTTCACTTTTTGGATTTAACTTTAAGAACCCTGTGACACTTGATTGATACAAGTACACATTATGTTCCCACTCCCTAAAAACAGACATTAACTTATGGAAATAAAGTCATTGGAGGGCCGAGAACTTATCTAATCACTATTTAGACACAATTTGATGAAAAAAAAAAAAGAAACCCCACTCATTCACATTGAATCTTACTTTAAGACAGTCATGAATCATGATTGCTTCATACAAAATTATATGACAGCAATCAGTGTCACCTTATTGATGGATAACCTGAGTGAAAGAGGAAACTCTCATCTCCAGAAGGCAATAACATTAAAACTAAAGTCGTTAAGTTGTGATAAATGACAAGACAGTCAAATTCTCAGGAAGGCGTTCACATGCCAGCTCTCCTGCCTCTCACGCTGACCCCCCCACCCCCCCTCTCTTTTCCTGTGGTGGAGTTTATTTGCAGAATAAAGCAGCCAGCTGGCTCTCTCGATACAGCTCTAAACCTGCGTCAGCTGTAGAGTTGACATAAATCTCTGTGGCCACTCTTTGAGGTAAAAGGAACCAGAGACATGTCCAACAGGTGAAGCACTACTAGTGAGAGACTGAGCCACAGGGAGCTGTTTTGTTTTGTTTTTTTTTTTTTCTTTGCCAGCAGTAAACACTAACACACAGGGGATGAGAGAAGAGAAGATAACAAAACCACCATTCTATGGTGCTTTTTAATTTTATCCATTAAAATTTACAGGAAATGACTAAAATAAAGGTAACAAGAAAACAAACAAAAAAAAAGATACCAAAGAGTGTTATACTTTAGAGAGCAGGTTGTTTTGCTTCTCTTCCAGCCACACCATGGAATATCAAAGATTTGAAAGGAGAGACATAGAAAATGAAACAAAAGATTAAAAACAAACAACCAAAAGAAACACGCAAACCCTCAAAATGAACTCTTTGTAGCAGGCACAATAGGATATTCGTTCCATCAAAAGTGTGAACTAGATTATGTGACAAGATTATCTGGAAAAAGCAGTGCAAAAAAAAAAAGAAGCATCGTTACACATTTCTAATGATGGTGTATTTTCAGACGCTGACACAGAGGCCACTGCAGAACACAAAGTCTCAATTGGTGAGTTATTCGTGTGCTACAACTTCAGCCTGATAATTGTGTTTTATGTATTTACAATTATGGAAATTGCCACAATATAATATATAACTAAACTAGTCAATGACATTTCCAGTTTGCAGTGTAACCATGAGGACACAGGCATATCTCTGGTTTACTTTGAAACCGACGATGGAGTAATAAACTGCTCAGTGATTTGTAAGCAGATTTATAGATGTTTATTCGCAGTGAACTTCCAGATAATGATATCCCCAGTAAGTCCTGAAGAAATTAAAAATATTCCTATCATGTCTGTCTGAATTATGACTCCAAGAGAGACAATAAATTAATTTGCAGACTGCTGCAATTGGGCACCGAGGGAATGTAAGCATCCTTCCTTAATTATGTCAATGCGCCGTGTGTCACAGCTGCTGCTGCCAGTCCGACTGCTGACCAAATCAATGTGCCGAATGACAATAATTAACTTCCTGTTATTTTGTGATCATTTCTTTCACATCACACAGCAGTCCATCTTTTTCATCCATGTTTGTGCCAGACCGCTCACACTTCAGCTCTCCCACAGCATACGGTTTCAAAAGCTGGTACAATAGAATGCATTTTTACTGAAATGTCATTCAAGTAATTTGCACTAAATTGCTTACAGGATAAAATGAAAATGTTACATAGCTGCAAATATGTTTGAGAAGGTTACAAAAGTTTCAAAAAAGGCAAGCGGAGCCACTAATGATGCATATTTCAATATACAATATACAATTTCAATACCGATATATTTTAAAAGGATAAAAAGTGGATAAAGGGAGAGATTAGGGATCAAACAACAGAGTGACTTCAAATCAGTGTTGAAGCTACAAAGATGGGGGCGGCAGGATCTTCACTGTTTTTCTGCATATATATGAAGTAAACAGAGATGTAATGCAAAGAGGACGGATGTCACTTCTTGACAAGTTCACTAAAACTTTGACACCTTGCAGCCAACATTAAAATGCACCTCTGGTGTTTGCACTGAAATCTTATTTCCCATTCCCTCGACCGTCACGCACATTACGCCCACATAATATTTATATCCGTTAAAATTGACAGTAAACACCATATCTCGCTTATTCCCCATCTCCCTGACAATCTAAGCTGCCTGTCCAAGGCGTGAGATCCCTGTTTGATCCACAAAGCAAATCGCATCTTTGCACCACTCCTATATGTTGATTGAGCCCACATGGTTTTACTCGTTGTTGTGAGATTGGCTGATTGTGTCGCTGACAACCTCAAAGGATTGTTTTGATGATTGCATCTCTTCCACATACTAAATTTAGTCTCACTTTCATTTTATATTTTGTTGTTGTTGTTGTTGTTTTCTCCAACGTACATTAATAATAGATTATATCTTCCGATTGAAACAGCATTGTAATGTGACACCATTCTTATTCATGAATGGCTTAAAGTGTCACTCATTTGGATTGGCCTGCGATTAACTGAACAGAAACAAAGTATAAATGACGCACAAATCATGTAATCTGTTTGAAAATCTATTTCAGGTTTTCATAACCCTCTTATACTATCTGCCTCTTACTGTGGGACAGTGTCTTTATGTCAAGTAATACAAGTTACTGATATGACATGATGGTGGTGGGACATAAAGGTTGAAAGGAAAAATTTGGATTAACAGGGACGCTGGCAGTCTGCACCGGACATCATAGCACATGTTGGAGACATATACAGTAAGTCTGGACTGGAGATTTGGTGCACTGACTGACCATCACTGCCAACTCTGTAGTCATGCACTGTTAAAAAAAAAAGGAAATAAATAAGGGAGGGGTATTTTTCCTCAGTTTGAAAAGGAGGGCAGGATATATGTTAGGCTCTACAGGATGGGCACAAATGCAGACAGTCTCTTCGTCGCTTGCGTTGATTGTGTTGTATATTAAATGCGTATACAGAGGAACATTTATAATTTTCAGAGGAACTTTAGCCCGCAGTGTGAAATTCTATCTGCAATTATTAGATTGTAGTATGCATCAGCACACAGTCATACCGGCCGCAGAGTTTAAGGACCAAATATAAGTACATGAGGAATAATTACTTTTATTTTTAGGCCACAAACTCTTCAGGTGAAAATGAAAATAACAGCCTCTTACTTGTACACACAAACTGAGTTGAGGTAAAAAGTAATTTGCCATAGCGATGAGTGATTTTCTAACATCGAAACACAGTTGCACAGATGATTTCCTTTAACCATGAAATGATGGAATTACGCTCTGAGATGGTCACCACTCGGCTCTAAAATAACCCGGCTCCCCGACGCCGTATTCAGCAGGGCATTTTTGATGCTGGAAACTGTTTGCGGGAATCACTGTAGCATGGGATGACCTTGGGCTGGGAGGTATCGCATCATTTCCTCTACACCAATGAAATGGGATGGTGGCTACCTAAGCTCAGCTGGTGTCCTTAAGCACTCCCTCCTCCCACAACCACTGGATATTTGGTGCTCCACAGTGACCTCACAGCCTGTTTGGCAGCTGTGGTCCCAAATATAGGCAGCGACTTCTTTCAGGCTCCAGCTATTATCAGAAACTTCTTATGTTTAGATACTGAGAAATCCTCTCACTGTATGCAGCCTGTATTTACATCAGTTTCTTTTTTTTTCTGCTCTGTGTTTCAGATTCATTATCTGAGACATGACCCAAGAAGAGACTGTAAATCATCATGGTAATGAGTACTGAAGGTAACATGAATAATCGTGATGAATAACTGCAAAACAAATGTTCTGGGAGGCTGATTTACAAACAGGTGCATGTGCTTTTCTAGTTCTGTATCTAATGTGAAGCTGAAACAATGAGTCAATGATTTGGCCACAGCAATTTTTCTATGATTCAGTTCTCTTTCACCCCATTAACATGATATATAGGCACTATTCGTTGCTGTCAATGAATGGCTTAAAGGAAAATTATTTGAATTAAACTGTAAAAGTCACCCATAATTGTTTATAAGGTCAATGTAGTTGTATACAAAAGTACACACGCGCACATACCCACACATACACACACACACATATATATACAGCATAGGCCAAAAGTTTGGACACACCTTCTCATTCAAATGAATAGGAAAGTGTGTCCAAACTTTTGGCCTGTATGTGTGTGTGTGTATATATATGTCTTAAAATGTTTGAGCATTCTTCTCAGTCACTAAGCAGCTGAATGTTGACAGGTTTACTGGAGGACAGTGAAATGTTTGCATTATTCCACTTAACACTGCTTTCAATCACTGGATTCAGCTTTAAAATTCATTCATAACCTTGGTGTTTTATCACTGACTATAAAAGAATATGAGTGTATCAACACTGCATTGCAGCAACAATGTTACTGCTGGGAAGCAACAGTGGCATGCTTGATAGTTTCATCAAAACCTCAACACTTTTATCTGATATATTGATGGCCACATCCAGCAAACACAAACACAGCTTTTAAATCGGAGAGGGAAAATTCATTCTCGATGTTTGGGGGACATTGTGCGTGCTATTGTGTGACCTAAGAGTGAAATGTTGGTGTCTGGTGTTTGTGGTGCAGCAGTTCAAGGACACTGGAGAAGAGAGTACAGCTGGAGAGCAGCTTTGAAATGGATGAAAACTAATAACAGCATGTTGGCTGAGAAGGTGTCAGATTCATCAGGCAGGATTGAGTGGACAGCCGGACAAAGATCAAGGAAACCTGTCACTTCAGATGCCACAAAGCATTTTTGAGCAGAGACAGGTTATAGTTTGCTTTCTATATTTGAGCACTTGATGTCATTTTAAAGGCTATGAAATGCGGAGAAGGAATCAAAAGCTATTAGATGGACATTTGAGATGTTTAGATAATTTTGCTCTACTTTTCTCAAAATATATATAAAAAAAAATAACATCCATGCAAAATGTATCAATTAAAGAAAAATCTGCTGTAATGACCTTGACAAAAGCTTCATGTGCCTTAAATGTATTTTTTACTTCCCCTACACTGTCAGGTACAAGCAATTTGGACCATTCCTTTGGAAATGAATTTAATTTTGTACCAGCCAGGTTCATATGGAAAGACGGACGAGTACCGACTGACAAGTGCAGAGTCCTGTAACAATCATCATTGAAAACTCAATATATACTTAATAAAGGCCAGTAAAAAAAAAAAAAAAAAAAAAAAGAGCTAACCACAAACACTGTGGAAGCTTACAGCCTATTCACTGGGTCGAGACAATTGAGCAAATCTGTACCAACATCCAGACAGAAAAATCCTGTGTGCATACGGCAAATAGTGTACCATCTATAGGCAGCGCAGATTGGGTTTGAATCCTTATACAATGTTAAAATTCTCTCAGGCCTGAGAGAAGATGAGACAACTGGGTGAATGAGTTTCTAAAGCAGAAGTATGAGCAGAACAGGTCGATATCTGAATCAGATGAAGAATCACTTTACTTAAAGGGTGCAAGGAAGTAGGATGGATTTGTCTTGCATTGACAACATGTACGATAAACACAAATTGCTGAAGAAATATGAAGGGATGTGCTTTTGTTGAGTATATGTGAGCAAAAAATGAAAAAAAAAAACAAAAAAAAAAACAAACAGATTATGTCGCAACTAACTATGAACAGCTGCAAAGATATATCTTAGATTTAATATTTCCAAAAGAACCCATCACTACAGAGGAAAAAGACTGAATAAACTGGCCTTACACTGCATAAAAAGTTACTTATGAACATGAAATTATTCCCATCAAACTGCATTTTTACAGTTTAAAGAGTGTCAGGATGAATGAAGCCTGAGTTTACTCCGACTTGAACAGACGCTTAGAGTCTGACTCTTCCCTGCAGCGAACACTCATATTACCCCGGTCTGGTCTCAGGGCCACTTAGCTCTAATTACTGCACCCTAATGGCAGGGCGAATCACGAGCAGGTTAATTGTTTGATCTCAGCCATATGTACAGCCTGCCATGTTAATCTACCTCTCCACACATGCACGAGCCCACCACACAATTTCCCAGTGGGCCCAGTCACTCCTGTCAGAGGAGCAATCTGTGATGGTGCAGAGCAGGGAAGTGTGTCAAGGTGAGCCTCCATAGGACATTAAATCTATCCTAAAATATCAACTAGAAAGATAGTTGACATTTCCTCAAGATTTCTTTGGTTTTTCTAAAGATCTGTGGGTGTTAACGTGTAAGAAAACATGACATTTACATGTAAACAACAAATCCTTCCTCTAGGATTAGCAGCAAATGTGTGGTCTGCCGTTCTATATGGCTGTTTGAATGCATGGGCAGATTTCTGATGACAGACAGTCGATAGAATTGACCAAGTGAGAAAAAAAAATACAATATTGTGCAGTTTAACTGGATTAGCTGAATCCATCCATCAATACTGCATCAGAATACAAAGTACAAAATGCAAAAAACACAACAGTAGACCTGACTCTGACTATGATAATCAACACACTGAGTTTGAACAACTTGTACCGTCTGTTTTTGGTTAAATCTGCATAAACTAAATCTAAAGTCATTTTTGGGCAAATTTGGAGACTTCACTGTGAAGAAAAGCCAAAAAAACTTGTTATGGCCCACAGTTATGTTTAATTGGCAGACGACCACGACAGGCATAATGCTGGGCGTAAACTCAGGTAATGCAGTATGAAGCCTGAAAAAAAGTCTTTTAGGAGGAGTTTGGGTGGCCCAAACACAGGACTGTCATATTTGCGACTTCCCCGTGTCAGCGTTTAATTTTTTTTTTTCCACTTTTTTTTTTTTTCCCAACTGCTCGACTTCATCACTTCATGCATGATGATCAGGCTGCTGTAACCTTAAGGAAGAACTAATTTTAATTCATTCCCAAACCGAATCATTTTCATCCCTAAAGCTAAACAAACTGTAACTGTTCCCCAACCCCGGCCATGTTTATCACTGTTACCATGACAACAAAGTCGTCTGTTGGTGGCCACCTACCAAAAATAGTTTCCATATTCCAGTATGTCTTAATTTCCTTCAGCTCTTGCGGGAAATATCTGGCTGTTTGGGTGCTAAATGCTCCATTATGTTTCTGACCTAATGGTGAAATTTATCTGTGTAATTTTTGGCACTGACACTGGTCATGTCCTGGTGGCCGATCAGAGCTTTTACATTTGCACAGCTGCCTGCTGCATCTGGAAACGGCGCTGATGAGAGCAATGAGAGCTAATCAGAAAACAGAAATGTTGTAGGCGGTAAAAACCAAGACCCTGAAGAACTTACAGAACCGAGAGACTGCAGAGCTTCTTCCACAAGAAGCTGTAAATATTTCATTTTTTAACTTGCCATTGCCCTGTTAAGACACAAATAAACCAAAGAAATGACGGGAAAAAAAACGGAGTGTTTTTCGAGCAGCTTTTAAAGACTGAGTGAAAGAAAGTAAAAAAAAAAAAAAGCTTTTTACTGCAGCACACCTTTCATACTCTTTATCTCTTTTTTGCCAAACATGTTACTTATATCCTCTCCTTTAGATTACATCTCTGACACATCATGAATACAAAATCACAGTTTGCACCTTGAGGTCTCAATTTTAATTATTTAACTTGGACATCATAGAAACAGCTGAGCTCATTGCCAAACATCTTACATCGATTTGTTGAAGGGTTATACCAGCATTTGGTTACAACTGTAAAAACGGGTGCAAGCACTTTGCTCTGCTCTAAGCTGTGAAGAATGCACTGACTGGATCCTTTTGTCCCAAGATTGTGTAGTTGTTGGAAAAGGGTCATTCATATCATTTGAGAAATAAATTACACACAGAAACAGACACGCATGCACACACGGTATTCCAGATAGCTTTGCCTTGATGGAAAACAGCACATCCAAGGGGAAAGGACAGATATTACATGGATCATTAGCCACAAATATAAAGGAGAGCATCACAGAAGCCTAATGATGCTTTGATAAACTCCGTTCTGGAAGTAAACATAATCTGTTGACTTTCAATTCTTTTGTCACACCACCAGTGATAGCTGAAGCACAGTGAAGCATTCTGCTGTAAATGGGCTGCTGCCGTGCGGAGCACTGCAATGTAGGACGCTCTTAAAGGAAATAGGAGGAAGAGCTGAACATGTAAATACCTTCTTTTTTTTTATGTAACATCCTCTAGATAACGAATTTGCCCAAGTGTCTGCAGCTGCGTCTCATTTGGCTTGACATGAATGCCCGCTGCCTTATGAGTCACTGTGACCCATAATGCCGTATGACACGACCAGCAGTGTTTACCAGTCAGATTTTACAGACACCTGTGAGTTAATGCGGCATTACTAAGATGCTGTCAAAAGTCTCTCCTCTTTCTACAAGCTAAAAAACATCAGAAAGGCCCTCGAGATAAAAAGTTCAGTCAAAGTCAAATCTTCCAAGAGGCAATTATTTTAAAACTAGAATCGGAAAACCAGGAGGTCTGGGTTGGCTTTTTCATGAGAACCTAAAAACTTTGCAATAATAGTAATATTGTCAGTTATTAAGTAAAGAAACTTTTTGGTGTCACAAAAATTCATACAATGATCATGATGGGTTTTTTTTTGTTTGTTTTACTAAAATCTTTGCAATGACAATTGAACTGGTGAAACTAAGAAATACACCCTTGAAATGGATTCAACAGTGTCATTGCTCAGTCACACTGGGTTTTACATCACTTTTTTTTTTTTCCCCCTCTCTGTAAGTGCGATGGGGCAAGACACACTCAATTCATGTCACAGATTCACCCCATCTCCTCCACTTTGCTTCAGAGTTCAGTGCAACTGAACTATGACACATCAGACTTGAGAATATCCAGGGAGTTTGTGAGAAGAAGCGTGACCTGCTGCTCTTACCGGAGATAGCTATATTGTTGTTCTATAACTGGACACTGAAATAATACAAGCAGCAGAGAAGGAAGGATACTGCAGCAAAATGTTTAATGCTGTATAGGTTACAATTAGACGGCTGCCATCAGCTGTTTGTTAGCCACGCAAGCTTCCATGGGATACGTTAACTTCCTATTTCTTGCACCAGGAAATTTCATTCGGAATTATGTCCTCCCTAGTTGGGTTTTAACAAAGTTTAATAACGTAAATGAGCAAAAGCAGTGAGGAAATGCAATGGCCATGAGGCTAGATGCACAATTTACCGGGGAAATAAAGTTGCTAAACCATGAACAAAACAATAGTATATTTGCCTGTAAGTGGCAATCTGCAAATATTAGGGCATTATAACTTAGAAAATAAAAGCTACAGCACGTCTGGTTTCTTATCGTGAGCTAAAACACTTAGCTGCCAGAAGAGACACTATAGTCTGTCTCTTTTGGCTCTTTATGATGAAACAACAGTGCAAGTTAAAGACCCCATGTGCAAGACCCATACCCAGCTGATGCTGGTACTTTGTAAAACCCTGAAACCTTGGTGTCCCCTCTCTGGTGTATTTGTAGCTGAAGCGCAGCTGAATGAATGAGAAGCTATTCCCTAAAAGAGCATAATGCCACTGTGCTGAATCAATACATGGAGATATGTTATTGGGAAATGCCTCATTTAGTCACAGTGAATTGAGGTCATAAAGCACCGACCACATTACTTGTAGCACAGATAGTTGTCATCATTTATTTCCCTCTGCTACCAGCTTGTGAGTCAAAAAGTTTCACTTTTCGGAGGGGGGTCTCCGTGCGAGGCTGGATATGAATTGTTTTGCCTCTCCATGATGTTATACATATACATAAATGAGTCCCTCTTCACCTCATTACTCAAAATGCAAATTGTCCTCAGAATAATTTAAATGTGTCAGGAAAACCGCTTTGTGGTGAGGGGGATGTTTTTGCATTACGAGAGGGTCAACTAACCCATCGCTGGTTCCTCTATATTCATTTCCTTTATAATCACTCAAATCCTGAGCAGCATTTAGAAAGCAATCCTCGCCCAGAGCAGTGTTTACTTTTCACACAATCTGGAAAGTCTGGTGAGCAGAGAGGAGGCGCAGGAATACCGACTGGCCTGATACATATTCCCTTCTCTCATTTGGAGGTGGTCCTATGAATCCGAATATAGCAGTAAAAGGCCAATGCACACGCAAAACGAGTAGCAATATTATGTGAGGGTGTGGTCAGCAATCTATTTATTGATCCACAAAACTGCCAATACAAAACTGTAGTGTTTTGTATTACAGTACATGAAATCGTTTTTGAGGGTGCAGACTAAATTCTGCTGCAGTAATGCACACGTGATAGGTGATGATTCATGGTCGCCATATTTAGTAGAAGCAATACAGAGTTAGGACGGCGTGGCTGCATAGTGGTTAGAGCTGTTTCCCCACAATAAGAAGGCCGAGGGTTCAGTTCATGGGCCTGGGCCCTTTCTGTGCAGAGTTTGCATGGGTTTCCTCCCACCGTCCAAAGACATCATGTTTGGGTTAAATGGTGGCTGTAAATTGTCTGTACGTCTGAGTGGTTGTGGGTCTGTCTGTCTGTCTCTGTGTGTGGCCCCTGGGATGTCCAGTGTGTACCTCGCCCTCGTCCAGTGTTAGCTGGGATTGGTTACAACACCCTGTGACACGGAAACAGAGAAGTGGTTGAAGATGAATGAATTAATGAATAGTAACTCAGTAATTGAAATTGTGTAAAAATAATAGTAAATAAATAATAGTGACTGAATAATAGAAAAAAAATTCTGGTTATGGATAGTGTTTGGAGATGTTTTCTTTCCTAGCCCAACAAGTTACAGCAGGTAGGTTTTTTCTTCACTGCTATATTCCTTTTGATGGGACTAATCTAATTTAGTTTCCACGGTTACATGATGGACTAAAAAAAAAAAAAAAAAAAATACAACATAAACTTTAGTATCTTCAGTTTTAAAGATTTGCAGCTCTGAATGTGATTTAAACATTATGCCTAGATGCTGAGAAACGAGTCAGTGTTTACCTCGTGATCTAATCCAATGAAATCTGATTTGATACTGTATAATCCAGTCTAACCATCTTCCCTCTGGTCTTTCATGGGTTCATTTGCCTTGTCTGAAAAACTGCAGCCTCTGTCTGCAAAACAAATAGTCTCCTCGGAAAATGCTGACATTACTCTCCGTCCATTTGTTGATGAACCAGGAGCCCATTTCACCATATGCAGAACATATAAAATACTTTCCTCTTGAGACAACTTTGACACAGTCCACATTAATATAACTACCGTGCTTGCAGACCCCATGTGAGCATATAAGAAGGAGACAAATCTATCAGTGACAATTATGAACCTTTGTGTGAGCACCATTAGCAAAATAGGACTCTTACATCATTTTCGTACTTATGAATTCACCTTCAATCAATCCATCAATGTGAAAGCAGAAATCTCAAAGTCAGATATTGTAAAAAATTGAGCAAATGAATGTCAAAATAATCTATGTAGATCAGACTAAAGTGAGAAATCGGGCAGTTTATAGAGAACCCTGTAAATGCACTGTATTTCAATTTGTGAATAATTAGCACAAGTTGTCTCGCAAAGTAGGACGCCTTTCATTCCTTGTGCTTCTGTCCAAAGTCAAAGCTGTAGTGCTGCACTGCCTCACTGCTCATGTGTATACCTCAGTTAACCTGGACTGTGTTGAACACGCCCTGAGGCATGCTGTCAAAAAACCTTGCCTGATGACAACCTGACAACTCCATCCATCTTATTTACCCGCTGGACAGCACAGATCTGCTGTGGCAATCAATAACGGTCACAATTAGTTTCCCTCCTGAGGGTGGTGGCAGAGGTAGGTACACCAGGGGGGAGGGGGGCAGCGGCTACGGAGTTGGCCAGCATTCCCTGACACAGCTGGACGGTGTGCGTGTGGCTCAAGTCCACACCAGCCACATGTCCTGACATTAGCAAACATCTCTCGGGAGGTGCTGACATTTCCATATGTCCAGTAGAAAAGAGGCAGAGGTGCGTGTGATGCAGTTCGCCCGCATGCACGTCTGCAACTGTGTGTTTTCGCCGATATATTTGAGCACTCATGCGCGTTGTTTTGTTTTTCACCTTGGCTTTGGTGACCTGGAAAATCTCCTCCGAAGGGCAGCGAGATGCTGAGAAGGACTCTCTGGAGGAAGCTGATGGAGCTATATCAAGCCGTAAAAATAGATAACTGTCATTCATCATCGGGATGTCTGGAAGTTAACCCTGACCAACAGGGCTTAGCCACACAGAGCAACCAAGGAGCATACATGTCCCAGCATGCTTTAGTGTCATTTGTACGCCCTCAGCAACCTGGCATGATTGCAGATGGGTGATTGATACCAGGTTTCCTCTTTGTGATCATCTTTAATATGATAAAATAGATTAGATCAGGAACAATAAATGGAGGAAAAAAATCTAATAATAAAGACATATTGCTCGAATTCAAGTGATTTATGAGCATGAGGAGGAGATATATGGCAAATACGACCTGCCATTCATGAACAGCTGCGATGAAATGGTTGAAAACTATTTTTTTGTCCTTCATTTGGCCATCATAGGCGATGCTGTGTTTCTGTCTTGTGAATTTCATCAGTTTAGTCACTTTATTTGTATTTATTTTTATTTGATGATAAAATCTAATATTTTTTTTCTAGATGGTACAGCTTTTTTCTTTCTGCTTATATTTTGAAGTTTCTAACATTGAGAAAGACTCCTGCTAAGGGATGCTATAAAAATGTTCTTTTTTATATTATCTCTGTACGTAAGAATATCTTGAATTGTATTTCAGCTGCTGCAAAAAAAAAAACATAACAAAAGTGGGATGAAAATAAAAATAAAAAGGCACTTTTCTTCAATAGGTACATTGAGCACAGGGAAGGTTAGATATTTGTCACCTTTATTCATGTGCTGCAAACGTTTGCTGTTGCTTTATAGCTCCAATAAAAGCACATGGTCATTATCTTATTGTGTGTATGTAATGGTGCGTCCATATGCATGCCATCATTTTGCTTTTTAGTTTGTTTGTTGTGTTTTTTTCCCTCTTCTTTTTCTTTTTTCTTTTTAGTACTTGTCTATCTCCTATGTTAGTGAGCCGAAGACAATTTTCCACCTCTGTGGACAATTAAGTTTTAATCTATTCTATCTTTTTGACATACCGCAGATGAAAGCTCAGTCATAAAACCTTGTTCCAAAACAGTTTAAATACTTTAAATACACTGTAACACTGTAAAATATTTTCTTTTTGCAGTCAATGTTCAGTGACTTGGGAACATTGCACTTTGTCTAAATCAAGGCAACCTTGAGCGGATCACTTCTGAAGGTCAAAAAGGAGGTAGAGGTATCTTTTGTTAGTAGTCAGAAATGCCTCAGAATATTTCTATTATACCTTTTTATAAATAGCATTTCTCTCATTTCTCTGCTTGGCTCAGGTAACCATCATGATGCCTTCACTGAAAACCAATTACCTTTCTTCAACCTCTCCCAGCACGCACTCTTCTAAACTCATCCAAATGCTTATCTGGCAGAAGTACAACACATCCAAAAAAAAAAAAAAAGCCACATTCTCTCTTTTATGTTGTTAGAAATTATTAATGTTGCTAAACCCTTTTAAAATCCTAAGAGAATTGCAAATACATATTCCATTTCCCTAGAGGGCAGCGAAGAAAGTCTGCACAAGCAAGTTGTTCTGCACGAGTACTGCACCACAGTGAAAAATGTATCAACTCAGCATTACAAAAAAACTGCAAAACAAATAAGAGATATATATCCTCCTTTAAGAAATGAGGCCTCAGCAATCGGGAACCTGAGTAAAATTATATCTCAAAGCAGAAGAAATACTTCAATCAGACTGAGAGGAAAAATGTGCCGTTTTGTAGTATTTAAGAGAGGAGCCTAATTTATTCATATTCACCACAAAAACACAATGCTTGGTTGTTGCTAAAAAGAATACTTTTCACTTTCAGTGTCCCATTAAAAGAGAATTAAGACAGTGCAAGTAAAATAACTCTCAAAAGTAACTGAGAATGTAACCTAAAAACTGAAGCTGTGTCAATTTCACTGTACGGCAACCTGGATGTCTTTGAAGGCTAAAGACAGGGGTCTGGCTCGCCTGCGGTGCTATTAAATCACTGTATGTCAGTGTTAAAACTTTGATCATGACAAATAATGGTGTTTTCATGTGAGCCCATGCATTGGACATCAATAAAGCCTAATGGTGTGTCAGCCATATTAATGGATTACTGCACAGAGCTCATAAAAACACAATATCCCGTCAAGTCTAAAGGCCCTAATGATCCCACAGAGTATAGTAAAGTCACAGTAGGTCCCATCCCCTGATGGATATCAGCTCTTAGTCCATTTTATCTCACTGCTGTTTAAGAGAACAGAGGATGTAAAGGGATGATGAGGCCAAGATGATTACCTGCTGCAGTATGCAATTTGAGAGACTCCCAGTGTACTCCTAAGTGACATTAAACTGGCTGTACGGCTGAGGGAAAATGTTGGTTTATGTGAAGGGATATTTTAAAGCCGCTGTGTGTTGAGAGCAGTGCATCTTGCCGTAGCCTTCCTCTGTACAATGTGTGGTTAGCGAATCCGTGTGCTTACTGAGCTTTTGTGAAATCCAGGTAACGTTCCTTTTATGTCATGTACCGAGCGGAAATCACACAGTTTAGAGTGAAGAGTAGAGGGCCAGTCTTTGTTTGTCTGCTTTAGGAAAACACACAAGTAATCCAGTTTGATCAGTCACAAACTTTCCGTCTCCTCGTGAAACCTTTGTAGCCATGTATAGCTCTACATCCTTCTGGCTAAGCTCTCTGGCAGAATAAAACCACCTCAGACCATCAGCGATGTTTGTAGCAGGAAAACTCCAAAAAGAAAAATCTACAATAAGCAGCCATCATTTCGACTTCTGAATATTCATCTTGAAAAAAAGGACCATTAGTAGATGTAGAAAAGCTTATGCAGACATGCATGCATATCTGATTATGTGTGCCTTTTTGGTGCATTTTCTCGCCAGCATGACTAGGATGTTAAACCCTCTTCGCTTTACAAACTGTGGAGCTTAATGTGCTAAGAAGTCTGATCTGAATTTAGCTAATTTATTCATTTGACAGGGATGCTTCTATTTTTGAAAACACTGTTCATGTTTAGTTTAAAGTTTTCTTGATATATTTGAGCTGAGTCCTGTTATCTTTATTAATGGCTTTTGCGTTGCGACAGCTGTGATTTCTATTTGGACATATTCGTCATCAGCTTTTCACTAGTTCATATTTTTGGTCACATTTTGGAAGGCAATACGAAATATGTCTGGCACATTCTCAATGTGAAATTGTGCAGGTCACATTTTAGGTGTTGTCCGGATAAATTAAGTTTGGAAATTTGAAGAAAACCCCTCAAAAACACATTTCAGTTTGGCTATAAAAGGATCCAAAAGGCATGCTTTACAGCAGGTAAGTGTGCTCTTCTCATTTAATTAGCTCCACCAAGGAGGTGATGTGCTCACACGTCTGGAAAAACATATTCAGTTTTGGGGCAGATCCAGATCATTTACTATGCATCAGACTTTTTTTTTTTTTTTTATTCTCTCTTGAAGGTCTGGTGGCCTTGGCATAATTCTGTACTCTTACAGTCTCCCTGTAGTTTTTGTTGTTTTCATTGTCAAATTATTCTGCAATTCTGTAATATTAGGGAATAATTTCACATTTCATGCCATGAAAAACTTTGATTTTTTTTTTATGTGGCCTTTGGTTTGCTTGGCAATGGCACCACTTTCCCAGAGTACTCATATTAAAAATTCCCATTCTCACAAACACTCAGAGAGAGAGAGAGAGACAGGCACAGACACACAGGGGTATGAGTGGAAAGGTAAGATTATTCATTTCTAGATACAAACTCTTTCTCTATCACTACTCCAATATAATTTCTCTACACAGGTACCAAGTAGCGGGCAAAGACATTGTGTATATCAGTATAAATACACTTGACCAGTCAATGGCAAGCAGTCAGCTGGGGAAACAGAAACGGAGAGCAGCATGGCTCTGTATCGGCACACTACTTTTCCTTTGCCACCGCTGCTGTCGGCACATGGCGCTCAGGTGCAGTATAATTTCTCTCCAGGCAGCTAACACACCTGACACAATTCTGCTTATTACCCCAGAGGAAATGTAAGAGGAGAAGAAATACCAACTCGAAGCACATCCCCGAACATACTCATGAATAAACATTATGTCTACCCAGCTGAAGAAGATTCAACCTTTGTGCACTGACAAAGTAATTAAAATGGCTTTAGATAACACAAAACATTGCTACATTCTATAGTTATGATCTGGTTACGTTTAGTGTTTATGGTCATGGAGCAGTAGTGCTTCTCTAAAAGACATTCCTCCGACCTCCCCCTGGTGCAGACTTGCTCTCCTACAACACCTGACTTCTGACTTCTGATTTTGCAGGTCACTACACAGTCCATCTGCCAACTGTCATTTTGGGGCTGCTGATGAAAGAAGTGATGGCGTCCCTCCTGTTGGGAGATCGCACATTATCACACTTTTCACCATAACTGAAAGGCACAGGTGGACTACAAACTGTCTCTCTTGCCATCATTCAATTAAGAAAATTTGCAAAATAGCCGGAGAAAATTCATTTCCAACTGAGGCAGCTCTGGTGGAAAATCTGAAGACGAGAGGACTGACGACTGGTCTAAATCAGTTAGCCGCAAAAAATGAAACATGCTTTTAGACATCCACGAAACTAAAGGGTTACTACGTCAGCAGTTGTGCTGTGAGCTTAAATTAAAAATCCTAACAGAAATGTTGTATCTTTCTTTTCCCCCTTTTTTTTGGATTTTTCAATTTAAACAGGCTTTGAATTGTTTTATGAACCACACAAGACCACATCGCGTGACATTAGCTTGGTGGTCACTTGTCGATAATTTGAGATATACTACATCAAATGTTATATTTTTTTGTTAACTTTACTCTTCGGTTAATTGGTGACTTCATAGGTCTGAGTGTGAGTGTGAGTGGGTGTTGGTCTCTGTCTGTCTCTGTGATGGACTGGTGACCTGTCCAGGGTGAACCCTGCCCTCGCCCAGTGTGAGCTGGGATTGGCTCCAGCACCGCCCACAATCCAGAAACAGATAAGCACTAGAAGATGAATGAATGAATGAATGAATGAATGAATGAATGAATGAATGAATGAGTCCGCACTTTGACAAAGGCTGGTTTAGATGAAGGGTTGGGATTTAAACCCCAATTTACATTCATGTGAAAGAAGAATATTACCTTTTCTTGTCTGAATTGTGAATGTCACAGCTGGACATATTAATAAAATGCCCACGCTTTTTGTCATGTTTCTGTTTTTTTGTTGTTTGGAGGGATTCAACACTTTACTGTACGGCTTAAACTCTGGGTGTATTAACTTTGAAAGATCTTTGAAAAAAATGTATCATACTAGTTCCCCCCCCCCCCCCGCCCACCTGTGTAGCCCTACTTGTTTTGTGTAATTGGCTTACACAGCTTCACTAACCAAAGGTCAAATCCTTTTATCCGTCCCATGATTACAACCTTATCTGATCATTATTAATTTAGCCAGAAAAACCTCGCTGCCTCACTCCCTCCTGGTCCTTTACGTCTCACTGCTATTCTTCCTGCTGTTACCTTGTTGTTGTGTTTGATGTAGGGATGCCGACCGGGGGATTTGAGCTCATGTCAGTAATTGCTAGCCTAAATGACAATTACTATTGTCCTGATGGTGTCTGCGGAGTCTTAAAACACAAGGCCTTTAACCAGAGTGGTAAACACGTGTTATGATAACTTCCCCCATGCTTGTTTCGCAAGGAGTCACAGAGGAGGCAGTATCACTCAGCCACCAATGTCATCTAATTATTTCTGGCCCCCTGTTGCTCAACACGTTCCGTCTCTCCGTGGCCTCACCCCCCCTGCTGTGTAGCATTTCGAGTGTTCCCCGACTCGGTCTCATTATACACGGCGGTTATGCTCCCCATCTTGTGTACCTCTCCGACTCTCTCACTCCTTCTCCCGGTCTTTCTTCATCTTTCTGTGTTTGTTTCTCTCTCTCACAGCTTTTTCGAGTGCCTCTCCAAACACTGTTAAATAAAGACTCCACTCCAGACAGAACAAACCCAAAATTCAATCAGAGGTGTATACACAAGCCTGTCTAATGCCTGAAAGGCCACACACACACATTTATGAATACACACAAGCAGACCCTCATTAACACGGATACAAATGCAACCACGAGGGGACAGAAGCTGGTATGCAGCCTGAATTATTTTTGCTGTATTTCACAGGCATATTCCCCACTGCGGGTTTTATTAAAGACGGAGCATGTTTACAATGTTGTTTTTGCTGAATAACACAGTGACACTTTAAGTTTCGACATAAATAATACTCTGCATGCTAATTAAAAAATCCAATTTGCATTTTTTGTTGTTAAGCTAAAGTGCTGTTAATCATTTTCCTTCTCAAAGTTCATTATTCAGAAAAAATATCTTTAATTTATAGATGAAGACAGCAAATAACCAAGCCATTCATAGTCCATATTCTTTGAATTGTTGGCGATGTAAACACTGTCTGTAATATAGACAGATGCCTTATAATCAGAGTTTATTAAATATTGTAGTGGGTGCCTGTAGCTTAGTGCCTGGAGCCCTGTCTGGTTGCTACAGGGCTCATACCGTCTTTTTCTTTTTCTTTTTTGGTTTCTTTCTAAAACACAAAGTCAGTTGGTGCTTAGCCTCCCATTTATACTCTTAGCTTAGCTCTCAACATGAAGATTAATATCTAAAATGCAAACACTTTGTTTGGATTGTTTTTTTTGGGGGGGGGGGTTATTTACATTTTGCATGAAGCCTGAAGAGTGTAGCAGCCTTTGGCCTATAATATAAACAAAGATGGGGAAGTGCAGCTCCTGAAGGATTGATCAGCTGCAGCTGCTGAGGCTTTGAGCTCAGTATGAGACATTAGGTGTGAGACTTATTCCTGCACAACATAAGAGCTTTTTTCTTCACCTATGTTGAATCCTCTGAGACAATGAAATGAACTTTAGACATATTTTGAGACTTTGGATTTTGTTTTGATGTGCTCTTATTTTAATGTAGCCCTTTTTCTGTTTTCTTTCTTTTTCTTTTTTTTTTTTACTATAAAATGTGGAATATACAGATTAGGTGTCATTTACCTATTTCACTTAAAAAGTGGTAAACCTTTCAGAATATAACAACTAATAAAAAAATATTTGCTTTTGCAATCCATAATGAAAGATGATGCCTTTGACGGAAAGGCCACGTACCAGTCTGTTTCCAAGGTGATAAAATGTAAGGAAGAAGTGAGGAATGATGGATAACTAGCAAAATGTCAGCTGTCAGCTACCATGTATTTCATTGTATTTCATGTGGGTGGTTCACTTTGGTGACATAAATACAGTGTCCAATAGGCATCGAAACACGCGAGCTGATTCATGAACATGGAAAATTTACTTAATGACAAATTGCAAACCCAGTCTTCAGTAATGGATAATGTTCTAATCTTAAAAAAACATAATAAGATTAATAATTGTATTATTTTAACCTGATACTTATTCTTATCTATAATTTTTCAGAGATGTGGCCGTGAAATATCCACTGCTGCAAATTGGCCAATTTATAACCTAACAAGAGCATTTAATCACCGAGATGAGCCACATTTTCACCCTACCCACTTTTCCCCGGAGGTCTGTGATGGTATTTGTCCAACTCTTGTTAAGACATTTAACAAACATTTAACCCTCTGAGGCAACATGACACAATACGGCCTTTATCCATTATTTTTAAAAATCTTTATTATTTAATTTAACTCTTCTTTTTCAATCTTCAATGAAAGTATGTGTACAGTAAAAATTATTGTTGGAATCCATTTCAATTCTATTTTTGAGCAAATATTTGTGGCTATTCGATGCGCTCCAAATTTATCTTGGCATTGATTTTTCCAGTTTCAAGTGAGCGACTGAGCACCAATGAATAGAGATCAAATAGAGAAAAATGCCATAGAGATTTAACCCGTGCTTTCTCCTCAAGGATCAAAAATGACCGGAGAACAAGGAGGTGCTTTATAAAAATGAGTGGTGTCCACTAATAAAAGTCTTTTTGCATTGTGGAAAAGGGAAAATCCAGATACTGACAAAGTGTGTGATGACTGATGGGTTGTTTCTGAAGGCAAAGGGGTTTAAAATTCAATTAACCTTCTTTATTTTAGAGGTTTAGTGAAAGCCAGTCATTTTTTGACTGAGAGGACAAGGACAGTATGCATAATGTGGACATTCACAAGGATTAAATAGTAAAAATCGAAATCATTTATCAGCAGCTCAGCCTCTGAGGGCTCCATTTGGTGCTTTTCTATTAACAATGTAGCATAAAATAACAAGGGCTGTTCCTGGTCACTGGGGGTTTGAAGTACAGAAGGCCTTCCTCAGTTTAAACAGAGGAGCTGCACTGGCAGCTAAGGAGACATGACACACATTTAATGATCCAAAAAAAAAAAAAAAAGGGGGAATAAATAGGTTTGATGGTGAGCGTGAAAATGCTCTGACATCCATCCTAATTATGTTGGGTATGTTTTGGGATATGTTGGGTCCCTTTAACAGAGCGCCCCACACAACACCGTAAAGAGTCCCGTCTAGACCTGCCTTATGCCCCCTGACACTACCAAAGATGAACCCCTCCACACAGCACCGCTTTTGCCACAAACTCATCTTAATCGGGGCTGTGATGATGACTGCACCAGATATCCCCAATGGAAACTCACAGACCTCCTTGGAAATGTGGTTCCCTAAGCATGTGATGGTCCTGCCCTGAGGTCTCCACCCATTTGGTCATGCTTGAGCTGCTGAGTTAGCAGGGACCCTTTACAAGGTTTTCCACTCACCTGAACAACTCTGCTCAAGGCCAGAGTACCAGCAACCCTGCAGAGGAGCATCCTCTCATCTGGTTGCGTCCCAGAAGTCATTCCCTCAGTCAGGGGCAGGACCATGATTGACTGGCTCTGTATGGGCTCTCTTGAAGGTGAGCCTGCAGGCTGCATCAGGTTTGGTCTGATTAGCTTCTGTTCAGAGAGATTGCTGCAGATACACACCACCTGTAGTTCACAGACACACAACTTGTGCCACGGGGGCATTCGCCATAATTCATGTGAATAAATGGAATGTTTAAACGGGGCGATATTTGATTTAGTGTAGATGGAGGTGTCTGCAGCACAGATAACACAGTGTGCAGGCGTTCTCGGGTGCTCATCGTTCATCATTACATGGGTCTTTTATGACAGACCGTATTCCAGGGGACAAAACAAGATGTGCGTTTCGAGATTAGGGCAGAGTGTATGACTTTATCTTAAAAGAAAGAAAGAAGAAAGAAAAAAGATCCTCCAAAGAAAAAAATATTATAAGGGATTAATCAGAAGGAAATGAAATATCAGCATCCACCAAATTATTTTGCATCTGTCTCATCTATAATACATGAAATTAATGTAAAATGGAATTTTTCGTTTTTAACACAGAAAAGAGAGAAATTTTTTTTTATGTCCCTGTGAATAACAAAGAGGCTGATTTGGTTTATTATTTAAACAATAACTTGCTAATGCTAATTATTACTTGCTAATGCTAATTATTAGACCTCCGAAATAGGTAATAAAAGTCTGTCCCACTGTAGGTCGTGTTTGCAGCAGATTATCATTGCGTACAGCCAGAGTTTGTTGCTAGGCGACATCTAGTGGTTTTAGCAACTATGACAGGAGCCAAAGGAAAAGTTGAGCGACGCAGTGGACAGAGCAACAACAACCCCAACAGGAGGTTGAGGTCAATGTAAGCGACACGAGGAGAGCAGCGTTCAATCCCAATGAGGAAGCAGTTCATGTTATTTCTATTATCTATGACAAAATTTTACCACGTTGCTATTATTGCTCCTGTGACAACAGAGATCAGATAATGTTTAGGAAGAACTCATTTTAACCATCTTTTCTTAAACCTAACCAAGTAGTTTCTGTTCTGTCTTGTGTCCGTGCGGCTTTGTTAAGTGTGTTTCAGCCTGTAATTGTCCTGAAGTTACTTCAAAGTCACTCTGAACTGCTTTCCCACACAATCTTCACATTAGGGTGTCTACGAATTGGATGCTTTGCCATTTGCTCATGCAGCATACGCTTTTAAATGCGTGCACGCCGCATAAGATGACGCATTAAATAAACAGCAGAGCGTTATATCACGAGTCTTCCCTGCCATATCAGAAAGAAGCAACAGTACAGCTTTATGTGTGCAGTGAATCACAGAT
Organism: Echeneis naucrates; assembly: GCF_900963305.1. NCBI lineage: Eukaryota > Metazoa > Chordata > Actinopteri > Carangiformes > Echeneidae > Echeneis > Echeneis naucrates. Next base: position 9,232,066 of record NC_042524.1, read on the forward strand.
TCAGATGGTGTGTATCGTGTCCTTGAGAGCGGAGTATTACATGCACAGACACACCAACGCAGTCAGACATCACAGGCTCACACTGTCAAAACGATACCTTATGGTATTCTATTTCAAAAGCATTTACACCCTAATGTCAAATAAATAAAACATTAACATTTTATGTTTTAGCAAGATATTTACCCATGAGTTTTTTGGAAGATTGCTGTAAAACAGGGGGACAAAAAAACATTTCGGGGGGGGAAGCAGAGATACAAATGATTCAACTGACAGAAGGCTCAATGGAAAAAAGCGAGCAATATATTCAACTATTCAGCTAGCTCCTTTTGGGCAAAAACTTAAATTTCATTAAAAAATATATATATATATTCTCATGTAAGAGTCCAAACACGCTCCCATTGAACATCAGTTTGCACATCGTTATGCAAATCAGATATAGATGAGGGTGTTAAAAGGAAAGCAGATGCCAATATGTCATTGATTTCCATGATAAAGCAACCACTGACCCTCATAGATTGATGACATTACACTATCCTACAGGGGGCAAATGTTCTCTCTTAAGTTCTACACTCATATTACAGAAATTCAAGAGTCCACAAGTATAGCATGTATTATGCACTAGCATCATATGGTACACAACACTTGCCTTTTCATCTTTGCACATAAGAAGTGAGGAGATGATGATGGTATATATTGAGACAAACTAAGTGTGAGAATCATCAAAAAGCCTCAGAGCATGTGAAGCAGAGATTGCAGTGCTGCACATAGTGTAATACAGTCTGGCATAACACATATTTCGCACTCTGTTTATCGGCCTCAGCGTGTTCACAGCTTGGAGGCTCAGACACCATAACATGAAAAACATATATACAGAAAAGGAGAAATGTATCCGAAATCTCAATAACGCAGTCACAGACTAACAGACAGAGGCTAAAAGAAAGTTGCATACATGGAAGGGCAGAAGAACACAAATGCACAAACACAGAGGCCAAGCCAGACAGGCAGAAAGAAATAGTTTTGATCAGACTCTGCACATATGCATTCTATCTGTAGCTCTCTCTCTCTCTCTCTCTCTCTCTCAGTGCAGTCTGTGTAACAGCCTGTCTGCTTCAAGCCAGAGCTCATCTTGCCCAAGCTGCTTGCTCACCTCTAAATGAGGGCTGTCAAGCGGAGCCATAGTGACGCCTGCCATCTCTAATTGGCAGTGCATTAACAATCAAATCAGGCTAATTAGTCAGAGCATGGCAACGAGGAATAATACTCTCACTGTGTGTGATTGCGTTGTGAGGCTACTATGCTGCCACCGTCCTATTTTGCATATTCTAATTTCCTAGGAACAATGGAAAGAAATTTAGGAGACTTAAAGAGTAAGAGAAGATGACAAGTGTGAGCGAATGACAGGAAGTGAGAGAAAGTGAGCGCCGCTAAGACTGACTATAACAACCAAGGCTGGGAGTTTGTTCGCTTTCAGTGGAATCAATTTCACAATTTCGAGTAGCAATATGGTTTTGTTGATCGAAACAGCAGGCGGAAAAAAATATATGAAAATCATTTCATTATTTTCACACTTGCAGTCGTACTGGCATGTTCAACTTTTGTATTTAACCTCAGCGTGGGCACGTTCATCTGAAATAACAGGAAATCTATTTTATGTCTTATATATAATTTGTATATATCTGTTATCTGTTTGCCCTGGCTGGCACATTTCATACTTTTGACAAAAGTTTGTGACAGAACATAAAGGTCTTTGGTTAAAGATGTTGATTACGAGTAGCGTTACAGTGAATCCAGAGATATTCAAGTGTCCCACTAAGCCATAACAGCAACATTAAGGCATCCCAGGATGCTGATTGTTGAAAATAAAATCTTTTATTTCATTATTTATTTTGAAATAAAAATTTATTTTATTCATTATGTGCTCTTCTATTTTGGACATGCCAAAAAGCTGTCCATGAAAAGGCATACTGAGCATCTTGGCAGAAATGTTGGGGTGCTTCACACTCATAGTTATGATTTAGTTGTTGACTTGAGCAGCATTTAAAATAAGATGAAGGCATCTCATGACTTTTAGGGAAATCCATCAGCATCTAAGTATATAGTCTCACTTTAAAAATGCTGTCTAATTTAACGGCAATCTAACAAGTTCAAACAACACCTCTCTAATATATAAGATACTTTTCATTTGGAAAATTGCTATTTTACAGCACATCCTCATATGCAGTGTCTGAGGAGCATAGTTCAGCCTTTAATTTCAGTTTGTTAATTGTGTGAAACTAACAAGCTTTTGTAATTCCAAAAATCAACCCATTTATCCTAAGCAACTGACAAATTGAAGAAAAACTAACTAGAACTATCAAACAAGTCAGCCAAAGTTTTTAAAAAATAAAAAAGTATTCTGAAATTGCCTTTAAATGAAACCTAAAATATACAAACTATTATAAGCACCGATTGTATAACATAAAATAACACATACCGCTTTTCATTATTTGACAAATGACCCACAAGCTGTCGGATACAGAGACCACGGGTCGCAGTTCTGCATTAATTCCACTCAGACCCACAACATCAACCAGCTCAGAGTTCTTTGCATAATCTATTCCAAATCATTTGAAAGAAGCATTGATTGGCCTCAACAGATTAAAAAGTCCAACCTTAAATACGCTCAGGGGAGCCGTGGCATTGGGTTTGGAACGAGGTAGTAGTCGAGCAGCATGCAGAATGTGTACGGAACAATGAAGAGCTATTAGTACGAGGCACAAGATGGACCCCAGTCTGTGTGGGAGCTTCACATTCATGAACACAGTGAAACTGTGTGTGCATACTGTGAAATAATGTAGTCCCAGAATGTGGGTTTTAATGTGCTATTTGCCAGTCTTCATTCTTCATAAAGATACTTCCTGTTTTGTTTTCTCAGGTTTTGAGAGATTTCTGCATCACCTGCAATGCACCTGTAATGCAAAAATTGTTAACTTTAAGTTTTGGTACTAAAAACACACACAAAAGTGATCATTTAAAAATTCTGCATCAACTTTTGTGCCCACTCTGTGAACTTCTTTCCTTAAAAAAAAAAAACTGTACTCAACTAAAACCTCTAAAAGCACATAATGTGAGCAAATTAGGAATAAGAAAATAAATAAAATATGAACCACTGAACACACAGAAATATGTAACTGACCCATTTAAAAGGCACTGCAGCCTCAAATTTTGTTTAAAATGTTCAAAGAACTAATGAAAACTATTAAAATAGACACAGTGATGATGTCATGAGCAACTTTCATGTTTTGTGTTAGAGATAGGCCTATTTGAGGAAATACCATAATCAACAATGGCTCGACTTGCAATGAATATTTAATCAGTTGTCAACACTTGGTTCCTACATTACCCACAATGCAATTCACCACTAACTGTGTGTGTGTGTGTTTGAGAGCTAGCTTTGGACCTTCTGACACATTTATCACATACATCAGAGGGTCTCTCTCTTTCTCACAGACAGACAGTGATACTCTGTAAGCACTGACCAAATCTTATACTTATACTGCACGCACACATTGCAAACACAAACACGGACACAAACACATTAGTTATACAGGGCATCTCGCATTACACAAGACTGATGCGATGTTTGCACTCGTGGTTGATGTTATTCAGGGTATTCTCTGCCCTCCATTTTATTTGTGTTTGGCCTGTAAACTGTACGTCAGTGCTTCCAATGAGTAATTAGAGAGCGGTAATGCAGTGCTTTGTTTTATTTGTTTTCCCCTAAAGAGTCTAATAAAGAACTGAGGCAGAGGGGGGAAAGAGAAGAGAGGGAAGCATGATGGGGTGAGATCAACAGATTAGATAGATGGATGGGTAGGGACTGTTGTTAGCAGCACTTAAGCAGTCTAGCCGTGTCATACTGTGAGACCACTTTATGCTTTACACCACAAAAGAATTGATTGCTTTTCTTAGCTTCTTATACCCCTTCAACATTTGCTGCCTGGAATGGCAGATTAGGCTTCCCATACTACCTTGAACAAAAACAGGCCGGACGCTTGGTTCTTCAAGTCATTTTGGCCGACACGTCGTGCATAAGAAGTAGGTGCCTCTTTACCCATCTAGCACATATGAAACAAATTCTCTATTCATTTGGGCCTTGACTTCCACTCTGCTTAGCTGTTAGAGGTTTCGGTTTCTCCACCACGTACATGGAGTAAGTCTGTTTGCATCGCTGTCCTGTTGTATTAAATTCAGTGAAACAAATGAGCAAACGAGAAAAGATGCAGTTGGGACGGGTTGAGATGAAACAGTTGCTGGTTTCATGCTAAATCGCATTAGAAATGCCGGACAGTTAGCATTATTGTTCATATTTGAATCATCACTGTAAATTTGGCCGATTACCAGATTTAATTAGTGCAGTTAATTTGACTCACGATTAGGTCTGTACAGTAGCAACCAAAGTTCCTGAGGCATTTGTAGCAAGCAATTTGGGTTTGTTCTGTGTGAGTGAAAACATGGAGAAGGCAGTTCTGGAGTTTTAGTACTCTAAAACCCTTTTTTCTTTTTCTTTTTTTCTTTTTTTTTTTTAAACACCATACTTACTGGATAGAAGTACACTTTTTAAATTAAAAATTTTGAAACTGCAAGTTTACAGTTGTCATTGAACAATGTCGTCACAGACTCATACTCATGCAAGAGGGAAAGAGTGACCTCAGTTGAGGTATCACCCAAAGAAAATAATTCCCTCAGGAGTTTAAAAAAAAAAAGAAAGTGACTACTGGATATCCATTCATTAGACGGAGAGCAATACTCATTTAAATCACAACTACATGACGCTTTTATCCAAAGCGACTGGGAACGGAGGAATGTCAGTAAAGCTTCAGTACAGCAGAGTGCTAAGTACAACATCTATTCAATAAGCGCAATAGATCAAATAGGAAGTGCAACAAAGGTGCGAGTTAGATATGGTGGGGTTTTAGAGGAGATACTCTCAGAAGAGATGAGTTTTTAAGAGCTTTTTGAAGATAGAGCGGGATGCCTGGAGCTTATTTCACCATCTGAGAACCACAGATGAAAAGTGTCTGGACTGCGGTTGCATTGTTTGCAGGGATGGCAATGCTAGATGACATTTCTTGGAGGAACACCGATCAGGATTAATGCCCTTTGAGTGAGGACACGGAAATCAATCTGAAGGTAAACATTATATCACAGATTGAAGTTCAGATGGTTGAGTGAGACAGGTTTTACTGCTGAAGCACATTCTTCAAATACAAATGAAGCCATAAAATAAACCGAATGACAATATAATGAGGCAATCAGTAATTTGACACGAGGTCATAAACCATTGCTTGTTGCCCCTTTAAATGCCAAACACACACACACACAGATAATGTTGACAGTCGGAGCTATAGTACCCATGTGGTTGGGTAAGCGTTGCCAGCCTCTTCTCAACACTAATCTTCAATTTACATCACCGGCATCTCCACAATGAGAAAAATCCAGCAAATCTCATACAAGACAGATTATTATAACTATCAATGCCGTTGTTGGATTTGTCTGCTGAGGCAGCTTTATTTTCACACACTTGATTTACATCATAAATTAACTACAGTCTGGCTACACTTTCAACACTCGGTGACCTCCCTTTATGTCTATATCCCACTTGTCACATAAAGAGTATTCAGAATTGACAGAGCTGTGTCTGAGCGAATGGAGAGTCATTTGGCTGAGTGGCAGCTTGAGCTGAACTTCAGCGTGCACGCTGTTCTCCAAACGGCTCCCTCACAGCGTCAGCTGAAGGCACAGATCATAATTGTTTGTGTCATATTATGCAATCAGTGGGTCATTCTCAGAAATGACTGCATATATTAAGCTGTCAAAACAGTTTCATGACTGTCCAATTGCAGCCATACAATTGGATACACTTTACAATACTGCGTTAATGTGACAACACAGATATAATAATAAACAGCCTATCAGTAAAAGATCACATGAGGTAGTTAACTGATGGATGCATATGTGGTCTCGACTGCTGGGTGTACTGATATTGTGTTCATGTTGTGTAGTAAACAGAGTATTTATTTATTTATCTTTTGTTAATCAAGCAGAACCGCATTCTGCCAAAAAACTAAAAATACATACACATATACGCATGAAAACCTGATGTAGCAGTTCAGTTTCTAAACTAAAAGTAAAAAAGCTTTTACCTAAAGCTTGACTAATTTCTGGGACTAAATTTAGGCCTAGTTAAGACATAAAACTTCAAATCCAAAAATGTAAAATACCAAAAGAACAACTTGAACTTAGATCCTGATTTAATAAATGGTGCAGCAGTTACAAAAGCAGCTCTGCCCTGTACATAACATCCCAAACAGCGCGGTCATACTATAACAACATTTTTGTTATGTAAAAAAATTATTAGCTAATTAATAAGTAATTAAGTGTTAATTAAATGTTGGCATGTAGCCTAGCAATAACGATAACATAAGATAAATAAATAAGTAACTAACACTTAATAGTTTGTTTACAATTATTGCAATAACTCTACAAATCTACTGTATCACTCATGCACATAAATCTGTGCAGACGCTAATATATACCTTACTCTCTTTAATTTACTCACACATTACTCCAACGTACAAATTGACAAATGTGTTTACCATCATTACCCACTCGCCTCTGCCTTGGTATCCTCGTCAGCACAATTAGCGACACGAGAGTAATCACGGCTCTTTGCCTCCGTCAGCGCAGCTCTGAGCGGATAGAACCCTGAACACAATTATCAACACCTAAATCCAATTAGCGAACAATGAAAAGTAACACAACCCGATGGTGCTAGTTAACTGCGGATGTGCTCACCGCTAACGACATGTTAGAAGACATGTGAGGAGCGTGGGGATGACACGATGAGGTGGAGGTTAAAAGTGTTAAAAATGGTGGCTAAGCAGAGTCAGGGAGGTTGGCGAAGTACTGTGGGTGGTATTGTAACATTTTATGTCGAAATACATAAAAACATACACACCTTATCAGTCTCAACCAAAAGGGAGCAAACAAGAGGATTGTGAACTGCTCACCCCAACTCAGACGTAACAGGTCAAATAAAATCCTGTCCACACACATGACGGGATGAATTGAAATGAATGTGGCTCTTTTAAAAGTTGAACTTCTGGTGGATTTGAAATAAGTGCTACACTTCATATAGCTTTTTTTCTCTGAGGTTTTGCTTTTAAATATATTTTACATTTAAGTGCAACTTTTAATGTTTTCAATGTTATTTCACCCTTCAACACTTCAACCATCATTCTAATTCTTAATGATGTTCAACGCGATTACATTATTCTCAGACAAAAGAAAAAAAAATTAATTGACAGTAGGTCTTATAGAGATATTATATAAAATTATGCTATTACACGTCTGTTCTATTCAGGTCATTTTTTCCAAACCTTCGAATTGCATATGGGCATTTGATAGCATGAAGCTGTTTCCAGTGGTAAAAAAATTACAGAGGTTGAATCATTTCAGTAAATTTTCTTATCTATTATCTACCTATCCATCTTCATCTGAGCCTGCTCTAAAGCTTGTGTTAAGAAATATAATCAGTTGCCCTGCCCCTGCTGACTACACAGAATTTTGTAATAATTATAGGAGCTCAAGACACAAAATAGCATGTAAGAGAAACAAGTTATGACCTTCAGATATTCAGATGGTAAAAAGAAAAAGATAGAGGGAGCCATGACCTGTGCCAGACAGACACACAAATGGATATCAGAGAAATGTGTATGGAGCTCAGGCAACTCGATTTCCATGTGCAGATTTCTGTGTGCTACTGTCTCATGTGGGGTTTGGGGAGCTAAATGGTGCTGTGCATATATAAGAATGTGGAACCTGAAACAATCAAGACAGGAAAGAAAAAACTGAGGCAAGGAAGTTGACAAGGATTAGAAAAGACTGGGGGTATGCACGTGGGGATAACAGAGGGCTGCCAAAAAAAGGAAGAAACCAAGTGCAAAATAGAGACAATTGACAAAAGTAAATGGACCACGGACTGGAGGACAGGTTATTTGTGGAGAAGAGCAAAATTCAGTGATTAAATGGAAGAGGAAAGGGGTACAGGTGACTGTTAGGTGCTTGGATATATGGGCTGAAGTCAGGAGGGAAGTTCTTTTCTTATCACCATCTACTGGATAAAGATGGATCTCCTGAATAGATTGACTTTTTTTCTTTTTTTTTTGTCACTTCTGAGGCTCATTAATGAAACTCAGCCACAACAACAAGCAACAAAATGCATTTATTTTGTGGTAAAAAGATCTTCAAGTAAGTAACTTTTTGTACGTGTGTTGGGTTAAGGGCTGCCCTCACTAATGGTAAAAACTCACAGTAAAATTACATTTAGACTAAGATTGTTTGTAATGAGACTAAATTTACCACACACACACATACACACACACAAAATGATCCAGATGCCCTTTTCACTACACACAAACACACACAGTAAAAAGAACTCAAATATAAAAAATGCTCAGAGTCCTCAGAAAATAATTAATGAGTTATCTAAAAACAGAGAAATATGCTGCCAGTAGATACAAGGAGACGTTGTAGTCTTATTAGCATGAGACTGCATTAATATATTTTTCAACAATAGGAGGCAAAAGTACTGACGGGGGGAGTTTTAGCACAGCAATTTGATTTAAACAAAGTAATTTTTGCATTTATTTTTAGGGCTTTCTGGCTAACATGACAGGCAACTATTCACTGTTCTTTCAGCTCTGTTTTGGTCTTCTCCAACCCCTTGGAGAAATATTGTTCCTCAGCTGCTAAATGCTCCAGTGCATTTGCCATGTGGATAATAACTTTGGGCAGTCCGAGCATAAAGGGTTTGTCATGTTTTATTTTTTATTTTTTTCGCTGGAAACAGCGGCCTGATGCTGCTGGAAGTGAGGTGAATAAATAAGTCATAAAGTATTGAGTCATACTTGTTTTACTTTCCCAGAATAAAACTCCACAAACAGTCAATATGCCATTAAAACCAAGACCATAAAGAGTCTAAACACCTCAATATGGTTGCAGATTTGGAGCCTGATTTTGTTTGTTTGTCTGTTAAAACAAACAACACCTCTCATAATAAAAGCTCAATTATTCATATGAAGTCCAAACTAAGAAACATTTAAGACAAAAAATAAGATCTCACATGAACTTGTTTTTGTTTTAAAGTGGTAGACTTCATAATGGATCAGGCCGCATCCAGAAAACACTAAGATTAATGTACTAGGAAAGCAGTGTCACTGAAATCTTTGCTTTGCTTTTCATCGAGTTTGTGACTGCAATCTTTGTGCTTTCAGCTCTGATTTACTAGGAGAGCAGCTTATTATGCATTCAGCTCCTGCACTGCCCTGGCACTGAAACTCCGAGAAGAGTTCTGCCAGTGAAGGAGAGCTGACACTTCAGAGGTGGGATCTCTATATAATCACATCACTCAGGAACGAAATCAAACCTTAGTGATCTGAATCATAACACAATATTTTATTGCAACATCTACTGTGGCAGCAGTTCAGACACACCTGAGATAAAATACACCTAATCCAAACGATCACATTATTATCTTCAGTATGCATCTACTAGATACTGCAGTACGAGGCAATCAACATGTTGAGCAGGTACATGATCGACACAGCAGCTTAACCAGCTGAATGGAGCAGGTGATGTACATGGTAGATGGTAATATGAAGGGGAACGCTGCCAAGTTCTCACTTAAATGTATCTACAGACAGGTCAAATTCGAGTTTCAGCACCAGCCCACAGTTCTTTTGAGTTGTATTAATCGCATCCGTCTTTTTTAAATGTATGTCGTCTAATTTTTTCTTAAAAAAAAAAAAAAATTTTGATTTAGTGATTATATGAGCCTACAGTTAATACAATACATATTTGCATTTAAGACCTTACTCCTGCCTCCTGTTGGCGACATCCTGCATCATGTATTATTCTGAATTTCAGAGGATTCGTCACGTAAAAAGTAGACAGTCATAAATAGCACGACCTTACTCAGTCCAGCAGAATGCATAATCACCCTCCTTTAACATGTCTCTTCCTACTATTTGCACGATGGTCCCTTGAATGCATATGCAATGAGCGCTGGGACACACGCTGCATAGCCTTGCACAAATGACATGATAACTGCAAATCTGGCCTGCTGGAACTTCTTGATAAATGGAGCTAGGAGCAGACAGAAGCCATGATTCAGCCTGGGAATTTGACTCCATCACACGACACCCTAATGCAAGAGACTGCTAATCCTGTGGATGAAACAGGCACCAGGCTTATTATACATTTGGCCACTTCGTTCCTGGAATGAAAGTTCTTCAGACAGATATATGAGATGTAGACATTTGGAACGATTTGAACAAATGCGCGTTAAAGGAGAAAGTGAGGGCTAAACAGTCACAACTGAAAACCAATGCAGTCTATAATTTCATTACTGCAGTACGTTAACAGCACATTAGGTGAAGAGCAGGAATTTTATCCCTGTCTCTTTCTCTCTGTCTCTATCAAAATGAAAACGGAGAGATCAAAGGTGGGGCTGCAGCAGCAACAGCTACAGCAGCAGTTCAGCGACCTGACTGTCATGCACAGGTGACGTGGTTCAAAATGGCCCAGGACACCAGAGCATGTCCTGGTGCACCTGATGGCCTCTTCGCCACCAACGTAACAGCACATGTGTGTTTGAAAGCTCACACTGATCCAAAACCAACAGAATATATGTTCCTCTGACTGTTAAATACAATAAAAAGAGAGAGGAAAAAAAAAAAAAAACCCACAACATCACAAACTGCAGAGCAGCAGTGCGCCTTTACAGCTTTTGAGAATCATAACCAACAATTGTCATTCTGACAGTAGATGTTTCCATATAACTGTGATCGTGGACAAGGAGCCGGAGGAAAGAGGATTAAGCTAAGTAAGCAAAAATAACAGATGGTGCTATGCTATGTTTAAAAGTGAGAGAGAAAGTAAAATTTACACTAAATGCTTACTTGCTAACATCGTCTATCCAATCTTTTAATGACGCTGGGCCAGGAAGGGTATCGCCGACGGCTAAAAGTAACTTTTTGAGGTCCTTAATGGACAACGAAAGCACCTATTCCAAATAATCCGAATAATTTGGTGGACATCCATGCTCTCTATCTATGCTCTGCTCTGACATTTTCATCCCCAAAGCCTCGCTAGGTTAGGAATGTTTGTATGCAATGAAGAGATCTATACCTATTAAAAAAAAGTATGGCAGCCAAAAATTCCTTAATTTATCCATTAATCTGAAAAAGATGCGAATTAGATTTTAACGTTTTTAGCATTAATCAATGACTATTGTGGCTGAGGATAAATGAAAAAGTGGTTTGAAAAAAATATTTTCTACCATTCAGGGCTGTTAAACTGTACAGATATCCAATTTAAATGAATTAATTTATAACAGTACTTTATTTTATCTACCACTTTACAAAAAACTTTAATAACTACATAACGTTCTTTCACACCATCAAAGTTTATATAACTGAGGGATAAAATCACAGCTTGTGCCTGGTCAAATTCCCTCTTGCATGAAACGCACAGATAGACAAATCGTCTTACCCAACATGCAATGCCATGCTGGTTTTTCATCTTTCCTTGCCCTAATAGCATTGTTATGGTCCCTGCTGTGCATACACAGAGAAACCAATCTAATCCCCTTTATAGATTGGATATGCCATATCTAGTGCAGTATATCTGTATAGAAATGCATGCTGCGACCGCTGGAACGTCAACATGTAAACAGACCTGTTTCTCTATCCTCACCTCGGGCTCTGCTTTCTAATCACATTTTCAGAGAAAAGAGGCTGGAACGGAAGGAGCATTTATCTGCAGCAGGTGTCTGATTAATGCTCCCGTCTGCTCCTTGTTGTTTCGAAAGGGAAAGGATGTGTGTTTGTGAGGAATTTCACACGCAAAGTCTGCAAAACATGCTGGAGTGGGGAGAAGGCAGGAGGTTGTTTTATGGTCATGTGTGAGATAAAGCAAGCTATCAAGTACAGCCCTTTACAAACCAGACATACTGCCCCAAGTGAGTTCACACATTGCAAAGTGAGTTAAGTGCTTAAAGTACTGCAGACTGAAAATCATGTGACTGCTGGCTGGAAACCTTGTGTTTTGTTAAAGACAGATGTTTGTAGGTATGTTTCCATAATTCATTAACCAATTTTAATCCAATGAGACAATTAATTTAAGACATGATTCATACCTGCTTTTTCATTTGTGTCTAACGCCGTCTAGAAATAATGCTTGCTAAAATGCACAAGGAACTTGGTGAAGATAAGGAGAAATTGAAGTCTGGTTTAACAGAAAAAAACATGACAGCAGATTTAAATCTAACCAGAACTTCACTAAACACTGAACTATTTCCCTGATTATGTTGTCTTGGCAGTGAAATCTCTGGCCGTGAATAACAGCGGCAAACATACGCCACAGTCACTGCACTTTACAAGAGAAGCCACATTCACCCGTTGACACAAATGTTCATATAAACGCTCACGGAAACCGTTTTGAACTACGGGCCCAGAGGAACACACCCACCACATCATAATGTCTCAAACTGTCTCTGAAGTCACTCCGAACCAAATGAATGAATTCTGAATTAGATGGTCCTTCTCCAACATAACACAACATCTCCAACATAACCAACATAACCAAGTTCTGTGAGTGCAGTAATGAGCCAAAAATTTAATAATACCGGTGTTAGTCAAGTGGACGAGATTCTGCAAGGTCAGATATTTTAGTGCCACTGAATATTTTATTGAAACATTCATCCATCCGTTCATTCATTCATCTTCTACCGCTTATCCGTTTCCGGGTCATGGGGGGTGCTGGAGCCAATCCCAGCTCACACTGGGTGAGAGTGGGGTCACCCTGGACAGGTCGCCAGTCCATCGCAGGTCCAACACACAGAGACAGACAGAGACCAACAACCACTCACACTCAGACCTACGGACAGTTTAGAGTCGCCCATTAACCCAAACATGATGTCTTTGGACAGTGGGAGGAAACCAACGCAAACTCTGCACAATTACATTTCATTCAAAATGCATTTGCAAATTTGGTTCTATGAGAGTCATTTGCATGAGACAGAGTTGACTTTGCAAACACACTATCAACACAAACCACACCCTGCACCTCCTGTTCAGCTCATAAATATAGTACTTCATCGATGAGCTGCCTCTGAATAGAATCCAGCTAGTGTCTATATGTGCTATCGCAACATAATAGAGAAACTCTATATACATGTATATTTGTTATAATCTCCTGGGGCTTTGGGTGTTCTGTAGGATCTATAGGCGCCATGACCATCCAAACAATGACTTCTGTCTGTCAGGAGCATGTCCTGAAGTAGTGGGACTTTTCTAAATAGCATTGAAACCATTTTTAGCAGGAGGGCAGTATAGATGACTCACTCAGCAAAGTGTCTGACTTTGTCAGGGGACATCCTGTCTTCTACCAGCTGTCATGGCCAGGGGTTTGTTTTGGTTTTTTTCTTACCATGATAACCATAATCAATCCTGAACCTTAACCAAGCAGATGAAGGACACAAGCCCACCGAATCCTCGTATGAAACATGACAGCATCCTATTGTTGTCATTTCCTTTTAAGGAACTGTGGTTCTACTGCCTTTTATTGTATTCATTAACACACAGTAGTGTACATGAATACAGCGGTCACCCTCCCTCCAAATGTGGATGTGGAGGTGAAGCTGCAAGAGTTATAGTCACACTGGGGAATGCTGTACACAGATAATTAGCATGGCGCTGAGTCAGTAATTCTTCCCGTAGCATCAAGGTTATATGACTAATCAGCATGAGCGCATGTACATGTATGTCTGCATGAGTGATGCAGGCAATTACGGTTAAAAGAAAAGAAAAACTGCATCAAATTGTGAGATGGCAAAGCCTGCAACACCAGGATTGTATTGTAATATTATTGGCGGAAGAACCGTGGTAGGAAACAAGAAAAGTGCAGAAAATAAATTGGGGGAAAAAAGAAGAAATAAAAGCAGATAAGGAGACTGGGATTTTGGGAGAAGCTGTTGTCAAGTGTGTAACAGCGGGTGTCTGATGGCACTCTTCCATGATAAAATGGCCAGCTATGGTGACAGTGGGATAGAGGAGGAGAGTCAGCTAGCAGATGTTTGCTAAATCTAGCCCAGATGGGACCCAACACTTTACCTCCTCAGCAAAGACCAGCATGAGGCCCCATGGCAGGTAGAAAAATTAAGATAACGAATTAATCAGCAAACGAAATAATCCAGGGGAAAAAAAAACCAAATAAACAAAAAACTAGTAAAGGAATAAGAGAACAGCAGACACAAACTGGAGAGCAGTCAAGATGTCTGTGTCCTTCTCCCTCAATGATGCCAAGTAAAGATTTACTGGTCCCATGCTCTCAACTCTCTTTATTCAGTCTGTTATGCAGAACTGGGGTCAATTTGGTTTTTATTCAACTGAGCATCTCTGCTGTAGGAATGTCTTCTGTGAAGAAGAAATTGTTTATTTAGTTTGAGTGGACAAATTCAAATAAAATGCACGTGTTGTCGGATTTTCCAGGCCACTACACGGCAAGCGCTCAATGCATTAATCGCAATCAATTAAAAAGCCTGCGTTTAAGGCGTTATTATTATCATTATTATTTGTTTTATCCCTTAATTCACCCTTCACCCTTAATTCGCCGTGTAACCGTTAGCAGCTTCCTGCGTACTGGCGCTGCGCACGTCATGGAAGCGAACAAAGAAATGTACTTCTGTTGGCTCGTTTAACTTAAACGGAGACAACTCAAAAGTAATTGGCAGCTTGTGTAAAAAAAAAAAAAAAAAGATAGAAAATGTCAATTTTTTCGGTCATATTTAAGAATGCTGATTAATTGAAAATAATGCACAGCTACTTTGTGATTGATCAGATTAAAAATTTCAATAATTTGACAGTTCCTGTTTATTTATTTGAATCCATCAATTGTTTATTGGACTGAATGACCCAAATTGATTATTTCCAGTTGTTAAAACCTGTTCTGTGGTCTTTATGGTTTGACCTTCATTCACTGTCCCTCAGTCTGATATCGTATGGTCTCAGCACTGGAGAGAAGCGGTCAGACCTTCAGCAAAGGTCAGTAAGGTCAGCAAACAGGAAACTCAGGTGAGAATCTAGAAATTATGAGAATTTCCACCACAAGCGGAATAAGATGCAGTTGAAAGCCGAGAAAACTGAGTAGTTAGTTTGTTGAGCGGAGGTTCACTCTCCCACAGAAATGCATTTCAAAGGTGGTTCTGTCTTGAGCTTAAAACACATTTCACCTCCTCCCCTAAAAAACAACAGCACATACAGTAGCCTAAACATGGTTTCTAATAGCTATACTTCAGTAAACTGGCACAAGGAAGATATAAAGAATATATTAAATGATAACAACAAAAAATATAAATGTGCATTTTCAAATGTAATGCGCTACCCTGCTTATTTTGTGCCAGCACGACAACAATCTACACGGGATCTATAATTTATAATACAGACACATACGCGTTGTTTATTTATTTTGTCTCCTCTGCTTACCACACATATTGTCTTTCATTTCCTTTTCTTATAACAAAAATGTTTACTCTGAAATTCTTTTGCTGTTGTCCCACCACGGGAAGCTAATATATATAAAATGCAAAGGCAACATTCGGCTTTGTTGGTGCAGAAGCAGCACAGCAGGCAGACTGTGGAGCACTTTTTGGGTTTTTCTGGTTGGACTGTAGTAATAAAGCACATACTCCATCAGTCTGTTGTCCAAAGATGGGACTGTGCACTTCTACATTAGATACGGTGCATTCAGTGGTCGCACACTATGTCTTTGCTTGCAGTAGGCAGGAAAAACAATTGATTTCAGAGGGGAAATTGAAGACACAGCAACGCACATGGATAAGTAAATAAATAAAATAACCAAGCCTTTTAATATCTGCTATGATATACAGTTAAGGTTGTATAAACAACCTGGACATTTTTAAGCTGTGTGTTTTGTCAAATCCCTTCAGCACACCTTTCTCCATGGTCAGACTTTGTGTTTACTTCTGTGATTTGGGGTCACTGGAAGGTAAATGTGGTGTTTTTGTGCATTTTTGTTGAAATGAGCAATGCTTTTTTCCTCATGCCTGTTGGAGGTGTCTTAGCAACAGAGCATAACTGTGGGCCATAATAAGCTCCTTGGGTTTGTGGCTTTGTTCTTCTCATTACTACCACTCACTGTGAGTGGTGGATGTTTCAAACAGCTATCCAACACTTTTAGACATCTATTTTAACTCTCACACTCAAGTGTGACACACTCACACACACACACACAGTGTGGTTATAGCTTATATAGGTCACGGGGAAGTGTGTTTGACCCCCTAGACAAGACGGGGTTAATTGGCCATTTGTGGCCAAGATTGGCTTGACGTCATTTTTCTTGTCAGTCATGAACCAAACCACAATGTGGTTGCAGTTTCATCCAGTCTGTTTTTCCTGTTTTACATCTTTGTGGACTGACTCACTTTTTTTTTTTTTTTTTTTTTTGTCTATGATGTATAATCAACAAAATCTCAAAAACAACAAAAATAAAGATTAGTTGCCAATTAAAATATCTGTTAGCCAAAGTCCTGTATTTATTTATTCTTTTTACTTTCTATCTATGTCTTCAATCTGCCCACTTGACTGGTTGGCAGAGGCAAACACCTGTGAGTTGGATGTTCATTGCAAAACTGAACACGGTTACCTCAATAGGCCAATGAGGCTGTTTGACATCATCACTGAGCACATGGTGACAAAGCCTAGAGAGTGACCCGCCCATATGTTTCACTGTAAGGCCACTGTCCTCACACATTATCAAGACAAAATCATGGCCTGGGCTGAAGTAGATTAATGAAAACAAGAATTCCTGGACTGCGTCTCTACGTGTTAAATAACGTCCTTCCTGTTATCTGTCAGACAAACCTGGGGGTCCGTCTCAGGCATGAACAGGGGTCAGAGATTTAGATTTCATTTCATTGATGGAAGGCCATGAGAATTCACACACAGTCTGCTGAAACGCGCATGTATGAGAATATCCACATGACAAAAAGATAGGAAACTTTCTGGGAGGACTTGGAATCACAGATCAGAAATCTGAGAATATGTTTTCTTATTTTCTGTTAGTTATTTGCAATAGCATTCGTTGTGTACAGACTGTAAACTTTTCATTTTTTCCATTTGTGTTTCTTTGATTGAAAGGTTTTTCACCTACACATTGCAAAATGGCAGAAATTGCTTGCACCTGAAAAATACAGAAGGAAAAGGAAAAGCTGCCTGGTCATTTGAGTGAAATCCAGTTAAGACCTCTGGTAGATGGCTCCCTCCCTTTCAAGTGGGGATATTGCATGGCAACATTGAAAACTTGTCAAATTTAATTTCAGACATAGCGTCATAATTTGCAGAGATGACACATAAGGAAGGGTTTAAGTTCTAGCTCTTCCTGAAAAAATATCATATGTAGATCCACAGATTTTGCAGGTCAAGTCAGAGAAAGTCTGATGTTTTATACCTCAAAATAAATGTCATATGTAATTGTGCTCCACTGATGATTTAGCAATGTAATTAAGTCTCTCAGCCCGTGCTGTGAATGACAGATTGTTGACTGCTTAACAGTGTAGAGTGACAGGAAATGAGGCAAAGTAATATGAGACATGAGTTATTGATAACACTAATTATCTGAGATCAGTACAAGCTGTTCGTTGTAATTTAACTAACTTGGAACAGATTTTGTCCACCCTTGTTGGCAACTCATTTAGACACCTTGTTTTGGGTGACGGTGGTTCACATTACGGGCAGCAGCTTGATCGAGAATTCATGAGTTTAAAACTAACGAAGAGAATTATAGACTGTACATTTGCTGTTAGCCCCAAATACTTACAGCAGAAAAATTTGCATGCAGTCGCTGAGTTTGGGTCCACACTTCGCTTTACTGCTTTCAGGAAGTGACTGCAGTCTGTGTCTGAGACCAACTTTAATAAAAGCCTTCACCCTCCTTTGGCTTTTGTGAGTTAAGTACCAGAAATCAATATAATAGCCTTACAACCCTAAACATGTATTTGAACAAAGTGGAGCTTGCTTTCAGTCATGTTGGTGCTAAATGAATTTTTCCCCTCTCTACATACCTTCATTTTCTCACTGCTGGCTTTCACCTGGCTGCTAGCACTTCAGCTCTCGTGGATAGCTCCTGCTACATGCAGAATACTGATAATACTCTTTGTTCATACAGCATACCGATATTAGACAGCACTCGTTTGGCCGATGATAATGTTGCTGGTTGCATGCACAAATTGGTGTGACTCCCTGTTGAACTGATGGTTCGACGACTTCTTGTGGGTCAGGGCTGTTTGTTTTGGGAGTGTTGGTTTTAATAACTGTACAGGGTGAAAATCTTCATTGTCTCTAGTGTGTCATTATAAAATATAAATATTCTAACAAGACACTCTGTTATCAGAGATGTCAACGTTTTGATCTTGGTCTTAAGGATTTTTTTTTGACATGTCTAAATGGAAAGAACATGTAAATTATCACAACCTGTCATTGTTATTCTGACACTGTATGGGTCATGTTATGGGCCATCATCTAATGCACAATGCCTTGGTTAGTTTTTTTCAATTAACAATTTGCAAAAGGTTTACTAAAAAACAGGGTTAGCGTCATCCTCAGTAAAAGGGATATTTAGGACACCTCTACTCCGAATAAAAAAATAATAAGAAAACTATCGAGCTGACGAAACAGAGGATCAGAAGACACAGACAGTGAAATTCTGTTTTCTATTACAGCTTTCATGGTTCTTATTTTTGCTCGCTGTTTTGTTTTGCCTGTTGTTCTCTGTCCTCCTGCTTCCCTTGCCCCTCCTCCCTGTGCTTTTTACCAGTGGGCATTTCTGCTGTCCTCCTCCCATGGCTGACGAGTCACACCTGCCCTGCATTACCGGCCCGTTTGATGATCTCCAGTGATCTCACTGATGAAAGGATTTTTAATTCTGCCAACGATGACGACAACTAGACGAAACACCGCGCCATGATGATTTAATAACAGCAGTTTCAACGGACCCTAAATGTTCGGTAACAAACTGTAAAATACTTCCTCAGTAATGTTCGTTTTAATTTCACAACAATTTGACTACAAATGTTAGAAATTGGATGGCACTTCCAAAAATGGAAGATATCCTCGCAAAATTTCACGCACAAAAGATATTACTGACTGCCAAGAGACAGGATATTTAAGTAGTTCATTCATATCATTGAGATTTCCCCCAAACTCAAACAGCAGGCAGTCAAAAATTTGTCAATGACAACCAATTTATGGGTACATTTTTTTAAGGGTTTTCTGTCTTACTTGACTGAGGCGAACCAGATGAGAGAAAAGTGCTACTTATTTAGAGGAGTCACAAAGTCACTTCACAAAATGAGCATGAAGAAACGTTTCCAATTCTGGTTTCTGGCTGAAAGAAAGCTACAGATGGTCTATTAAGCAAGACATTCATCATAAATTTGTGGTTCTCCTTTTATCGTGACTGAAAGGTCTTGAAGACATTTGTTTTACTGAGTCTGCACTTAAGCCTGCTCCTTGATGACCTCTATCTCAGACGTATAGTGTAACTGGGCTCCTTCTCATTCATAATGCATATGAGGACACATTGTCGCTCCAGCTCTCTGAAGACATATGAGCTGACTAATAAAAACTGATATTTAAAAATGAAAGTTCATTTCCACTATAAGGATTAATGGCCATCCCAGTGGTGGCCACTTAAGTGTACATGATAACTCAACAGTGAGCATGGAAAAGTCTGCTGTGGTCGTCACTTCGGTATTTCTCTTCTTTTCCTATATCTGACTTGAACTGATGAGTTTTCCTTCACATGAACATGAAGATGTGACAACGAATTTATCTTCAGAACACATCCTCACATAACGCTACACATTTTCAGCAATCTGCAGACATCGGGTAAGAGACAGATTACCTGGAAGTCAGTACGCCTCACCTGGTTTTATGTACATGCATCTAGTTAATGCTACAGCATCTGAACTTGGCTGAAGCCCAGATCATTATCTAAGTAGCCATTCAGCTGTGTCACAGTCTTATTCAAACAAATGGTTCTAACTGAACCTTTGGCTTCACTCCAGTTCAGTTGTCAAGAGTCAAACTCTGGGAAGTGAACGCAGTACAGCAGCTGGCTGCAGTCCAACTATATATCTGTTCAGCACACATGCTTCCAAACTTCTATATTCCAGCAAAGAGCTGCAACAAGAAGAGCAACATAGCAAAAAAAATTAGGATGCACAATGAAATTAAATAAATGGAAAATGATTCATTATTACCTTTTTCTGAATTTATTCTGTTCCAAAGTAAAAAAAAAAATAGTGAATTTGTGTTGTTTAAAGAGAATTTGATCTTAAGGTCCATATGTGTAAGGTTCACGTATTGTGTGAAAACAGCGCTTTGGTGAAGGGGCCAAGACACATCATTAACATAAATATAACCCCATCTTAAACCTTGCTGGCCTCACCAACCTGTTGCCTACTTTTACAGTTAGATGACAGTAAACAAAACCCACAACCTCAGACCAGCGTGCTCTAATGTGTATCAGTTTGTAACCTGTACACTTTGTTGTTAAAGCAGCTGAATGTTAACCACAGACAAATCCACATTCACCTCCAAAGTGACTCATTAAGTCAGTATCGATTGGGCCTTGCCAGAACGACTGGGGGGCATGTTCTGCTGTCAGAAATCAGCAAGATAAGAAAGAGATTGGGGCGGGGGGAGATAGAGAGAGGGAGAGGAAGAAATAGAGACAGAGGAAGAGAGATGGTGTGAGAGAGAGAGAGAGAGAGAGAGACCACGAAGAAATTAATGTGATACAGCAGAGGAAAACACACAGAGAAAGAGACATCACATGCATATATGTGTAAGCTTACAGCACTTTGTGTGTTCATGTCTCAACGTCTGCAGACACGTACTCTTTACACTACATCGATATTTAATTATAGTTTAAGAGCCAAGAACATGTTAGCACCACAGGAGCTACAGCACTGTCAGCCCAGTTGCCCTAATTCAGATGGTGAGCACAAAATCCCTTGTTTTATGATGAAAATGACAAAATAAGTATGGATGGTAATGCTATGCAATGTTGCTTGGATGGTTCAAACATTCTGTCTCCTCCGTGGGTGAAGAAACTGATTTTGTTGATCTGTTTTCTTCTGCCACGGGTGTCTGGTGGAAACTGCCTCCATTAAAAAACCAAACCGCATGTTTCAGTTTTGATTGCCGCCTGAAACACAAAACTGAAGTATTCAAAACCAATCTTCTCAGTAGTCTGCCTTTACACACTTCTTTTGTTTCAACTTGCACTCTTGCAAACTAACTTTAACTCTGGTGGAAGAGAAAAAGCTTTCATGGGAAGTGCACTCAGTCACATCACTGTAGTTTACAAACGGAGACAGACAGAAAATGAACGCACATATTTTTTAAATGTGTCCTGTATGTCAAAGATTCAGAGCTCGATTATTGTTTCTTACTTGTTTTTGAAATGATCACTCTCTCTCTCTCTCTCTCTTTGGC
Source organism: Echeneis naucrates (assembly GCF_900963305.1). NCBI lineage: Eukaryota > Metazoa > Chordata > Actinopteri > Carangiformes > Echeneidae > Echeneis > Echeneis naucrates. The sequence goes on from NC_042524.1 coordinate 9,253,689, forward strand.
TCTAGCTCTCCATCAATCTATCAATCAAACAATCAAACTTTATTTAAAGTTTTGAATCACCATGCAGGCTGGCCTAAAACACAATTAAAATCTCACAATAGAATGGGTAAATTTGCCCATTCGTTTGCTCCTCAGCTCTTCTGTACTCTTCATTATTGCAGCCTTTTGCTTGAGTGGCTGTACAGATAGCCAGGATTGGCTTCAGTCCTAAACCTCACTGGCCCATTCTCCCCTGCAAGATTGAATAAGCTAAGCCTTATCTCCCACCGGTCAATATCATATACCTGCCAGTGCTAAGCGAATGCCTTTCTCCTCATGTAGATGCTTGTCAAATTGAACAAGGGCGAGGGTTTATTGATTGGGTGATAACAGAGGTGGTACTTGAGGGATTGGGTGAATTTAACTTGTTGTAGTCAGTATGGGTTGTGGGTAAGGGTGCTGGTCCCTTTACTAATATGTGTGTGTGGGTACCTATCACTGTACCTGTGTATCTTTGTTTGTTTTCTGTGTGTGCATGCAGGGACAAGTAATAACACTAAGTCAATGTAAACGATATTTTGTAGGTGTGTCAGATGACAGATCAATTTTTTTTCGATCATCACAGTTCACTGCAGATGCATCTTGTAATTTCTATGGTTGTATTGCATTTGTATCATCTCAGTCCCACAGTAGCTACTCTTGTTGTGGTCTTCTTCTCTTCTTTGGCTAATAAGAGGGCAATGCTGAGATGCCAGACAGGAAACATGGTTAAATTTAGGACAGAATATCACGAAATGTCAGCATGAAAGGGAAAAAAATTAAACAAACAAAAACAGTAAGTTACACTGTCCTCATTATCTGTGATTATTTCTCACACGGGTCTTGTGGTCTGGATCCTCTGGCTGGGCAGGTATCAAAGTATTAAACTGGCATTTACTCTCGCTCATGTCAGTCAATTTCAGTACAAATTTCTCTGACTTTCCTATTTAAAGAATACTACCTTGTGTTCAGTTACGTGCCTTGGTCAGCATCCATTTAAAGCATAGCTCGCAATATAGAGTACAAACACTGACCCAAAGTTATTAAAGCATCGGCTTTGCAATATTTATGCCTGGTGTCCACAACTACATGGTGTGCAATTGCTGCTGTGTGAGCCTTTAACCTCTAAATGTTCAGTCAGTGCCTTGTTATTTGGCTAACTTCACACGACTCCACGCAGGGTAAAGATAGATTTCCCATCTGTTGCGTGGGATAAACGTAAAACAATATTGTTAGAGTAAAAATGAGGGCTCGATAAAGTAGCATGTGAAATTTATAAGCACAATATTAGACCCTGGAGGTTTTTTGTTATCTTCCATGAGAGTCTGGTATTGCAAAACTGTCAGCGCTTTTACAGCCTTTATATGTATTAAAAGGAGATGGGGCGGGAGGTATTTAAGGATGGAGCGACTGTTCTTTCCCATAGACACCTGAGAAATGTGGATGAGGAGTTAGCTACTCATCATATTCAAATTAGGTATCAGATTGAAAGAGCAATTTGGAACAGGCAAAATAATGAACTTGGTGTCAGTAAAGTAATTTTGAATGCTACATTTTTGTGTATTCTGGTACCAAAACTGAGCATCTGACCAACTTTAGTTGAGTTGTTCTGCCTTTATGCTGAAGTTTGGTAGCAGGACGGTGCAGCAAGTACTGTAGGTCCATGTTAACCCGGGTTCGTATATATTATTGTCCTCCACTATTTACCTGAAAGGCACACAGGACATATGGAACACCGGGAAAAATGTGTCATTTAAATTCAGCAGTTACTGCACTTTTTATTTAACATGGTGAGTAATTATGGCTGTTGATAAAATGTGAGGTGAAATAGCCAATAAAAAAAAAATAAATAAAAAACAAAACATGGACCAGATCGATACTAGCTGTTCACTGACATGCATGACCAAGACAGAAGTACAAGCTGTTGGGAAATAAGTGTGCAATTGATTCACATCAATGAAGTAATAATCTCACCTGGAACATGTGGATGCAATGTGTCTGTCAGTCAAAATAACACTGCTATCAAAATATTAGAGATAATGGATTTGAGGGGCCAATCGTCGTGCCAATCGCAGTCCAGTGGGGACAATCCCTCCATATCAAGTGTGAAAACCTATAATTGTCAATTGTGCTATACTGGCAATTTCAATCAGACACAAACGAGAGTGTACGTAGTGCTTCTGGTAATATTCTGGATTGAAGTCTGATAACAGCTGGATGTGCATCCAGCAAAAAGAATTGGGCAAAAGTTAATGGCAGAAGATATTGTCACAGCCCTGCCCCTGTGTTTCTCATGCAAAACACATATCCTGTGGCTGTTACGCCCAAATATATTGACCTGGAATACTAGATACAAGAGCAAACTAACTGAAAAACAGATGTTGGCATTTTCATTAGAGTGAATCATATTGTAGACTCTACAGGGCACACACACAGAGTCAACTGTAAATTAAGGAAAGGAGGAGAGATCCTTTTTTCATTTTACAAGATAGGACAGTGTAGAGAGCCAGGAGATCAAGAGATTGGGGTGGGGGGCATGCAGTAAACAGTCTGTGGAGCCACTGCACACTCTGCACATATGCACAGAAATCGTATGGCCCTAACAATGTGGCTGTTGGCTCAGAGGTTGTTTTTAGTGTTTTTGTTTAATTTTAGCTGAAGAAGCTCTGTACTGTGGGGATTTGTGTGCAAAACACAAATTGCTCAGCTTTTTTGGGACCTCCTTGAACTATCTTATTGTTGCAGGGCTCATGCACCCAACAATAAGACAGTTACCTTTGGTGCACAAGGTTAAATAAGCAAGCTAAAGGCGCACTGACTCTTAAGTGTCCTATAATAGGTCTAAATGTGCTAAATAATCAGCCATTTTCAATATGAATAATTACAGTATGGTTAGTTGTTTATCAGCTCAACTAACTCAATTTGCATTTGCTTATTGATAAAGTTTGAGCTCTGAATTCTTTGTCCTAGAAAATAAGAAGCAAGCAGCGGAGCAGGAATAAACACGACTGCTAAGGAACAGGGCCGACAGATGCTTTGTTAGAGCTCTGTTGCACAATACTGAGAGCAATATGTTCTTCTAAAGCAATTAAATATAGATGTTGTGTTCTGTTTTTAGGGCCACAACAATGACACCAACATGATCAAAAAGACATAACGGCCCCTGGGGAGCAGTAGGTCGTTGCTTTCATTTACAGCTTGCCACTGAATGGCTTAAGAGCTAAAGAGAGCCGTACTGACCAGTTAGGCATTGCACCAAAAATAAGAAGAGAAATTAAATAAAAAAACAAAAAAAACTGCAAAACAGCAGTTTTGTCACAGCAAAAAGCCAGACATGAAACAGTAACACCAAATAACTGAATTATTGAAATGACATGGAAAATTGAAAGAGTCATCAAATATAATTCTTGCTGTCAACTGTTCCTTAATGGAGGCAATTCCCCAAGTCTTCCCTGCCATTAGAATGCCTTTGTGCAAGGCACTAAATACTGAATAATTCCAGCGTAGCTGCCAATACGATAAGACTTTAGGTAGAAAAATGAATGTACTACAGGAAGCAGAAAAAAGTGCACAGTCAGCAAAACGGGTTCAATTACAGTTCAAAAAACAGTGCAGAGGGCAGACAACAACACATGAACCAGGCTGGTGACCAACATCAAACTCCACTCCTCCTCCTTTCCATAGCAACAGAACAGAAACGATCCAGGGATTAGCTTTATTTGGTATTAGCGATGTGATGTAAATTACTGTTTTTGCAGCTAATGAAGTCACATGGCACAGTGGAGAGAAGATTTGATATTTATAATTATGTTCTTAAGTCTTAAGTTCAGTTTGTTTGTTTGTTTTTTTTTTCTGTGAAAAAATTGATTTAGTTCACTGCTCTGCTGCTCACATCCATAACTGTGATTATTATTCAGTGTGCTCTGACAGACGGTATATTTTCATTAAGATTCAAACAGCCTAATAATACCGCCGCCATTACTGAATAGAAATCTTGGAGAACATTATCAGAAAACTACAATTTCAACATCAGAGGATTTGTGAACATTGTCGTTTTAGCACGATTATAAAAAGAGAAGGCCAATAATGTTTTGGGGTTTGTTTGTTTTTTTTTTTTCCTGATGCCGTATTACAAGTCAATTTCAGTCTAAATCAAACTGTGTATGTGGAAGAAAGAGTCAATGTTCCTATCATTGAGGCCAAACTAAAAAGTTTTGGGGTTTTTTTTCGTGTCAGCGATGAACACATTTTGTTTTAACTTAGTATTTAAAGGTAAAACTGATTGATGTTCTGTCTTTTTTTGGCCATCCTTCCTCCAAACCATTTACATCACATTTGACTGACTGAAACAATAACCTAGAACAGTCGTCTTTCTTTTTCTCCCTGACCATCTTTCTTTTTTTCAGCCTTCATTCTTAAACGCCTGATAAAGATGCTGCCCGAAAGGCATCCAGTTTTTTTTCCCCAAAATCACAAGTCTATTACCTGCTTTCAAACTAGCACATTAGAAAGAAACAAAGAATACAAATGATATCCAGAAGGGATCAAATTAGGAAAAGTTGTAAAAGATGAAGTAAGTCAGGAGAGACAAAGCAATCAAGAAAGACAATGCAAAATAAAGAGAAAGACAGAAATGGGTGGCATGAAATTTAAGGAGGGAGGATGACAAGGAAGAGACTCCTCCTCAGGTTAATGGAAAGGTTCTTGTGTAAATGAGAGCACAGCACCAGGGCAGGCACCTGAGAAGGAGAGGCACAGGAGAAGAAAAGGAGAAGGGAGATGAATCAATGTAACAAACAGGGTGAAGGAAAGAGCCATGAACTATTAATGAGAACCCATTTTGCCTGATGGGGGGAAGAGACAGGCTAGAAAGGTCAGTGAATTGCCAGGCTGAGGTGGTTTGCTGCAGAAACACACCCGAACACTGATGAGCGACGTATCACAAGGAACATTGACCAGGCTGGCCCGCGGCACATCTGAGCTAGCACTGTGCAGAAATGATGTCTTCAAGAGGAACGCGGACCGCTGCAGCGGGACAAACGTATGCAAGGACGTACAGGTCAATGCAGCGAGACAGCAGACGATTCATGCTATAGTCAGCTTTTTATTCAGTGCAGCGACCGAAACATTCTGCATCTTGAAGCATTTGGATACTGCAGGCTGTTTGCCCCTGCCTTCAGAATGGTCCTATATTAGCACGGAATAGGCATCAAACCAATCCTTAGCTGCCATGACAACAATTACAAATATGCAGTTAAGGTTGGGGAATGGATACTAGAGGCAACTACAGGTCATAATAAGCTGCTTGTACAGGTGACATATTGTGTTAATGGTCTCCTACTTTCACTGAGTCATTCTCAGCAACAGCAAGCAGATGTTCTCGGCAAAACGATTCCTGTAACGTAATTATGGCCACATTATGTTTTCTGTTTCCATAATGAGAAAGTCTTTTGAGGTTATATTTTAGGTCAAAATAAGGTTGATACTGAGCGCGTCGTTAAAATTTTCAGACAATATATCTTTTTATTATCTGCCATACCAGCGTGTAGTAAAAACAGCGTCATTAAACTACTGTATCACTGCATTAGGCACTCAGCACTTTGTTGGGGTTATGGAGAGAACACATTGTAATAGGATTGATATACAGGATTGGTTCCCCGCCTGGGGCCTTTCTGTGCATGTTTCCTCCGGGTATTCTGGTTTCCTCCCACCGTCCAAAGACATCATGTTTGGGTTAATTGGTGACTCTAAACTGTCTGTAGGTCTGAGTGTGAGTGGTTGTTGGTCTCTGTCTGTCTCTGTGTGTTGGCCCTGTGATGGACTGGTGACCTGTCCAGGGTGACCCCGCCCTCACCCAGTGTGAGCTGGGATGAACGGATGGATGATTGTGTCAATAAAATATTCACTGACACTAAAATATTTTTGAGTCATTACAGCACTCCCAGCACTTGGTTAATGTCACGGAAGCATCATTTCAGTCAGAAAAGAGTTCAGAGTGACTTCAGAAATAGTTTGAAACATTGTGATGTGGTGGGTGTGTTCATCTTGGCGCCAGCACCCACCAAACAGATAAGCGGTAGAAGATGAATAAATGGATTGGAATAGGTTTAATTATTTAAAATAACATTTGAAACTGATTTTGACCTCATCTTGGTCAAAAACACGGCGTTTAATTTCAAAAACATCCAAGTCTGCCCGATGAATAAAATAGCGTGCCTCCAACATTGGACACTGTGGCTATTTTGAAATGTTGAGGTAACTTGTGATTTTTTTCAAAAGAATTGCTTTTGGGAAATAAAAATACCAACTTTGATGCTTGTATCCACATTTGACAGATGATAAACATGATCTGTTGCGCTGTCTGGGGCACAGTTATGCGAGCCACACGAGTCGTACACGGTGAGGCTCCCTGGTTCACCTTAGACTGAAAGAACAAGATTACTTGTGCTTGTGAACAGCAGACCATAAAAGTCACAAGGAACTGATGTGGGGAAGACAAACTGAAATCCACCGATTCCTCTCAATTTTAAAATCTGCCTTTTAAATCAAAATTTCATACATTGCGAATGTATTAATTTGAGCAAGCAGCATCGGACCCTTTGAGTCGAGGGACAACTGAGATTTAGCGTTGCCAGGAGACAAACCGTCAGCGTCCGTGGTGCATTGCTGACTGAAGGCTGCGACGTACAGTAGCCGACAAACGTGGATAAAAGGACTTTGTTTTTTTCTCTTACAAAACATTGCGCAAGTTGTCGTTGCATATTTAAGACATCTGGTTCCTTCCCAACATTTAAAATTTAAATGGAGCCATTGTCATTCCACACAGAAAGCATAAGCAAAAATGTACCTGTGACTACAGATGTTCTCCTCTGTGAGCAAGCACGCCGCTAACCTTTCAGAGCCACCTTTTCAGGCCTGCATATGGTGAATATTTGATAGTCTGAGAGATCCTTGTTGACAGTCTGGTCAGGAATGGGCTTTTTTTTTTTTTTCTTTTGGAGGGGGGGGGGGGCTTAAAGCAGTAATTAGAGTTAGATGTTGATGCTGTATGAAGGTATTTCATACCCTCGGGCTATGTTTCTTCATTCATTCAAAACCTGATAGAAATCCCGTCAATTAGACATTTTTGTGACAGGCAAAAAAGTTAATCTTTTGCCCTTTCACTCGCTCTTATGTTCACAGGAGACCGTTTAAACACACCCCTGATGTAAAGGCTCAAATTTGAATAGAAATAGGATCAAGGACGGATTGAAAGGATTATACGTCGTTATCCAAGCCTGTTTACATCGATGGAAGAGTAGAGAAAGTGGCCAAAGGATGCCCACTCCTTCTCATCAGAGAGAAATGGAAGAGGAATGAGTGGCAGAATTCAGCCGCAGGTCCATCTGAGACATAAAATAATGTGATTGTCTCGTTGGCAGAGAGCTAAAGCAGTTCTGCTGAATGGGGAATCCTGTTGGCGGGCCAAGTGAAAAGGAAAGCTTTTAAAAACATATTATCCCGAATAAAGGATCCGCCCAGGGCAATATGTGATACATGAGAAGGATTGCACAGACTTGAAAGATATCACCGTTTTTCTCTATGTGGCTGAAAAGTAAAGGAAACGCACTCCAATTCTCTCCTCCCAATCCTCTCATATTCAATAAGCCAATTTTTGGCGAATGAGATGTGAAATTGCCTGCTATCCATACGTGGCTTCATGGTAAAAGGTATTTTCAAATCTCTGTGGGTTGGATTGTTCCACCATTCATTTTCAGCTCTCGAGTTAATGACCATTATGAATGCAGAGCTGGCCAGGCAGTGACCATGACCAGAGGTGTTTAATAGGCCTGCAGGGAGAGTCAGGTAGGTAATCCAGACCTAGTCATGTGAAAGAAAGGACATCATTTGATAATTAAGGAGCTTCTTTTCAGAGAGGGAAGAGAAAGAGTGAGCAGATGAGGAGTGAAGGCTGGACCAACCGAGTCAAAGGAGAATCAACTTTCCCCAGAGTATACTTTCCAGAAAATAACCTTTTTGCCAGTATTTAAATATTACATTTTTTAAATTGTTTTTGGGGGTTTAGGGATTTCTAGTACAAAAAGTTTTTGAAATTCTGAAATACTTTTGACCAAGTGAGTGTGTGTGAATCGAGATAAGAGAAAAGAGGCATCAGATTAGAAAGTCTGTTGTTTTAGATGGTGTGGGCAAATGACACATTTTGACAAAAACTCACTGGTGGGTCCACCAACAAAAGTCAGTGAATTCCTGTGCTGAAACAAAAACTGCCATTGACAGTTCTTATCGAGCCTCTACACTAAATCTCCCTGTCCCTAAAAGCCAGGGCATGTAATCTGTCGAGAATGTTTTTTTTTTTTTTTTTTCTCCTTTACATTTACATAACATCCTGGTAATAAAGTAACAAATGCAGGAAAAAAAATACAGGAGCAAAAAGTTTGCAATCTTTCTGTTTGGACCAGATCCAATGATAGGCTGACCTACCGGTCTGTCCAGCTGTCTAGCATTCCTAGCTGTGCACTCCTGCTTCCTGTTGCATGAGTGTCAAACAAGCGTAAAGAAAGAGACGACCAAAAAAGACTCTATAGCCAGTTTCACCTAAGGCGCCAACTTCAACACCAGATTGCTCTCATAAAGGGAAGGCAGAAAATGGATTATACTTTAATATACTGACTCAGGACAAGAGTAAACATCAACGGGGGGGTGAAGACGATGCAGGGACCTGAACGCCTGAATACTGACCGCTTTGGACTGCCGACAAAGTCGCCCTGGGCTCTCAGAGCTCATAAAGGATGTTTTCTCTGTTTAAATTTTATAAACTGGTCAAATAATTGATTCATTTAACACAATCATAGAAAAGAAGCAAGAACAAACCTTCAAATTCAAAATCTCATCCCTCTGTGTGTCTTCATCCACAATGTATGATGTGGTCGTTAAAATTAAACAACTTCTTAGTTATGCATTCAGGGCAGCGGTTCTGCATGTGATTAAGAGCCTTTCTAATGCATTTGTAAATACTTCTATTCTTTTTGAAAGCATTAGCCATCCGGCGCATGCAAATATGGTATCTTAGGCTTCAAAGTTTTGTCCTAAAAGAAAATGTGTCCGTGATTGTAGTCGTTGAAAAGTATTTGCAATCAGCCACCTCAGAGCAAAGAGAGTGGAAGAAACAGATAATGGATAAATTAAACTCAGGCAGCTGACAAACAGCTGAAGAAAAAAAAAGCATCAGGGACCAAGATAAGAAAACGTGCATTTACAAAATTAAATTAATGAAATGTTTATGTGTAGTGGGCTTAGTGTGGACAGAAAGGGATAATAATTCATCCTGTTGCCTCGAGCTCTTCGCCGAATAAACAAGACGATTAAAAAAAAAAAAATAAAAATAAAGAGGGATATGAAAATGAAAGTAGCTTCGTTCTTTGTTGACCACAAGCCTGAAATGAAAGCAGGCTGCTGCCACAGTTCAGAAATGCTTAAGAAATAAACACTCGCACGACCACAGCTTCCTAATTTAACAGGCACAGAAAAGTCAACATTGCCATGTTTACAATCACGATTCAGGAATAGTGCTCATAAGAGCTGAGAAGCTCTTGTCTAGCTCTTGTGCACCTCCTCGCTGTCTGCTGTATATTTAATTTTCACACACCAATAACTCAGTGTGTTGTCCTTTGCAGTCTGGTGGCATCCCAGTTATGCTGTGATGTGTTCATCATGTTTGTTTATGTGAGCGTCTGCGTCCTGTTACAGTATTGAAGTGTTTTTATACGCATCCGTGTGTTCAAGATGGAGCTGCAGTGGCACATGGGGGACTGCAGTCGCTGGTCAGCCTTATTTGAGTTTGAGTGAGTTAAATTCCTGCTGGAGGTGGTGGCATTTATCTGTCAGCGTGACCACACAGCTTGCTCTGGTATTCCACGCAGCTCAGCAGATTGATTCGCCTCCTTCCTGCTCCGCTTTGGCAGATCCTCAAACCGCATTGATTGAGACAAAAAAATAAATAAAAAAAATAAATAAAATAAATAAATTTTTGTGCATTTCTAAAAAGTTGATTCAGGTGCGTCATTTATATTCACCAGAAAGTGACTGCCATCTGGTCATGTCTTCAAAGTTATATAATGACTTTCTTCCCTCTAGTTTTCAACCACTTCATTTGCAATATTACTGCTAGCATTTAGAAATAAGGATGTGAGTATCAAAGCGACTTTGGTCCCTTTGGAGCCATGTGGTAAATATCTATCATGACCTTTTTGCGGGCATTACATTTGATGCTAACAGTTCCTAGGTGGCCCGCAGATATTAATGGGCCTCACTCGATAAATTGAACTTAAGATTCAATGTAGACAAGTTGGGAAGTGTTTTCAGACCTGGGCAATCTGTCCATTGTAATAACTGTCATTCAAGACATATCATCTGAAGGAGAGGCTATAAAAATACTGTAATAACGCAGATGTCCATGTTTTCATAAAAAGTGCCAATCTGACAGCCTCTCTTTTTCTAGCAACACTAAAGCAAAGAAGAATCCCCGTCGTCTGGACACTCTGCTGATAGATTATGTAGGTTATTGTCAGTCACGACACCTGCAAATTCCGACTTTTTACCTTTATTTATTTCACGGCAGCAAGTAAAAGCACTCTCTTTCACACATTCAAATATTCAAGATTGGCTGACCAACTCCAGCTGAGACAGAGCAACAGACAGTTGGAGCAGTTGTGCAGATTTCTTCCTGTTGAGCGTCGACTGCCCCCCAGGCACCCACAGGGGAGGCGATAGAGGGACTGAAGTCAGCAAACTGCAAACCACCGCAATACTCCATCTTATTTAAGGTTTTCCGTTAAAATGAAACAGCCATATTAATCCAAGTCGATGCTGATTAAGAGTCTTTGAAAGATGGTGAATGAAAATCAGGTTGTTATATGTATATATTGCTCATATATATGTCTTCCCTGTCTTTCTGTTTGTGCCTTCACCCTCTGTTTCCATTCACGGAAACAATTAGAGGGGACTTAAGTGACAGAGATACTCTGATTGATTGAGTCCGCATTAATGAACAGAAGGAAGGATGAAGAGAAAAACAAAGACACAAGAAAGTGTTGTGGGGAATCTGTTTGGAGAGAAAGAAGATTATAGAAAAAGACAAAATGGAGTGCGGTAACACAGCAGAGAGTGGCGTGAGGATGCAGAATGGCCAGAGAGCAAAATAAGTGAGGGGGAGAAAGAAGAAAGGGAGAGAGAGATGCTGACTGATCAATGATATGAGAAACCAAAAGAGGAATGGCAGCAGGGAAGAGTGGTGGTGTGGAGGCAAAGAAAGGACAGTGTGAAAGTCTGGCAGATAGCAAAATGAGTGAAATGACAGCAGATGCAAGTTAGAAAGAGAGAGAGAGAGAGAAAGAGAGAGAAGGGGGGGCGAGGGGTTACTCCCATGGGAGAACCATTAACAGGGTCTGCCTCAGATATCTGCCCGTTCCTATTACTGTCACAGCTGGAAGCATCCGTGTGTGAGACCTGGCTTAGTCTGAGCCGAGCTTCTTTTCCTCTCCTGTACTCTTTATCTTTCTCACGCTCTCCCAGACACACACACACACACACACGCACACACCATCTAACATGTGCCGCATAATGCCTACGCTTTTATTTTGACTCCAGTGCTGATCACCAACGTCCCGAGTTTACCCTGAAAACAATGTAGCACGGCTGGTGGTGTGTTTCACGTGAGCAGCCGCCTTATGAATGATTTGTGAGTGCTCAATTATTGACAAGGATTCAGCGATCTGATGAGACGCTTTGGAGCCACTCGGTTGGGGCGGTCGGACGGTTGGATGCTTTCCAGCATCCAGATGGAAAACTTGTGCATGTGAGATGGCGGGACACGCACAAACGTTTCCCCTCGCTGTGGCTGAGGCATGATGAGATCACAGCTGGTAATGGGATATGATGAAAGTGCATATATGTGCATTTGTGTGTCTAAGCCAACCACTCCAGGGTCTAGAACATAAGTCAGGCCGATGGGATTGTATCACTCTGCTAAACGTGATTAATTAAAGAAGTTCTTTGCATATGATTAGCATCGAGATTCGCGTGTGCTTGAGAATCATTATAACCATGCTGTGCCTCAACTGTTTTACATAAAGTTGTCTAATTGGTTTACATCATTACCTGTGGGTTTAAACTCTCTGCCCCATATATCTGTAAAGTATGAATTCTGTTCATAAATAAAATAAGGCCCCCCTTTCAATACCTTCGGGGGCTTTTATTATATTTGCAGACTTTGATGTTTCCACTAGCATTGTGAAGGTCTGTATTGGATCAACAGCTGTAACAAGAGCTCCCTCAGGTCCCCCTCAGCTGTTTAAAGAGGTTCGAATGCCGGGGCGAAATGGGTGGGGTAAAAAAAAAAAGACATTGGAAGATGAAAGGGAGAGTATGAAGAAGAAAAAGAAAACGAACTGTTGTAGAAAAACATGAGTTTGCAGTTGGTAGATGCCAAATGCACAATAAACGAGACAAATGAAAGGAGAGGAAATAGGGGAAGGCTCGAGAGAGAGACAGGAGAAAGGAGAATAGAGAAACGCAGAGGGCAGGGGGAGGAAGCAAGGAAGGCAACAAACACTGCATCCTCCCTTTGCCTTCTACCTTGACCTCCATCTTTTCATGCTTGACTGCATGTGTAGCAAAGTGACATCCTACTTTCAAGACTGCCTGTGAGAGGTGACTGCTGGACTCGAGGACTACTCAGAGCTGTTTGTAAATTGCTACAGCTTAAAAAAGGAAAAGATGAAGGTTGAAAAGGAGAAAATAAGAAGAGTGTTGCAATTCCAGCTTTTTCCTACTAAATTTGAATTCTAAGCAGATTTTTATTCAGTGTCTTCACACTGAAGTGACAAAACGAAAAATTTATTCTTCAGTTACAGGTATGATTAGAAAATCACAGTGAATGTGTTAATTTTATTTTTTTTTTTTATTAAAATAGGTATATTTAACTATAGAGAAGAAAAGGCCCAGCAACTGTCAGTCAATTAATGATTAAGGACTAAGACAATCAACAGCCACGAACATGCAAATGTGTACTCTTTTGGATGCTGGATATTTCAGCAGAAGGAAAATTCCTTTTTTGTACCCATTTTAATGATTTAGTCTGTGCCTCCATAATTGAGTTTTGAAGAATATGGAACCTAATCTAATCGGGTCTGCATACATAACCTGGAAATTGTATATGGAGCATGTCCGTAGTACGCTTGTTCTGAATTTGTTACTGTCACCTTATATATAATTTCAATATGCACATATCCACGAGGGTGTTTGTGATCTGACCATGTCCACCAGGCAGTGGTAGGGACCATACAAACCCATAAAATGCTGGTGACAAGCAGTAAGTCTTTGCACGTCTGTCTCAATCTCAGTAAGACCTTAAAGGGATTTTTCTTTTTTTTTTTTTTTAAATTGGCTGTAACCTTCAAGGATGAACTGATGATAATTTTCAGGGGGTTCGAAGTAAAGGTTTCAGGAATGAGGTGGTAATTCTATCTTAATGTTTAATATATTGCCTTACTTAAATGTGCAGCTGGATTAGATACAACATTTTATCAAAGAAGGATCAAAGGTGTCTGAGACAGTGCACGTGAAATACAGTTCAGTAGTTAACAACCAAAATAAAGAATGTGATGTATGAAGCTCCCCTGCACACCCTTCCTCCCACCTACTCTGATGGTGGGTTGGATGTAGAAAAACGGTTGGGCAGACACTGAAAATGACAAAAACATCAAGGCAGACGACACACACACACACACACACACACACACAGAAAAGAGACTTGATATGACAGCAGAGACAGACAAGCAGGGTGAGACAGGGAAATAAAACAATAAGAAAATGACAGACAGTGAGAGCGTCACTCCAGGTTTCTTCAGTGAGGACCCAGTCAGGTCAGAGCTAGTTTAGCTGGCATTTGAGTTTTCACCCCTGCTGGCCTGGAGAGAGCCAAGCAAAACCTGTAGTGGAGTCGGGCCTCCTGCCTCAAACAAATAAACCTCATAATGGAACTCTATTGGACTCCAAGTAGGAACATTCATTTTCATTACTGCAGGTTTATCTGTCCCCACATGATCTAACGCCGCAGTGCAGAGGTGTGTTCAGGTAGTGGATCGAAGGGGGGCTAGTGAGAGGGGAGGCGGAGAAGTGGGAGGACAGGCGAAGGGCGCAGGCTCATCCCTCAACAAGCCTTCTCTCTGTTTTTCCTCTATTAAAACTGCACATGTGATATTTATCTTAATCACAGGATAGGAAAGCATAATTCCATTTTTTGGGTCAGGCAGATGGTACTTTTGTTGAGGAGATTAATTACCATGCTGCACAACATTAATAAAAAGCAAATATTTGAAGGGAAAATGCAATTTGCCCAGAGTGCAAGGCTTGTATAAATAGGTGAGTCAGGGCCGGAGAAGGCAGAGAGCCCGTGGGTGGATCATAATTTATTCCCTTTGTAGTGCCTGTTGAGTCTGAAGCTGGCAGGGCAGAGCAAACGGGGAGACTAATGGACATTCAAACACCTGGCAGTGGGGATCACAGACACATTACCTCAAGAGGGGCTGCAGAGTGTTAAACTTCACGCTTGTTTTGATGAGAGAATCAGCATTTTAATTTGTGTTTTATCACCTTCAGAGATAGATCAGTTTTGGATCAGTTATGCAAAATATTGTGTGTTCATGTTGTGGGAGTTCTATTCAGAACCAAAACAACCATCCCCAATTCATACACATAGCACTGTTGTTTTAAATACAAACACATGACAATAGACTGGTAAACACTAATTTTGTGCTTAACCTACAAAAGGAGGGAAAAAAAAAAAAATAGTTTTTACTTTTTTTTTTTTTTTTTTAAACAGTTACGTTTAGGAAATAGATAATGTGAGTAATAAATTAAAAATAGAAAGAGAAACGTTATCTTTTTTGGTTTGTAGGTCTTAAATTCACATCATAAACATGTTGTCTTATTTTTCTACATGGTCGGAGATGAGTGGCACAGCTTTTTATCAGCCAGCAATTGCAAATGAATAGCGTGATGCCCCACCGAAAAGTGTCTCTTTCTGCCGTCCCCGATCCACAGATTTCAGTTTGAAACCCAGTTAACATCAGGAGGCAGAGCACGAGCACATGTCGTGGAGTCACGCCAGACAAATGGCCGTCAGCACGACGAGGTGGTAATTTTCCTGAAATCCGGAACATATCAGGGAAATGAAAGGAGAAGAGCAGCACCTGAGCAGCACCCCGGAGGCACAAAAGCACTATCGCTTTAAAGATGAGTGCTTTTAGGAAGACTTCCCTTTGCTATCTGACCATATGGACAGAAGAGAGGGCAAAACAATCTCCAGTTGGTTATAATAAAAGGATACAGAGGCTAAAATGAACATAGATAGAATCACAGCAATGAAAAAGAACTCAGGTCTTCTTCTTAAGCAGTACTAATACCAAGCCACACATTCCAATTTTTACTGAAATAAAATAAAACTGTAAAAATTCTTCTGAAGCCGACAAACCTAAAAAGCGGCAATCAATGTCCGCTTCTTCAACACCTGGCTTTACAGACGCTGTTTACCTCATTTCAAGGCCGACAGCTCATCAAGATGAGTCACCAAATCCATCGCCTACTTCCAGACAAAAAGGACACGGTGGCTTTCTTTCAAAACATCTGAATCACAGAATGCAAAATACTGTCTATTTATTAAAATTCTGATGTATCAGAAAAGCAATTGCATTTTATCATCCAAGCACATTTTTCTTCCCCACAATGCACATTTCTATGCCTTCTTCTGAAGGCTACTGATGAACAGCTGAGTCACTATGTGACTGTCGTAGTTAATGACAGAGGTGCCTGATCTCTTCTTCCTGGACTGTGCTATTAAAATGACCTCCAACTTATTACGACTCACCTTTTTCCTTGTCATAGAAGTAATTACAAAGTTGTGTTTGGGTTTAGGTGGACAGATAGAAGCTCAATAAAAGAGACAACCTTCATACGGAAGACATCCCAATCAACAATTACTATTTTGCGCGTGGTCATTCTAAAGCTAAATCAAGTTGTCCCGACAAACTTAACTAGATGTTTGTTGTCGTGATGACAACAGTGAAGGTCTGATATGTCTAGCTCTGGTATTGTCCAATGGATACCGTTATTTGAGGGTATCAAAAGAGGCGCTATGTTCCTCTGCTGTTTTAGTATGGAGGACCTGTTGCTTTTTCATTCCACAAACTTTTTTTTTTTTTTTAATCATGATGATTGAAAGTTCCAATTTGTCCTACCCAGGCAGAGGGGAGTACTTGTGAATGACAGACACTTTACTTCCCTAACATGAGTGTGCATTATCAATCAGCGCCAAGGGTTCACAGAGAAACTAAAGGAAAACGGTGCGTCATGTGAGATTACAGATAACATAGATAATATTCTGTGATTTAAGTGGATGGTATGTAACAGAATGCACCAAATTATCCTGGTCTGCAAAGTTCAATGTAATTCCTGATGATTGCAGGGAGAGGAAGATAAAAGGATAATGTGGTTAAATTACTTTCCCGGAGAGTTTAGAAATTGTGTAGAATTTGTCTTACTTTGACATTGATTGTCTCAAAGAATGCAGGCCAGATTGAGACTCTGGTTTGGTTTGAGTTAATTGGTTTTTTTATGTGGAGGTGTGTTTTCAGTGGCAGGCCGATCTCCCTGTTGTCTTAGTGGCAAAAGAAACAGACTGAAACTAAGCTCATGGTAAATCAGCCAGAAGATCCAATCAAGTTGGTGTCTGGGAAAAGACATGCTTCAGTAATACTTAGTGATGGACTCCATTAGTTCCTGCAGTCCCAAGCAGTCTCTGTAAATGTTCACTATGTTCAGTGTATTCTTTACGTTCTTTTTAAAGTATTCTGCAGAACACAAACATCTAAGTTTTCAAAGGTTGGTCCTTTCAAGCTTCCAGCCCGTTCTTCTGCTGAAAAGTGCTTGCAGTACATGTTACAGAGCAAATGCTGGTGTGGAGAAAAATAAGTGAAACCTGTTTGCAGAGATGGCTGCTCATACTCCACTAGATGTATCATGGCACTTTGGTATAGTTGGAGGGTGACTGAACAACACATCAACTGAAGAAAGAAGGAAGCAAGAACGTGAAACATGAGATAGATGAGTAATGAATATTAATAAGCATAACAAGGTGCTGGATCTTGATTTGAGGCATTGGTTGAACAAACAAGACCAAACTGAACGAACGTATTGTCCCATCTCCATAACAGCCAAGATACCCCTCTGGAGTTTCAGACCACTAGTGGAGTTATGGAGCAATATTTGGATGAAAAGTTCTCCTGACATTGGCATAACGCACAAGCACACAGGTGAAGTAACGCACATTGTTGCCAACTGTAAACGGCACAATGACAATGTGATATAAACACAAGAAATGCAAATTAATTAAAAGGCTTCTGTTGAACCATCTCGAATAACTGGCATCATATCATCAGCTACGATAAACTGCATCGTGGTTGTGAGCCTGTCACTGGCCATTAAATACAGAGCTATGTTTGTTGAATGTAATGAGGTGGCATTCAGATGAATGTCTGAATGTCAGGATCCGTATAATGTATTTTGGTGTAAACAGCATGTAAGAATAGAGTTATTTACTTAAACACTATCGAGCTAATAATCCAAAGCAGTGACTACAGTCATACTGTATACTATATGTTATACTGTATACTAAATCCAACTATTTCTGTCTTTTATACAAGTTCCTTGTTTGTCCAGTGACATTCAATGAGAAAGATGTAAAAAAGGAAAAGAGGTTTGATATTGTTCTGAACGAAAAAAGAAAAAAAAAAAGAAAGAAGCATCAAAATCAAAAATGCTGGGCATGCACCTTAAATCTTCTTTAATTTAACACACTTAAGCCTGGAGTGTGTTTTGGTTTCCTCCCCTCACGTCTTTCTCCAGACAACATCCTCTCATCCTCATTGATTAACTCGTCAGACTGGCCAGCTGTGTTTCACCAGAGATAATGTTTTAATTAAAGGACTTCAATATCTAATTAAGATTAGATGTAGATGCTTTATAGAGGTCATTTAAATGAAGGCAGACAGGCCGGCAAGGGAAGGTCTGGGTTGACGATCAGATCAATATGCTGCCATTGGGGAGTACCTGCCTTTGGTTCTGGGGCACTTTGAAGGGAACAGTTCATAGGCATGTCTTAGCAAGGCCTTTTAGGCATCATGAGTGAACAAACAAGACAGCTCTTTTAAGGCAAGTTCATTTGTCTTCTTCTCTGTTTGCCAACTAGAAAAGACTGACCTGAATTCTTTTTGGTACGCAAATCATTACATAGTCTCTTGGCCAAGTGGAAGAAACAGCAACATCACTTTACAAACATCTGATCCCCTTGGAAGTAAAATAATCTCAACAAATTATGTGGCAGTAATATTTTGAGATAAACCTGTGGTGGGAAGTGAAACTTTGTCCTGCATCGCTGTAAGGGGAAAGAGTTGGAAATGGAAAGATTCCATCATCCACGACCATGGACAGAAAATGTCATTGGCGATCAACCGGATAAGTTTTTGTTATCTAACATAGAAAACTGTGACGGCTTTGCCCTGATAATGTTGTTAGAGGTAAGGTTGGGCATTAAGCAAAACAATTAATGTTTCCAGCTAAATGAATGTGAGCGGTACTTTGAAAAAATAGACACAAAACCAACAGACAAGAACTTGTTGCATGTCAGGATGGCAAAAATAATATCAATATGCTATTTTATACCCAAACAGGACAAGTTCAACAAACAAACAAATAAAAAAAGGTCTTACATCAACATCTACCATTGTATGACAACTGCTAAGTCAAGGACATGTGGAAGAAGCAGACTGAGCATATTGCTGTACATGCAGCATTTCTAGGACAGTTTTGATTTAATTATGCCAGTCTGTTAAACAGAGCAAGACCAAGTAAGATAAATTGTCATAAATGGCTCTTATGATAATCCAATAGCTGAACCTTTTACCACAACTGCTTTAGTCAGTAAAGAGCTGTTTCTGAAGCTGCTCCTCATGTACTTTTTACTGTTGTTCCACCACATTAAACAAATCTGAACAACATAAAAGCTGCTTGTCCTGCAATGAATTAACATTGAAGGTGTCTCTTGTCTCTTATGGGAAAAAACTAAACAAAACAAAGCATGCCAAATGAGTAGTGCGCTTACTTGGTGTGATTGGAAAGTCATTTATGCTACTTTATTCTTGTATTCCTTGACTTTTCCATTGAATTCCAGTTAAAGGGATGGGGAGTGAAGATACCAACGCTGAATGTTGGCAAGAGACTAGATAAATATTGCTTTCTAATGTCTAAAAAAAAAAAAAAAACACCATCAAATACCCATCCTGACTTACTCACTAAAAGGCTTTGCAGCGAAAAAAAAAAAAAAAAAAAAACATGACACTTTTGCCTTTTGCTTCTTAGGGAGGACAGTTATTATTTGCAGAACCACAAGAGGTTACTTGTAAAAAGGGGGAAAAAAAAAGCTGCTTTTGCTGTGATTTTTCAAGTGGGAGCAATCTCACTCTATAATTGTACATTTTGTTACGCGTCCCACAATTACAGCTGAAAACAGGCTTTCCACAGAACTCAAAAGATCAGCTTCAACATCCTGGTTCATTAGTTTCTGGGGCAAGTGGACAAATATATCTTTGAGACGAGAGGGCAAAGGCCAGCATGTTCAGTTCTTTCAGCCTAATGAGTGGTCAGACCTCCACAAGGTGACTTTGATTCATCACCAGAGGACTTGTGTTCACTTTTTCCCCCCCTTTTCTACTCACTTTGTCTCCTTTGCTCTCATGCCTTCTATGCCTCGCCTGGACTTACCAGCTACAGTCAGACAGCAACACGTGAATCCATTAAAGGCGCAGATCTAATTAAAACCAATGTTTAAATACCTCCACTAATCCATAGACTACCGTAGTGTATTAAGACTCCCATCATCGATTAGACAGGCAGGTTCAAAGCCAAGACAAACTCATTAGAGGAAATGTGAAGGGTGCCCTCTTTTAATGGCTCAAGGAGGTAAATTTACCACGTTTACTTGCTTGACTGGAAATATAATTGTCTCAATGGCTGAAAAATACAGATCATTTCGCAGTGGGTGGAGCCTACAAACAGGAATACAGGAACAAACAAACATATACGGACACTAAGAATGAAAGCAGGTATTAATAGATTTCATAATAATTGAATTTTAATTTGCCGCAAGAACAAACAGACCTAGTCCAGAGTAAGTTTCTAGTGGCGCATCTACGAGGGGTGACAATGTTCGGCACAATAGCGAGAATTAGCTGTGATCTATGGAAGGTGGTTTCAAACTGGATTTTTTTCAGCCTTGCTAGACAAAATATTTCTGAGATACTTGGTTTAGAAAATAGGCATCTATAGTGCACCTGTCCAAATCCAATAAAGAGCAGCATTAAAAATCCTTTTCCTTGAGCTTTCGACCATGACAGTCTCCAATACAGCAGACTGGACAATCCAAAATGAGGAATGCCTGATCGTATTGGACTGAATATATACAATCGAACCAGCTATATTCAGGTTTCTGTTAGAAACCAATAAAGGCTTTAAGGTGCTCACGTGATAATAATCAGAAATTTCATCCTTGTCAACTACTGCATGTAGGTGTTTCTGTGCACTGGATGTCCCTTTGACACTCAAAAACACTCTGTGCTGTTCGCTGAGCACAGACCAATCATTACATAAATCAAGATGGTTTTGAAGATCAGAGAAGGAGTTGATATTTCTCAAGATGCAAAAGTGTTCCTTCACAGTAGAATATTCCTGTCAGACTGTTCCCAAGACTAACCTTGGTCATCAGACGCCTGCTTGGATGCAGCCTGTGAAAAAATAAAAAATTGTTAAGCTATCTCCCATATACAAAAACAGAGGGGCAAAGAAATGTCCCAGCCTCCTACTCCACTGTGTGGCCATGACTGTGATTTAAACTCCGTGTTAAATCACCCTGGGGTCTAAAGCCGTACTGGTCTCCCTACCCCTTTGTTGAGACCAGCACCAAAGATAATAGAAAACGTTTTGCGATGGCAGTGCCACAGGGCTCTAGTCTTGCCTCTAGCATTTTTTTATTTTTTTATCCTATCTTTCCTCTCACTTTTTCCCTTTTTCTGCAACCCTTTCTTAACCTCTGTCTGTTTCTCTTTGACACTTTTTCTTCTGTCTTACGCAGTCTTTTTCCATTAATCCATTGTAAAGGAATCTTTTGTACAACCCTGGTGGAAAGAACACTTTCAAACTGAGACATCTCACAATGCGAAACAGGGACAACAAATAGGATCTTTTGTTGGCAGTCTGAAGGTGCTCTTTCATCACCAACAGAAAAGGAATAAAAAAAAAAAAAACAAAGGAAAAGGAGAGTTTGAATCAGATTTATCCATCGCAAAGCCTCAGCTTTTAAAGGAAAAGTAAGTGTTGGGTCTTCTTCCAAATCTAACATCAGGATGGAGGAAGGTTTTGGTTGTATCTATTACAACCAAGCAAGAGGTGTTTACATAATATAAGACAATCACATTATCATTCATCATTTTACCTACCTACCCACTGATTGGTCCAATTGTTATATAATTGGGGAACTAATCAATTAGCTCAACAGCAAAACCTTTTCACGAACACATCCGAGACGGTGATTGAGAGGTCTGGAGTCAGACAGCCTTGAATGTCATTATGCTATGATATGACAATCTGTTGGCTAAAACAGTGGCTATTAGGTTCTGCTTTCCCCAGCAGTTTTCCATGATTTGGAATCTTGAGTACATTGATTTAAATATGGTTTCAAGGGTTTGAAAAATGTTTTGCTATGAAACACACCTTCGTAATGAGGGATCCACCTGCGATCCAGCACTTTGGAGGGAAAAGGTCTAACGTCAAATAAAGATTTACATCTCTTTGCAACTAACCCTGCTGGTTTAAATGAAATGTCACAAAAAGACTCCTCTACAGCGGAGCAGATAATTTGTAGTGAGTGGACGCATGTTACATCACTTCATTGGTTTATGAGTATGTGTGCGCATTAAAAGCACACAGAAGTCCAAAATCTTAAGCCTGAACTCTTAACACCAAGCAGCACGCCAAAATTGCCTGGTTTGTTTTTGATAATTGGAGTTCAATCTGCCTTTTTGCCTGTGAACCTGCATGAAAGATGCAAATGAATGCTGGAGAGAACTTCTCTTTGAAGCATTTAATAAATACCAAACAAGGTCATTTGAAAGGATTTTTATGTTTATTACCATTGCTTGGTGACAGGGAAATGCTGGAAATACCACGTGGATTATGAATTCAAACGTATTTCCACAAACAAATCTTTTTGGGTTTTTTTCTGTTAACTCGCACCACATGTACATTATCTCTTAAAACTGAGAACAAGTTAAAATATCACCTTTGCCTAAAATGGGATTGAGTTGCTCTCCACTTATTGTTTTCTAACTTTTAACTCTGTGGCTGTGGTTGTAACCTCGCAGCACAGTCAACCTGGAGATCCTGTGCTGTTGATTAATTTCACCATCCAAACTTATTATCTTTAATAAGCCAGATGATTAATTGTGACATTCATTTTCTGCATCTATGTGACTGTTGACTGATTTGGGGTGGCTACTTTTATCTCAAAGTGAAAGCGTTTTTGTTTTTCCCCCATTTCTCGTTATAAATTTCAGTATTTCCTTAAATATTGTGTAAAAGGGATGATGCGATTAAAAATCTCATGAAACAAATACGAAGGCATGGCAGCTTTTTGTGCTTGAAATATTACTTCATTAGTTTGATAGAGGCACTTTAGTAATCCTTAAGATTTCACATTTCCCTGGTTGCACGTGCAGCACCTTCAGTTACTGTGGTAACAGTGTTTTAATGCCACACTAACCTTTACAGTTCAATACTCATATACATAGGCAGAGTATCTCAAACATGCAGAGTAATGGCACACATGAAAAGTCCTAGAGAGATTTCATATTCAGACATCATCCCCCACCAGTTTTTAGCCAAGCAGAGAAACTTCATATGTAGTTTTCTTTCCACACACAGTCCTGCTCCTAGAGATGACACATGTATATATGTTTAAAAAAAAAAATTTAAAAAATTTGAAGGAAATGAAGTGACCAGATAGAGGCTCTCACATTACCAATGAAACAGAGTTCTGTGTATAAAATCAGTTGAAAATAGAAAAGACCTGTGGTTTGAATATACGTACAGTATACATTTATTTAAAATGCAGGATTATAGTTTAACAGACTTTCCTCTGATGACAGATGTTATAGACAACAACTAAATGTAGACTTGGCCAGCTAACATCTATTCTATCTTTGGTGTCATGTTTTAGTGACTTATAGTGACTCACCCCGAATACTCCGTTGAGATAGGAGTAGCTGTCTCCCCATGTATTATTGACATCTACGGTACATGTTTCAGTTTAACTTCTCATCGTGTCCCGAGACCAGAATAAACCAATATTCTATTTTGTTACTTTATAAACAGTATTTAGTAAAGTGCAATATTGAATTATTAAAAAATTATTCAATATAAATTAAATCCCTTCCAGACCTTATTCAGAGTGTTTTTGCTGCCAAGCCACAAACATCAACCATTAATAAGAATGAGCAGTCGTGTGACCAATGGGGAAACAGGTGGCAGGCTGGCCAGCGGTATAACTCGAGTCCATAACTCTGTCAGTCAGTTGGTGACATTTGTGTTTATAAGGCTAGTCCCACTGTTGTCATCCTGTGAAAATCTTCCTGCCAGCGATTACATTTGCACTATATCATAACTGGGAAGACAGTTTCATTTATATAAACGTGGCATATGGACTAAGGGGTGCACCAGTGAAGGATCTGTAACTGTCAGTGGGCTATAATTAAATAGTCTACTTAGACTTTATGTCCTCTAAAGAATACGGCTACACAGCAACACTGGGAAATCAGAATTGTGTTATCCCAAAATAGAAAGTGTCACACTGCCTTATAGAAAATTACATTTTGATAGGCATCAGATCATGTTTCATGTTTGTCTGTTTCCCCTCTCTCTGTCTGATATGTTCCGCCTAACAGTTTTTAAATCACGTTATTTTTTCTGAAGGCATACAGACAGCAGGAGCTGCTGATGGTTGATAGTGCCGTATCACCAAAACGTGCAGAGAGCATGTGAGCGAGAATGCGTCCGTTGTGCCTCTGTGTGTGTGTGTGTGTATCTGTGTATGTAGCACCAGTGGAGCTTTGTGTTGACAGTACATGGGATGAATGTCACATAGTGTTGTGACCTGTAGAAACACAATCCTGGGAAAGTGGTTGTATATTCCCCACCAGCACTGGGACAGCAGCTTGCTGTCTTGTGTTGCTGCTATTTTTGAGGCTTGGGGCTCACAACACGCTGAGGAAGAGATAAGATGATCATTGTCATCTTGAACCCTGGGCACAAACCACTTTCACCTCTTATTTTACTCTACTCTTTTTCTTTTATTCTGCCACTGCAACTCAATCCATCTTTGCGTCTGTCAAGCACGTACAAACAAAGCAACATTTGAAGATGAACAAGGTTCAACATGAACAAAGAACGTAGCTGACTGGTGTAGTTAATTAATCCTTACGGGAAAAAAAAAATTACATTTGAGAGCATTGCATTAAAGTTGCAATGCAACAAGCAAAAGAGATTTGCCCTGCAGGATTGCAGTGAGTGACTAAACAGCTCATGTCTCAGTGCATGTTTCCTGCCAATGTACAAACATTAGCTGTTAACTGGCTCCCGAACACATGCAATGAGTGTTCAAATGATTAGCTCAGCCGCCAGTCTTAAATTTCACATAGAACACCGCATTTTTTTTCCCCACGCATCTATTGTTCAGCTCTGCTACGAGTTGTGTTGAAACATGGAGAAACACCTTTTCCCCTCTCTTAATGCAACTCCTGGCAAATTAGAATTTCATTTTGCTTACTTGTGTCTTAAGATGCAACACCTGTAAAGTTTCAGCATACCCCATCATCTATGCCATCCAGAGGTTGGCACGTATTGCACATAACCACTGTAAAGAAACTATGACTGCAGAAGATCCAACATTTATATGATTTGTAGTCAGTGACTGTATCGATTAATGTGATCACGCAGCTTTAAGTGAAGGCAGCTCCAACACTAAAAGCTACTAATTTGGTTAATGGTGTTTACAATTTTCTCCACTCAGTTTAGCTTGAGGACTTTATGCTACACATCTGTCTGTACATGCATTCACCATCTCTAGATCCTAATGACAAAAAAAGAAAAACAAACAACATAAGCTCTCCACCCTGAGGTTTAAAATCAGAGACAGTCCCTCTTATGTCAAAAGCGGTGGGTAAAATATCTGATTAGATCTGGATTTGGAGCCTGGGTGATAATGATCATCTCACACATCCCGTGTCCAGCTGGCAGCCACACTGTCATGGTGAGTCTAGTGGTGAGGATCTAAATTGGCCCCACAGAGAAAAGAGAAAGAGGGAGCGGTGGGATGGACAGATTCAACCCTTTATTCTTTAGAGGTCATTCATACAAGAAGTTGGTAAGATGACCACCATAGCTGAGACTCATCCTGCGTACTTACAGAGTTCTGGAAATGGGGCAAGAAAAAAATAATAATAATGAGAGGATCGAGAGAATAAAATCTGTGTGCGTTTGAGCAAAGACAAAAAGATGAGTACATGAGGCAGTGAAAGCCAGATGATAAAAATAAGAAAAGTTTGAGTGTGTGTGTGTGTGTGTAAGGGGATGGGGAGATTAAGACAGCATGATAAAGGTGAAGAATTAATGAATGAGTGAGGCAGAGTGACTGTGGGAGCAGGAGTATAGGAGGGCGAGACAGGCGGGAATAATGGACAGGAAAAGGCCAGTATGTACACGGTGTCCTCTAAACAATTCATGAGGGGGTTTAGGGGTTAGAATCAAGAAGAGTTTCTCACACTGGCCAACACAAGCTGCAACCAAAACACTTCTGTTAGGAGGAACTCAAATCCAATGTTGATCCAGAAAGCACACACAGAAATACAAACAATGGAAGCATGCAAAAGAAAGAAAAAAATAAATAAATAAAGCTTTTCTTAATAAAGTACTTAAGGAGTGTGTCTCTCTTGATATTTGAGCCCTGTTACACTAAAATTGTTTCATTAAATTGTTTTGGCTTCATTAATTATGGGTTTCAGCAAAGTGTTAGCAAAGTTTTCATTAAGAAATGTGCTTTATATGCTGGGTAACAGATAAGAAGAGCAACAGTTCAGTATGTGATACAGAAGTGTTAAATAGGAAGCTACAGCTGAGAGATGGTTATCTTAGCTTGAGACTGGAAGTGGGGAACTTGGCTGTTTCCAAATGTGAAATAAAATGTTTCTAATTCTCTAATTGACACTCAATAATTTGTCCATTTGATTTTTGGGATTACCACAGTGCCAAAAGACAACCTGCAGTTTTATAGAGGATTGTTGATTATTTCATGAATGGGCCAAGTTATTAGTGAGCTTTTCTGGCACTGTAGGGCAGTTTGTTTTTGCCACAAACACACACACACACACACACACGTAACAGAATCAGTGCCAAATTAAGATAATGGTGTTCTGCCTGTATATAATCCGCAATATTAAATTTATAATCTGCCTCCCAGGTAAGAGTGAATACATTTATCTCCACTCAGATTTTAAAAGTTCAAATGATCAAATCTTTCCCTTTATTTCTCGCATTAGTAGTGGACAAAGGCAACAAGTCCTCCCATCCAAACTAACAGAGGTCGTTTGCTTGTCCCTTCCCTCTGATATGACCAATAGGACTGTCCCCTGAAATAATCCAACTTTTTGATAAAGGCTGCATTTCACACTTGGCTCATCCCATTTTGTAGGCTGCTTCAAATGCAACAGAAATACCCTTCAACTTGAGCCCCCTCTGGGAGCTGAATGATCCAACAGGTGGCTCTATCATAATTGAACCTATCCCAAAATCCAGCTCAGAGGTTTCTCTTTCAAATACTTTCTAAATATTCGTTTTCAGCTCAATTGAACAGCAAATCGTACAACTGTTGAAACCGAGGCCCTTACAACTTCAAAAACCACCAAAGTGTTGTAAAGGTTGCTAAGCGACAGGAGCACCACTTTGCAAAGGAGGCAAGAGCTGGTGACACAAAGTGAAAATCCTCCAAACGCAGGAACAGTTTGGCCTTCAAAGTTTACAACAGCAAACGGGGAAGCAAAGGACAAAGCCACCAAAATGGGCCACAGATAAAAACTTATCTACTTTGTCAGTGTTAGAGAACCTTTGCCACCATGGTCGCAATAATCAACACAAAGTTACGATCATTGGTTAAAACCATGAAATTGCAAACTAACTTCACTGCAAAGAAACCAACTCAAACCAAAATGGCATTTGGGCTCTTGGCAAGTCTGCAGTTAGACAAGATGTCTTCAACTGGGAGCTGTGCCCTCATGAAACCATGAAATATGGAGGCAGATCCCACAGCAGGTGAACACCTCTGCTTCATCCCACGGAACATGTGTAAAAGCTTAAAAAAAAAAAAAAAAAAGAGCAGTTTGATGTAAAACTGTAAAACTGTTGACTAAAAGCATGTTGCACTCAACCAGAGGAACATCGAAGCTGCTGCTGGAGCCTCCCAAAGCAATTAACACATCGCTGCCATTAGCTCAGCTGTGCCCACTTCCAGCTTTGCAGCAGATGCAAACTCCACCAATGCGTTCAGGACTGAAATAATTTACAGAGCAAAAGGTTGAAATAACTGACTTTATCAGACCATGCTAGTCTACCAAACTGCCCTTTGAAAACACATCCGCAACTTTGGATTCTGACATGATGAAGATGAAGAGATGATAAGAAGAAAACAGCATACTTTTTGTCACAGTGGGAAATAGATATTATACGAGTTCACTCAGTGAAGTCTTAGGAAATCCCCAGTGAGGCTAATATGAACCTAAGTGTCTCTTTTGTTGTAGTCTGTGTCTTCAGGTGCATTTATCAACATTACAGCTTCAGTGGAACAAAACCATGATGGTAATACTTTCATTAAACTAAGTTAGTCTCAGAATTCAACATTTTTTTAAATGGCAGTATACAACATTGTGTTGGTTTTTGGTGGATTTGCTTATTTGTTTTGACACATTGTTCCTTGTTTTTCCATTTCCCTGAGATTTATTGTCATGAATGGACTTACTGTAAATTCCCCAGGGGTTCAGCCAATTTATTGAGCCAGCAAGATTGTGTTTAGTCGCATTATACGCACACACACATATATATATATATATATATGTATGCGTGTGTGTGTGTGCGTGTGTGTGTGTGTGTGTGTGTGTGTGTGTGTGTGTGTGTGTGTACATAAAGAGGGGGAATGAGAGTGGCCTGGATGATGAGCCAGGTTTTAAACACAATATAAACAAGCTTTTCTGAAGAAGGACAAATGTCACTGAATCCCCACTGAATTTAACAGACTGATTCATGGTTGAACTTTGAGCTGTGTGTGTATCTGTGGATGTACAAAAGAGACTATTAGCAAAAGTGTGGGTGCAAATTTTTTAAATCTCTAAATAGAACAATGATTGTTTTTCTGACCATCCATGTTTTCAGCACACAGTCTTCTGTGGTTCACAAGCAGCATCTTCACACCGGTATCTTTTCAGCACCCAAAAACATTTAGTTGTGAAAGACGGGTAAAAGTTATACAATAGATTTTCCTCCATACTAGTAAGGTTGGATATATTTGTTTATCCTGTCCACTCCACTCAGCCAACAGCTTTCCTCCTGCCCACAGAGGTTTCATAGGGGAAATATTAAGATAGCACACTAATGCATGTGCCCATGTGCTCCACACTTTCTTCAGGTGAAAAAAGGAAACACATTGAGTGTCTCCATCTCTCTCTATACTTAGTTTTCACGCACACTTAGATGCACAAAGTCACCCCAAAACCACCACGCAGTGCACAGCACATCTCAGACAGACATATTTGTGATGAATCAAGTGAGAATCGTATTATTGTAGTATCTAAGTAAAGTTAAACAAATCATAGCTAACATGATACATTGTTAGATAAGCAATCAAAAATGTATCTAACATATAATGTATATGTCAATTTTAGAGAACAGAACCTTTTAAATCTTATTTGCAGCCTTGAGGCCAAGTGTGCGATGGACACTTCTGTTTGAGCATGGCTGCAGCATTTTTTTTTACTAGAAATAAATAGAATAAATATCTTTGGAACTTGATATCAGTTTGATCTTCAGACTACTTTAGTGTGCTGTCATGGTACACTACCACCTCGTATTAAATTTAGCCATTACAGTTGTTTAACACATACAAGGGTTGTTTCTTGGTTCATACAGTGTTTCGAGTGGAAGTCACGCCCATTTGGAGATTTTGGATGGCAACCCATCAGAAGAAAATCTGCTTTGGCAGAAATTGGCTGGACTGTAATTGAACGAAGAGGGTGGGGGCAAAAACTTACTTTGCTTTTGTGTTGTGAGGTAAAAAAGTTCAGAACACACACATCCTGATTACAGTGCCAGCAACAAAAACTGTTCTTTGGCACATGGTTTTATTTCCCTTTAAATCCGTTACATGTAGCTGAATTAGTTTCTGAGATGACTGAAAGACAAACAGGCAGTCCAGACTAAAAACAAAATCACTCTGGCAGATGTGCTAAATAATACAACTAGTAATACACACATATATACACGCACACATCAACACTCATAGACACAGAGCCATATCACACTAGTTATTCCAGAAATCCAGAGCAGAGAGCAGAGATAGGCAGTTCCTCTCTAAGATGTATGTTTGCCAAAGAAAAGCGGTCGACTGCTGCCAAGGTTGAGCGAGCATATTGAAAAAGAATAGAGAATCAGACATTGCACATTGTGTGAAACTCCATAAAATGATTCTCGACTCTCCCTGAACAGCAACTGTGACACAGTGTCTGATAACGGTGGGCATGCATGTCTGCGTGTACCTTTGTGCGTGTGTGTGCATCAGGCTGAAAGCTGTATTTGTCATCCAGTGTGTTACAGCGCTGATGTGTTCAGTCATTGGGCATGCCTGCCTACGTGTGTGTCTGTGTGTGTGTGTGTGTGCGGATTTTTGTAGGCACGTGTGTGTGATTTGATACTGAATAGTTGTCGGAGCAGCTGTTGATCACCGATAAAAAAAAAAAAAAAAAAAAACATTTTGCTTCCTTAGACTCACTTTTTCACTAACGGTTCTTTGTAGAGAAGAATAAGCATTCATCTGGTACAGAGCGTGAAATTAGTCATATATAGCTGCATTTCGCACAAAATGAGTTTGTCGATGAAATGGGAAAAAAGCCCACTCGACATTACTGCGAGTTGAAAGAGAATCCTAAGTGGGATTTTATTGCTGTATTTATGAGGTTAGGTTAAAAGGTGGAATGGTTTGTGGCAAAATATGTATTTTTCAGCACTGCCCTGGGGAAGACATCCAGAGACAGCTGACAAGAAGATTTACAGATTTCTGATGAAGGCTCCTGAGACACAGCTGGAGGTTAAGTGTTTTTCTCAAGAGCAACCATCCTGGTCAGGCAGGTTAGTACTTCCTGGAAGCCAAAGAGGAGCGACCCAGTGGCAAGCATGGCCAACGTACTTAATTGGAGATGTGCATTTATATATTGTCACAAACCAGCTCATTGTCTATTATAACCTATGTCTCCTATACTATATATATTATATATTTATAGACGTATAGGAGCCGTAGTCAGGCAAATACATTTTAACATCAGTGTAAAGCCTATGTGTCAACTATTCATCTTCTTTTTTGTGCTAACACACTTGCTGTGTGTGGTTTATTTTCAGTGGTCTATTTTTATATTAATGAAAATTCATTCATTTTAAATTTCATCTTCATCTTGTAAGTAAATGACTCGGTATCTGTCTCCACATCTGCCGTTCATATTCCTTTGGAATGGCGTGCTTTGACTGTTCTCTACCAGCAACAATAAGACAGGTCAGAGATCAGTTTGGGAGAGATAAGACTGAGTTTATATGTTTCATCTCAGGAACATATCAGTCATTTGAAATGGGCTCAAGCTCTTATTAAACTCACCGCACAGCAACTCTGCTTATATTCTCTTCATTTTTACTCACCATGTATCTGCTGGAGTACCTTGGATGCTGACATTTGGTAACGTAATTGGCCCTTTTATCAGTTAATGACAGGTGCTACACTATTAGTAGCTCTCTTCTCACTCGCATTCACACTGTCGTCCCTTTTTCTGTGAAAGTGCATTGGCCTATATATGTTTGTCACAGCATTGTTATGAAAGTGGTTACCTATGTAGAAGGCCTCAGAATCAAATCAAAGACCTTGTTCAGGCCTGGATTTAATGCCCATCTTCGGCAATCTGATCACAACGTACAAACTTTCTATCTGATCGCTTAGACCACATTTAAATGGGGTCTTGGCCACTTGTGGCCTCGTTCATTTAGCAATGTCAATGCAAATACGTTCAGCCACACTGAAGGGCCACCTGCCTTCCTGATGACCACTGATTTCACAAGCACACTGACAATTTATCTGTCTGTCTGATTGGATAAAAGCAACGCCGCATTAGGAGCTAGCAGAGAGCATTAACAAATGGAAGGGTAGGCATGGATGAGGCGTAATAGAATTAGAGGTAAGGTGAGGGTTAGCCATTTAGCTGGGATAGTTAAGTTTGGGGTAGTGGGTTAGTGTGTGTGTGTGTGTGTGTGTGTGTGTGTGTGTCTCAGTCCAACAGTGAGAGGAAACATACAGCTTATGCTGTCATCTCCTTCCCCACCTTTCTGCAGCTACCAACAAAAAATGACCCACCTGTGTCACCATCAGACATGTCTGTCCCTCCCTTTCAGCACGGACAGACAAAGAGAGAGAGCGTGAGAGAGCGATAAAAGGGGAGAGAGTGTGCTGTGTCTTCCCTGCTACACACTGTACACACAGACAGGGCTCAAACATGCCATGACATTTCATTAGAGAAAACACAAGTCAACAATCCTATATCTGCCTCCGTTAACATTTGTCCAACACTTATTGTGTCAATCCCAAATTGTTGAACTATCTCCCAATTGTCAGCTCCAATAAACGATGGAAAAGTCCTTGCTTTCCCCCATTGTAAAGGAAAGAGAAGCGTGTTGGCACTTAGCATGTGGCTGTGCGTCTTATTGTGCGCATAATGCATGCAAGTGAATTTCAAGTTTTCTGCTGTGTGACTTGAGCAGCACGTTGGCATAGTTGTGGCCTCGCAATAAGAAGGCAGCGGGTCCGATTCCATTCCTACACAGAAAATATGCTGCAGAAAAACCCATTCAATCTGAGCCTGTGGACCAGGAAAAAAAGAACAAATCACCCGCTGACATGAAGTCAAACAAAAGACTAGTTCAAAATGAACTAATCGTTCATGAACGACACATCAGTAAAAAATTGCTGTTATTCTTCTTGAGCTTCTCAACGTGCACCAATCACCAATAATCACCCTAATTAATAAGAAATTCCTCAGATTGTGTCAGAGAAATATCGTGATCACTGGACTAAAGTCACCATTGTTAATAATGTCTTTTGCCAAAACAAAATAAAATTTAGATGAAATTAAAGTTTAGTCATTTAACTGAACGTGCTGCTGGTATGTTCTTCTAGGAGGCCACATCAGTGCTTTTCATTAAGGGGAGGAGATAAAGACATTTTGAATAATTATGATAATGAAAAAAGTATTCTGATCTTTTTGGATTTTTGTCTGAAAAGGAAGAGGAAAAGGAAAAGAATGATTTGAGCGGCTTTTAGCAATTTTCTCTTCTCTGAGCCAAACATACACACGAATCACCACAATAGCTGGAGCAGATTTCATATCATTAATTAAAATACTTGACAATTTTTTTTCTTTTTTTTTTTTTTAATTTAGCATGATAGCAGTACATTAAAAGGTACGAGCTCAGGCTCAAACAAGATGGAAATTATGAGCTGCAAATGAAACTGAGCTAAAACTAAATCTGCAAAATTAAATTAAGGCTGCGCAGCTACACAAATAACTATAATATCACATATCTTTCTGAGATGTATCACCTTTTCCGAGCTGCTCATTATTTGTGATGTTTATCCTTCATGGTCTATTTGACTAATACACAAATAGGCAGCCATATACAGTACTTGTTCGCCTGCTTCAGCCTTGTTCACAGTTTCACAGCTTCCCTGCACTTCTCATTAGAGAATTCTTGCTCTATATTTATCACCATTTGCCAGTACTGAACTCCGAATCTATTAACCTGCCGCTTGCCTTGAAATAACTCTTGAGGACAGTATTCCAAGTTTCAACTCACTGTTGTAATATACACAAGGAAAAGTTTCGCCGAGTAGGAGATCCTGTTTTCATGGCTTTATCGTTCTAAAGGCTGCCAATGACTGTGGGAGCCACTTCTCTCTACTTCATGCTCACCATCCACCTTGGTGTCACTCTATCCACGAGGAAAATCTCAAGCTGTGCCTCACTCCTCCCCCGAGAGGTGGGCCTGACTGGCGAAGTGAATGGCAACGCAGGTTAGAGAAGAAAGGTTAATTAGTTTTGCTGACCATCTGTCTACAATAGAAGGGAGTGGGAAGAGGCTGCACACCTCAGGTTGAATGGTACGGTCTAGGATTTACAGGCGCTGATTGGTAGTGACCAGCATGCTCACCTGTCCTATTAATACAAGTGCAAAAATTAAATGTGGAGTATTTAATATTAGATCACTATCATCCAAATCCCTCAGTTAATGATCTGACAACTGATCATATTATGGATTTACTCTGTATAAATTCAGCTATAGCAGATGTTTATCTGAATACGCCGTGGCCAAATTTGAGGAGAGTATTCAGACATCATTTGTTAAACTGCCATGTCTAAAGTCAACAGAGGCCTTCTCCCCTACACAGAGAAATGACTTTGTGAAAAGCACTAAAGTCTCACTGTGTTCAAATCTTGAGTCTGTAGCTCCTCTGAAAAGAGAGGGATGAAACAGAGGAGGCTGGCACCTTGGTACTGTACAGCCCTCAAATTCATGCCTCAAAGCAAACGTTACAAAAATGGGAAAGGCGCAGTAGTGGTGGTCCTGTCATGCAGATGAATTCTATTTAAAACATACAAAAGCTGTTCGCATTACCAGAAGCTCCTACTCTCAGCGTTGACAGAAGAAAACTCTTCAGCACTGTAGCCAGGCTGACAGAGTCATAGCTCAGTTGAACCACTGATTCCTTTAGGTCTTAGCAGCGATGTTTTTACCAGATTGTAACAGTCAGAGCTAAAATTCAACAGCTTTCACCTACAACTGGCTGAAGTCCATTATCAAACGCAGCAGCTAGTCAACCAACTGTAACACCTGCTTTGTATTTGGAATCTTTTTCACCTTGTTTGAAGACTTTCAGTCAGGTTTTAGAGCTCATCATAGCACAGCAACAACACCGGAAAAACTTACCAATGGTTTCAGACAATGGATTGGCCTCCATATTTGTCCTGTTAGATCTTAGTGCTGCGTTTGACACCATTGCCCGGAATATTCTATTACAAAGGCTGAGACATGAGAATGGGCTCAAAGGAGCTGATTCAAGTCATATTTGTCAGAAGATCCCTTCGCTCGTGTTAACAATGGCTCTTCCTCACGCATTTCATTTAATCATGGAATTCCACAGGGTTCTGTCCTTGGACCAGTCCTTTTCACATTACATATGCTTCCCTTAGGCAATACTATCCACAAGAACGGCATCAATTTTCACTGTTTTGTAGATGCTACTCAGTTATACTTGTCAATGAAGCCAAATGAAACCAATAAGACTTCAGGCATGTCTTACAGACATAAAGATCTGGACCACCTGCAACTTTTTACTTCTGAATTCACACAAAACTGAAGTCATCCTACTTGGCCCTAAGCACCTTAGAGAAGCTTTATCTGATTATGTAACCACTCTGAATGGCATTACTTTGGCCTATAGTTCAACTATTATCTTAGTCTTAGTCTTGGAGTGATTTTTGATCATAAGTCCTTTGTCCCTGATGTAAAACAAGTCTCTAAAGCAGCCTTCTTTCAGCTACAAAATGTTGCAAAGATCAGAAACATCATGTCTCAAGAGGGGGCAAAAAAAAAAAAAAAAAACTCATCCATGCATTTGTTACCTCTGCGACTTTGCGACTCTGTCGCAGCTTTCAGGATCAGGCTTAAAACCTGCCTTTATGACAAAGCCTACAGTTAGAAACGTAAGGTTTAATTACTCTTTTTCTTTAGGTTTTAGTTAGTTGAGATGTGCTCTATGTGAAAAAGTGCCTTGATGTAACTTTGTTATGATATAAATACATTTGGTTTGATTTAAGATCAGGTGCATCCGTCCAATTAATCCGTTCCTCCTTTTTACTCCCTCCATCCTTTCTGTGTAAGCCCTCCTGCTCCTTTGTCCTATGCAGCGATTTTTCCAACCAGCTTTAGCTCTTTGTCATCCAGTCACCTTGTATGCAGTGCACAAAGTATCATTCCATCTTGCTCCTTTTCCATCTCTCTCTGTACCAACATGGTGAATGAGCCATAGATGTCCAGCTGGGAGGAAAGCAGAAGTAGCTGAGTGTTGCATTCAGCTGTGCTAAAGGCTTTGCTGAGTCTCCCCGAGGGGCCAGCTGTAACTGGGAATCTCTCCGTCTGCACTGCCGAGGTAAAAGTGGGTGTTTTTATCAGCGTGCCCAGACAGAGGGACGGCAAAATGCATAGAGAGACCATTATCACCTACCGTGACACCCCATGACTCTTTTATGTGCAAGTTGGGACTTGAACAAGTCACTTCAATTTAATAAACTCAGGTTATTTCTGTCAAGCAAGTTGATATACCTTAAAAGCAGCCAACTCCATGTCATAAATGCAATGTGAATTACAGAGTACTTCGGCTTTTGGCCATTGAATTATGGCTGGGAATGAAAAATGCTGTAATCCTACTCAAACTGAATTGCTTGCTGCTTGCGATGACCACGATGGTATAAGATTGGAAGGTGATGCCCATCGCGAGCCTGAGTGTGTGGAGGAGGTGTGCAAAAAGAAAGACTAAAACTAAACCCTACAGCTGGTTACGACAAATATATCTCGTACCCCAGCTTTTTTATTATTATTATTTTTATATATACACCTCTTCCTTCCCTTCAGTGTGGTCAGTGTGACACGGGGAATCATTTCAGGTTGTTGGGCTAACGTCTGTCCTAAAACTGATGGCAGAGCATAAAATTGATTGTGAAACGCATATTAGCATCATCATTAATCCGCTCTTTTCCTACTTGTGCACATTCTCTATCCACCGTTGGAATTATATAATTTGATGTAATCTAGATTTACGGATAAAATCGTTTTGATTTCAAGCCGGAAAGATGTTGATATAATACATTTCACAGACACCTCAGACCTCCAGCGCAGTTCCTCCAAACTAAAAATGCCTTCTTCACAAAGGATGAGAAACAATAGTGGGAAAATTCTTTTTCACGGGAGCCCAGACAGTTTATAAAACATGAAAAAAAAAAAAAAAAAAAATCTCCTTTCACCACAGGAACCAAGGCAGCTAAATTATCACCTACCAGTTTCATTTCATGTAATTGTGCTTCAGCAAAGGAAGCCTTCATAACAAGCCTTCCCTGCTGCCAAAAATGAATGTGTTAAGGTGTCTCTACCAAGTATTATACATACTACATCTTATTATGAAACACTGATGTGACTGAGCTCCATTTCATGCCAACTATATTTGTGAGAATATGAGAG
Source organism: Echeneis naucrates (assembly GCF_900963305.1). NCBI lineage: Eukaryota > Metazoa > Chordata > Actinopteri > Carangiformes > Echeneidae > Echeneis > Echeneis naucrates. The sequence goes on from NC_042524.1 coordinate 9,290,511, forward strand.
ATCTGTTCTCATTTCTTTTGTTCATCAAGTTGTTTCTTCATCAAATGATCTAGCAGCCTAAAACTGAACGGACAGGATAATCTGTCACTTGTTCTCGGGGATAAATCTGTAACACGTACTGTAGGCTACTTGAAGAGGGCCAAAAAGGTATTTAGCAGCAAATGAGCAAGGAGCCAAAAATGAGGCAAAAGGGACGTCTAACTGGGCATTCCTCACATGGACAAACAGAAAAATCATTAATGTTGCTCTGTGTGCACTGGATAGGTCAAAAGGTCAGTCAATACTTCTTTAAGAAATTGTTTTGATAATCTGAATTACAGAAAAAAGGAAAAGTGCCTGGCTCAAAGAAATCTTGTTTCAACACTGCCCTGCACTTCTTTCTAAGATTGGGTGTCTGAACAGTACATTGTTACTGTTTAAGTCTGTTTTTTGAGGTTATTCCTCTTCTCCCTCTATGCCTGCTGCAGGAACCTTGAAGATTTCAACGATAAAATTTCTCTAACTTGCTTGTTTTTAACGCTGCATTTCCACTAACCGTGCTGTAAGGAATCCTGTTATCAGGCTGTGGAGCACGAGTAAATACTATAAACGCTTTATCGACATCATTTGTTGAGAATACTAACCAATAATGCATTTCAAACACTTTGGAGAACACCACAGGGAGGATTTTGCCATTGTAAACTGCTCAGGGTGTCATCCAATGCTATTATCTCCTCTTTTTTTTTGATTCCCACGATGCTGCTGGACAAAAATTCCTTCAAAAAACTGCAAAGCCTAAACTCTACAGACAAATACCCGATAGTGCCTATGCCAGACTGGGAATACATTTAGCAGGTACATTTTGGCATAATTAACACTGTTTGAACAGACGTTTGTTTTTCTCATTCCTGGATGTGTAAAAACTTCAGAAGTGTTAATTTGCCTGTGAGCCCAGTCCCCATTCAGGTATGCAGACTTGTTGAATTATTCAGAATATTAAAAAGACAATAATGAGGAATGGGCTCCATATGAGTACAAAATATGCTTTTGCTGTGGCATCTTTTAATTAAACACAAACAAGCACTGAGTGCTTTCTGTGCTCTGCTGTGGTAAATAAGACGTAATGGAAATCAACTGCAGAATAATTTACCATCCATCACCTCTTATTCACACAGTTACATTCTGCCAGTTTAAGTAGGTTAAGTAGCTAATTCTACAAATGGGATCAATGTCAGACTTGAGATAAATATGATAGCAGCTGTAATTGTATATTTTTCTGCCTGATTTCAGTCTGTAGTTTTAAAAAGAATGCGTCAAAACGCTCACTGTTGTCAGATTTTGCTGTAATATACGGGCCAGACATTGAAAAATGTCCATGGTTTACAGGAAAAACAGTGATGAGGATATTTTTATACACTGAGAGCAAAAGGGTGTGAATTGTTTAAAACAGAATTCACACATTTAAAAGCTGTTTTTGATGAGCTTTACTTTTGTGTAATATTTTCATGTTTCTATGTGGCTGCTTGGGGTCAGGCAGTTTGCAACAGTCTGAGGGCAGAAACAGAAAATAAGAATGACGAATGAAGAAAACTGTATAATTGTATTTTCATTTAAAGACAGAGAAGACAGGAGTGAGGGAAGAAATGGGAGGGGAAGAATGAACTAAACGATTGGCATGAACACAACAGGGATTTATCATAAATGAGCTGGAGCAGTGAAACAATTATACCTAAATTTGACATAGTTTAACCAAAGACTGTCCTTTAGCCGAACGAAATAACTGAAAGGAAAAAATGGATAGGCAATAACTGAGTAGCTTATGATTGTTTGGGTAATTACTTGTCATGGCTGCAGCCATGTCTGAGTTTCTTTGTTTGTTCTCCTGAGTGTACAGTATGTGTGAGTGTGGCATGGGCGTGGTCTCGTTGCCCTCGTTTCCAGCCTGGCTCCTCACCCGGTTCTCATTATCTCATCGGCCTGCAGCACAAACGTCCACTCTTTCCAGACTGACCCTCGCCACGTGTCCTCGTCCACGTGATGATGCACCCAGTGTCTGGTCAGCACCAGAGTCAGTATGACTCAATAAACTTCATTAGTGCACATTCCCAGTATGTATCTGAAGAAACCTGGTGGCCAATACCTGGCTCCAAATTGAATCGATGTCAGGTCAGACCTGAAGAAGATCGAGCTAGAACGTGATCTTTCTGGTCGGTTGCAATAAATCGTGGACCGACAGGAGATGATTTGTGTGAAAAGTAGCAGATATCACTGCAATGTTCCAGTTATGGCGATGAATTGAAACTATCGCTGCTTTCACTCCTACAAGTTTGTGGTTTATTTATTACAACATATAAACTATATCACAAATTCATTTGCATCAATGAATTTGCAATTAATTCCTCTTTCATTGTCATGACTGTGAAGAAGCATTTGCTTGGTCATTTTCATACAGTACATATATATAGAGATATAACTGGAGCCGGAGAATCTATACTACCATTGTTCTAACCTCAGTAGTCTGCTGTTTATTGTCAAGGAGACTAAGTATCTGGACCTGCTGCATCCTCTGACCTTTGAGTTTATGACTATTTTCCACAAAAAAGGACTGAACCTGCAGATTCAGGGTAAAAACTGTGCCTCTACCAAACAGTGTACTATAACAGTTTAAAATACAAAGGCAAGGTAAGTAAAGTCACTCTGAATGTTGAAAGGTGTCCAATTTTAAGAGCTGAAACTGACAGTGGCCACAGCTACTATTTTTTTTTTTTTTTTTTTTTTAATCCCTGGTATCTCAAGATCACAATTTAATTATTTTAGTTTAGTTTCTGGATTTATTGGAATTTTTTTCTGATGATCAGAGTTTAATTATCTCATAATGATAAGGGAAGAAAAAGAGGCATTCTCAGGATCTGAAACTTAATTAAATCATAGCATGACCAAATGAAAAACTGCCCAAATGAGCCCTGATCTCTCTGTGATTTAGGTCGGTCTGCATACACCTACATGATCTCTAATGAAGAAAACAGCAGCGGGGCTAAAGGTGTGACCTGTATTTTAACAGGGGCCAGCAAACCAGAAACATCTTTCTGATAAAGGTTGAAATATTACGGTGTCTGCATGACAAATACATTTTATCAGCTCTTTTAATCAGCAAATGAGGGCTCTTAAAACTCTCAATCACATCTTTTTACTTTACAAACTGGACCTCTTAATTGCAACTGTGCATTAAGAACACAATCAATTAATCAAGTTAAAAAAAATAATTTGAAATGAAAAGAGATAAACAGGAATTCATTCAGAATATTTAAAAGGAAGGAGAAAGTGTGATGAGAGGGGAGCGACAGATGAAAGTGAAACTGACACAGCATCTAATCTTGACATAGCACAACTCCACATCTGCTCTGCTGCGTCCCATCAGCGGTTGGATATGACTCTTATGGCTTGTTCCTGCATGTGTGATGTCAGTTTTGGCTCTCTAATGTCTCCCTACACCAGCTCCGATATATCCTGTCACTTAGAAACGATGCTTACATAAAACTAATTAGCCAAAGCAAATCTGAGATTTATGTTTGCGTTAATTACCAAATGTCAGCCTGCTTGTACGCTGAACCATAGTTTATATAATGCCTGCGTACCACCAGCAGGTCTGCAACATCTTCGTTAGCACATTAAGGACGCAAATTTCACCGACTACTTCACAACAGTTTTTGCAATGCGTTGTCAGCTCGTAGCAACTAAACCACGATGATCATTATTAGGCTCTCAGCACTTTTGGTTCAGGTTAGGAATGAAACAAACTGACTTGATGCAGAACAGAACTTCACTGTATTAACATTTAAAATTGAGCCAAAGAGCTTTTGTTCATTAACTGAAAACGGTTTCTGCTATCAAAGGACTGCATTTAGTACAAACACTTCCATTACAGTTATGTTTGGTATAAAAAAAGAAAAAAAAAAAAGAAGACAACAAAGAAAAAATGTGTGTTTAAAAAAGTGTGCAATTACATTCCTTAGAAAATTATTCACTTTGCAAATTTAACTTCAACCACATTATACTGTTATCTACCAAAATAAGAATTAATACAAGTTTAACATTTTTATTTCAAACAAAACAGATTTCAGTGAATATCTTTTCTTTACTTTATTACAAGATCTCAGAATAAAATTAAACAAGAAAAAGTTCAAGAACTCAAACTCCCTAAATTCCTCCGTTTCTCAGCTGCACTTGATAAGTGATGGCTTCTGAAGTCAAATAACCATGCGTACAATTTCATAGCATAAAACTATGACATAATTATTTTATATGAATATGAAGAGAATGATTTTGCAATACCATGCTGGAAAGCTGTCAAACGTGAACTGTTTGAACCCACACACACAGGTTTCCTCATGACCACACAAAAAAAAAAAAAAAAAAAAAAAAAAAATCTTCCTATATCTCACAATCAATTTCTTTTTCTAATCAGATGAAAAGGAACTCTTGGCAGCACTGATGATTAAATTTTAATAATCTCTAATAAAAAGCAGACAGAGCAGTGAGCATTTGATTTAAATACCACATTGCCACATCGAGCACTGGTCAGTGACTCTGGGAATTTAAACACTCCTTATCAAATATAAATAATGGTATGCTGCTATTAAGCCACATGTATGATTTAGATGGATGTGCCTATTAAACAGTAGCTTAATGAAGTGACTTTTTCTATTCTCCAGAAGGTTCGGCAATAAAATAAAATGAAGATCCATTTCTGTTCATTTATTACTACCACTATTATTGATAAATTATTCATTCACATTTCTCCCCCGTTCTTCTTTAAGAATCAGATGAGCTTGCAGTGGATCATTAAGACAATGAAATGTCTGTGTTGAGTCTGGGTCAGAGTCACCCCAGGGAGCATCCACACCGAGGGGGCTTCGTTGTGTTTATCATTTGATCTATTGTTGACTTGTTTACATCAGGCTTTCCAGTGATGACTCATTAGCGTTGCCGCAGCTGTCAATGGCTCAGATGAGTAAATTTCATGCTACTGTCAATATATCCATCTGTTTTTTTACTGTTCCTGCCATTAAATGGGGTTTGGTTTGTCCTTGTTTTTTTTTTTAAACATTAGTGATCAATGTGCTAAAGTCTCAATTGGATTCCTTGAAAGATTATGAAGTAAAACTAAGCCAAAAATCCGACTTAACATTGTGAATCAAAACAAAGCTTTACAAGACTGATCTAACCTCAGTGAGGATAAGGTCAGGATGCAACAATGACAGAAACTGTGTGTGCATTTACGTTACAATTTTGTTCATGGGTGTGGTAGATTAATACTCTATGGTACGTAAAGTAAAAATCATTACTCGCAGTGTGACCCAGCATTGCTGCTGCATAGATTAGTGTGGCTTTGCATTGCTGTTCCACTGAATTTGATACTTGTCTAGCTTGCAGTACAGTGTTATTTTCCGATGCATTTAAATAAAAAGTGTGATGTAGCTTTTGCCTGGATAAACAGTGGCTCTTCCATCAGGGTGCTCTCTGTGGTATAGCTGTCTGTGCACAGTCTAAGGCGTGAATACCCTGCAGCCTTGAACCTACTGAAGCACATGCGTGGATATAATTAATGATGTAAAAAAAAAAAAAAAAAAAAAAAAACAGTAAACAAAGTGAAAATAATAAAATAAACCTGTAGTTTTTAAAGTGACGTAAGTAATCACAGTCAATCCACCTTGACTTATGACGATTTCTGAATCTGTCACTGCTGCTAAGAATCAAATACGCTGTTGTCAAAAATCACATCCTGCCTCTGTTATTTTGCAGTGGAATAAAAACTTCACACAAGAGTTTACATGTCAGTTGATCCTAATTTAGCTGAGCTGAAGTGTGCAAAAAAAAAATCCTCTCATGCTGTCACTTTGCTGTACATGCTCTCGCTCTCCCCTATAGAAACCAGCAGAAATGCATGACCCCCACTGTCAGCATGTTTAACTTCACGAGCACTAGCAAGAAGAACGAAAAGAAATCTAATAGATTCCCATGAAATGGGACATGAAACTGGTCTAAAACTTGACCAAGTACTAACATGCAGGCGGGTTCATTTTAAAGAAGTGGATATGGAAGAGCATCAGGACTAATCCTCAGCCAGAGCGTCTCTTTAAACAGACCTCCATTGAAAGACTTAATCCATACGTGACATCAGACTTAGTCCACATTTGTGAGGCTTTAAAAATTGCACACATATTTTATCAGACATTATTCTGCCTGCGTAGGAACCCAAATACATGTGTCGGAAGCGGAAAGCACACAACAGGGACATGCTGGCCATCATTTCTGGTCCACCTGGTCACCCATATTTCTCTCTCTCTCTCTCTCTCTCTCTCTCTCTCTCTCTCCTCTCTCTCTCTTCTCTCTCTCTCTCTCTCTCTCTCTCTCTCCTCTCTCTCTCTCTCTCCTCTCTCTCTCTCTCTCTCTCTCTCTCCTCTCTCCTCTCTCTCTCTCTCTCTCTCTCTCTCTCTCTCTCTCTCTCTCTCTCTCTCTCTCCTCTCTCTCTCTCTCTCTCTCTCTCTCTCTCTCTCTCTCTCTCTCTCTCTCTCTCTCTCTCTCTCTCTCTCTCTCTCTCTCTCCCTCCCTCCCTGAGGTTAACGACTTGGTTAATCTCTATGTTGTGAGGACAACAACATTGAAATGATGGTGACAGTACACAGAAAACACCATGCATTCAGATACACAAGAGAAACAGGGATATTGTATCCATCTATCTTAACTTCTGTCTTGACGAAACCATCTTATCAGAGATTCAAAGCACTTCTTCATCATGTCAGGGGTTCTGCTGGAGAAAACGACAAAAGAAAATGAGCACTTTGTGCCTCAAGGGCGCAGTGGTTAACTATGTCTGTCAGAAACATAAGAATGAGGGGAATTTTAGAGCTTGATATCTGACTAACATGGAAGGAGACAAACACGTTTCAGGTAATGAAAGAGAATACTTTAATACTTCATGGTGCCAACCCTCACCAGATGACCCCTTATGACAACCCTCAATAAAATCAAAATTATAATCCCTTGAGAAATGTCTGAAGCCAAACTTAAGGGTAAGGTTTTTGTGTTTCTATGTGTGTGTGTGTGTGTGTATCTTTTCGATCTTACGACTCGATGTTCGGAAGGTGAATCCAGTCTTCACAACTTCAAATATCTGTTTGAGAGTTAAATCACTGGCTATCGCCTTGAACATTCCTGTCCACACAAGAGTGAGGGTAGCTCAGCAGTGTGGCTAATTCAGTGGTAAGTGCACAGACCATGTTGTCACACTGTCCCGGGTCCGATTCCAGCATGAGATCTATGCTGAAGGTCATTTCTCTCCCTCCCTGTTTCCTGTTGGCCTCTCTGGTGCTAAGTATTGAAATAAAGGCATAAAAAAAAAAAAAAGAGTAGAAAAAAAAAAAAGGGTTAATGACTCTGCCTCTCTTACACCTTAACTATAAATTGCACAAACGCTCTGTAAATGACATCAGGTGGCACCTACACTCTGTGTGACGTACAAAAAGGACAACCTGGGTTTTTGCGTTCCTCTTGTGGAAGGGTAAGGGGGGTCTAAATTAGTGTAACAAATTCAGCCGTAACGGTTAATACGTCTGTAATAGCCGAGGTACTGCATTATATTAATGATGATATCATCATACCGCACAAAAGAAAAAGAAGAAAATGGAATCAATGAAATTATGATAATTTAGCTTTTTTTTCCTGCGTGCAAGCTTTTTATCCCAATATACCTAATCAAGAGCATTATTGAAATTGATGCTTCCTTTTAATAAATGCCAGGTAAGTTCTTATGGATTTTCTGAAGCTGCAGATGAGAATGTCAACTCAATCCCTCCTTGTTACCACTCCACCTTAAGCTGAAAACAAGGTGAGAGGTCTCCCAGCAGGCTATCAAAAGAAAATGGAGAAGACAAAAATAGGGATATCATAAATTAGGCACGTCATTAAAGCAAGACGGAGAAGGAAAAACAACTTCAGTAATAACTTCTCATAATTTCAGCCCCACCAAGCAACATGTTTGTTCTTAATCAGCGGAGGTCTCTGTTGAACTGTGATTGTCTGGAGATTTCTTTGTTGGTTATGTGCAATTACTTTTTTGGCATTCAATAAGCAGTGAAGCAATAAACCTGCTTGTGTTAATCCACGATTAATTCTCATGAATATTAGATCAAGGAGGGGGATCTCATAGAGGGGAGATGTAAAATACTCACTTGAGCTTCATCACCAATTATATAACACTCTTGAGAAGAGTCTGCAGCTGAATTTCTCTGTGGGTGTTGCATGCATGCTCAGGAGGCCATGATTACTCTTTCAGTTTCACATCATTGTGCTTATGTGATCTCCCCCCGTTCAGCAGAGAAAAATCCAATATATTCGGACAGATTTTTTACAGACCAGTATTCATCGATGAAGAATCAAAACAATGTTTGTGATTCAAAGAGAAATCACAAGAGAGAACAGAAAGGAAAGGAGAGAAAGATGAGGGAGACAGAGCAAGGTAGAATAGATGGAAAACACTCTCCCCAAGACTGTTTGTGATATGTTCCATTGGAGGGGTGGCGGGAACGGGATAAATCAACCGGTCACAGTCTCCTGCACCATCATCACGTAATTGGTTTTAAATCAAGAGGAAGCGCCCGCTGCTTAGCTGGGGCCAAGATCAATCAGGGAGTCAATGACAAAACATGGCCATAATATCTCCCAAATTACATTTCTTAGCTCAGAGAAGAGGGGGCCTTGAGATCTGACCCCCCCCTCGCCAGAAGCCGGAGACATTTAAAGATATTTTCTCTTGTCACATGCTTTAATTGGTTGATACATGGTTTACTGACAGTCTTAGATTTCATGCAGCACATTCTGTTGCGGCGATTGTTGTTGGGTCATGCTGACCCTTGCCGCCATCTGCCACGTGATGAATCTGCTCTGCTTTTTGATGGACAGTATCTACATAAAGCTACAGGAGGATAAAATACAATCAATATCATTACCGAGCAAAAGGGCGGAGAATGCTGTCTGGCACATGTTGGAAAACCTGGCTGATGAGCAACACAACTACAGCAGGCAGGCAGGAGTTTGTGCCAAAGAGGAAAAGGACTAAAATTCCAAGTTCAAACTTAAGAAATTTCAACTCAGTCAACAGTTCAGTTGAGAAACAGATGAGCTAAATAAACATAAGAATTCCCTGATAGACTAATTGGCTCTTTAGGATATCCAGTCATAGCTGGTGTTTTAAAACAGCGCAAACATGAACACACACACACACGTTTTCTTACTTTGATCAAAAACGTGTTCAGTCAGCTGTTGCTTAATGACTCTAATGACGCACATCTGTTCAATGAATCAGCAGATGGCCAACATCGCTCACCATAACATAAAACAGCAACCATCCACGACTGCATGCAAGGGCGATTCCACTGATCTGCCAGTCGCCCCCTTCCGCCACTCTACAGTTCAAGACATATAGTATGCGATTCTTCTTGTCGCAAATTAACTCACTTCCACCTCACACAGACCCTGACCTGATTGAAATGTCATGCATCAAGAGGCGCTCTCATTTCCGGTCAGTTTGAGCGAGGGGCTGGGATCTCATTTGGGAAATATAGATGGCAAAATTACACAAGCAGCAGAGAAACCCTGAGAGCATGAATGTTTTGCAGGAACAGTGGTGGAGCTTGGATGGAGGATGTAGCTCCTGCTGCTTATATTTCCTACTCTGCACACACTATTTCCCATCCAGTCTACTTTTGGGTTTCTTGGATTCCATCGATCAACTACTGTTAATGTTCAGAGTGACTGACCTTAGAAATTAATCATTAGTGCGAGGATTACTCAAAATTGTTCTCAACTTCTAATTATTTAAGAACCAAACTTCTTCTGGGATTATGTGTAGCAATAGTAGTAATACTCTTACTATGCTATGAAATTGTTTTTTTTTTGTTTTGTTTTTTTTGCCTTAAGTTATTCATGGTGACCTTTGAAAATCATATGCTACCTCCTCAGAAGAGACCATGAACCATCCATGATGGCTGGTTGTGATGCAAGGTGACATTAATTTTGTCCTTTAAATAGGTCAAAAACCAACTTTGGGTCTTAGCTCACCAAACCACACACATAAAAAAAATTCTCTAAAGTGTCCAGGTGTATAATTTCATCTGTCCTTGTTCTGTCAGTGGTCCCAGCTGAGGGTTTTACTGGTCAACATGTCCTGTCCTAATTACTCTGCTAGCAGGGAGGACCGCAGGCCCAGATGCACTGGGACTCTTTGAATGCTGGAGAAATGGTCCCAGGCCGCCATCTGTACACAACCACCAGCAGAGCTGCATTACACAGGCACACAAACGCACAACAGCCCGAGCACGGATCACATATCCTCAAGTGCATTCATAGGTGCACAAATATGTATCTGCACACCCGTACGCAGGACGCAGACTCCCAGGCAGTCTGGCCCATATGTAGTGGGACTATAGATCCTTCCAGGTCATTAGCCTCTGACTGTCAGGGTGAGCTGAGGAAGTGGAGGTGACATGTCGTCACCAGCTCTGCCAGATGTGCTGCTGACATTGCAGACAGACAGAAAAAATTTTCAAGCCCAAACTTTAAACTCCAGGCATCTCTGGTCCGTCTCTGAAGTGAATTTAGACTAAGAAGCTCTGAGGACAGAGCTTATAGAGGTATTTTGAAAGGTAATTTCAAAAGTAGTTTTGCAGCCATTTTGTTGTACTTATCTCCATACACACAAAACATTCGTTTACTCATTCAGGTGAACACCCCTGGGAAAAGCCGCCTCTGCACTCCTTGTAAGCATCTGTTATGTTAACGTTACATGTAGTGAAGATGCATCAATGCACTAAATTGACTCATTAGATTTTACGCATTTAGATCTGTTGTTTCTTCTCCTTTTGCAGATTTTGCAGAATCACCAATTTTAATTTAGCTATGGAGGCAAAAAAGTCAACACAGTGTCAGCCTTCAAATACGTTTGCACCCTTCAAAACCTGTGAGAGTTTTGAACTGCCATTTCAGCTCCATGACAGGACAAACAACACTCCAATTCACAGCTGTCACCCCCAAACAATTGGTAATGAAAAATCCACACCTGCGATATAACACTGTATAATTTGTTGTGTTGTGTCAATATGGCCACATATTGAAAATCAGTCATCATGCTAAATTGTAGCTGTAAGGACTCTAATAAGTCATCTAGACCGCTTAATTTCCAGTCTTTTATTCCATAGATTAATAATTGTGCTACTGCTGGCTAAATGTCTTTATCAAAACAGATCCATCATCTTAAATTGCTTGAGCAGGGCTACTAAATATTGATAAAATAGAATTCTTTGGTGAGAAACAAACCACAGTTTCGGTGTCGTAACAATGTCTTTTTCCACGTGCTGAACCTAATACATGATGGACTAATTAAATCAAGTGGATAAAAAGAAAAAAAAATAAAATAAAAAAAGAGGTGTGAGAGTCTCAAGGGCAAAAAGAAGAGGCACGGTGTCTCAGATATTTTTTTTTAGGGTATTTGCAGTGTGTAGTGTGAAAATACAGATTGCATCTGTCAATAACATTTGGATTCAAAGATTTTGAAACAGACAAGAACCCAATCTGTTTTGTTTAAAAGCAAACTTAACCGTCTGTCTAACTTGAAACTCAACTCATGGAGCATAATTTCAACACATTTCATTTAAAATACATTAAATGTGTGTGTGCAGTATGTGCCACACATAAACCTATACACACGCACGCACGCACACACTTATGAGAAGAAACTAATTACATTCATTACAAACTCATAATGTGAAAGTTTGTCTCAAGAGGCCAAACAAGATTAAGACCACATTCTGGATGATTAGCATTCTTCCAAAAGTTAACATTGAAGTACAGCCCAAAAAAGTTGGTTGTGTTTTTTTCCACCTATTGCTGATGTCAGACAGCATCATGACAGACACACAGCGTATTACAATGACCTGTTAATCAGCAGCCATGTCTGCTGTTCTTCACTGTTAATGTCCTGACCTTGTGCTCGCAGGATGGGACAGTACTTAATGATCTCCTCTACAAAACTTTCTTCAGTTACTGGACTTGTCACGGTGCTTTTTTGAAAACAGGGTCTGAAAAGTGCTCAAACAACAGAGGTACCAAGTTCTCAACACAACTTCTTCTTGCCAAATCAACACACAAAAGCAAAACTCAGTCAGCATTTATAGGTCCAGCCGTGCAGTTACTGCCAGGTATCATAGTGATGGGCATTCATGAATAAAAGTCCTGGGAGGGCTCACTCACCTATTGGTCTCCCCCAGTCTGTGTATTGATAATGTGCTACTGTTACATCCGCTGAAAAATATTTGGATTTCAGGCATTTAGACAGTCTGCTACCACAGTTCCAAAACAAAAACTCCTTTCCAAGTAATCATGATATTCTGATCCTTATCCTCAAAATCCCACCAGAAAGCACTCCAGTTATGAAGAACACTTGATGGTTTGATGGCGGGGACAGTGGATAAGTCTCACTAGTTAACTGTTCTGTCCACGTTGCAGCTGGTGAAGACTTTTTCTAATCAATAAACAAACTTTGTCAAACCTGCAACATTTACGAGAAAACAAAACAAACAAACAAACAAACAAAAACAAAGGTTACTGCAGAGAAAAATGGCCCTACGTGCCCAAAAAGTTGGCATGGCCTTGCTGCAGGACAGGATAGGAAATGAGAGGAGGCTGCACGGGGAAAACAGAGCTACTGGTCGAGGAAATTTGGCAAAGTTGTACTCTGGGCTTCATGCTGCTGCCTCTGTTCTGGAGCTAAGTTGGCCAGTGTGAAAGGAAGGACAGCCAAATCCCCTAACCCAGACCAAATATGTCGAACTAACTGCAGCACACTGCAAAAAATGTCCATGTCAGCCTCTGAGTTTATCTTCATTACATGGCAATAGCTGCAGGAACCCACTTTAACTGTCCGAACAGAAAACCGTAGTAAATCGCCACACTTGTCTCTTGAATCACTGGCAATTATTTATACGCAAAGAATATAACTGATGTGTCTATTTGAAACTCAACTAAAACACCGATCATAACCCGAAATATTTTCTACACTGATATATAAAATTTAAGGAGTGCGTTTTAAAATTTGTGATTTGATGGAAACACTGATCTGCAGGAAGGAGGTGCCATCGCATAATTTGATCACATCCACATATTTTGTTTTTAGCTCTGGTGCAATTTTAAGGTATATTTAAGATATTTAATCTCAAAATCGTTCCACAATACTGGAGTTTGTAGTATATTTTCGTAGATTCAGCCAGTTTGAACTGAACAGATGGGACTGATGACTAACAGAGTGGAAGCTACTATCAAATTTATGGATTGCCTCTCACCTTCACCTTCAGTTTTGCACCAGTGGAGTCTCATCAGCAGCTTTGGAGGGAAAGCAACATATTTTCCACTTCAAATATGATACATTTGTTGAAACTGTGCAGACAAATAAGTTTTTATACTTTAGTTGCATCATATTTTGACTCAGTGTCAATGATTTTACTTGTCTTTTCCAAAGTTTTACTCACAATTGCACTCCACTTCGAAATATAATTTCACACAACAGTCAAAAGGTTATTTTAGATGCATTAAAGGTGCAAGTTTCACAGCCAGTGTCAAGTTTCATGTTTCCTGTGAACCACGCAAACTGTGAAATGCTATCGTGTCGCAATGTTTCCTCGTTCCTGAGCCCACAATTAGAAAAATCATGAATCAAAAGCCATCACAACAAAAGCATGAGACTGAGGGTGTAAAAGAGCAACACTTTGCAACATTTCTGCTGGAACACATCCCGTATGAAAATGAAGAACTGGCACGGCGGCCATGAGCACACACACATTAGACAATTAAACAAAGAGCTGTTTTTACTGTAGTCACAGACGTGACCTCAAATAGTCTACAGAGGTCATCCCACCAAACTGAGCATCACACACACGCACACAAGATTTTGTCCAACTATTCTTTTTCTGTGTCTGAAACACACCTGCAGAAAGATGCATAAAATCAGGTGTGCCTCTTTCTCCCTGACATTTGTCAGGTCTTATTAAAGAGAGTGTTACTCACCAGAGGAGTTGACGACACAGGGGTGTTTGATTAACATTCAAAAGCAGCAACACGCAGTGGCAACATCACAGGATGGGACAGACTTGGGCTTCTGGAGGGACTAGGAGAGGGAAAAAGGAAGGGGGAGAAAGAAAAGGCTATTTCAGAGCATTTACAAAACAGATGAAAAAGGATTTGTGCTGTTTTTAACTTCAATCGGGCCAAAAACTCTGTAGTTCACAACTCCAACATTCATACTGCTACTAAAAAAAAAAAATAAAAAAAAAAAAAATCAGACAACGTAGATTAGCTTGGGCTTATTCAGAAAGCCAATACCCGAACATCCTTGCTTGATGGTAACACTAGCTAGCTCAATGTAACCAAACAACTGCGTCGAAAAATAACCAAATGCAGATGGCGAAACCCCCAGTGACTAATTTTGAGGAGGAACATGAATATGCGACCCCAAACATGATCATGAACATGAAACATTTGTCTTTTTACAAAGTGAACAGGTACAGAGAAACACTCTGCTTTCATTTGGCATTATGTCCAATATGCAGTCTGATATTAACGCTCCTTTTAGATCTTCACCAACCTCTCTAGCTACTTCCTAACTTTGTAGCACTCATTTAAGTGACCCTTTTTATTTGTCATGATGTAAACAAAAATATATTTTCTGCTGTCCTTGGTCAGGTGAGTGGGACTACAACTAAGTCAACAAGCTAAGATTAAAAGGAGCATTAAGGTGAGTGAGCAGTATCATCTCAATGTTTGCTGTCAAATACAATTTAAGAGACCCTGAGGAAACTGCTGAATTTTAGAATTTGAATTTTGACCTTAAAACTCTTTTATATCACATTTTGCCTTGGCTGAAACGTCTGGCTCACATTAATGCAACAGAAAAAATTAAAAAAGGGAGAAAAACGGCAAAAAGATGAAGTTAGGAAGCAAAAGAAAGGATGAGAAATTGAAAGGAAGAAGCAGAGAGATTGAATTCAAAGAAAAGCAAGGAGAGAAAAAGTAAGAAAAAGAAAGTGTAAAGTTTGTAAAAAAAATAAAAAAATCTCTCACGACCAGCAGTGCAGTGGAGGGAGCTGTGCGGCGTGGTGAATGAATTGTTCTGCAGGAAACATTTTCATTTATGTGGAGGCATAGCACGGAGAAACTGCAGGGAAGCTGGAGCCACCCACACTGTGTACAGATGGGTGTGTAGATATACCTGTGTGTGTTTGTGTGTCTGTAATGGATGTCCTGGTTGCCTACAGCTTCACTTAGCTTATGATGAAGGGGTGACCTGATATTTTAAAGACAGCGACACTCACTAATGACCATTTTGCTAAATAGTGGAATCATTTAGGTACTGCTTTGTTTCAGAAGCAGCGGAAGCAAACAAAAGTGCAGGTTTTAAGAAGATCTTGCAAAATTCTGTGAAATGCTGGGAATGTTGAATTACCCTATGCATAATACGAACCACCCACTACATATTGGGAGTGATTTTTGAAGAAGACATTTATGTTTGCCATAAAGCATGAGGAGTCGTGCGTGAAACACAGGATTGGCTAAATAGGCAGTGACACAGGGAAATGCAACATGAATGTTTATAGCTAAAAATGTATTTTCCAGCACTGATGGCATGTAACACTCCAAAAATGCCGACGTAAATGAATGATCACAGCACAACTAAAACATTCATGGTCCCCAGAGGATGAACAATCCCCAGGCGTTTCCTATAGTACCCCTCAAAGGTTTACAGTTCATGTTGTTTGTGAAATATCTTGACAACTGTCGGATGGATTGCTACGAATGTCCTGGGCCCCAATGCGATTAATCATATAGCGTGACTGGCAGATAAAACTTTTCACGTATTTTTGTGAAATGTCTCATCTTCCTGATGGACTGGCACAATTTTCTGCACACATCCATGTTTCTCAAGACGGCGTAAACTGGTGATTTTACTCTTAATCTTCCCTTTTATTTTGGCGCCACAAGACTGACATTCTATCTCATATTTTTAAACATCTCATCTCTGGCTACATTCATATTTCACATTAACATGCATTAAGGGATCAGATCTCGAGGTGACAGCTCTAAATCAGTTCACTTAAGAACGCATCTCAAGAGACCACGAGTGATAAGATCTCACCTAACTGCAGTGCATACAAATAAGGTAATGCATGTGGAGCACAACCGTAAAAATATCATTGGTTTATGATGAAATTGTGGTGGGACAAAACAAATCAGGATGTCCGTTGATGTCCGGTTTACCTCGATGCATTGACATGCACTCAGAGTTATTCATCTGAGTATGTCTTACTAAAGGCAGGTCTTTCTGCCCTGCGTGATATAATTCTGTTCAGTCCAGAAAGTCTGGACAGATGAAAATCAAGTACTGCTGCATCTTCATGTTGTTGTGCTTAATAAAACTCTGTGGAATATTAGTGCCAATGTTTAAGCCTCCATGAGGCTAACAACCACAATATTCATAAAATGTGTGCTATTCTTTCCAGAAGGGCTCTTACTTACAAAAGGCATCTAATCGATGCAAATAAAAACTCAATCAGTTAAGTTTACGATGCATATATTGTACAAACAATACACACATTACATGTAGCCATAGACTATGCGCCACACATACATAGCAATACTTCTAAATTTCTCTTGTGACAAGCGCCCACACACACACACACACACACACACACTTGGCAGCTCTGCCAGGAGGCTTCGAGCCGCTCCATCCTCCTGTATAGCTTTATTTGTTTTGTCATGAAAGCAAATTTTTGAAAATTGACACTTGCCGTAACGAGCATCTGTTTTCGCCATCTGTGGGCTATGCAAATTAAGCCAATGAATATTCAGACAGGACTCAGTTTAGAGGCACGAGTCCTCAGGCTTGCTTACAGTTGGAGAGAATGATGTGGACCGGCACGATGAGTGGTGGTGGTGGGGGGGGGGTTAAAAAAAAAAAGAAAAGGAAGTGCATCCTTGTCGCTCTGCTCTCCATCTCCCCATCCTTTCTTTTCAGTTTAAACAGGCATATGTTAAATGAAAGCTCTACTAATTTGGAACAATTTATGAGCTGACAGACATGTCTGCTTCATTCATCCAC